>NC_091072.1:87020000-87645000 GCF_032405125.1 Capricornis sumatraensis
GATGTTTGCAATAGAGACCAAAGCTACAGCAACGGAAGAAAGAAATTGAACTCTTCTCCTCCAAAACAAAAGATGAAAGAGTTTATAAGTGCTGCTGTGAACTAGTGGGAAGGTGTTGAGAGATACTGGAGGTGAAATTAGTCTGTGTGATTAGGCCATCTGTGTTTACTGCGTGCTCATCACAACCAGCTCTTTGCAACTGTTTGGACTGTAGCCTGCCAGGTTCTCTGTCCATGGATTTTTTCAGGCAAGAATTCTGGAATCGGTTGCCATTTCCTCCTGCAGGGGATTTTTCTGACCCAAGGATCCAGGGATCAAACTCCAGTCTCCTGGTTTCTCACTTTGCAGGCAGATTCCTTACCACTAAGCCATGGGGAAGACTTCTGTGTTTACTAATTAGCAGCTATTGAAGTTAGGCTCCTACTCTCCCATAGAGACTAAGCAACAGAGGTGATATTTTTCTTGATTATTACATTTCAAAGGAATGACTCCCAGGTCCCTGAGAAAGACATTCCTGAATTGTAGAAGATTTATACTTCAAAGGAACAAAAAAAATTCACAATTCCAAGGTTTCTAAAGTAACTGCTCCAAGAAATAAGAGGTCAAGGACCTATAGTCAGGAGAAACCTTTCTAAAGTTAGTCAAGCTGAAGGAAACATTAGGGCCCATCTTGATCATAAGACACTTTTTTAAAAAAATTTTGTCATGTGACCCTTGAATGCTGATAACTCTTGTAAATATATATGCATTTACACGATGAATTATCTTTAAACCAAAAATGTTCTGGGTATTGTTAAATGCATTATAAACTAAAGGGAGATCTTTACTTTGTTTCTCTCCAGAACCCAAGCACTTATTATTACTTTTTTCTTAACAAAAAAGAACTATGCTTTGCAGGTTTCCTTCTTTGGGCAATGTTTTAATGTAGAAGTGAACTTTATGAACTGCTACAAGTCCCATTTAATTTCCATTTTCACTTAAGAAACTAAAGGGACTTTCAGGCTGCCTTTGTGCTGGTAATTAGGACAACTGAATCTGAATCTCAGTGTGTTTGAGTCGTGGTGCATATATTGCTTTCTTTGTCAAATTCATCTTTATTCAAGTGAGACATCCTATATTTGTGGATGACTCAGACAATAATAACAGTAGTAGTTAAATTTTACATTTCTATTTGTTTAGTCACGAAGTCCTATCTGACTCTTTGAGACCCGGTGTGCTATAACCCACCAGGCTCCTCTGTCCTTGGAATTTTCCAGGCAAGAATCCTGGAATGGGTTGCCATTTCCTTCTCTTACATTTCTACGGTGCTTTACAATTTTTAATCACTTTCACACATGTAATCTTAGTTTTTCTTCTCAGTAAACACTGTAGTAGGGTTTCTAACAGGAATTTTACAGTTAGTTGTCCTACAGATGGAAAGACTTGACTTTCAGCCTTTTTACTCCTAACTTAATGTCTAGTTAGAAACTGAATAATTTTTCAGATCCAGATTTTCAGCATAAATTTGAAAATCACCATGTTCTCTTTTCAGGTAATTAAATTGGGATAGGTCTCACATATTCAACTTATGTTTGCGATACAACTTTAAGAAGGCTCATAACTGTTGAAGCCTGTTAACATCAATCAGGTCCTTTGATTATAGGCGTAAGGAGTCAAGCAAAAAGGCACATAGTCTGTTAGTTTTAAATAAAGATTACAATAAAATATGATCAACAAAATTATTTTTAGGCCTCTGGGGCTAAAACTCAAGAATTGCCTATGGCATTGACAATGAGAAATAATTTTTGAGAAAAGTCAGCATATCTTTGGGAAATTTTCTACATGTCTGATCTAATTTAATAAATATCTCTATGTCATTGTGCATCCAAAAGAAGCTACTGGGTTGACCAAAGGTCTGCTTGGATTTTTCCATAAAATGTTATGTAAAAACCTGAATGAACTTTTTGGCCAACCCAATATTTAACACATTGTGAATGTAGGCAGAAAAACATATTATTGACATTTCAATCTGAAATAGATATCAAGAAAAATGTCTAAAAATTATACCTTTAGCTTGATCTCTCATGTTTTAATTTTTTTTCTATCATCAGGCAACCCTGCCCAGCCCACTTCTCTCCACTACATGAATCCTTATCAACTGAATGCCTATGGTATGGCACTGAAAGCAGTGGGAGAAATCGTTCAAGATTATGACAGTGATAAAATGTTCCCAGCTCTAGGTTTTGGTGCAAAACTGCCTCCGGATGGAAGGATATCTCATGAGTTTGCTTTGGTAAGAATACATGGAAATAATTGATATTTTGAAAAAAAATAGTATTTTGGATCTTTTCATAGGTTCACTGCTTATGCTTTAATTGCTCATGTAGCAACTTCTTATGACGATAAAATCAGCTCAGTTTTAGTAAATGATTGATTTAGAAGTGTGATATTAATGGAAAAAAGATGAATAGATTAGCAACAAATCTACCTAAAGTGCGTATGATTTAAAACCTATTCTGGTTTTCAGTTGCTACATAACACCTTCCATTATATTCATGATTTGTGGGTCAAGAATTTGAGCATGATACAAGGAGAATGGTACGTTTGTTCAAGATACCTGGACCACACCTGGGATGCTTTGATTGGCTAGAGATGGTTGGAATTGTTCTACTGGAGCCATATATCTGTTCCTTTCTGACTGTTGGTTGGATTCCTCAGTTTTCTTCATGTCATATCTCCTGGAGCTAGTACCTCCACTAAGATGTCTCATTTGCTCGTGACTAATACCTACAGCTAGGATGGCTGAAATACCTGGATTCTCTAGGCATCTTTCCTTCTTTCTACATACAGTTTGTCCCTGTGGTTTTGTGGGCTTCATCACAGTGTAGTGGTCTCAAGGTAGTCGTATTTCTTACACAGCAATCAGCTTTCTCAGAGTGGATATTCTAAAAGGCTGGGGAAGAATCTTCAAGGACTTAGAAGTCTCAGAAAGTTATTTCTCCTACATTCCTTTTTGTCAAGCAAGTCACTAAGTTCACCCCAGTTTTGAGGTAGTGGAAGTAACCTTCACCTCTCAAGGGGAAGGGTATCAAAGAATGAGTAGCTATCCTTATTCTTCCATCTTCCAAAATGTCATTTCTTTTCAAATATAAAGGATCAGTTATTGGTAGAATTATTATTTTTCAAATGTAAAGCAATAATTATAGGTATAATTAATTATAATTTCAATATAATGGAGTAGATGTGACTCAAATATTTATCTAATTAATGTTTAATTTACATAAATCCACTCCTGTTATACAACTACAAATAAGCAATGTACTGTATTCTACCTTTAAAATAAACTTCACACAGGTAGTGCTTATAGGCCCAATCAGCCTTATTCTCACTTACGTTTTTTGATAAAAATAATGGGAAAAACTATGTGGGAATGGTTAGATATCATTTTGGAAATTTTTTAAATTTTCCTAATAGAAATGCCTCCCTTCTTTACTCTATATATTGTGAAATTAAAGTCTTCTGTGCCCAACAATTTTTGTAGGTATTTTCTGTTGTTTTTGTTCTTGTTACAAAAACAATGTGTGGGATTTTTTTTTTTTTTTAGTTCTGCAAGAAGAATAGACAAATAAACAATTCAATTATTTACTAATTACTGAGTATCAAGCCAGGTACTTTATGCTCATTTCTTGTACAATCTTCATAAAATTCTTGTCTGATAGGTCATGAGATGAGTGACACATCACACTACTATCAAGAGCCACTCATATTAAATACAGTAAAAAGAGTACCCCCAGGAGTTGTATAATTTAGCCCAGAGTCACAGAATTTAATCAGGTTTCCAGAAGACAGGACTTGAACCCAGGTCAGTCTTATTATAGAATCTTTGTTCTTAACCACTACTAAACCACATTTTATAAAAGCATCTATAATAATACCACCTCTTAGATATGTCCTTTATGAGCCCCATTATGTACGCACACACACACATGCACACACACACACACACACATACACTTCCAGAACCTTCTATACGATGAGACTTTATCTTCTTTAATATATTTGAAGAGTTGTATTTTAATTTTTCCCCATATGTATTCTTGATTTTTCTGTTCCATCACCCCCATTTTGGGAAAGGTTGCTGGAGGTTTTAATTTTCTTCTGTGAAATAGCCCATATGCTACCACCCCCAATGTCATATAAAAAATGAATATCTGTTGTGATTTTGTTGTGTGCTGGAGAATTAAAATTTCCCAGGAATTTATAAGACCACAAAAATCACTCATGTGATCCTATATCTTGTGTGCCTCAGGAAAAAGGTCCTGACTATTTTAAAGCTTAAGAAAGGAATAATAAAAAATAATAACTATGCTAAACTAAATGATATTAATCTTCCTTCCACAAGTTTTTCCTCACCTTTGTGTATGATTTTTTTTTTCCATTTGTTCTCTAATTCTCTCCTTTTCTGCTTTTCCTGCCTCTATATTCATTCCTTACAACCAAACCTATGCAAAGGACAAACTTTTTATTATTTGCATCTTAAATGATTCTTTGAACCAAACTCAGATATTTATAGAAGGTCACACTCTAAATTTATGAAAAATAGTTTCTAAAGATGGTGAAAGTGACGATGATAATGCTTCATCTTTAATTTTACTTAATAATTATATGACTTTAACTTTTTTCAAAGCACTTTTGTCTTGAATAAGACAAAGGTTAAGTAGATCTTCAGAGAGATGGTACTCCATTTAATTTTTGTGTTAACTTCATCCTAAATAACTACAATATATAACTGTAGATGCTGAAAACGGCAAATAGAAAAACTTCAGTCCATGTCAATCTGGCAATTAGTGTACTACCTAGTGTACAAACCCTCATATTTCCATGGTAAGAATTTGTGATATATATATTGACAATCATTAATGTTTATCAAACTGAATTCAAATAATCTTTCAGATAGCAAGGGAGGTGTCTCACTATTCACACCGCTCACTGAACCTGGGGTAGGTAAGGTGCAAGCAAGGAAGCTGGAAGAAGATTCAAGGAGCCATAGGAACTGCAGATATGTTTATTCTCTAATGGCTGGTGCAGCAGCCATGATGCGGCCGTGCTGTATTCTCTGATGACTGACTCAGCAGACATAGCCATAACACAGCTGCAAGGGCTTTTCAGGTGGAGCTTATACAGTTTTACAGAAAAAAAAAAGGGGCCCATGACCAAATGAGTACATCATGACATGCAGGCACAGTGCTATAAATGATGTCAGATGTTACATAACCATGGAAAGTCATTATTTATGAAACATGAGGCAAAAGCAAGAGGTCCTGGGGCAAGAGAACCTGACTACTGCCATCATGGCCAATTGCTCTTTCCCTACAAGAGCTCTTTAACAAAAATTTTAAATCCCTAATTGGTGAGTTTGAGGCTGGCATCAATGTTGAAGTTGAGCTTTAATCAATCAAAAGGATCTAAGGTAAACCCCAGCTTTTTATTTGAAATATGTGTAGGAATAGGTATTGTGGAAAAAGAAAGAGAAAATATCCCTGTATTACCACTTTAGCACTTTTGATTGTGGAATGCCATGGCTGACAATGATACTTGATGACTCATTACACTGTACCTGGAGATATAATTACTCATTACACTGTACCTGAAGATACTGAAGTTTTCAACAGTATGTGAACCAGGAACTTCCAGATGTTCAAGCTGGATATAGAAAAGGCAGAGGAACCGGAGATCAAATTGCCAACATCCTTTGGATCATCGAAAAAGCAAGAGAGTTCCATAAAAAACATCTACTTCTGCTTTATTGACTACGTCAAAGCCTTTGACTGTGTGGGTCACCACAAACTGTGGAAAATTCTTAAAGAGATGGGAGTACCAGACCACCTGACCTGCCTCCTGAGAAACCTGTATGCAGGTCAAGAAGCAACAGTTAGAACTGGACATGGAAAAACAGACTGGTTCCAAATCAGGAAAGGAGTATGTGAATGCTGTATATTGTCACCCTGCTTATTTAACTTATGTGCAGAGTACATCATGAGAAATGCTGGGCTGGATGAAGCACAAGCTGGAATCAAGATTGCTGGGAGAAATATCAATAACCTCAGATATGCAGATGACACCACCCTTAAGGCAGAAAGCGAAGAACTAAAGAACCTCTTGATGAAAGTGAAAGAGGAGAGTGAAAAAGTTGGCTTAAAGCTCAACATTCAGAAAACTAAGATCATGGCATCTGATCCCATCACTTAATGGCAAATAGATGGGGAAACAATGGAAACAGTGATCATTGAGACTTTATTTTGGGGGGGCTCCAAAATCACTGCAGATGGTGACTGCAACCACAAAATTAAAAGATACTTGCTCCTTGGAAGAAAAGCTATGACCAACCTAGACAGCATATTAAAAAGCAGGGACATTACTTTGCTAGCAAAGGTCCATCTAGTCAAATCTATGGTTTTTCCAGTAGTCATGTATGGATGTATGAGTTGGACTATAAAGAAAGCTGAGTGCTGAAGAAATGATGCTTTTGGATTGTGGTGCTGGAGAAGACTCCTGAGAGTCCCTTGGACTGCAAGGAAATCCAAGCAGTCAATTCTCAAGGAAATCAGTCCTGAATATTCATTGGAAAGACTGATGCCGAAGCTGAAACTCCAATTCTTTGGCCACCTGATGGGAAGAACTGACTCATTGGAAAAGACCCTGATGCTGGGAAAGATTGAAGGTGAAAGGAGAAGGGGACGACAGAGGATGAGGTGGTTGGATGGCATCACCGACTCAATGCACATGAGTTTGAGTAAGTTCCTGGTTTGGTGATGGACAGGGAAGCCTGCCGTGCTGCAGTCTGTGGGGTCGCAAAGAGTTGGACACAACTGAGTGACTGAACTGAACTGAACTGAAGATACAGTAGTATAAAGGAAATATTAGGAGGAAATATTTCTAATAAGCGCATGGCCACAGACCTTAAAAGAAAATCTTCTGCCCTCTTCCTTAATAAACAACAAAATTAAATGTACTTATTTTCAAAAACATTCTACATTTTACTTTTGTGTTAGAGCCTCACATAAGCTTATTTTTATTTGTCTTAACAAGCAAAAAACAATTCCCCATGTTATTATTTTAAGAAATAAATTTTTTAAAGATTTAGAAAATCATTCTATCAACATAAATAAAAGGGGGGTGTGTGGAGAATGGTACCTTGTTATTTCCAGAGGAATAAAGGAAATACATAGTTTTATAGGAATATAAATCCCGTCCCAGGCAAAATGTTCAAATGCTGATCAAAAAGTAACTCAGAACTATCCTGGTTTGTAATTGTTCCCTTAAGGCAGATATATAATATATTTTATGCCCAAAATCAGTAATGAGTTTTTATTTTAACTAGCTTTATACCTTATCAAGCAAAAGAACAACCTAAACTTATATTTAAAGGAAGGTTAATTAAAGGTCAGCTCAGATTAGCATCAAAAAAATCAAAACATCAAAAAAACTTAACGTCAAAAAAAAATTAAAAATTTGCTATTTTGTGCTAAATATTATACTTTCATGTTTTAATTTGAATTTGTATAATCAATTCTATAATATAAATAGTTATTACTTTTATGTTTTAGAAGTTACATGAGGGTTAATTAATAAATTTTGAAGGAGAAGACAAAATTTAAAGAACAAGGTGGATATAAATTATTCTTTCACAGGTGACAAAGTTGAAGTCATTGGTAACATTTGCCTTAGTTCACTAAGATCCTCAGTCTTTCAAATGCTTAGGATTTTGTAATATTGTTACATAGTGGTGGTTTCCTGGTGGCTCAGACGGTAAAAAATGTGCTTGCAATGCCAGAAACCTGTGTTCAGCCCCACAGGTTTGGAAAGATGCTCTTGAGAAGGAAATGGCACCAGCATTCTTGCCTGGAGAATTCCATGGACAGAAGCTACAGTCCATGGGGTTGCAAAGCGTCAGACATGACTGAGCAGCTAACACTTTCACACTTTGATTGTTCAGATAAAACATATACATGCTCATTATGTTTAAGCATAGTAACTATGTTTAGTTGGGCTTCCCTGATAGCTCAGTTGGTAAAGAATCCGCCTGCAATGTGGGAGACCTGGGTTCAATACCTGGGTTGAAAAGATCCCCTAGAGAAGGGAAAGGTTACCCACTCCAGTATTCTGGCCTAGAGAATGCCATGGGCTGTATATTTCATAGGGTACCAAAGAGTCAGACATGAAAGCAGCGACTTTCACTTACATGCTTAAGCATGGTTACTGTGTCTAGTGTTTTAAAAACATAACTACAATTATATATATATATACATATTACCCCCTTCCAGAGGTGGAGCCTAATTCCTCCTCCCTTGAATGTAGGCTACACTTAGTGACTCATTTCTAAAAAGTAGATGAAAGTAAAAGCAATGCTCTGCAACATATAAGATTAGTTTCTGAGCTTATTGGAGCTTCCTCCTTGCTCTCATTTTGGAGAAGTTAGCCACTTTTGTTGCATGATGTTGGAATACACAAGCAGCCCTGTGCAAAGTTCCTTTAGCTTATCACCAGCAAACCATACAGGTGAGCCTTCTTAGAAGCAGATTGTCCAACTCTGGTCTTGCTTTCAGATGACTGCAGCCCAGGTCAGCTTCTTGACCCTAAGCTCTTGAGAGATCCAGAGCAAAAATCACCTGGCTAAAATATGGGATAATAAATACCTACTGTTTTAAGCCACTACCTTTTGGAATGGTTTGCTAAATAGCAATAGACAACAATGCCTTATTGTGTTATTTGTGGAATCTGGACTCAGAATTAAACCTAATAACAGAGCATTCAGAGAATGAGAAAGCTGAACCAAGTCTCCAGTTGCCCTTCTAGGTTCTATCTGCCGAATAAGAACTCCAGTGCTGTGCTAAGTCACTTCAGTCATGTCCGACTCTTTGCAACCCCATGGACTGTAGCCTGCTAGTCTCCTATGTCTATGGGATTCTTCAGGCAAGAATACTGTAGTGGGTTTCCATGCCCTCCTCCAGGGGATCTTCCGAACCCAGAGATCAGCCCACGTCTCTTACATCTCCTGCATTGCAGAAGGATTCTTTACCACTGACCACCTAGGAAGCCCAAGAACTCCTGTGGCAAGCTCCAATTCCATTGAACAATATGAACAAGTCTCTCTGATTTTTTTCACTTTATCTTGTCGTGATGTTACTCACACCAAATTATATTCCCTTTGATCCCTTCTTTTTGGGGGGTTATCAATTTTGGCCTGAAAATGTGCAAGTGGCAGATATCTTACGTTTTTACTTCCATTAAAAAAGAAACTATTTGAATTGATAGTATTTTTCCTGATTTTTGTACACATCACTGCAGAAAGCTTGGAAAATACAGAATAATCTAAACAATCAAATAAAAATTGACAATTATATAACCACTCAGAGGTAGCCACTATTAATATTTTGTTTCCTTCTTTTCAGATTTTTATATGTTCATCTCTGTATGTTCCGAGATCTGTGTATAAGTATTAATCATAAAATGTGATATTCAACTTCTCAAGATTATTTAGAATTTTCTTCTGCATGTTAGCTGAAAAGTATCCATTTTTAATGATTGCACATTACTGCATATCACAATCTATTTAATATTGATATGTTATAATCTATTGTTGAGTACTCAATTTATTATTATTATTTGCTATTATAAATATATAACTGAGTTTTCTTTGAAAAAAGCTTTCTGGATATCAACATGTGTTGTTCTCTTTTTTAGTTTATTTTTATAGACATTATTCATTCTTTTCCTGTTTTTGCTATAACTTTCTACAGAATGGGAACCCCCAAAACCCCTACTGTAATGGCATTGATGGTGTCATGGAAGCTTATTATAGGAGTCTGAAATCTGTGCAACTGTATGGGCCAACAAATTTTGCTCCTGTAATTAATCATGTAGCAAGGTAAGTAAATAATTTGTTTATTTTAGTGTGCTAGACCAGAATGAAATCATAATTTTATTGTTGGCATGGCTCCACAAATGAAAGTTGTTTTCTAATAATTTACCTCCGAGAAAGTGAAGGAAAAGATATACAGTAAAAAGAATCTCCATTGAGCTATCATGATACTTCAATAAGAACTTTATATCAAAATATCAAATGAAAACTATACACTGGTTTATGTTAGGACCTATATTTGTTCAACCGAGGAAAAAAATTGTATTATTTGAATAAGCATCCATGAGAGCAATATCGATCACAATCTCAGTTGTGAAATCACTCATATCTAAGATTATATTCCATAGCAACATAGAAGTAATAAGAGATTGAATTCTATGAAGACAACTAAAGCCTTTCAGTGATATATAGGACACATTATCTTAACCTCCCTGATATTAACATATAGTATATGATATTGAGATTAGAATATAATTACTTATTCTAAATACATGTTCTAGAAAAATTGTTAATGTAAAATTTTATATACATTTGCTTAGCATAACCTGGGTCTCCCACATTGTAGGCAGACGCTTTACCATCTGAGACACAAGGGAAGTTGCCCTAGTAAATTAGACACTACTTTTAAATCCCTAAAATATTTTTACTGACACAGTTTTAAATCCTATGAAACCCTGCCTAATTTTTAGGTAATTGAAAAGGAACAACTCTCATAGCTTTCCCAACATGTAACCAAAACTAAAAAAGTACTGCATTTGAATTACTGAAGTTCTGTATTTGAAGGTTCTGGTACTTTACCATCTCCCTGTTAGATATGGTCAGGCTTCCCTGGTGGTTCAGTGGTAAAAGAATCTGCCTTCCAGTGCAGGAGATGCAGTTTCAACCCCTGCATCAGCATAATCCCCTAGAGGAGGAAATGGCAACCCACTCCAGTATTCTTGCCTGAGAATCCCTTGGGCAGAGGAATCTTGGTGAGGTACAGTCTATAGGATTGCAGAGTCAGACATGACTGAGCATACACAAGTGCATTAGACATGATCAGCAACTTAAATATGTTCTACTTTTCATTACCTGGGACATAGACATGATAATAAAATATCCCTGCACCCAGGACAGTGGACTCTCCTGTGGAATTCCATCTCAGGTTTACACTGATACATTGACAATGTTTTTTCTGAGTAGGACCCTTTAGATCAGGTTTTTCAAGCATTTTCAGCTACAATTTGTATTCTTATCAATTTTATGGGTTTTCTTGGTCGCTCAGTGGTAAAGAATCTGCCTGCCAGTGTAGGAGATGTGGGCTTGATCCCTTGGTCAGGAAGATCCCCTGGAGAAGGAAATAGCAACCCACTACAGTATTCTTGCCTGGGAAATCCCATGGACAGAGGAGCAAGGCAGGCTTACAGTCCATGGAGTCACAAAAAGTCAGACATGACTTAGCAACTGAACAACAACAATGAACCTTATATCTCAACCCTGGACACACATAATTAAAATAAAATAATATGAAATAATATTTATTCTTAACTCATATTTTCTTTTTTTATTACTATGGTTTCCTTTTCTTTTCTGTTACTTTTTTAATGCAAATCTTGACCCGTGAAATTGATTTCAAAATTCACTGAGTCATTACTTGTAATTTGAAAAATACTTCCTAGCTTATTGTGTTACATAGATGAGTAATATTATCTATACTTTCTTTTCCTAAGTCTTTGATAGCCATCAAATAAAGCAGAATGAAAAATTATATTAATGCAAGATAAATTATACTTGATTCTTACTCTCTTACACACTGTCATACCCATCACTGTTTTATGAAAAGATAAAAATGATAGAACCTGTTTTGTGTGAATTCATGCTATTTATTATAAATTGCATTTATAATAACTTATTACCAGTGTTTACCAATTAATTTCATAGATTTTGTGCTGATATATCTTTGCTGTAAAAGTTAAACTTTTAGCTATAAAGTTTGCCCTGATATATTAGACCATTGGTTTGTCCACAATGTATTCAAACTTTATTATTATAGAGTCCATCAGGTACTGATTTTCATTGATAATCAATAGATATTTCATTGAAATAATTTTTCTGTGATTTACTTGATGATTTTTTATAAACTGTCCTCTATGAGCACCATAATTCTTCCTCATTACTAGATATGACCAATATACTAGTTATGTACTAAAAGTCATAAAACATATTCTATTGAGAATATCATCAAGATACTCAGAATGGTAGAACAAAATGGAAAAAGAGAGGAAATATAGTAATAAAATTCTCCCGTATATTTCTAGTATTATTTGGTGAGAATTATGCAGTAGAGTACAGAAAATAAGTACTAGAATATGTTCTCATTACATGCCTAATTTTTGTCTTTGATTTTTATATTTTCCTTCTCATCTTTCACCAATTTAACATGTATTAAAGACCTAAAACTATAGCTTTGTCAAAAAAGTATTTCTTCAGTTGCATTTTTATAAGTAAGATAAAACTCACATGACATAAAACCAACCATTTTAAAGTTTACAGTTCAATGACATTCAGCATTTTCACAGTGTTATGCAATCATCACTGCTATCTAGTTCCAAAACAAGAATAACAATCATTTATATAATTTAACATGTGTAAAAATCTACCAGTGTATAACAATATAAATATTTACTACCATACATGAAATTTCCTTATTAACAATAGAAAGTTGCATTATCTTGATTTTAAAGATAAGAAAGTAAAGTTCAGATAGCTTATGTAATTTATGCAGAAGGCCATACACATTATGTGTTGCTTAGACAAGATATCTATTTCCAAAAGCCATAGCCATTCCTCTGTGGTAACATGCCTTCCAGCTCACCTTTTATTTGTGAATGAATTTCTAAGGCTGCCCAACATTTCTGTGTGCCAGCATCCAGTATGCTGTTATTCTAGTGTGCTATTTCAGAGAAAAAAAAAATTGTATATTTGAGAATTTGCCTAATATAGGCTCCTAACAAATGTTGAAATATTTTCTTGAGATTAACAGATGTGTTGACTATTCCTAATTATATTTAGCAGCTATCATGTGAGAGAAACTGTTTTATTTTGGGTACTGTTTACCTTTTATTTGCCTTTCAGATATGCTGCTTCCGTAAAGGATGGCTCCCAGTATTTTGTGCTCCTAATTGTGACAGATGGTGTTATCTCAGATATGGCTCAAACTAAGGAGTCCATAGTTAACGTAAGTAGGAATCATTCTGTCTTGGGCTGGCTAAACGAAAGCATTGTGCTACTTAGGTTAATTAACTGAAGTCTTAGTTGACTTAACAGTGAAACAAAATGTCCATGCCTTTGCAGCCAGTGCATTATCTAGACAACTCTTTTATAAATGAAAATAAATCATATCATCAACTTCATGTGCATGAGTGTGTTTATTAGTTTCATGTGTATAGTCTTACAATTTGTACAGAATATTTCTAAATATTTGCATTTCAGTTACAGGAGAACTGTGATAATTTCTGTTTATAGAACTGGATGGGGACTAGTTTCTAATTATGTGCTACATTTATGATTAATTGATTATCTTCTTTATTAGACTATAATCTATAGAATCTATATTTACTAGATTGCAATCTATAAAATTATATCTGGTTTTACTTACCTTTCTATATTCAAGTTGAGCAGTATTTGACACAAAGTAGACATTAGTAAAAATGGTTGTATGAAAGATTATCATATTTCATAATTATTAATGGCTTATTAATGACATAATTATTAATAGCATATAATTAGCTGTTTGTGTGAGAAAAATTAGTTACATGTGGGAAAAAATAAAATTTTTATAGACATATACTTAGCAAAACCAAACACAAAATGAAAGAGAGGTAAAAGCTTGCGCATTATGTGGCACACTGTCTTGCATAATATGTGGAGCCTGGATGGAAAGGAAGTTTAGGAAAGAATGGATATATGTATATGTATGACTGAGTCCCTTCACTGTTCACCTGAAACCATTGTTGATTGGCTATATTGGGCTTCCCTGGTGGCTCAGATGGTAAAGAATCTACCCGTAATGCAAGAGATCTTGGTTTGATCCCTGGGTCAAGAAGATCCTCTGGAGAAGAGAATGGCAATCTACTACAGGATTCTTGCTTGGAGAATTCCATGGACAGAAGAGCCTGGCCGTCTACAGTCCATGGGGTCGCAAAGAGTCAGACATGACTGAGCAACTAACACTTTCACTTTCACTCCTATACAAAATAAAAAGTTAAAAAAAAAAACTTGAAAGGTGTTTCTCCAAAGAAGATACACAAATAATCAACAAGCTATAAGAGCCTCAACATCACTAATATTTGGAAAATGCAAACCTAAACCACAGTTAGATATCACTTCACACATGTTATGGTGGCCAATATTAAAATTTTTTAAAAAACTTAAAAAATAAACTAATAGGACATGTACTGAAGAACAGTTATTCATATTTCAATGACCTGGTGATGTGGTTGCTATATTGCTCCACCTTTCTGTTGGTGTATCTCATAGTCTTAGCATAAAATTATTTAATCATACTAATAATAACTTTCTATAATTATCATTTGTAGTCACACATTTACTATAAAAATTGCTTTTCCTAGCCATAACTATTAATGAGATAGAGTACTGCTTTTTCTTCGCAGGTGACCCTATTGGTAAAGAACCTGTGTGCCAATGCAAGAGTGGCATGGGTTCGATCCCTAAGTTGGGAAGATCTCCTAGAAGAGGGCACTGGCAACCCACTCCAGTAGTCTTGCCTGGAGAATCCCTTGGACAGAGGAGGCCAGCAGGCTACCGTCCATAGGGTTGCACAGAGTCAAACACAACCGAAGCGACTTAGCATGCATGCATGCACTACTTTTTCACAAATATGGTATCTTTTTTCACCTTTCAGTAACAAAAAGATCTTCAAATAGAGAAAGAACAAGAAAAAAGAGACTAAAGATACCCAGAGTCAGCTTAGGAAAATTTTGTCTGAGAATAGCAAGTATAAGCAAGTGCTCAGTTTAAAATATATATATATATATTATCCAAGACTGGTTATTCCTGAAGAAAATCCACATGAATTAGCATATGTACAGAGTTCAGAAAGGATGAAAGTGGAGTCAAGTATATTATTCTGTGTTAATATTAAATACATCCAAAAGTATTTGAATGAAATTATGTGAAAAAGTGTCAATACTTAGGATATTATTTTCTTCCTAATTCTTAGTTGTTTTCCTAATTCAGTTTCTTAACTGTGAACAAATTTTATATTCTCTTTGAAGGCTTCAAAACTTCCAATGTCAATAATTATAGTAGGTGTTGGACCAGCAGAATTTGATGGTGAGTAATAAAATTTCAATAGCATTAATTGGGAATTTATTAACTGTAACTCATCATGTACTTACATATCTATCACTCCTTTTTTTGCATATAGGGATATGAGTGTGTATGTGGGTTTGTATACTATGTCCATGTACGTACAGACATAGATATCACATGATGGAGTCTATTGAAGCGAGCAAATTAAAAGAATGTCTTCTGAGTAGTTCATTATCTCTCTAGTATAGGTTAATTCAACCATGTAGCTTTCTGTTTTATTAGAGATGAATTGTACCTCAAAATATTTCTTAATATTGAATGATAAATTGAGTTTTTGTTCCTAAGGCAAAACACACTCTGGGTTCCCTAAAAACTTTTTAGGGTGAGCACTAAATAAATAAACCACTATGTTGAGAAGCATAATAATGGATTTTCAGACCTTGGCTTGTTGGTAGACATTATCTTTATACATATTTATGTTCTGTCATATGAAAGACCAAAGTAAAATGAAAATGGATATGACTATCTGAAACTTAATAAGACTATATAATCATGCTAAATTCACTTATTGGGCAGTTTTCTGTTTCTGTTGGCTAAAGCCATCTTCAAATGCCAATTAGTGATGGGTGTTCATGTAACTAGTAATCTGGGTAAACTCTAAAGTTAGTCCATTTCTTGTCACCTGATGGATTCCTTTAAGAGAACTCTATGCTAGGTAGCAACTGTATAACCACATAATATTCACCTGATTCATGTGTTTTTACATTGATAATGAGAGTATTTAGCTTGGAACTTTAGACATTAGAATAATTTTAAAATATTTGAAGCAACTTTTGGTATGTGACAGGTTAATTTAGGCACATAGGTGGCTAATCATAATATGATCATCACTAAGATGATTCTTGCCTAACCACCAGGGCCTCCCCAGTACGGACAGTACAGGTCTGTCAGTCTCAGGAAAAACAACACAGCAGTTATATTGCTGATCTTGGAGGTTCTTGCCTTTGATTCCATACTTGGCTGGTCACACTTTGCATCATTATAATCTTCCAGTTTCTAAAGCAAAGTCAGTTTAGCCCTGCCTGCTGTTGCTCCTGCTAATATTTTCTCTGTCTCTGAATATTTACATCTGTTTTCATTGTCCATCAAGCATGACTCTGAGCTACCTCTCTGGAGTCAGGAAAACTAAGACACATCCTTCTTGTTAATACTTTGTGTACTTGATCATCTGCACTGAGCAGTGACAGGCTACAATTCACAAACTTTACCAGTTGCTAGGTTAAAGTAATTCATGATTTCCTTTTCAGTTACTAATTTGCTTTTGCCTCTCAAGTATGCACTTTTCACTGGGTACATCCCAGCTCTCCAGGAGTCCTGTGGAAGACCATTGTTAGGTGTAAGACCTCAATCACTTGTTCCTCAACCTCCCACACATAATGTATGAATACAGAGCAACTGATATTTCCTGGTGAATATTTCTGGTCATATATTTCTATTCAAAGCAGCAGGCACAGCTATTTAGGTACTACCCTCATACAATAGCCACACTTATTTAGTTTCTTCAATTCTTTTGTTCCCAATGAATTCTTGATCAGAGTTTTGAGGTATGAAAATTCATTATTTCCCCCTCTGATTTCTTGAACTAACTAAAAAAAATATGCAAGAGTCACTCAAATAGAAATCAAAATGTAAGTTTTATTAATAGTAGTTCAGAATTAGAGAATCTGAGTTACCCTGTGCACAAACTCAGACTTCTTATTTCTTTTCTGCCCCAAAATTAAATGACCTCCCTTTTATGTCAAGGCCTCCTCTGGACAGGAGCAGAGCCTTGCCTATTTATCATACCACAGGGAGAAATTGCCTTCAACCTGAGGATAGAGTACTCCAAAAAGAGATTCAAGGTCAGTTCCATCTCCCAATCTTAGTTATCCTATGAATCACTCTTCTCATGAGGAAGAGTGATTGAAGATTATAGACATAAGGAATTTGCCTTCCCATAGAATTCTGTCTTGGGAATTAAAGTGAACTTCTCCTCTGGCAAGCCTATAAACAGGCAATTAGGGTCCTGAAACACCTGATTTTTGTTTTCACCCTGATGGAAGAAAATTTCTGAGTTACATTCAAGTTGTTATTATCTTATCAGAGGAGCCTTTTTCTAGGCACTTCCAAATCTACCATAAGTAAGTTTATATAGTATGCATATCAATTAGTAGGAAAAGACTGCAGTAAAACTTGCATATTTTCTCAGTTAGCTACACAAATCCAACATCTACATGTATTTCAACCAAGAGGTTTACATAGGCAAGAAATAAAACATATTGCCATCTATTCTTTGAAAGTAGAGGAAATATAAATTAACTATTAGATTAACGAGTATTTAAATGTCTTATTTCTGAATTTCAGTGAGAATAATTTAAAACTTTCTGTATAATTTTTCAGGGCAGAATTTCTTTGTCCTTAAAATGCAACAAGTCAATGTAGTATCCATGTAATTGCCTTGATCCAAGTTTAGGAGAGGGGGGAAAATATAAGGGGTTCTAACGTCATTTTGTCTCCCAAGGCTAGAAAGAAATACAGGTCTGTTTCTTATACATCTTTTTTCCAGAGAGGGGATCAGGTGGGTAACCGGGGCTTATGATTTCAGGTTCCTTGAGGACCAGATGATCTGAAAAATTGAAGGATGAACATTTCCCTTCCACCACTTACATGCCATTTGTTTTCTTCTTGCTCTCAAATGTGTAGTTTCCAATTCTGCTACCTGCAGCCTTTTAACCCAAAGGACATACTGAAAAGTGGGTGATATTTTTATAGCATCTCATTCTAATACGTTGTTGCCTGAGTAACTGCCATTTTCTTTAACTGAAATGAAACACTCACAAAGACCAATGGAGATTGTAGAGGACGGTGGAAGGTGAGGCCCAGAACATCATCTAATTTTTGTTGTCTATTTTTGAGTGAGTATAGGGTAATCATTATGAGTTATTAGCAAATTAGATAATATAGGAAAAAATTCTCTGATTGCTGACATGTCACCATCAGTGTTCATTTATGTCTCAAAGTAATATGAAAATTTTGAAAACAAACCTAGAGGAAAAAAGAAATTAATTATTGAAAATATTTGAGTATATTGAATTTTCCTATTTAGATCCCTAATAAATAGGAGAGAAAAATAGTTCTTTTGTATTTTGAATAATTTAATTGCCTTGTTAATGGAAATTTATACAATTTACTAAATATTGACATATATTATATATCTAAACAGATTACTGGATGATGGTTCACTATCAAATTATGTGTACCGGCAATGTTTCACCCCAGATATTTATTCCTGAAAATATGTAGAAAAGTAAAACTTAAAAGACATGTTGTTAAAAAAAAAAAGGCATAACGATATAAAGAACAGTTTGATGGTTGCCAGAGGCTTGCCAGGGCTGGAGGTGGGTGAAATGGGTGAAGGAAGTCAAAAGGCACAAACTTCTAATTATAAAATAAATAAGTATGTAATGTACAGTGTGGTGAATATAATTAATACCATGTTGCACATATGAAGGCTGCCAAGAGAATAGACCTTAAAGTTTTTATCAAAAGAAAAAGAATTTATAATCATGTATGCTCAGTTAGACTCATTATGGTGATCATTTCACAGTATACACAAATAGTGAATCATTACATTTTACTGCTAAAAATAATATAATGTTATTTTGCAGTTATAGCTCAATCAAAATAAAAATAGGAAAAACAGTAAAATATCTTTAGCTGAAATGCATTATCCAAGCACTGAAGAAAACAGTGAAAAGGTGAGGACTGTATTCTAGTGATTTTTAGAGGGCAAAAAGCAAA
This sequence comes from Capricornis sumatraensis, assembly GCF_032405125.1. Taxonomy (NCBI): domain Eukaryota; kingdom Metazoa; phylum Chordata; class Mammalia; order Artiodactyla; family Bovidae; genus Capricornis; species Capricornis sumatraensis. Next base: position 87,039,055 of record NC_091072.1, read on the forward strand.
CAGTTGGTTTGTGAAAGCAAAATGGCTCTCTGGAGTCTGGTGAATATCATGTGTATACAAAATGAGTTTCTAGTAACAGAATTATACTTTAAGTACAAATTAGCATCCCTTATGTAATTACTTATTTACAGAATTCTCACCAAAAAACATTAAACTCTGGAAAATGTTCTCAATTGCAGCATAACACTACTGTATACCAGCAATTCTGTTATATCACAGCATTCCCAAAAAGCAGTTGACCTATGTAATGTCAAAATTATTTTTAACCAATGAAAAAAATCATACCTCAGAGAGAGATGATTTATCCAGTCACTAAAAACTTTTTGTTTTAAAATCTATTCACAAAAAGATTACAGACAATATGATTGCATAGTTTGTTGTAATTTCAAAGAGAATAAAGTTCAAATTGTTATTGGAAATTCCATAATGATTAGTACCAAGTTTCTTAAGTTAGAAAAAAAAAACATTAAAACTGAATGAATTAGCCTCATTTGATGAATCCATCATGTAAGCATGTAACCCAGAGTTGAGAATTTGTAGGATGGGAGATGTACCTAAAGACTTTTACACTGTATAGGCTCTCCTCACTTTTCAAAGCATCACATGAGGTCTTCACTTGCTTTCTTCATTTGTAAAATTGACATTCAGTTAAGTTTTGGGGAAGAAATCACTGTGGAGATGAAAGGATCAGAAAGCTTTCTGCCTTTACATAGGACATTTTGTTATTTTATACACCTTGGTTTCCTTATTGCCTACATTGTTAGAGTATAATGGCTAAAATGCTTTGGATAAATTATACTATTTTATTTTCAAGCAATGGTTGAATTGGATGGAGATGATGTAAGAGTTTCCTCCAGGGGAAAATATGCTGAAAGAGACATTGTGCAGGTAAGAAATTTGATGGAAATTATTTATTTTGTTCATTGTGAAGAGCCCATGTCAGTTCTAATTTGTAAATGAACACCTTAAGTTGAAATCAAACCTCAGGTTCTGTTTAATTTAGGCAGATGATTATGAGATGCATGTTAAGTAACAGGGCCTAAAATAAGCACCCAGTTACTTTCCCCTGTACGTCATGTTCACCGCATATAAAACAGAATTGTTAATAAGTATATTTTCTTACTTTATTATTACCAGAAAATATCATTGAGGTCTTTAGTAAAATTAAAATTCAGAAACACAACAGACTTTTAATGGTGTTTATTTATTTATTTTTTAGTACTCAATAAAGATTAAAAATATTTTAAAATAGCTGATACATATTCAACTAAACTTAGTAGAAACAAATCAAAATGTAAAATGTTTTATTTTTCTCATAGATTATTGCTAGAAAAGTATAAAAATACATCTTAGAATTATATATAAATACAAAAATTATATAAAGGGTATGTGTTAATATAGCAATATATAATAACATAATAATTTGTATAATAGTATAATAAAATATAGCATAATAGTAGATTATATGTTTCTATATATAAATATATATATATATATATACACATGATTCATAATTCTGTTGGAATCAAGAAAAATAATTAACTGAAGTCTACTATTCTGGGAGGGAGTAGAAAGAAAAGAATCAGTTTAACCAAATTGTAACCAATATAGTAAGTCTATGATTGAAGCAACAGAGTTAAATCAATTAAACTTCTGCATACTTTAAAGTGTTTATATCTTTTAGAATGTCAGAAACAAAAACGACTATGAAATACACCTTTTAAATAGGAAATGGAAGTCCCTGTTACAATTTGGGCACATAATTTAAAAGTTTTGAAAGTGCAAATAATAGAATTCAATATTATCTCCTAAATAATAACTTATATATTCACCTATAATATAGTCATTAAGAGAATCTGTTTGAAATCTAACAGAATTTGGTTCAAATTCTGGATTGTCCTCTGTGATAACTTGGACAAGCTTTCTAAATTTCAGTGTTCTGGCATTGTTGTAAAGATTTAATCATTAATGTATATAAAATACATTACTTAGATAACACTCAATAAAATGAAACAAAAATAATTTTTAAAATCAGAGAGGGAAAATAATATAAAATAATCCATAAATATAATAAAAAGATTAATCTTGACAAATACAAATGCATTGTTCTTTATCAGTCAGCAAAGTTGTTTTAAGATAGAAACATCTGTATAACAATTTTTTAAGGAGATAATTAAATATGATTTAAACTTTTAACCTGGGGCTTCCCCGGTGGCTCAGAGGTTAAAGCGTCTGCCTGGAATGTGGAAGACCCGGGTTCGATCCCTGGGTCGGGAAGATCCCCTGGAGAAGGAAATGGCAACCCACTCCTGTACTCTTGCCTGGAGAATCCCATGGAAGGAGGAGCCTGGTAGGCTACTAGTCCATGGGGTCGCAAAGAGTCGGACACGACTGAGCGACTTCACTCACTCACTCAAACTTTTAACCTAATGTTTACAAAGCACACACACATGAATAATTTGGTTAAAAGCATCTGACAAAGGGAACATGGTGATGTGGTCATCTAAGAATCCCACAATGTTTTGTTTTTATAATTAGACACTTTATTCATCTTAACCTGGTTAGCATAATTATAGATCCAGGTAATTGCACTTTTCTCCTAAAAGTCTCTCCATAATATTTGGTTCACAATTTCCTTAAAATCAAATTGCTGCAAGGAAGTATAAATTTGAAGCCCCTTAAAATGTGTTATGTTTCTGTTTTGATGCATTTTTACAAAGTTAAAAGAGGCAACTTCATCTTTCGTGGTATCATCTCAATGATGCTTAAAGGAAATTGACATTACTCTCTCCCTTAGAAAGTAGCTGCTTCCCAGGTGGCGCTAGTGGTAAAACAGCTGCATGCCACACAGGAGACACGAGCGATGTAGGTTTGATCCCCGGGTAGGGGCAATCCCCTGGAGGAGGAAATGGCAACCCACTCCAGTATTCTTGCCTGAAAACTCCATGGACAGAGGAGCCCACAGGCTGCAGTCCATGGGGTTGCAAAGAGTCAGACACAGCTGAGCACACACACACATTAGAGGGTGGTTAAGATTGCTCATAACATTAAGATTTCCTTTAAGATGACTAATATATTACATTAGTGACAACCAAGTTTTTTAGTTATTTTATTAATAAAACAAAAGTTCCCTTGATCATGAAAGTCTTTTGTCTCTAATTGGATTTGCTACATTGGACAGAATATTGAGATAGGACTCAGGTCTACAAAATTATAATGTTATCATTCTGATCTTGAACAAGTCAATAAATTTCCCTTGAGCTTTTCTTTCATTATCTCCAGACTCCATCTTCATATATATATATATATATATATATATATATATATATATATATATATATAATGCAAAAATGCATTACAACAGCAACACAACACATTTTTAAGGACTTTAAATATATATATATATATATTCTCATTAAAAGTCAGAATCTTAAGACTAATATATCATCATAAAGTGACACTGAGGTCACCAAAGATTTCGAAGGCACCTGATTTTGAAGGCACCAAAGATTTTGAAGGCTAAAGACTCAAGGAATTGACTCAAGCTATTCTACCATATAAAGCTGAACTGAAAAAGTCATGAGATGTTACAGATACTGAACAGGATCTTCCCAGAGAATTAGTAGCCTCCTGAATGACAATGGCATCTTGACTTACATGTCTATATTTATTTAAAGATATTTGGTGAATCCTTTTCTAATCTTATGGAAAAGTTCCTAAATGCTGATTATCTTTTAAAAATAGTTTGCAGGGTAATCATTTACATATCACATTGTATTCAAGAAGAATTAGCATTTTTCTCTCACCTTAATTAAAATCTCATAACATTGCACAATTACAGGTTTCCTGGTTCTTCCATTCACTAAAACATTTTTAAATGAGTTATTTTTAAGAATAGAAATATTCTTGAATATTTATAATATTGAGGTTGCAAAGATACACCAAGAATATTGTCAATCTTCCTACCATCAGAAAATACCTAAGTTATCATAATCAGTGCTATAAATACTGGTGGTTAAAATAATGTCAGAAAATAAGATCTATTTAGTCTGTCTTAACTTTTTGCTACTTTCAATTTCTTACACATTGCTAATCAAGTTAACACACTCCAAATGATATCCCAAATTTCTTAAGTGGACAAACAAAAGCCTAACTGTAAATGGCAGAAGGTAGCTGAGTTCCACAGAAAGTTGGGAGTGGTAGATGGGGTTTTTATTATGTCAAATATTAAGTGGCACCCAACTTCTCCATTGCTGGTGCTTTTCAGTCAGTAATGTCAGACTTTTTGTGACCCCATGGACTGCAGTACACCAGGCTTCCCTGTTCTTCACTATCTCCCAGAGACTGCTCAAACTCATGTCCATTAAGTGGATGATGCCATCCAACATCTCATCCTCTGTCATCACCTTCTCCTTCTGCCTCCTATCTTTCCCAGCATCAGGGTCTTTGCCAATGGTTGGCTCTTCGATTCAGGTGACCAATGCATTGGAGCTTCAGCAAAAGTCCTTCCAATGAATATTCAGGGTGGATTTCCTTTAGGATTGACTGGTTTGATCTCCTTGCTATCCAAGGGACTCTCAAGAGTCTTCTCTAGCACAACAGTTTGAAAGCATCAGTTCTTCGGCACTCAGCCTTCTTTATGGTCCAACTCTCACATCCATACATGACTACTGGAAAAACCATAGCTTTGACTATACAGAACTTTGTTGGCAAAGCATGTCCCTGTTTTTTTAATATGCAGTCTTGGTTTGTCATAACTTTTCTTACAAGGACCAAGTGTCTTTAAATTTCATGGTTATAGTCACCATCCACACTGATTTTGGAGCCCAAGAAAATGAAGTCAGTCACTGTCTCCACTTATTCCCCATCTATTTGCCATGAAGTGATGGGACCAGATGCCATGGTCTTAGTTTTCTGAATGTTGAGTTTTAAGCCAGGTTTTTCACTCTCTTTCATCTTCATCAGGAGGCTCTTTTCATTCCTCTTCACTTTCTGCCATAAAGGTGGTGTCATCTGCATATCTGAGGTTATTGATATTTCTCCCAGCAACCTTGATTCCAGCTTGTGATTTATCCAACCTGGCATTCTGTATGATGTACTCTGCATATAAGTTACATAAGCCGGATGACATTATACAACCTTGATGTATTCTTTTCCCAATTTGGAACCAGTCCATTGTTCCATATCCAGGTCTAACTGTTGCTTCTTGACCTGCATACAGGTTTCTCAGGAGGCAGATAAGGTGGTCTAGTATTTCCAAATTTAAAAATTTTCCACAGTTTTTTGTGATCCACACAGTCAGAGGCTTTAGCATAGTCAATGAAGCAGGAGTAGATGTTGTTTCTGGAATTCCCTTACTTTTTCTATGATCCAACAGATGTTTTCAATCTCTGGTTCCTCTGTCTTTTTTAAATCCAGCTTGTACATCTGGAAATTCTCAGTTCATATACTGTTTGAAGCCTAGTTTAAAGGATTTTGACCATTACCTTCCCACTATGTGAAATGAATGCAATTGTGTGGTAGTTGGAACATTTTTTTGCATTGCCCTTCTTTGCAATCAGAACGAAAATTGACCCTTTCCTTTATGTCAAATCTTAAGTGGCATCCATCTTCTTTATATAATAATAATATTTAATCATTTATTAAATCCTTCATATGCTAGGCAGGCTAAGAGCTATAATATTACTTCCCCTTGACCTTATGAGACAAGTACTTTGGTTATCATATTTTATTTTTAAAAAAAATGAAGTTTTATCTTTCTTGTCCATACTCACATAGCTAGTAAGAAGTAGTGAAATGAAAGTGGTAGTCGCTCAGTTGTGTGCAACTATTTGCGATGCCGTTGACTCCAGTCCCCCAGGCTCCTCTGTCCATGGGATTCTCCACGCAGGGATACTGGAGTATCTTTTGTCAGCGGATCTTCCCAACCCAGAGATCAAACACAGTTCTCCTGCATTGTAGGCAAATTTGTTACCATCTGAGCTACCTGGAAAGCCCAGTAAGAAGTAGAGTCACATCGTAATCTTGAAATTTCTTATTATAAAATATTTAACAAGTATTTTATATATCTTTTATTCTAAAACCTAAACATAGCATTTAAGATAATACATGGCTTGACTCTAATCTTCCTTTTTAGCTATACACAAACACAAGCAAACACACATGCCCACTTTGCCCAGGCCAATAGGACAATTAACTGTCTTTGCATCACCCATTTCTGTAGTTCTGCTCTTATTTTCTTTTGTCATTTTACCTGGAATACTCTTCCCCCTCATTGGGCTGATTAAAACCCGGCATTTTGACATTTCCCAGTGTACACAGCCTTTTACAAAGCTCTCCCTCTTAACACTTGAATAAATTTCCCCATTCTTTCACTTTATTAACATATTATTTTATATCTTCCTCAAAATACTGGCCACTTTGCCTTTTAATGTTTATAAATAAGGACGCTGAAGCCCAAGATGGAATGTTAACCAACTTGTGAAAAATTATTTAGGTCACAAGTCTGTAGATCCAAAAAGTCGGCAGAGTTCTGATTCCAAAATCTTTTCTGTTACAATGCATCCACTCTCCTAAAAGGCCAAATTATAATTAAGATTAGAAAGATCTATTCCCCTTTTCATATCACTGTAGTAGTCAATGTATAAGAGATCAATTTGAATTTAATCAATATCTCTGATACATACAACTATCTGATCTTGGGGTAAGTTAATTAAACTTAAAGTTTTTATTTTCTTCTTTGTAAGTTCATAATATGCTTATAAGAACTAAATAGATATTGTACTAAATCACTCAGCAGAAAGCCTCCCAACTGCCAGTTGCTCAAAAAATTAATATCAGTATCAGTTATTATTGACAGTATATTAGCATAGTCCAGTGGGAAGGCATTTTTATATCATTGTGTCCTAGCAGCTGTACCTTGACATATGACATTGTTGTCAGTCTTATGTGTGATTATATTCATTGTCTCAAGATTCACTCTCATATGGCTATAATATAAACAGCATGCAGGATGAGATTCTATTGTTATTATAAAACTTAAGTGAGTTATTTTCTAAAGCAATATATGTAAAGGTTTTCCATGTATTTGTTTACTTGCTTATGCTATGAATTGGCCATTGAATATAATGCAGTATCATTTATCCTGGCTTCATTCAGCTGCTATCCAGCCTATCATTCCCTTAAAAAATATATTTAAATCATATCTTCCATTAAAAGGTAAATAATAACCTTGAAGGCTTAGACATGAAATGCTCTAATGGAGCTCTGCAAAATAGGAACAAATAAATTGAACAGAACTGCAATTAAAAGCTCATTTGCCCAAACTGATTCAAACTTTTTTCACAAATAGGCAAAGTTAGCTGTTAGAGCAACTCTGTAGAACATTTTCCTTATTCTGGATCTAAGTATAAAATAAAGATGCAGAGTGTCAAGGATATGGTATATTTCCACTGAATAGAATGCATTTATTGGTATTCTTCATATGAATGTGATAAATTAGTTCAAAGTAAAAATTGATTTGTTCCTCTAACCTAAACAGTTTAAGGGTCCAAGTTAATTTATGGTACTAGTCAGTGACCAACATACATTCATAAGTGTGTAGGTGTTATTTTGAACAGGAGGTCCCTAGGTATAGTGATCAGAAATAAGTGATTAAAAGGGACAATAAACAGAAGGATCTGATAAATTGAGTGGGAAATTGTTCCTGTAGAAGTATATGAACAATAGTCCAGGAAGAAAGAGAGTATAGTTTTGTCATGAATAGTGTGAGGTTCAACATTGATAGGAGGTAAAGGAAACAGAGTCACTTGTCATTTTCATGTCTAACTTAGGGAAGTGCTTCTTGACTTACTGAAGAGTTGAATGTTCCTTTGGAAAGGATGAAATAATTTAGGTTAGTGAGTAGAACATTCTCAGCCATCTTTTTCTCCACTCCCAACACACATATGGGATGAGGCATACTCCTGTTGATAATATCACAGCGACTCTTAACTCAGGGGCAAGGTCCATACTCAAGGGACATATCAGAATCTGTGCCCACATTTAGTAAACATAAATTAAATGAGATATATACCTCCCTGCTTTGTTGAAAACTAAGATTTCGTTCTTACCCATTATTTATAAACATGTTTTAAGGATAAGTAGAACTGTATGTATTGTGCAAACAATGATTTTGAATCTTAGTTTTGACATTCCAGAGTGTCATAACATTTTTAAAAATAAACTTATATTTACTTCAATAAAAATGTGACACATCTTACCGCATTTGCTGAAAAAGTGGAAAAAACAGGATGTTTTAATAACAAATAGATCAGTAATTACATTTTTTAGATTATGGTACTCTAGTACCTAAATTTGAAAGAGAGAAAAACTTGATAAGAAAATATTTCTTATAAAGTTTGATATGAGTGTAAACAAAAGACTCGAAAGAAAATAGTGCAATATTTATATTGCATATATAAATGTATAAATTAATGAATAGTAATAATAATGGCTATCACACATACATATTATGAGCTTAAAACTGTTTTAAGCACTTATTTGTTGATTTTTTTAATATAACAACCAGATGAAGAAGGTATTATTATTATTATCTTCATTTTATAGACGAGGAAACTGAATGACATTAGAAAATCACTTGCCCAAGATCACGCAGCTAATAAGCAGCAGGACCAGCCTCTGCACTTGGGGAGTATAATTCCAGAGTTTGTGAATTGAGGGAATAAAAAGATTACTAAATTTAGCTTCCATGGTCTAGGAAGAGCTTCCCTGGTGGCTCAGATGGTAAAGCATCTGCCTACAATGTGGGAGACCCGGCTTCAATCCCTGGGTCGGGAAGATCTCCTGGAGAAGGAAATGGCAACCCACTCCAGTATTCTTGTCTGGAAAATCCCATGGATGGAGGAACATGATAGGCTACAGTCCATGGGGTCGCAAAGAGTAAGAAAAGACTAAGCGACTTCACACATGGTCTAGGAAAAAAGTCAAAACCAAAATAAAAGTAAATATAAGAGCAAAGTTGAGATAAAGGAAAGACACAAGCAAGTAAGTTCTCCCTCTGCCCTAGAGAAGAATAAACTATTTTCCAGAGTGTTGCCATTTCCCTGAAATATAGGTATTAGCTATAGATTGTTAAAAAACTGATCTCCCATAAAATAGATATAGATATATGCTTCCCAGGTATTGCTAGTGGTAAAGAACCTGCCTGCCAGCGCAGGAAACATAAGAGACACAGGTTACATCCCTAAGTCAAAAAGATGTCCTAGAGGAGGTCATAGAAATCCACTCCAGTATTCTTGCCTGGAAAATCCCATGGGCAGAGAAGCCTGGTGGGCTACAATCCATAAGGTTGCAAAAAGTCAGACACAACTGAAGTGACTTACATGCACACAGGCAACCAAACCATTACTAAATGTTTATTTTTTAAATAATATGCCTTTTAAAATAAGAATGAAATAAACAATAGCAGAATTTAGATATTTTTTCTCATCAGTCCTTCAGTGTATTCACCTTATAGTGTCAGAGAGAAAATAAACCTAACTTTGTTTGCACCTCTTTGCTTTTTTGTTAAAAATGTCATCCTGTCCAAATTAGATAATGACTTTACAAACATTCATATATGCCTCTTTCTTTTCTCAACTGAAGATTATATTTACTGTGTCAGTGTCTTTCTTATCCTTACTTAGATACCTTTAAAATAAGAGAAACATTTGTCACCTTCTATCACATTTCTAAAAGTTGTGCTGTTTTCCTCTTGGTTCATAACAGGGTAAAATTATGATCACATAAGTATGCGTCTGTCTGTATTATGCCTTATATTAAAAAGAAAGAAGTAGTTTTCTGATCTTCCTTAAAAGATATTGCTTTCACTATATAAATGGTATTACATTTGCTATTCAATTTAACATTTTAACTTGCTTTATCTATCACAAGTATCTGACTGATTTAAAGTCTGCTCCCTAATAACAGTTGTTTTCTGAAAGCATATCTTGAGTAACTGTTTAAGTCAAAAGTAAATTTCTCAAAATAAACTTAAAGTAGTTATGTACGAAATGAGAGTGTGCTCACTCCCTGATTCTCTGGGAAAAAAATGATTTAATTTAAACTTCAAAACATTATATTTAAAAGTTGTTCAGCCTCCTGAAATGTCTTCACTGTGCCTTTTCTCCAAAACCTAAAATTACTGCATGCCCAAACTATCACAACATTACCAGTTCTCAAGTTGCTTTCAAGAATCATCACGTCTCTAAGGCAAAACTGAATTACTGCTCTCAAACAGCACAGTATTTTTTTAAGTAACCTTTATAACAGAGAACAGAATCAAGCAATCTATTGTCAGAGTATTCACTGATACGAATTCTCACATGATTGTTTATATAAAGAGAGAGCAATCATTTTTTTGTACTGTAAAAATAATTTTGATATTTGGTATACATCAATAAGAAGTATACCAAAATCTATGCTGAAGTTTTCCAATTGTTTATTGTTTGCCTTTTCAAATAATATAAAAATCAAGCATATTGCAGGTTCATACTAATGTGAACTGTATAAATTTTTCATTCATTTCCATGTGATTTGATGGTCTGCTAATATAATTTAAAATACTTAACATGTGTTCAGGAATCTTTAGCAATTTGCACTATTTTTTAACCCTGAATTGAGTAATATTTCTACACCGAAAGCTGAGTTAAGCATGCATTAACTTCATTTGAGAAGAAACTGAACCTGAGGAGAATAGTGCTCTTTTCAATTGGAGTCAGGTTAGGTGTAGAACTCAGAACTGTATAATGCATGTAGCAACATGATGGGTGTATCAGGACCAGGAGACAAGAGTTATTGTGGGGAAAAAACATAAATAACAATTACATCTCATTTTAGAAAAATTATAAGAAAGGTGTGGTCACTGTTAGAGCTATTTATAATGAATCAAATCTCTTTAAATTCATAGTAATTATTATGCCTCTTGCCATTACTCCAGCTTCTCTGATTCTCCTACAACCAAAAGTTTATATATGTTGGTTTTGTGTCTATTTTTTTATTTATTCAAATAGCATGGTAAGCTCTGTTAAATAACATACTTTCAACTCTGTTTTAGTTTGTGCCATTCAGAGATTATATTGACAGAAGTGGAAACCACATTCTGAGCATGGCTAGATTAGCTAAAGATGTCCTAGCGGAGATCCCTGAGCAGTTTCTCTCCTACATGAGGGCCAGAGGAATCAAGCCATCACCTGCACCTCCTCCATACACCCCATCTACACATGTGTTACAGACTCAAATATAACTCTGTTCCAAAATGCTAATGTAACTACACTTTGGTTAGAACTGCTGAGTCCATGCTTTTCTCCTGGTGCTCTATAATGAACCAGGGAATAATATATTCATCTAAGTTTGGTTTCAGCAGAATTGGTTAGTATGCCATTTTTTATCCAAAATTTATTATCTTCCTAAACCAAAACTGTAAATATGGTTGTTGCATGAGCAACAGAAAAATTGTTTATATGCTTGATGCAAAATATGATGTCTTGTATGAATCTTAAAGTTTTTGGACAGAAACAGCTAATTTCCAGTGAATTGTTGGGAAAAAGCACAACCTATGTTTTTAACTCAGATATTGTCTTAGACTGCTATGTGTATAGGAAAGCAGTCTCTCTGTATCAATGTTTACATGTTACTATTTTTTAAATTAAAATACTTTTATAACTATTCTTAAGAATACAAATTTTGAATATTGAATCCTTTGTCTTCTAAATTGCAATAGCTATAGTCACAAGAGCAATATCTTTGAATGACTGTCTGATCAAATGCAATTGCAAAGAAGGGAAAGTAAAAATAAGTTCACATTTCCCAGTGAGTTGTCTTATGAAGCTACATCTGTTTAGTAAACAGTTTCTCTATGCTATTTGTCAAGTATGGGAATTTACACTTAGCAGATGTCTATCCTGAAAGAACATGCACTTTTTCATCAAGTTTGGGTTCTAAATTTAAACTGCAGTTTGTTTATGTTTCGTAATGATAAGTAGAAATAATAAAAAGTCAAACATTGTATACTGTAAATGCACAGAAAATACTTTGTGTAAAAAGTAATGTCTTTATATTGCAATACTGTATAGAAAGACTAAAATTCAGAATATTTAACTGTGCAGCAGATGTTTTAAACACTTTTTTCCATTATACCTTGCTTAGATATTATTTTAATTCAAAGAGATACTGGCTCTTTTGATTTGTATTCCTTTCCAAGTTGCCACAAAGCATGTACAGGCGAGCAGTTTTTTGTGAAATTCCCGATTAAATATATACAACTGCGTGACTTAATACTCAACACATTTGTGGGAAAAAAACCTGCTCCTATGTTCTAATCTGATAGTACACAATTTAAAATTGTAAAGAGCTTTTGCATGTACAATTTTTAAGAGGATTACAGTTTTGTGACAAGAATGACAGTTGTATCTAAATTAAAGCATTTCTCTAGAACAAATGGCCTTAAATTCTTAAAGAATTCCTGAAAATGATTGTGAATTTCCTTTAAGTAATAAAAAAGTATGTTTATTTTCTCTTTTGTGTCAACAGTGTACCTGCTTTATAATATTTTCCTTACTTATATCCTATTTATTACTCAGTTTATTTCTACCATGTGTTGTTCTCTTTGTCCCAAGTTGACTAAGGGTGACTTTTATAAGCATGAAATTATTTTATAGAAAAGAAATATATATATATATTCACATATCTATCAATAGCAATGTTATATAATTATGCAATCTTTAATTGTTCATTTTGGTGTATAAATTAAAATCTTTGAAAGGATAACTGTTTGTTCTGCAAATTTTATGTATAAATGACATAGAATCTGATGATTTCCTTTACTGGTCTTAAATGTTTATGCCAGCATAGATTATTACCCTGCAATTTTATTATTATTTGCCTTCATTCTTCAGTTAAAAAATAAAAATAAATAAAATCAATATTCTTTCCCTCTTGTAAAACATCAGTGGTTTCTTTTTGAATTGATCAGAAAAAAAAATGAAAGATGTGTGCTCCTCTGTCTAAATATTAGTGTGCCCAAATCTTGAGGGGGCACAGGGTTAAGAAACAGGCTCAGTTACAAGCTTTATCCTTTGCGTGGTTGAGATTAATAATCAGAAATGTATGTGATATTAGTAACAAATGTAAGATTAGAAAATACCTAGACTTGTCTCTTTGTTGCATAAATGAAGAAACCAGGACTGAAAGGGTTAGGTGATTTATCTAAAACTGTAAAAATAGAATAAGAAAGACTAGACATCTCTTCAAGAAAATTAGAGATACCAAGGAAACATTTCATGCAAAGATGGGGAAAATGAAAAATAGAAACAGTATGGACCTAACAGAAGCAAAAGATAGTAAGAAAATATGGCAGGAATAACTGAAGAATCACACAAAAATATCTTAATGATCTGGATAACCACTATAGTGTGGTCACTAACCTAGAGCCAGACATCTTGGAGTGCAAAGTCAATTGGGCCTTAGCATCACTACAAACAAAGCTACTGGAGGTGATGGAATTCCAGCTGAGCTATTTCAAATCCTAAAAGATGATGCTGTGAAAGTGCTGCAGCCAGCAAATATGGAAAACTCAGCAATGGCTACAGGACTGGAAAGGTCTGTTTTCATTCCAATCCAAAAGAAAGGCAATGCCAAAGAATGTTTAAACTATTGCACAATCGCATTCATTTCACATGCTAGCAAAGTAGTGCTCAAAATTCTCCAAACTAGACTTCTATAGTACATGAAATAACAATATTCAAGATGTTCCTGATGTTCAAGCTGGATATAGAAAAGGCAGAGGAACCAGAGATCAAATTGTCAACATCCATTGGACCATAGAAAAAGCAAGAAAATTCAAGAAATACATCTACATCTGCTTCATTGACTACACAAAAACCTTTGACTGTGTGGATCACAGCAAATTGTGGAAAATTCTTAAAGAGATCGGAATACCAGACCACTTTACCTGACTCCTGAGAAACCTGTATGCAGTTCAAGAAGCAACAATTAGAACCAAACATGGAAAAACGGACTAGTTCCAAATTGCAAAAGGAGTATGTCAGGCTATATATTGTCACCCTGCTTATTTAACTTATATGCAGAGTACATCATGTGAAATGTTGGGCTGGATGAAGCACACGCTTGAATCAAGATTGCCAGGAGAAATGGAAATAACCTCAGATATGCAGATGACACCACCGTTATGGCAGAAAGCAAAAAGGAACTAAAGAGCCTCTTGATGAAGGTGAAAGAGGAGAGTGAAAAAACTGGCTTAAAACTCCACAGTCAAAAATGAAGATCATGGCATCCAGTCCTATCACTTCACAGCAAATAGATGGGGAGACAGTGGAAACAGTGACTATTTTCTTGTGCTCCAAAATCACTGTAGATGGTGACTGCAGTCATGAAATTAAAAGATGCTTGCTCCTTGAAAGAAAAACTATGACCAACCTAGACAGTGTATTAAAAAGCAGAGACATTACTCTGCTGACAAAGGTCCATGTAATCAAATCTATGGTTTTCCCAGTAGTCATGTATGGTTGTGAGAGTTGGACAATAAAGAAGGCTGAGTACCAAAGAACAGATGCTTTTGGTCTGTGGTGTTGGAGAAAACTCTAGAGAGTCTCTTGGACTGCAAGAAATCAAAAATAACCAATCCTGAATGTCATTGGAAGGACTGATACTGAAGCCGAAGCTCCAATACTTTGCTTACCTGATGCATAGAGCTGATTGATTAGAAAAGACCCTGATGAAGGGCGACCCCATAATGGTGAAGGAATAGGACAGGGAGATACTTTCTCCCCTACAAATTCATCAAAAGATCATTTGAATGCAGAGCAACTTCCATAAAACAACTTCTGAACACTGTCAGAGGACACCAGGCACCCAGAAAGACAGCCCAGTTGCCTCGAAAGGAGGTAGGACAAAATATAAAAGATGAAAATAGAGACAAAGGATTTAGGGATAGAGGGTTTATCCTGGGGAGGGAGTCATGAAGGAGAAGTTTCCATGCAATAGGAAACCCTCTCACAGGCATGTCAGTGGGGAGACTGGGAATCTCAGAGGGCTACATAAGTGGAAAAATAAAATAAAAAAACCACATAGTATGTGCCTAACTGCTACTACCAGTGGAGAAGCAGCTCAGACACTTGCATCCACCAGCAGTGAGTGAGGGCTGGGCAGAGAGGCGTGGGCTGCATCATTGGTCTTTAGGGTAAGGACCAGGCTTTAATGCCCTGAGGACAATCTGGTGGGGCTAATGTGAGATAACAACCCAAACCATAGGGTCACCAGAGAGACAAAAAAAGAAAAAGGACCTTTCTGGCAAAAGGCTCTAACACCACATGCTCACAGAACAAAGACTGTGCCCTAGCAAATGCCAAAGGAGAGTGAGCCAGCTACCATTTAGAGTCCTCTCTCCCTAGAGGCAGAGAGGCAGAAGTGCAGTAGCCAGAGCCAGAAGGCAAGAGGCTGCTCCAGTCTCAGCCCCAGAGACTGCATTTTCCACCAAACTGTGAGCAGGCTGCCAGTTGCTAAGCACGTCTTCCTGGGATCCTGGAAGGTTCACATCTGCCAGGAATATCACAGCCTTAGCAGCTCCTCAGAGGAGATACACACCACATCTGGGGCTGTGCCCTCATGACACACCTGGGAAACTGAGGAGCCAAGAATGGGAAGGTGCATAAGACTCCACAGCCCACCTGGGACAGTGTGCTCATCAAGCACCCAGTTGCCTGAGCAGCTTGGACCTGGGAAGGGCGAAAATTGCCCAGCCCATCTGGATCTGTGCCCTTGTGGAGCACCTAAGAACCTGAATGGCTTAAACCTGGGAAATGCACAAAACTCAGGGCTCACTTGGGATGGTACCCTTGCAGAGCACCCTGGAGCCTGAGCAGGGTGGACCTGGGAAGTACACACCGCCTTGGGCTGTGGCAAACCCACTGTAGTCCATCCAGTGTGACCACTCCCCACACATGCCAGCGGTGTTTGTTTGCAGAGTCCATCTTCACAGCACAACTGAACAAGTGAGCCTAAATAAGTGGCCACATGTGCCTTCTCTTGTCAGGGCAGAAATTAGACACTGAAGATACTTCCAAACAGAGGAATCCAAAATAAACAAAGAAGAGTGAACCCCCCTGGAAGTGACAGGTGCAACAGATTAAAACCCTGCAGTTAATGCTGGGATTATGCATTTAAGGGGCAACTATAGAACTTTAGAACAAGTACAAGCCAGAACAAGGGACTATCTGCCACTGAACTGACCCCACACTTCCCACAACAGCTCCAGAGAAATTCCTAGGTATATTTTTACTATTATCACTTTTTAATTTTTTTAAAATTTTAATGCTTTATTATGCCTTTAACTTTCATGTTTATAACCTACTATTGCAAGGAGATCCAACCAGTCTATCCTATAGGAAATCAGTCCTGAATATTCATTAGAAGGACTGATGCTCAAGCTGAAATTCCAATTCTTTGGCCACCTGATGCAAAGAACTGACTCATTGGAAAAGACCCTGATGCTGGGAAATATTGAAAGCGGGAGCAGAAGAGGAAAACAGAGGATGAGATGGTTGGAGGGCATCACTGACTTCATGGACCTAAATTTGAGTAAGCTCCAGGAGTTGGTGACAGACAAGAAAGCCTAGCATGCTGCAGTCCATGAGGTCACAAAGAGTCAGACACAACTGAGCGACTGAATAGAACTGATTACCTTTCTTAAAAAATAACCTTTTTTTTTTTAAATTCCATATATTTTTATTAATCTTTGTGACCAATTTTGTCTTGTATTTTTATATTGTATTTTTGAGAGTCTAACCTCTATTCTAGGTGTTTAATCTTTGCTTTTTGATATTGGTTATCAATTTTGTACGTTTAAGAATCTAATCTTCAGTATCCCTTTTCACATAGGGATTTGATTACTGACTTGATTGTTCTCTTCCCTTTTGACACTCCGTTTTCTTTTCCTGGTCACCTCTGTCTCCCCCTCCCTCTTCTCTTCTCTATGAATCTCTCTGGGTGTTCCTTGTTGTGCAGAGTTCTTTCACCGTTAACCTAGGGGTTTTATCTTCAGTGCTGTATGGATGGAGAAGTCTCAAGGCTACTGTAAGAGGAGGACCAAAGCCCAGAGGCAAGAGGCTCAACTCCAGAACTTAAGAACATCAGACAACTCCTGTCTCTAGGGAGCATTAATAGACAAGAGCCCACCCAAAAGTCCCCATACCTACACTGAAACCAAGCTCCTCCCAAGAGACAGCAAGTTCCAATGAAAGACACACCATGCTAATTCTCCAGTAAAACAGGAACACAACCCTGAATATTAAAAGATGGGCTGCCTAAAGCCATACCAAACCCGTATACAACTGAAAGTCACTACTGGATACTTGACTGCACTCCAGGGAGAAGACATCCAGCTCCACCCACAAGAACACAGACACAAGTTCCCCCAAGGAAACCTTGAGAAGCCACTGGTTCAACCCCAACCATAAGAGGCAGACTCCACAATTAAGAGGAACCACAACCTTCTAGCCTGTAGAAAGGACACCCCAAACACAGCAATCTAATCAAAATGAAAAGGCAGAGAAATATCCAGCAGCTGAAGGAACATGATAGTTCAGTTCAGTTCTGTTCAGTCACTCAGTCGTGTCCAACTCTTTGCAACCCCATGAACCACAGCACACCGGGCCTCCCTGTCCATCACTAAGTCCTGGAGTTTACCCAAACTCATGTCCATTGAGTAGGTGATGCCATCTAACCATCTCAACCTCTGTCATCCCCTTCTCCTCCTGCCTTCAATCTTTCCCAACATCAGAGTCTTTTCAAATGAGTCAGTTCTTCACATCAGGTGGCCAAAATATTGGAGTTTCAGCTTCAACATCAATCCTTCCAATGAACACCCAGGACTGATTTCCCTTTAAGATAGACTGGTTGGATCTCCTTGCAATCCAAGGGACTCTCAAGAGTCTTCTCCAACACCACAGTTCAAAAGCATCAATTCTTCGGTGCTCAGCTTTCTTTATAGTCAAATTCTCATATCCATATATGACTACTGGAAAAACCATAGCCTTGACTAGACAGACCTTTGTTGACAAATTAATGTCTCTGCTTTTTAATATGCTGTCCAGGTTGGTCATAACTTTCCTTCCAAGGAGTAAGCGTCTTTTAATTTCATGGCTGCAATCACCGTCTACAGTGATTTTGGAACCCCCCCAAAATAAAGTCAGCCACTGTTTCCCCATCTGTTTGCCATGAAGTGATGGGACCAGATGCCATGATCTTAGTTTTCTGAATGTTGAACTTTAAGCCTACTCTTTCACTCTCCTCTTTTACTTTCATCGATAGGCTCTTTAGTTCTGCACTTTGTGCCATAAGGATGGTGTCATCTGCATATCTGAAGTTATTGATATTTCTCCCAGAAGACTTGATTCCAGCTTGTGCTTCATCCAGCCCAGCATTTCTCATCATGTACTCTGCTGCTAAGTTGCTTCAGTTGTGTCCAACTCTGTGCGATGCTATAGACGGCAGCCCACCAGGCTCCACCATCCCTGGGATTCTCCAGGCAAGAACACTGGAGTGAGTTGCCATTTCCTTTTCCAATGCAGGAAAGTGAAAAGTGAAAGTGAAGTCACTCAGTCGTGTCCGACTCTTAGCAATCCCATGGACTGCAGTCTACCAGTCTCCTCTGTCCACAGGATTTTCCAGGCAAGAGTACTGGAGTGGGTTGCCATGATGTACTCTGCATGTAACTTAAATAAACAGAGTGACAATATACAGCCTTGATGTACTCCTTTTCCTATTTGGAACCAGTCTATTGTTCCATGTCCAGTTCTAACTGTTGCTTCCTGACCTGCATACAGGTTTCTCAAGAGGCAGGTCAGGTGGCCTGGTATTCCTGTCTCTTTCAGAATTTTCCACAGTTTATTGTGATCCACACAGCCAAAGGTTTTGGCATAGTCAATAAAGCAGAAATAGATGTTTTTCTGGAACTCCCTTGCTTTTTCCATGACCCAGCGAATGTTAGCAGTTTGATCTCTGGTTCCTCTGTCTTTTCTAAAACCAGCTTGAACATCTGGAAGTTCATGGTTCAAACCCACCAAACCAAACAAAATAGGAGGAGATAGGGAGTCCACTTGAAAAATAATTCAGAATAATGATAGTAAAGATGACCCAAAGTCCTGAAAATAAAATGGAGTTACAGATAAATAGACTAGAGACCATGATTGAGAAGATGCAAGAAATGGACCTAAAAGAAGGATTGAGAAGATTCAAGGACCTAGAAGAAGTAAAGAAGAGTCAATCAATAATGAACAATGAAATAACTGAGATTAAAAACACTCTGGAGAGAGCCAACAGTAGAATAACTGAGGCAAAAGAGAGGATAAGTGAGGTGGAAGATAGAATGGTGGAAATGAAGCAGAGAAGAAAAAAATAGTAAAAAAAAAAAATGAAGACAATCTCACATACCTCTGGGACAATTTTAAACTCCCCAACATTTGAAACATAGGTGTCCCAGAAAAAGAAGACAAAAAGAAAGGGCATAAGAAAATACTGGAGGAGATAATTATCAAAAACTTCCCTAAAATGGGGAAGGAAATAGCCACCCAAGTCCAATAAACTGAGAGAGTCCCAAACAGGATAAACCCAAGGTGACACACCCCAAGACACATATTAATCTATCTAACAAAAATTAAACACAAAGGGCAATTATTAAAAGCAACAAGGGGAAAGCAACAAACAATACACAAGGGGATCCTCATAAGGATAACAGCTGATCTTTCAATAGAAATTCTTCAAGCCAGAAGGGAATAGCAAGACATACATGAAGTGATGAAAGAGAAAAACCTAAAACCAAGATTACTATAACTAGCAAGGATCTCATCCAGATATGAAGGAGAAATCAAAAGCTTTACAGACAAGCAAAAGCTGAGAGAATTCAGCACTACCAAACCAGCTCTTCAACAAATGCTAAAGGATCTTCTCTAGACAGGAAACACAGAAAAGGGTTATAAAAATGAATCCAAAGCAACAGAGTAAATGGTAATGGGTTCATTCAGTTCAGTTCAGTTCAGTTGCTCAGTCATGTCCAATTCTTTGAGACCCCATGAATTGCAGCACGCCAGGCCTCCCTGTCCATCACCAACTCCTGGAGTTCACTCAAACTCACGTCCATCAAGTCAGTGATGCCATCCAGCCATCTCATCCTCTGTCGTCCACTTTTCCTCCTGTCCCAAATCCCTCCCAGCATCAGAGTCTTTTCCAGTGAGTCAACTCTTCACATGAGATGGCCAAAGTACTGGAGTTTCAGCTTTCACATCGTTCCTTCCAAAGAACACCCAGGACTGATCTCCTTTAGAATGGACTGGTTGGATCTCCTTGCAGTCCAAGGGACTCTCATATTTATCAATAATTACCTTAAGTGTAAATGGGTTAAATGCTCCAACCAAAAGACAAATTCTGACCAAATGGATACAAAAAAAGACCCCTCTATATGCTCTCTACAAGTGACCCACCTTAAACCTAGGGACACATACAAACTGAAAGGGAGGGGCAAAGAAAGGATATTTCATGTAAATAGAGACAAAAAGAAAGCAGGAATACAATATTCATATCAGATAAAATAGACTTTGAAATGACCATGACAAGAGCCAAAGTAGGACACCACGTAATAATCAAGGAAACAATCAAAGAAGATGCAACAATTAACAACATATATGCACCCAACATAGGAGCGCCTCAATACGTAGTGAAATGAAAGTGGCTCAGTCATGCCTGACTCTTTGTGACCCCATGGACTATATAGTCAATGTAATTCTCTAGGCCAGAGCACTGAAATGGGTAGCCTTTCCCTTCTCCAGGGGATCTTCCCAACCCAAGGACTGAACCCACGTCTCCCTCATTGCAGGCAGATTCTTTACCAGCTGAGCTACAAGGGAAGCCCAATATGTAATGCAAATGCTAACAAGTACGAAAGGGGAAATTAACAGTAACAATAATAGTGGGGGACTTCAATACCACACTCACACCAATGGATAGATCAACCGAACAGAAAATTAGCAAAGAAACACAAGCTTTAATTAGTACAGTGGACCAGTTAGACCTAATTAATATCTATAGGGCATTTCAGCCAAAAACAATGGGTTGCACCTTTTTCTCAAATGCACACAGAACATTAAATCTAGCCCTAGTAAATTAAAAAAAAAAAATTAAATCATTTCAAGCATCTTTTCTAATCACAATGCAGTAAGATTAGATATCAACTACAGGGGGAAAACTATAAAAAACACATACATTTGGAGACTAAGCAACATGCTTCTGAACAACCAACAGATCACAGAAGAAATCAAAATATGCATAGAAACAAGTGAAAATGAAAACAAAATAACCCAAAACCAATGGGATTCAGTAAGAGCAATGCTAAGAGAGAGCTTTATAGCAATACAAGCCTACCTCAAGAAATAAGAGAAACATTAAATGACCAACCTAACTTTACACTTAAAGCCACTAGAGAAGGAAGAACAGAAAAACCTCAAAGTTAGTAGAAGGAAAGAAATCATAAAAATCAGTGCAGAAATAAGTGAAAAAGAAACAAAGGAGACTATAGCAAAGATCTACAAAACTAAAAAGCTGCTTCTTTGAGAATAGAAATAAAATAGACAAACCATTAGCCTGACTCATCAAGGAAAAAAAGGAGAAGAATCAGATCAATAAAATTAGAAATGAAAATGGAAGAATCACAACAGACAACACAGAAATACAAACGATCATAAGAGACAACTATGAGCAACTATATGCCAGTAAAATGGACAACTTGGAAGAAATGGACAAATTCTTGGAAAAGTATAACATTCCAAAAATGAACCAGGAATAAATACATAATCTGAACAGACCAATCACAAGCAAGGAAATCAAAATTGTAATCAAAAATATTCCAACAAGAGAACAAGATGGCGGAGGAGTAGGTGGACATGGAGTACATCTCTCTCCACGGATACATCAGGAATGCGCGTTCAGACACAAAAGTGCATGCAGGAAGAACACCAGCTGAGAGCGAACAGGAGTACCTGATCAGCGGGAAAGAATATACAGAACCAAGCAAAACTCGGCAGGATGAAGGGACTAGGGGGAAAAACAGGAGCGTTGCTAGAACTGGACCTGCCCTCAGAGGATTGGGGGACTGAAGGAGGGGGTCAGATCCCTACATTGGGGCAATTGTCTGAGTCAGAGGAGAAACATTTAAGGCTAAAACAGCTAATCTGTGGCAGCCTAAATGGAATGAGAATTAGACAGACCTTGCCACAATTATACATAGCCTGGACAGGGATGCAGGTCCCCTAGAAGGTGCAGTGGCTGGGAGCTGGAGCTTAGGGATTGTGGAACAATCCCAGGGTGAGGGATGCTATTGACTGCAGAGAGCCAGACCAACGGGACATGAGGAAAGAGATTGTGGTGGGAAATGCCTGTGGAGGAAAGCCAGGCAGCCATGGACGCAAGGTGATACTGCTGAATCACGTGTATGGGGTGGAGCCATCACCATAACCTCTCTCTTCCCACATGCCAGCACCCGGTGGCTGAACGATAGAGAGATTGGCCCATCAAACACCTGACACACTGAACTACAGAGTAGGACCCCACCCAGGGAGCCCCTTTAGGTACCTGAGGCACTGATCTACAGAGTAGGAAGTCAGCCAGAGGGGCCCCTCTATGTGCCTGACATGATGAACAGCAGAGAAGGACCCCAGGCAAGAGAGCCCTCGAAGTGCCTGCACAGGCGGAGCTGTGGAGAAAGACTAGCCAAAGAGGCCTTCTGATCGCCAGTGACCAGAGGCTCAGAAAAAAAGACTGTGATAGGGCCATAACTCCTGTGGCTGAGGCGGTCTGTGTCCCTGCATGCTTGGTACTGAGAGGGTAACAGGCAGGAAGGTCAGGGGTCTCCAAACGGAGGAAATAGCCTGCAAGTGTCAGACATTTTTATCTCTCTTAAGCGGCAGCCGGAAACATACTAGCGATATTTTTTCCTTCTCTATACAAATTTAAAAGGAGGTTTCTCGTAAAATACTGTGTTGGCATAATGACACCTGGTTTCACCTGAAGTTAACTATTCTCAGACCTAAAGATAACCAATGCCCTTTTCTTATGGAAATGTTTGTCTTAAGCTATGCTAATGTACTATGCTGCTGCTGCTAAGTCACTTCAGTCGTGTCCAACTCTGTGTGACCCCATAGACAGCAGCCCACCAGGCTCCCCCGTCCCTGGGATTCTCCAGGCAAGAACACTGGAGTGGGTTGCCATTTCCTTCTCCAATGCGTGAAAGTGAAAAGTGAAAGTGAAGTTGCTCAGTCGTGTCCGACCCTCAGCGACCCCATGGACTGCAGCCTTCCAGGCTTCTCCGTCCATGGGATTTTCCAGGCAGGAGTATTGGAGTGGGGTGTCATTGCCTTCTCTGAATGTACTATGCATTTACCCCAAACTGTTTTCAAGTTGGTTCCGCCTCTTGGCTCAGAACCTACTTGACAAACCAGTATGTTATACTCAGATACTGTTCCTCTAATCTATGTAAATGGAACTATTTGTATGGTGATCTGCCCTTCTTCAAGATTCGAGTTAATCATTTTATGGCCCAGGATGAACCATTCGGTGCCAAGATTATCCCAAAATGCATCTTATGGGTGAGGGGCCTGGTGCCATTCTGAGTTTTAAGACATTCTTTTCTTTCATTAACAGACTGCTAGTGACTATATAACATCCAGCTGAAGACTAGCAGGGGGGTACTCTTTCTGCCCCCTTCTGATGCCTATGTCAGAAGCTTTCTCTATCTCCTTTATGCTTTAATAAAACTTTATTACACAAAATCTCTGAGTGATCAAGCCTCGTCTCTGGCCCCGGATTGAATTCTTCTCCTCCGGGGGCCAAGAATCCTGGTGTCTTTGAGTGATTCAACAACAACCTTTCAGTACCTCCAGGGTCCTCATGACCCAAGCAGCTACACCATCTTCACACTCAACCCTCACAGGGGCAGAGCTGCCACAGGCAAAAAAATGTTGCTGTGGGGTTGCTTTGGTCATGTCCAACTCTTTGTGACTCTGTGGACTGAGGCCTGCCAGGCATCTCTATCAGGGAGGTTCTCCAGGCAAGAATACTGGCGTATGTTGGCAAATACTGGCTGCCATACCCTTCTAGAGCACTATATTTCCTACTCCCTTCATGGCCCATTCCCTTGAGTACCTGGTGCTGCCAGAACCTCTGTGACCCAAGGAGCTGCACCACCTCTGAACCTGGCCCTCACTGGGGCAGGCCCAAGTGCTCCACGGCAGCCTCAGGAGCAAACCCCAGTGGACAGCCCACATGCAGAGGTAGAAATAAAACCACAATCGAAACTCAGGGGTAGTGCAGCAAAGGAAGAAAACCCAAAACCTTGCCACCAGCTGTACAAGCTGCAGATTAAGCCTGCACAATCAACTAGGCAGACTCTGTGTCTACAGAATATATAAAAGGACATTGAGCGCTCCCACAAGAGCACATGCACTAGTTCTGATAGCTATGGACACTGGAGGCAAGAATACACAGGAGTAGGACCAGATTAGAATCCGAGCCGACCCAACAGTAGGTCCAAATATCAGTACGGTGTTGGAGGGCATCCTAGGGAGACGACGTGGACTGTGACTCCCAGCGAGAGAAGGATCCTGACAACAGTGACTCAAGAAAAACATTTATTTTATTCTTGTTTTGACTTGTTCTGTAGTTTCTTGGATTCTTATTTTCTTTTCTCTTTTTTTACTCCCTCTGTTGCAGTTGTCGGTTTTATTGCCACTATGAAGTCTAATTAAGCTTTTGAGTTTTTTTTTTTTTCCTCAATCACACTTTTTATTGTCGCTATAAAACTTTCCTCTATGTGGGGCTTTTGCAGTTCTGTGGAGTTCTCCTTTTTTTTTTTTTTCATTCCTCTTCCCTTTTTTCTTTTCTCTTTTTTCTTTTTAATTATAATTTTATAGACCTATTATTATTTTTCTACATTTATTCCTTTCTTTGTTTTTCCTACTGTTCTCCCCTTGCAGTTAATCTTTAATGTATATAAATCTTCTTTATCTACCTCTCTGTAGCTTTGCATATCTATTCTTTCTTTCCTTTCTCTCCTTTCTTCTCAACATATTTGCTAGTTTTGTTTTCATTGGCACTTGGCAACGGTGCTATTGGCACTTGGTACCCACTTGAAACTACCTGAAAAAGGTGCCACTTGGCACCTTGCTTTAGTTTTGCTTTCCAGCTTGTGCTTCAGTTAGTTTTGTTCATAACTGGTAGATATAATTTTTGGCTTCCTTTGTTCTCTGGGTCAATCGCTTGTACTTTATTGGACAGTTTTGATTTTGCTTATGGATATTTATGTATATGTGTATATTCCATTATTTTAATTATAAGTTGCCTGATTTTGTAACTGTCATTCGTCTGGGGTTCATCTTTGGTTTCTCGTTTATGGGTATTTGTTTTAATCTCACTTAATATCATAACAGACCACTTGTGGAATCCTCATTCCTGACCAGAGATCAAGTCCTGAGCGTTTGAAGTGGGATCACTGACTCCAAGACCCTAGACTACCAGAGATCTAACCGTAGGGGGAAGTATCAAATAGTGAGAACTCCCACAAAGGAAACCACTTGAATACAAGACCTGGCATTCCCCAACCACCAGGAGCACCCTATGCAGGACACCTCATCCAAACAACAAGAAAAAAAACAGCAATGTAACTGAATCATCGACAGACAGGATTACCACCATATTCAGCCTTGCCCATCAGAGGATAAACAATCAAACAAACAAAACTCAGCATAAATCTCACCCCATACTAAGCTTACACAAACAACTGCACCAACCTTAGCAGGGCAGAAATCAAAAGGAACAAAGAATTCAACCTTGAGGCCTGGATAAAGGAGACCTCAAACACAATAAGTTTAAAAATATAATGAAAAGGTAGAGAAATACTGCACAAATAAAGGAACAAACTAGAAACATAGAAGTCCAAATAAATGAAGAGGAAATAGGAAAACTACCTGAAAAAGAATTCAGAATAATGATAATAAAGATGATCAAAACATTGAAAGCAGAATGGAGAAAATGCAAGAATCAATTAAGAAACACCTAGGGCAATTAAAGAACAAATACAATACAATTACTGAAATTAAGGATACTCTACAAAGAATCAATAGCAGAATACCTGAAGTAGAAGAATGAATCGGTGACCTGGAACATAAAAGAAGGAGTCAGTGGAAATAACTTCTGAAGAGGAGAATAAAGTAAAAAGAATGAAAAGAACTGAAGACAATCTCAGAGACCTTGGGGACAACATCAAATGCACCAACATTCGAATTATAGGAGTCCCAGAAGAGAAAAAAGCAAGGGTATGAGAAAAATTTTGAAGAGATTATAGCTGAAAATTTCCCCAACATGGAAAAGGAAATAGTCGATCAAGTCCAAGAGGTGCAAAGAGTCCCATACAGGATAAACCCAAGGAGAAACACACCAAGACTCCTACTAATCAAGTTAACAAAGATTAAACACAAAGAAAGAATATTAAAAGAAGCAAGGGAAAAGCAACACGTAGCATACAAGGGAAAGGCCTTGCGTTTAAAAGCTGATCTTTCAGCAGAAACTCTGCAGGCCAGAAGGGAATAGCAGGATATATTTAAAGTACTGAAAGGGAAAAATCTACAACCAAGATTACTCTACCTGACAAGGACCTCATTCAAAATTGATGGAGAAATCAAAAGCTTTTCAAATAAGCAAAAGTTAAGGATTTACTACCACCAAACCAGCATTACAACAAATGTTAAATTGACTTATATAGTCATGATATACAAGAGAAGAAAAATATCTACAAAATCAAACTACAAACAATTTGGAAAATGCCAGTAGGAACATCAGTTCAGTTCATTTCAGTCCAGTAGCTCAGTTGTGTCCAACTCTTTGCAACCCCATGGACTGCAGCATACCAGGCTTCCCTGTCCATCACCAACTCCCAGAGCCTACTCAAATTCATGTCCATTGAGTGGGTGATGCCATCCAATGATCTCATCCTCTGCCATCCCCTTCTTTTCCCACCCTCAATCTTTTCCAGCATCAGGGTCTTTTCAAATGAGTCAGTTCTTCACATTAATAACCCCTATCAAATTACCAATGGCATTTTTCAGAGAACAAGAAGAAAAATTTTCACATTGTGTATGGAAACACAAAAGACCCTGAATAGCCAAAGCAATCTTGAGAAAGAAAAATGGAGCTGAAAGAATAAATCTTTCTGACTTCAGAATATACTACAAAGCTAAAGTTATCAAGGCAGTATGGGTGCTGGTAAAAGAAAAAAAAGCAGGAATATAGACCAATGGAATAAGGCAGAAAGTCCAGAGATAAACTCACTCACCTATGGGTACCTTATCTTTGACAACGGAGGCAAGAGTATACAATGGAGGGAGATGGCTTCAGAATGGTGGAGGAATAAGATGACACCACCTTCTCCCCCACAAATATACCAAAAATCATCTGTATGTGGAACAATTCCCACATGATATCTTCTGAACACTGTCAGAGGACCCCAGAAGTCCAGAAGGGCAAACCAATCTCCTCGGAATGAAGTAGAACAAAAGATAAAGACAAAAGGGGAGACAAAAGATTTCAGAATGGGGACCCTTGTCCCAGCGAGGAAGTCACAAAGTAGGAGAATTTCTAAACAATAAGAAACCTCCTCACAGGTGGGATCAGCAGGGAACTTTGGATCCTCAGAGGAAAGCACGAGGCAAAGCAGAGAAAATTCACTACAGAGATTGTGCCAAACAGCAATTTCCAGCTAAGAAATTGGCTCACATACTCACATTCACCTGCAGCGAGTGGGGGCTGGGTGTGGAGGCTTAGGCTTCAGGGGCTGGTCCTCAGGGAGAGGACTGGGGCTAACTGCTATGAAGATAATATGGAAAAAAAAAAAAAAAACAGGAAAATCCATTGGGCCACCAGAGAAACAAAAGAACATTCCATGGGAAGGCCCTAGCACAGTACTCTAAGTCTGCTTATGCCCACAGAACGAAGGACCATACTCTAGTGACTACCAAAACGGGGCAAGCTGGCTATGGTCTGTGGCCCCAGAGACAGTCTGGGAAGCAGGCACATGATTGTCAGCAGCAGAAGGCAAGGTGCCAGTACAGTCAGCTCAAGAGATGGTGACTACTGCCAAGCTATGAAAATCCATGGATTGCTACCTACGTCTTCCTGGGATTTTTAGCGGCTTAGCACTGTCAAAAGTGTCACAGTCTGGGTCCAACTCCTCTTTGGAAACACATAACTCACCTCAGGCTGAGGTGAACCTCCATGTGGCCCAGCCACAGCAAGCACTCCCCACACACTCCAGGGTATTTTCAGTATTCCTCCCTCTCTACAGGGCAACTGAGGAAGTGAGCCCAAAGAAGAAGCCACTTTTATCTCCTATGTCAGGGCAGAGATCAGACACTGGAAAGAGACTTTCAAGGAGAGTTGGGGCAAAAATCAAAGCAAAAGCATGAGCAAAAGAAAGAACAGTGACAAGTGCAGCAGTTTAAATTCCCACAATTAATCTGAGGCTATGCACTTTAGAGTCAAATGTAGACTTTAAGAGAAATTACAAGCTGGAGCAAGGGAAGAACTGAGTCTGAACTGACTCCACACTGCCCATAACAGGTCCAGAGAGCTTCCTAGATATATTGGAAGACTTTCTGAATAGGCAATAATACTGGAGCAGGAAAACAGAGGAATCACTCAGACGTCCCTCTCACTACCACTCTATATATACTCCCCACCCATATTTTTTTATTTTTAAAATACTGTCCTCCCTTTTTTTCTCATATTATCTAATAGGGTTCTTTATTATTTCTTTAATTTTATTTTTATAACTTACTTTTATCTTTAAAACACATTATTTTAAAAATAAATTCTATATATTTTCTATTCAATGTTTTTTTTTTTAATTTTGTATTTGTGAGAGTCTGTTTTTTCTAGGTTTCTTATTTTTTATTTTCAATCTTTTGTATTCAATTTTGTACCTTTGAGAGTCAAATTTTTCACTTAAGGGTTTGATTGTTGCCTTGATTGCTCTCTTCTCTTTTCACTCTTCCTAGTCACCTTCTCATCCCTTCTTCTCCTTTTCTTCTTCTGTTCTCTATATAAGCCTGTGAATCTCTCTAGGTGTTCTTGGCTGTTGAGTTGTTTCACCATTAATATGGGAGTTTTCTCTTCTGTGCTGTATTGCCTGAGAAGTCTTGATATTACTCTAAGAGGTTGGGCCTGAATCCCAGAGGTAGGAGACTCAACTCCAGGACCATGTAATAGGTGAGACCAAGCTCCAGCCAAGAGCCAGTAAGCTCCAGTGCAGGACACCCCATGCCAATCCTTCAACAAAGCAGGAGCACAAACCTCCACATTGGTAGGCAGACTGCCAAAAGTCATACCAAACCCACAGATACCCCAAAACACATTACACGACACAGCACTTCCCTACACAGTGACTAGATTCAGCTCCATCCACCAAAACACAGGCACAAGCCCACTCCCTTCCCCAACCAGGAAACCTTTAAAAGGCGCTAGTTCAACTGCACCACAAACTTCACAATTAAGAGGAGCTAGGACCTTCAATGGGCTTCCCTGGTGGCTCAGAGGTTAAAGCGTCTGCCTGGAATGCGGGAGACCCAGGTTCAATCCCTGGGTTGGGAAGATTCCCTGGAGAAGGAAATGGCAACCCACTCCAGTACTCTTGCCTCGAGAATCCCATGGATGGAGGAGCCTGGTAGGCTACAGTCCATGGGGTCACAAAGAGTCAGACACGACTGAGCAACTTTACCTTACTTACTTAGGACCTTCAATAGCTACATAGTTCTGATAGGACTATCGTATCCTAGTTTCATAGGACTGGTGCTGAAGCTGAAGCTCCAATACTTTGGCCACTTGATGTGAAGAACTGACTAATTGGAAAAGACCCTGATGCTGGGGAAGATTGAATGCAGGAGGAGAAGGGGATGACAGAGGATGAGATGGTTGGATGGCATCACTGACTCGACGGGCATTAGTTCGAGCAAGCTCTGGGAGTTGGTGATGGACAGGGAAGCCTGGCATGCTGC
Source organism: Capricornis sumatraensis (assembly GCF_032405125.1). Lineage (NCBI taxonomy): Eukaryota > Metazoa > Chordata > Mammalia > Artiodactyla > Bovidae > Capricornis > Capricornis sumatraensis. Next base: position 87,069,201 of record NC_091072.1, read on the forward strand.
AGTCCAAGGGATCACAAAGAGTCGGACACAGTTGACTAAGTGACTGAACTGAACTGAACTGATGACCTTCCAGCCTGCAGAAAGGAGGTTCCAAATATAGTAAATTAAACAAAATGAAAAGACAAGAAATATGCAGCAAATAAAGGAATATGGTAAAAAAAAAAAAAAAAAAAACACAAGACCAAACAATGAGGAGGAAATAGGTAGTCTACCTGAAAGAGAATTCAGAGTAATGATAGTAAAGATCATTCAAAATCTTCAAAACAAAATGGAGGCACAGATAAATAGGCCAGAGGCACAGATCAAGATGATGCAAGAAATGTTTAATAAGGACACAGAAGAATTAAAGACTAAACAATCAGCAAAGAACAACACACTAAATGAGATTAAAAATACACTAGAGGGAACCAGCAGTAGAATAACTGAATCAGAAGAATGGATAAATAAGCTGGAAGATACAATGGTATCTTCTATACAATGGTAGAAACTGAAGCAGAGCAGAATAAAGGGAAAAAAACATAAGCAGAAATGAGGACAGACTCAGAGACCTCTGGGACAACAGTAAATGGTGTAACATTTGAATCATAGGTGTCCCAGAAGAAGACAAAAGCAAATGTCATAAGAAAATATTTGAGGAGATTATAATAGAACATGTCCCTAAAGTGGGAGGGAAATAGTGGCTCAGGTCCAGGAAACACAGAGAGTCCCATACAGGATAAACCCAAGGAGAAACACACTAAGACACATATTAATTAAATTAACAAAAACTAAACACAGAGAACAAATATTAAAAGCATCAAGGGAAAAGCATAAAAAAAAAAAATACAAGGGGATACCAATAAGGCTATCAGCTGGTATTTCAAAAGAAACTCTGCAACCAGAAGGGAATAGCAGGATATACTTAAAGTGATGAAAGGGAAAATTCTACAAAAAAGATTATTCTATCCAGCAAGGACCTCATTCAGATTCAAAAGAGAAATCAAAAGCTTTACAGGTAAGCAAAAGTTAAGAGAATTCAGCACCGCCAAACCAGCTCTTCAACAAATGCTAAAGGAACTTTTATAGACAGGAAACACAAAAAGGAAAGGCTTATTAAAGCAAACCTAAAACAATGAAGTGAATGGTAGTAAATTCATACTTATCAATAATTACCTTAAATGTAAATGGGCTAAATGCTCCAACCAAAAGATACAAATTGGCTGAACGAATACAAAAACAAGACCCTTATATATGTTGTCTACAAGAAACCCACCTCAAGCTTAGGGACACATACAGACTGACAGTGAGGGGCTGGAAAGTGGTATTCCTTGCAAATGAAAATCATAATAAAGCAGGAGTAGCAATACTCATATCAGATAAAATAAATACCATTACAGAGACAAAGGACAATACATAATGATCAAGGGATCAAGCCAACAAGAAGATATAATAATTAGAAGTATATATATACATATATATATACATATGTATACCCAACATAGGAGGAGGAATTCCCTTGATAACTCAGTTGGTAAAGGATCTACCTGCAATGCAGGAGACCCCTGGTTTGATTCCTGGGTTGGAAAGATCCCCTGGAGAAGGGAAAGGCTACCCACTGCAGTATTCTGGCCTGGAGAATTCCATGGACTCTATAGTCCTCGGGTCAGAAACAGTTGGACATGACTGAGCAACTTTCACAACATAGGAACACCTCAGTACATAAGGCAACTGCTAACAAATATTAAAGGGGAAATCAACAGTAGCACAATAGGAGCAGGAGATTTTAATATAGCACTCATACCAATGGACAAATCAACCAGACAGAAAATTAGTTCAGAAACATAAGCTTTAAATGGTACATTGGACCATTTGGACCTAATTAACAACTACAGGGCATTTCATCCAAAAACAATAGATTTCACTTTTTTTCAAGTGCACATGAAATATACTCCAGGATAGATTACATCTTGGACCATAAATCAAGCCTTGGTAAATACTAAAAATTGAAATCTTTTCAAGCATCTTTTTGGACCACAATGCTATAAGATTAGATATCAACTACAAGGAAAAAGAAAACTAAAACACACAAGCATGTGGAGGCTATGTAATGCACTAGTGAATAGCCAATAGAATCTGAGGAAATTAAAAAGGAAATCAAAATATGTCTAGAAACAAATGACAATGAAAACATGACAGCTCAAAACCTATGGGATGCAGTAAAAACAGTGCCAAGAAGAAAGTTTATAGCAATACAAACCTACCTCAAGAAACAAGACAGACACCGAGTGAACAACCTAAATTTACACTTACAGCAACAATAAAAAGGAACTAAAAGCCCAAAATTTAGTAGAGGGAAAGAAATCATAAAGATCAGAACAGAAATAAATGAAAAAGAAGTGAAGGGGACTACAGCAAAGATCAATAAAACTAAAAACTGGTTCTTTCAGTAAATAAAACTGACAAACTGTCAGCCAGATTTATTAAGAAAAAGAGAGATGTTTCAAATCAATAAAATTAGAAATAAAAAAAAGTTACAACAGACAACACAGAAATACAAAGGATCATAAGAGACTACTATGAGCAATGATATGTAAACAAAATGACAACCTGGAAGAAATGAACAAATTTTTAGAAAAATGTAGCCTTCCAAAACTGAGCCAAGAAGAAATAGAAAATATGAAGAGACCAATTACAAACACAGAAATCAAAACTAATGAAAAGTCTTCCAGCAAACAAAAGCCTAGCGTTAGATGGCTTCACAGGCGAATTCCACCAAAAGTTTAGAGAAAAGCTAACACAATCCCTACTCAAATTTTTCAGAAAATTGCAGAGGAAAGCAAACTCCCAAACTCATTCTATAAGGCCAGGATCACCTTAATATCAAAACCAGACAAAGATGCCACAAAAAAGGAAAATTACATACCAATATTACGATGAACATAGATGCAAAAATACTCAACAAAATCCTAGCAAACAGAATCCAACAACACATTAAAAAGATCATACGTCATGATTAAGTGGGTTTTATTCCAGAGATGCAAGGATTCTTCAATATACTCAAATTAATCAATGTGATAATCATATTAATAAACTGAAAGATAAAAACCATATGATCATCTCTCTAGATATAGATAAAGCTTTTGAAAAAATTCAAAAACTCTCCAGAAAGTAGGCATGGAAGGAACATATCTCAACATAATAAAGGCCATATATGACAAACCCAAATCAAACATTATCCTCAATGGTGAAAAACTGAAAGCATTTCCTCTAAAATCAGGAACAAGACAAGGGTGCCCACTCTCACCACTATTATTCAACATCATTTTGGTTTTTGTCCAAGGCACAACAACTGGAGAAGAAAAAGAAATAAAAGGAATCCAGATTGGAAAAGAAGAAGAAAAACTCTATTTCCAGATGACATGAGTCTTTATACAGAAAATCTTAAAAATGTCACCAGAAAATTACTAGCCCTTTGTTGTTGTTGTTCAGTCACTCAGTCATGTATGACTCTTTGCAACCCCATGGGCTACAGCACACAAGGCTTCCTTGTCCTTCACATTGTCCATCTCCTGGAGCTTGCTCAAACTCATGTCCATTGAGTCAGTGATGTCATCCAACTGTCTTATCCTCTGTCATCCCTTGCTCCTCCTACCTTTATTATATTCATTGATTACTAGCACTGATTAATGAATGTAGTAAAGTCTCAGGGGACAAAATTTATACACAGAATCAATTATACACTAACAATGGAATATCAGAAGCTAATTAAGGATCAGTTTCCATTCACCATTGAAGGAGGAGCTCCCATGCACTACCACTGACCTTCACTTGAGGATCCCATCTGGAAACAATTCACAGACCTCAGCAAGAGGAAAAAAGATTTTCCCCTTGCCCCAAAACAGTCATTCAGTGAGAAACTGCCATTCAGCCAATGAGAGTCACCACCATCCTGAACTCCCACACTTCTCCAGTGAACTTCGTTCAAAACAGTCCCCCTCAACTTCCTCCTCTTTCCTCTGTGAAAGAAAGCTCCTCTCCTTTGCCTATGGTTCACTGTAAGTTCCTTGTCCTAAAGGGTAATTCATCTGCTATCCCCAAATACATTCATTTTGCTTTCTCTTAAGAAAAAAAACAACTGGCTATTTTAAGTTTGGCACTTTATATTTAGCACATCAAATATCCTAGTGTGTAAGATATTGGTGTATACTTCATATAACACTTTATTGAACTATAATATACTTAAAGGTACAAAATCAGAAGCACATTCCTTGATGAATTTTCACAAGAGAAACATTTATTCAGCCACTATGCAGACAAAAAACATATTACCAGCAGCCCTCTCTTTGCCCCATTATAAATCACAAACTTCTCCTCAAATTACTATCTTGACTTTGTGAGATGGAATATCTCCTGCTATATCAACAAGCAAGGATGTAAGAGCCATCAGTGATTTCAGCTTCCAAATGTAAATGAGGGCTCCCAAAAGGGAATAAAATGGCTGCGATCCAGCAGATGTTGCCCCTACCCATGGTGATTGCTGAGAGGCTTGGGGATGGGGGAAGAATATAAGAAATCAGAAAGACAAGATTCTGGCCCCAGAAAACTGAGATGCATATGAAAGAAATGAATAATTCCAGACCCTTGCACATTCCAATACATAAAAGAGTGCTAAATTCCTTAACTTGATATCTGGTTTTCCTTAGTTAGCATAAATCTTTGGTGTTCAGACTGCCTGCTCACTTTGTTGCAAACTTGTATATAGCCTGACTGCCTCTCCCACCTCCTCATTGCAATCTCTCAGGGCTACCTGAGATACCTCCCGGGCTTGAAGTCCTAACATTCTCACCAGTAAAATAAACGTCTACTTTTAGGTTGTGATTATTTTACTTCTACATGTTATTTCTGTCTTTTTGTCAGATTGTATATAAACAGAATTACACAATGTGTATTCATTTATCTTATTACTCATCCAAAATCTTGTTTGTAATATTTATCCAAGTACTTGTGCAAGGCAATATTTTTTCTCACTTCTGTATAATATTCCATTGTATTATTTTTGCTCTTTGTTTTAGTCGCTAAGTCATGTTCAACACTTTTGTGATCCCATGGACTATAGCCCATCAGGCTCCTCTGTCCTTGGGATTTCCCAGGCAAGAATGCTGGAGTGGGTTGTCATTTCCTTCTCCAGGGGATCTTTCAGACCCAGGGATTGAACCCAGATCTCCTGAATTGTAGGCAGATTCTTTACCACTAAGGGACCCAGGAAGTGCATTCCATTGTATAACATATCACAATTTACGGGATTTTTTTAACCAAAGATTATTGGAGTTATTTTAAGCTTTAGAATATAATGAAGAAAACTTTAAGATTAATATTGTGTATGACTTTTGATAGAAATATGCATCTATTTCTTTACTTGGGGTTTCCCTGCTGGCTCGAAAAATTCACAAGCTAATGCAGGAGACCCGAGTTCAATCCCTGGGTTGGGAAGATCCCCTAGAGGAGGAAATGGCATTCCATTCCAGTATTCTTGCCTGGGAAATCCCATGGTGGGCTACAGTTCATGGAGTCACAGAGTTGGACATGACTTAGTTGACTAGACAGCAACAGTTTTTATACTTGGCCTAAAATTATAATAAAACAGCTAAGCTATGCATCTTTTGCTAAGTGTTCTCATAGTTTACATCGTTTTGCATTTTATTATTCAATCTTTTGTATCTTTCATTATATTTAAATTTTCTCTTTTAATATCAATATCTACTGCTACTGCTAAGTCACTTCAGTTGTGTCCGACTCTGTGTGACCCCATAGACGGCAGCCCACCAAGCTCCCCCATCCCTGGGATTCTCCAGCCAAGAACACTGGAGTGGGTTGCCATTTCCTTCTCCAATGCATGGAAGTTAAAAGTGAAAAGTGAAAGTGAAGTCACTCAGTCGTGTCCAACTCAGAGACCCAGTGGACTGCAGCATACCAGCCTCCTCCACCCCATGGGATCCTCCAGGTAAAAATACTGGAGTGGGGTGCCATTGCCTTCTCTGATATCAGTATCTACTTGGGTTTAAATTTGTGCTTTTCTCAGTACAGGCTTTGAATTTGCAGTGGGGAGGCCTGCCTGGATTAGTGCTGTGGATAGGTAATTCTTTCTAATTCTGAGGTTAGGGAGTCCTTCTGCCAGAAGTCACTTTCTCCAGCGGGACTGATAATGTTATCAGTTATAAGGGTGCACCTTGGGTTTCCAGATAAATACATTATGCTCAGTGAAGTTAAATTTCAGATATAAAACAAATGATGTTTTAATATAAAGATGTTCCAAATATTGCATGGGACATACTATACTAAAGCATTATTTATTATTTACCTGAAATGCAAATTTACATGAATGCCCTGTACTTTCACTTGATAAATCTGGCAACCTTAGGTATTTAACCTGACAAACATATGTCTGTGTTTTGCCCATAATAATTACTGTAATTACTGATATATTTAGATTGATATCTACCATCTTACTACTTTTTAACATTTGTTCCACTCATATATATAATTTTCTGTTTTTCTCCTTACTTGACTTGCTTTCAAGTGAAAGTGGCTCAGATGTATCTGAGTAGTGACCCCATGGATTGTAGTCCACTGGGCTTCTCTGTCCATGGAATTCTCCAGCCAAGAATACTAGAGTAGGTTGTCATGCCCTCCTCCAGGGAATTTTCCTGACCTAAGGATTGAACCCAGGTCTCCTGAATTGTAGGCAGATTCTTTACTATCTGTCACCAGGATTTGCTTTAGATTAATCAAATATTTTTATTATTTCATAATAAAATTACCAATCTAATAGTCTCTTAGTTATATATTATTTTTACTATTCTTTTAGTGTTCCTAGAGATTAATATGTTTCCTGATTTATTAGATTCTAGAGAAATTAGTATATATAGGATATCCCAGCTAATGTCAGAACATAGACTCTTTTAACTTTGAACTTTTGTGATTTACTTGAAATGTACTGTAAGCCTACATATATGCTAAACTCCACAATAAACTGTTTTTATTTTGTAAAATTAACATTATATTTACCCACAAATCTTTTCCATTTTTCTCTATGATTTTATGAATTTCTGTGTTTCCATCTGGGACAATTTTCCTTTTGCCTTAAGAATTCTCTTTATTTTTTCCTTTATTGAGTCTACTGATAAGCGTTTTTGTTAGTTTTTTCTCAAATTTTGTTTTTCTGGAAAGGTCTTTTTATAATCACTTGTGGAGGGAGTTTTCTCTGTGCAAAAATGTTTAGGTTAACATTTTGTTGTTATTCTCCTTAACAACATTTTATTGTCTTCTTACTTCCATTATTAAGAAAATAATTATCTAGAACTTATAGTTTATTTTTAAAAGTGATATGCCTCCTTTACCACATAGGAACATATTCTTTCCTTTGGTATTCAGCAATTTTACTGTGATGTTCTTAGGTGTGGTTTTCTTTGTATTTATTTTGTATGGGTCCATAGTGTTTCTTGAAATTGTGGATCAATATTTTTGATAAATTTGGGAAAATTATTATTTATTATCCATTTAAATATTGCTTCTGCATCATCCTTTCTCCCATTCTGGGATTTTTATTTACATGCCCTATATTGTGGGTCAGCTAGTAAAAATCTGCCTGCAATGCAGGAGACCTGGGTTCGATCCCTGGGTTAGGAAGACCCCCTGGAGAAGGGAAAGGTTACCCACTCCAGTATTCTGGCCTGGAGAATTCCATGGACTGTATAGTTCTTGGAGTCACAAACAGTTGGACACAACTGAGTGACTTTCACTTCATTTCATACATTATTGTGCAATTTTTAAGTATACTCCTTCCATTTTTCTCTATGTACTTCTGCTGAATATTTTCTATTAATCTATTTTCAGTTTTATTCATCTTCTCTTGAGTCTAATTTCCTGTTAAATTTATCCATTACATTCAAATTTTTGATTATTGTGCTTTGTCTTTCCATTCAATTAGATTTTATAAATTTCAGTTCTTCAGTGAAAGCTTCCAGAATCTTCTCTATTGTTTGAGCATATTAACCACAGTTATTTTAAAGTTATCTGATTACTTTAAAACCCGGCATGTTGTATTTTTTGCTTAGTATCTTGACCTTTCTTTTTATCTAATTGAAGTTATAGTTAATTTACAACGTTATGTTAGTTTCACAACACTGATCTAGTTATACATGTATGTATATCTTTTTCATATTTTTTTCTATTATAGGCTTTCCCAATGGCTCAGTAGAAAGAATTTGCTTACAGTGCAAGAGATACAGGAGATATGAGTTCGATCCCTGGGTCAGGAAGATTCCTCTGAAGGAGGAAATGGCAACCCATTCCAGTATTCTTGCCTGAAAAATCCTGTGGACAGAGGAGCATGCTGGCTTACAGTCCATAGGGTCACAAAGAGTCAGACATGACTGAGCACACACACATAAGATATTGATGCTCTACAGAAGGACTTTGTTGGGGTTTTTGACCTGGGGTTTTTTCTTGGTTTGCTTATTAATTTTTATAGAATGTTTGAAAAATTATAGAATTTCTAGAAAATGTTGGTTTCTCTATAAGTATTTTTCCTACTTTCCTGTAAGTACTGGGTAGATTACCTCAATCTAATCAGGGGCCTAGCAGTTTCAAGGCAGGAGTGCACACTGTTAGGCTGATTCTACCTCTTCCTCCTTGCTCCAACAGTGTACTTCTGCAGGGGTTCCAAATAAGTTTCTAGAGTATTGACCAGGTTTTCTTCATCATGTTGACTCTGTGCTCTAAGTTCTGTTTCCCTGGCTCCATAAAGCTGCTTAAATATTGACTGGATTCTCTTTCTTACCAGCACTCTCAGCATTGTGTCTTATGTCTACTTCCTCCTTTCAAGCCAAGAATCGGCAAATGCCACAAATGAAAAAAAATTAACACAACTGTTGAGCTTGACTAAATGAGCATCACTTCTCTCCAAGACCCTGTGCCCACTTTAGTCTTGAGCTTTGGCATCATTTCCTCAGGATTTTTTCCTTGTTCTTCCAAGGTGAAATTCCATTGTATGCTCTTCTGGTATCCTGGGCTGAGGGTTCCTATCAAAGTTACATACCTGTCTTCCAGCAGTTTGTTTCTCCTTCATCTCTTCTCTTCTTTCTTTCTCCTACTCATTCTTCTTCCTGTTTATCTGATTATTCTAGTGATTTTGTTTGTTTGGTTGGTTTGTGGATTTATTGGTCTCCTCAGTCCTAGTTAGAATGGAAGCTGCTAGAATTATCAGCATGTCTGTATTCCCTACTAAAATGCAGGCTTTCTAAGGACAAATAATATGCTTTTTTAATGATTACCTAACTGTTTTGATGGCATCACCGACTTAATGGACATGGGTTTGGGTGGACTCTGGGAGTTGGTGATGGACAGGGAGGCGTGGCGTGTTGCGGCTCATGGGGTTGCAAAGAGTCGGACATGACTGAGCGACTGAACTGAACTGAACTGAACTGAACTATTTTTAAGATGAGAAAGTATTGATCTTTACCTGAGCACTATTTGAGAAGAGGAAATAAGACCAGTGGTAAGAAAAAGAATTGACTAGGGAAACCATAGAGTCAATGTTCAACAGCTATTCATCCATTCAAATACTTATTGAATTTTATAGTGTCATGTGGTGACCAAACATAGGACAGGAATGTAATCTGAAATCAAAGAATATGAATGAGAATCGTTTGCATTTTATACTTCATTGGTTTTAACCCAACATGAATATTTTATGATATGGCTTCTGTTCATGTTTCCAGCCTAATAATTTTATCTCACCCTACTTTGATACTTTTATACATGTGCTTCAGCCACACTGAACGCCTCTGTTTTATTTGTAGACCCATCCACATCCTCTACCTCACTTACTTTTAGTTACCTTTTTTCCTTATTCAGGTCTCATTCAGACAGCATTTCCTTGAGGCTCTTTCTCTGATCTTCCAAGACTGGGAGAGATGCCCTTTGTTCATATTCTTGCAGAGTTCAGGGCTCAGTACTCCTATTCACAACTGTGTCTGTGACATTCATATTTTTTTTCAGTTACCAGTCTGTTTCTCTCACCTTACTGTGAGCTTCCTGAGGACAAGGACTGCAATTACATAATGATTATTCACAGCCAACAAAGGGCCTCGTATACATTCAGTACCCAATAAATATATGTTAACCAAATTGAATGTCCAGTGGGTTGAAAATATAGACATAGTCCAGAACCATGTACAAAAAATTTAACACAAAGGAAAAATGTTTATATTTGACCCATTCTGCAAACTTTGCCAGGGAAAGCATAAATTTCAATGGAGTTTTCATACTGTTCAGGTCTCTTTTAGATCATCAGTTTTGCAAATAGCTTAACACTGCTTTTTTCCCTGTCATAAAGTGAAAATCATTCCTCTAGTCTCAATGTAAAACAGCAAGCCAGTAGAAAGATATTATTTTGGGCACAAAATATCATTATAGGTTAAAGAAAAATAGCTCTGAAAGCCTCAAGCCATTTTCAGTGTTTGCTTCTTCACCCTCTGGTTAAAATAAACTACAAGATGAAGATTTTATCCTACCAGCCACCCATCAATCCCACGTTCTTGAGCTTGCAACTGCCTGCCTTATGCCGAAGTCCTTCCCGCCCTCCCCCCATGCCCATGGCAGTAATGTAGAAGGCCAACTAAACATTAAGTGACTTCAGTGAATTCAGGAAACTCTTTGTCTGATAATGTCATTGCTTCAATTATTGTTTCCTATATATTTCAATAAACTATGAGCACACTATCTCTCCAGAACATTACAATGTATTTATTCCTGTTTAGAGATTGAATGTTTAATAACTTTATTTGATCAAATATTGGGAAAAATCTGCAAATATGGTTTGTAGCTATATCTTATGTAGCTCCATAGGGGAAAAGTCAGGATTAGTTGTAAAGTTACAGGAAAGTGTAATTTCTATCAGTACAAGTATCCCTGCCTGTCACACAGGAGACCACAGACGGATTCCCCAATTGAGAACCAGGACTTCCCATGTGGCACAGTGGTAAAGAATCTGTCTGTAATGCAGGAGACTCAGGTTTAAACTCTGGGTCAGTAAGATCCCCTGGAGGAGTAAATGGAAAACCAATGTTGGAATATTGGAAATTGGAATATTTCAACATTCTTGCCTGGAAAATTCCATGAACAGAGAAGCCTGATGGGATACAGTCCATGGGGTCCCAAAGAGCCAGATACAACTGGGCAACTAACATGGGAATTTTTCAAAACATTAAAATGACTTGACCCAGGAGATAGAAAAATCTTTCCTTCCTGGACCTGTGTAACAGCAGTTCAAAAATGTGGTAAACAAAAAGTACATCAAGATAACAAGTTGGCTGGTTCATTGACAATGAACACCCCTGAGAGCTATTTTCCTTGTATTGGTATATTAGCTACTCCTGCAGAGAAGGCAATGGCACCCCACTCCAGTACTTTTGCCTGGAAAATCCCATGGACGGAGGAGCCTGGTAGGCTGCAGTCCATGGGGTCGCTAAGAGTCGGACACGACTGAGCGACTTCACTTTCACTTTTCACCTTCATGCATTGGAGAAGTAAATGGGAACCCAATCCAGTGTTCTTGCCTGGAGAATCCCAAGGACGGCAGAGCCTGGTGGGCTACCGTCTATAGGGTCGCACGGAGTCGGACACGACTGAAGCGACTTAGCAGCAGCAGCAGCTACTCCTCAGAATTTCACATTTCTTTATAATACTTTATTGCTTTTCATTGGTTTCCTAAACAACTTAGGTGTATCCCTTTACTTTTAAACATAAAGCAATGAAATAAAGAACAATAAAAGAAAAAAGATGTAGGTTTTATGGTTTTTTTCATATATTACCTTATTCTAATTCACTTTCAAGCAATTTTTCTTGTCATATTTACTTACTTTAGGACTTCCCTGGTGGCTCAGATGGTAAAGCATCTGTCTACAATGTAGGAGACCCAGGTTCAATCCCTGGGTCGGGAAGATCCCCTGGAGAAGGAAATGGCAATCCACTCCAGTACTATTGCCTGGAAAATCCCATGGACAGAGGAGCCTGATAGGCTACAGTTCATGGGGTCACAAAGAGTTGGACACAACTGAGCACCTTCATTTTTCACTTTTACTTACTTTGGAATATTATCATAAATTTTTAAATTTCATAACAAGCAAATAACATGTAGTTACTAGAAAACATCATTTAAATAAACATATGGCTTATAATGAAGGAGATTAGTATAATTTCAATACACAGTTCCTCCATGATCATTAAAGAGTCTCATTATCTCTTAGCTAGACATTATATGATACTAGAGGAGGGCACAGCAACCCACTCCAGTATTCCTGCTTGAAGAATCCCATGGACAGAAGAGCCTGGTGGGCTATAGTCCATTGGGTCACAAAGAGTCAGACATGACTGAAGCAACTTAGCATGTATGCATGCACATAAGATACTAACACCTTACTACTTAAGGTATTTGTGTTGCAAGATAGATATAATAAAAAATGATCATGTCTGGAAGTGTTGCACAATGACAATTAAATTTGAGTGACCTACTGAAACCCCAATAACACCTTTAGTTATTTTTTTATCAACATTTGAGATCAAAAATCCACGGGGCATTCACCAGGGTATTAGAGCAATACTTTGGCCACCTGATAAGAAGAACCTGATATCAAGAGATACCTGGAGTGACAGGCAAGTTTGGCCTTGGAATACAAAATGAAACAGGGCAGAGGTTAACAGAGTTTTGCCAAGAGAACGCACTGGTCATAGCAAACACCCTCTTCCAACAGCACAAGGGGTGACTCTACACATGGACATCACCAGGTGGCCAATACCAAAACCAGATTGTTTATATTCTTTGCAGCTGAAGACAGAGACCCTCTATATAGTCAGGAAAATCAAGACCAGGATCTGACTGTGGCTCAGATCACAAACTCCTCCTTATTGCAAAATTCAGATTTAAATTGGAAAAAGTAGGGAAAACCACTAGGCCATTCAGGTATGACCTAAATCAAATCCCTTATGATTATACACTAGAAATGATAAATACCTTCAAGGGATCAGATCTGAGAGACAGAGTGTCTGAACAACTATGGATGGAGATTCGTGACATTATACAGTAGGTGGTGATCAAGACCATTCCCAAGAAAAAGAAATGTAAAAATATTGTCTGAGGAGGCCTTACAAAAAGCTATGAAAAGAAGAGAAGCGAAAGGCAAAGAAGAAAAGGAAAGATATACCCGTTTGAATGCAGAGTTCCAAAGAAAAAGAAGTGCAAAAAGGCAAAATGATTGCCTGAGGAGGCCTTACAAATAGCCCGGAAAAGAAGAGAAGTGAAAGTCAAAGAAGAAAAGGGAAGATACACTTAAGCGAACCCAAAGAATAGCAAGGAGAGAAAAGAAAGCCTTCTTAAGTGATCAATGCAAAAAAATAGAAGAAAACAATAGAATAGGAAAGACTAGAGACCTCTTCAAGAAAATTAGAGATATCGAGCAAACATTTCATGCAAAGACAGGCACAATTAAGGACAGAAATGGTATGGAGCTAACAGAAGCAGAATACATTAAAAAGAGGTGGCAAGAATACAGAGAAGAACTATACAAAAAAGATCTTAATGACCCAGATAACCACGATGGTGTGATCGCTCACCTAGAGCCAGACATCCTGAGGAGTAAACTCAAGTGGATCTTAGGAAGCATCACTACGAACAAAGTTAGTGGAGGTGATGGAATTCCAGCTGAGCTATTTCAAAACCTAAAAAGATGATACTGTGAAAGTGCTGCACTCAAAATGCCATCAAATTTTATCAGGGCCACACCCTTTTGACTTCATTTAGCCTTGACGGTGTTCTCTGAAGCTGTCTGCAGAAGCAGCTGCACTGGGGGTTGCAGTGCCAATACTCAAACATGTTTCAGGGAGACATACTGACACGTACTTTCAATCCACAGCAGCTTTATACATTTTATCACATGGAGTGGCGTGTGCTACAGGCTTTTCTGCACCAGCCTTTTTTACCTACTGCATATTTCCTGGAGGCCAGGGCACTTCAGAAAGAACACAGCTTCATCATCACAAAGGCTACAGATAATAACTGCTGGAGAGCTGTGGAGATAAGACAACCCTCCCACTCTGATGGTGGGAATGTGAGCTGGTGCAACCATGGTGGAGAACAGCATGGAGGTTCCTTTAAAAACTAAAAGTGAAACTACCATAGAATCCTGAAGTCCCACTCCTGGGCATATATCTGGAAAAGATGAAAACACTCATTTGAAAAGATACATGGATCCCAATGTTTGTACCAGTACTATTCACAATAGGCAAGACATGGAAGCAACCTACATTCCATCATCAGAGTGTAATGTGTAATGAATGGATAATGTATATATATATATATATATATATATATATATATATATATATATATATATATGTATAGTGGAATATTACTCAGCTGTAAAAAGGATGAAGTATTTGCATCAACATGGATGGGCCTAGAGATTTTCATACTAAGTAAAATAAATCAGACAGAGAAATACAAGTATCCTTTGTGTGGAGTCTTTAAGAGATGATACAACTGAACTTTTACAGAAATAGGCTAACAGACATGGAGAACAAATTTTGTGGTTACCAAAAGGGAAAGGGGGGAGGGAAGAACAAATTAAGAGTTTAGGATTGACATACACACACTACTACATAGCACAGGGAACTCTATTCAATACCTTATAATAAACCATAATGAGAAAGCATGAAAAAGAAAAAAAAAAAAAAAAGCCAAAGGGACATAATTAACCTTAGCAGCATTTCCACATCAAAGGAAACCCTAAATGAAAGAAAAAAAAAAAAACACTCAGAAAAGGGAAAAAAATATTTCAAAACAAATTTCCCCACAAAGAATTCATCTCCAAACTTACAAACAGCTCAAGCAGCTCAATATCAAAAATAAAACAAAAATAGCCACTAGGAAATGGGCCAAAGATCTCAATGGACATATCATGAATAAGGTATACACATGGCCATTTAGCACTGTAAAAGATGCTTAACATCACTAATTATTAGAGGAAGGTGAATCAGAAGTACAATGAGCTGTCACCTCACACCAGTCATAATGGCCATCTCAGAGAATCTCCAACAATACATGTTGCAGAGGATGTGGAAAGAAGGGATGTCCCTTGCACTCTTGGTAGGAATGTAAATTGGTACATCCACCAGGCAAAGAGTATGAAGTTTCTTTTAAAAAACTAAACACAGAAGTACCATAGGATCCAACAATCCCACACTTGGGTGTAGATACAGAGAAAACCAAAATTTTAAGACGCCTGCAGCCCTATGATCACAGAAGACACAGACGCAATCTAAGCGCAGAACACAGATGAACAGATAAAGAAGATGGGGTAGCTAGACATAATACAGTATTACTCAGCCATTAAAAAGGATCAAATAATGACATTTCCAACCACAGGGAATAAAGCAGAGCTGATCATTCTAACTGAAGTAGGGGAGACAGAGCAAGACAAGGATCACATGGTATCACTTCTAGGTGGAATCTAAAAATGGAGACAGATGAACTTCTTTACAAAAGATAAATGGCCTCACAGACTTATGGTTCCCAAGGAGGAAAAGAGGAGGGCAGGGAGAAATGAGCTGGTTCAGATTAACATACACACACTACTTTTTATAAAATTATCCACAAGGACCCACTGCATAGAACAAGGAACCCCCCTCAACACTCCATAATAATGTATATGGGAAGAGAACCTGAAAAAGAACATATATATGTCTATCTATACATGAAACAAGCACCTGGAAGGACACCCTCCCTCACTCATTACTGTGCTCAGTTGCTCAGTCATGTCTGACTCTGCAACCCCATGGTCTATAGCCTGCCAGAATCCTCTGTCCATGGAATTTTCCAGGAAAGAATACTGGAGTGGGTTGCAATTTCCTTCTCCAGGGGATCTTCTCAACTCAGGGGTCGAATATACATCTCACATCTCCTGCACTGCAGGGAGATGCTTTACTGCTGAGCCACACCAGGAAAGACCCACTCATTGTTAAATCAATGTAAATCAAATCTACACTGAGGAATCCCCTCCACCTGTCAGAATGGCCAATCTCAGAAAGACCTCCAAAGAATAAATGCTGCAGAGGATGTAGGGAAAATAGAATCCCCCTACACTCTGAGTGGGGATGCCCAAGAGTGCAGCCAAGATGGAAAACAGCATGGAGGCTCCTGAAAAAAGCAAACACAGAGGAGCCGTGAGATCTGGCAGCCCCACTTCGGGGCTCAGATTTGGAGAACACCACAATTTGAAATAACACAGGCACCCATTTTCAGGGAAGCACTATTTACAAAAGTCAAGACGTAGAGTCCACCAAAACATCAAGCAACAGGAACATGAAGTCTGAGTGGTCCATCTATATACTGGACGACTCCTCGGGGTGGAATCAGTATTGGAGAATGTGGGCCTCTGACCAGCAGCTGGTTGGAAGAAGGGAGATAAATCCTGAGCACAGGGCTTCCCTGAAGTCTGTGGGCCCCGCTACCCTGATGGGCTTCATCCCCAGTGGGGATGTGGGCAGGACCTGAGCCCCTTTGATGAAGCCACAACAGCACTGGGCTCAGAAGTCTCCTGATGGTGTCTCAAACCCTGACACAGTGTTTCACAAAAGAACAAGAGAATGAAGCTGTGCTCCTGAGGGCTAGTCCTTCCAGCTCTGAGTAGCTTCCAACAGGACCACCATCACCTGCATGGGGTTGGCTGTAACCCACCTGCCCACCCGCCCACCCCCACCCTCCGGCCTTTCGTCTTCCTCCCAGTGATGATTCCAGTGACATTTCCAGCCTGGATCCCTTTCCTAGGCCAGAAACATCTGTCCATCCACTGCCTCCCCATCTCACCTTGGGGGCTAACAGGACCCTCAGAAGACTGTAATCCTGTTGTTCCCCACACCCAGAAGGCAGCCCCACCTTCCCTGGTTGCTGAGCTCAGACACCTGGTGTAACCAAGCAAGAGCCTAGGGGGTCTTCCCAGGATAGACCCCATTCTGAATCCTCTGCTATAGCTCCTCTCTGAAGTACAGAGGTAACTGTATATGAGGCACATTCCTTGAGTTGCTTCACAGATGCTAAAACCCACACCAAATAGAGGAATTAACTACTTGATGAGCATGAACACATAGCCCTCAGATAAGCATCTCTGGCAGGTATGGGATTTGATTCTAAATACAATTTCACCCCTCCGACCATCTTGTGGGGCTTCTCCTTTGCCCTTGGATGTGGGGTATCTTTTTTTTTGGTGGGATCCAACATTCTCCTGTTGATAGTTGTTCAACAGTGCATTGCAATTTTAGAGTTCTTGAAGGAAAAGATGAGTGCACTCTACTATCTTGTTGTTGTTTGGCCTATTGTTTGCAAAGAGACTTGTTCTATTCTTCCAAGATAATAAATTCTTTTTTTTTTTTTTTTAGTATTTTGTTTGAAAAAAAATCAGTGTTTCTGGTATGGTGAAGGACAGGGAAAGCTGGCATGCTGCAGTCCATGGGGTCACAAAGGGTCAGATGCGACTGAGTGACTAACAGCAACAACAAAGGATTATCTGCTTCCTTCATTTGTTCCTGCCTGCCTGCTTGCTATATGTACATAGATAATCCACAGTGTTTATCTCCTTCCTTCCTCATATACTGAGACTCCAATAGTTTGGCCATCTGATGAGAAAAACCAATTCATTGGAAAAGACTCTGATGCTGAGAAAGACTGAAGGCAGGAGGAGAAGGGGACAACAGAGGATGAGATGGTTGGATAGCATCAATTGGTGATGGACATGAAATCGAGCATGCTCTGGGAGTTGGTAATGGACAGGGAGGCCTGGAATGCTGCAGTCCATGGGGTTGCAAAAAATCAAACATGACTGAGGGACTGAACTGAACTGAACTGAACTTCCTAATATACACAGAAAGTAGATGCTCAGCACTTTGATCGAAAATGTACGGCAAAAAAAAAAGAATAGAGATACCCCATAGATATGTAACACCCCAATTAGGTGGCTGTACACAGACAACAATCATTACATTGTGTTTCAACTATACTGCATGATGTTAAAGGAAAGAAAAGCAGTGCCTACTTTATTATTGCTGAAATTTCTGACTTCAGACTCTATCCCACGCCTGGAAGCTGAGTGGGTTCCCAGTACTGCTGGACTGGGGTGTGGTTGACACAGCCTGGCACAGTGCCTTTCATTGACCCTTTCTAAAGGTCCACTGTCTGTTATGTTCTGGTTGCAACCAGAGTCCCATGTGGCATCAAAGCCTGGAGGAATTTGGAGGCAAGATTCTCTAGCTTCCACCTCTACTGGTGCTGGGGTCCCCAGCTCAAGCCTCTTACCTGAGAGTGCAGCCTCCTAGCACCTAAGCACACTCATCAGGGTGCAGTGGATCTGGAAGGGATTAATCTGGACAGGGTGTCTGCGTGACACTTTAGGGGGGAAAACTAGTGAGACTGAAGCCATTAAATGTTTGCTAAAGCACATTCCACTCTATTTCACAGCAATGGGAAGCATATTTGCCTTAAGGCTCTGGTTGCCTTAGGGCAACCTAAGTGACAGACTTTATTTGGGGGGCTCCAAAATCACAAAGCCATGAAATTAAAAGACGCTTGCCCCTTGGAAGAAAAGTTATGACCAACCTGCTGCTGCTAAGTCACTTCAGTCGTGTCTGACTCTGTGCAACCCCGTAGACGGCAGCCCACCAGGCTCCCCCATCCCTGGGATTCTCCAGGCAAGAATACTGGAGTGGGTTGCCATTTCCTTCTCCAATGCATGAAAGTGAAAAGTGAAAGTGAAGTCGCTCAGTCCTGTCCGACTCCTAGCAACCCCAGGGACTGTAGCCTACCAGGCTCCTCCATCCATGGGATTCTTCAGGCAAGAGTACTGGACTGGGCTGCCATTGCCTTCTCCATGTGACCAACCTAGACAGTATATTAAAAAGCAGAGATATTACTTTGCCAACAAACGTTCATCTAGTCAAAGCTATGATCTTTCCAGTAGTCATGTATGGATATGAGGGTTGGACCATAAAGAAAGCTGAGTGCTGAAGAATTGATGCTTTTGAACTGTGGTGTTGGAGAAGATGCTTGAGAGTCCCTTGGACTGCAAGGAGATCCAACCAGTCCATCCTAAAGGAATCAGTCCTGAATATTCATTGGAAGGACTGATGCCGAAGCTGAAACTCCAATCCTTTGGCCACCTGATGAGAAGAACTGACTCACTGGAAAAGACCCTGATGCTGGGAAAGATTGAAGGCGTGAGGAGAAGGGGATGACAGAGGATGAGATGGTTGGATGGCATCACCTACTCAATGGACATGAGTTTGAGTAAACCCCGGGAGTTGGTGATGGACAGGAGGCCTGGCGTCCTGCAGTCCATGGGATTGCAAAGAGTCAGACAGGACTAAGCGACTGAACTGGTTGCCTGAGAAAAGAGGTGGGCATAAAGATGTTGCCCCTCATGGACATTCTCTGTAACAACAACATGACCACCAAGGCTCATGCCACCTCTGCTGCGGCTGCTGCTGCTGCTAAGTCGCTTCAGTCGTGTCCGACGCTGTGCGACCCCATAGACGGCAGCCCACCAGGCTCCTCTGTCTCTGGGATTCTCCAGGCAAGAACGCTGGAGTGGGTTGCCATTTCCTTCTCCAATGCATGAAAGTGAAAAGTGAAAGTGAAGTCTCTCAGTCCTGTCTGACTCTTCGCAACCCAGTGGACTGTAGCCTACAAGGCCCCTCTGGCCATGGGATTTTCAGAGTACTGGAGTGGGTTGCCATTTCCTTCTCCTATTGTCACCTAAAGAATTCTGTTAATGACAGCTATTCTCAGGTAATGTCCTGGGGTGGGAACTGCAGAAATATATTCCAAATACAACTGACTTTCAGGAAGCCAATTGCCAAAGGTAAGTTTTCTTCAAACCCTTTAAGGAAAACAAAACAAAACAAAACTCTAACATTCACCACAGGACAGGATGCTCAGCATTCCTAATTGCTGTAGGAATGTCAACAAAATGACAATGAGATATCAAAACCCACCAGTCACAATGGACATACTCACAAGTCTACAAACAATATAGGTGAGAGAAGGCCTGGAGGAAAAGAATCTCTACAGTGTCTATGGCAACAGCCAGTGTGATGGACAGTCTCTGAATGCCTGGGGGGTGGGGAAAAAAAAATACTATCAAGGGGAACAAAGCCTAGGATTTGCATTCCCACACTGGGGCCTATATAAAACCATCAATGAGAAGGCACATGAACCCCAAGCAACACACTACTACAGCACTATATCCAATATAAGACACACAACCAGCAAAATCTCCAGCGAGAGATTAAAGCTCAAATTAGATGTGGTACATGTATACAGTGAGGTACTTCTCACTCATAAAAAGCTGCCACTGAAATTAGGGAATTATGACACTGGTAGCCACAGGGATGAACCTTGAAGGATCATACACTAAGCATAGTCAGTCAGGCAGATGACGACTATAGTATGTGAGGTACCTTCCAGACAAAGTAAAAATAGACATACAAGGCAACAAATTTACAATCCAAAAAGCGATTCCGAAAATTCAAAGTCAAACAAAGGGTTCCCCCCAAAAAAGTGAAGGGCCTAGAATGAATTAGGATCTCCAGACTAACATAAACATAGAAACCTGTATCTGTAACAGATAACCCATAAGAATTATCCTCTTCCTTTCTTCCTTCCTTCTACATATACACAAAAATCTGTATTGCTATCTATACACAGAAATCTGTATCTCTGAGAGATAATCTACAATAATTATTTTGTTCCTTTCTCCACTGTATACACAGAAAAGTGCATCTGAGATAAATCATTCACAAAGACCTGATGCTTAGCACTCTGTTCAACCTTCTATGGCAAAAAGTCCAAAAAAAGGCTGTCCCATGGATAAATTGAAGAAGGAATTCATAGGGCCTGGACTCCATCTTAGGCCTGTTCATGCTGATCATGCTCGGCCACCTTTCCAATGGACTCTGAACTCTGTGTTTAGTGCCTATGAAAACAACAACAGAAGGATAAGACCCCCTCCAGACAGGCAATCTTGAAGACCATATCTAGGTTACTCATCGCCTAAGATAAAACATACACTAATCACTCCTTCCTCCAGAAAGGCCATAAACTTTTCTGTATCTATCGGAGTGTAACCTCAGGTTTTTTGATTATTGGCTAATTGTTTGACTGTATGGGCACATGAGCACACAGCACGTGAATGATGGGGTTGTTGGGATTGTATTTTCCTTGGTTTATGTAAGTCTCAAGGAATTTGGAGTGGTGAGTTCAGACACATACACATGGGGTATAAAAGATTTTCACAAATGCTGGTCAGGGTCCTTGGCTAAGAGGAGACTCTGCCTTGGGCCTGCCGGTATAATAAACTGTACTCCACTATCTGCATTGTCCTTTTGAATGAGTTTGTTTCCCGGAACGCGTGGCTACAACAACATGGTACCTGAATTGGGTGGCTAGCACAATACTGCAGATCAGTCATACTCCAACATAACATCGGCATAATGTTAAGGACAGAAAAGCAGTCCCTACTCTATTTTATCTCCAACCTCCTTGACTTGGACTGCTCTCCCATTCCTGGAGTCTGGGCAGGCTTAGGTCCCATGGCTGCACATGGGTGGTGTCACGCGAGCGTATGTTCCTCGGTTCTTTGTCTCGTCACAACAAAGATTTGGAGTGACGGACATTAAAGCCCCCTCAGCGTGTCACAGCTCTTAGGTCTTGGATAGACCGCGTTATAGCTCTCAGGTCTCGAATGGACCATGTTATAGCTCTTAGACAAATCAGTGTTACAGCTCTATTTTATTTAGAAGATAGCAGGAAAATCCATCTTCGAGGCATAAGGGCGCGTCGATCCAAAGATACAAGGAGAAGAGTGCCCCAGCGCGCGGGAGAGAGAGAGAGAGAGCTGGCTCTGGCTCCTCTGTTTATATGTTTATCTCTCACTGGGCCTATCCTATGTAAATCGGGCCAGCCAGGAGTGTTGTTTGTTTTACCTGAGGTCCTCACTCCGGTCCTCGGACCTTCTTTTGTTCTATTTTCATGGGCTTTTTCCTTCCTTGTCTTTTAGCCACCTCCATTTTGGACTCCTTTTCCCTGTTCCACCTACCTAACATTCCCCCCTCAAGAGATGAGAGGCCCAGTTCTTTGGGAATAGGGGCATCAAGGTCTTTCTGGCTACTTCCTGCTGAACTGGGATGGTGAGGGGTATTGGGCCTCCCCCTCTTGTTAGTCTCAGTCTTCAGAGTCCTTATAGTGGTGTCCATCTAAGGGTGTGTGATATTTTCCGTGGCCGGCTGTAGTTTTACATCTTTGTTGAACTGGCACTGCATGTTGTAGCTGGTTGACCTGGGCAGAGACAAAACAGGTTAGACAATTGACAGTGGATGGAATAATCATAAGCGTCATCAATATAGCATAACAAGGACTAGTAGGGGCATTAGTCAATTTTAAATTCACATCACCAGGATGGCTCAAGTCCCTCCTTGCTCAGGGATCAGAAGATCTATCTCCTGTCTGTTTTGGAGTACAATCTCTGCCAAGCTGTGTTGGCTCTTTAGAGTTATCCTGAGAAATCTTATCTCCAGAAACCAGATTTGGGGGGTGTTCATTAGAATGATACTCATTGGTAGTCCTGAATAGGTATCTGAGATCTCCCAGGGGCTCACAGGTTTATTGAGTGTCCTCTTCTGTTTTCTCCCACAGCTTGACTCATGAGTAGTGAATCCAGGAGTCATGTCCTGGTACCTTGACTGCTGTGGGGGTAGAAAGTATTACAGGGTAGGGGCCCTTCCATGCAGACTGGAGTTGAGCCTTTGGGGACCCATTTTTCCAGACTTTTATTAGGACTTGAGTCCCTGGAGCATAAAGTGGTGACTCCTTAGAATCTTTTGGGTCCTGGTTTATACCCCACAAGTGTATATCCTGTTGGAATTGCCCAATGGTCATGGCATAAGACCGGAGGGTCTGAACCTCTGGATCTAGGAAGAGGTCATTGACATAAACAAAAGGTCTCCCATATAGCATCTCATAAGGACTAAGACCAAGCTGTTCCTCAGGGGCCATGCGGGTGCGGAGAGCTATCGGTAAAGCCTCCTTCCATCCCAGGGAGGTCTCCTGGATTATCTTTTTTATCGCTGATTTTAAGAATTGATTGGCTCCTAGGGCTAGGGCTAGGGCTAGGGCTACTTTTCCTGAAGATTGAGGCCTCCAGGCACAATGAAGTAATGCCCAATGCTTTCGAGACCCCTTGGATGATCTTAGAAGTAAATGATGTCCTATTGTCACTTTGCAATGACCTGAGCAGACCAAATCTTGGAATGATTTCATGGAGCAGTTTTTTTTTGCCACCTCCTCAGCCTTCTCAGTCCGGGTGGGAAAGCCTTCAATCCATCCTATGAATGTATCTATCATGACTA
Organism: Capricornis sumatraensis; assembly: GCF_032405125.1. Taxonomy (NCBI): domain Eukaryota; kingdom Metazoa; phylum Chordata; class Mammalia; order Artiodactyla; family Bovidae; genus Capricornis; species Capricornis sumatraensis. Next base: position 87,092,688 of record NC_091072.1, read on the forward strand.
ATAGGTATTTATACACTTGAGAAACTGGCATCTGGGTGAAGTCCATCTGCCAGTCCTCTCCTGGGTAGGTCCCATGTCTTTGGATGGGCTGGGCCAGCTGGGGTCTTCGAGCTCCTTGGAGGTTGTTTAATTGGCAAGTGGGACAAGAGGAGATCACCTGTCTTATAGTTGTTTGGAAGCCTGTTCCTCTGAAGGACCTTTCTAGTAATCTTTGGAGGGCCTTTTACTCTAAATGAGTGGTGGCATGTAAGGAATTACCCAACTTCCATTGGAGGTTCCCAGGCAGAAAAAGAAGTTCCTTCTTTTGGAACCACCCCATATGATCTTGAAAGCCCTCGCTCTTAGTTTTAAGAGTTTCACCTTCAGTATATGTAGGAGTTTCTGGCAAATTAGTCTGTGGAACTAAGGTGGCAATCCCTATTAGGTCATGGTTCTGTAATGCTGCTCTCCTAGCTGCCTGATCAGCTGCTTGGTTCCCTCTTGCCACTTCTGTGTTCCCTTTTTGGTGTCCTTTACAGTGGGAGACTGAAACCTTGGTGGACTGCCTCCAAGAGTCAAAGAATCTGATCACCATATTTGATTGGGGACCTTGAGGTAGTCAAGTGGCCCCTTTCTTTTCAAATAGCCATATGTGCATGTAGCACCAGAAAGGCATACTTGGAATCCGTGTAAATGGCTATTCTTTTTCCTTTTCCCAGCTCTAGAGCTCGAGTCAGGGCTATGAGCTCAGCTAATTGGGCTGAAGTACCTGGTGGTAGAGGCTTAGCCTCTATGGTCTCAAAATTGGAGACTACTGCATACCCGGCTCTTCTTTTTCCATCCAAGACAAAGCTGCTTCCATCAGTGTACCAGATTTTCTCAGGATTGGTCAGAGGATCTTCTGACAGTGGTCCAAGGTTTCTAGACAAGAGTGAAAGGGGAAAGAGCCCTCGGGGATAGGCAGGAGGGTGGCTGGGTTAAGAACCTTACAAGGGGATATAGTGAGGCCTGGATTTTCCATCAGCATTACTTGATATTTGAGGATTCTTTGATCAGACATCCATAAATGGCCTCTCCCATTTAGGAGTTGTTTCATTTGGTGGCTGGTAAAAATAGTTAGTTTGCCCCCAAAGGAGAGTTTTAAAGCATCTTCTATCATGATTGCAATAGCTGCAAGATTTCGAAGGCAGGGGGGCCAGCCTCCGGTAGTTGGATCAAGCTTTTTGGATAAGTAAGCTACAAACTGGGGCTCAGATCTCAACCTTTGAGTTAACACTCCCAAGGCTATTCCCTCTCTTTTATGGACAAATGCCTGATCTTTTAAAGTTGGAATGTTTTTTCTGGGTTTGGCAACCTCAAGGCAGGTGCCTGAGTTAAGGCCTGTTTTAGTGTAGCCTCTGCCTTCTTTTGAGGAGTTCCCCACATCAGTGGGATTGAATCATCTCGTCCCTTTAAACTTTCATATAAGGGCTGGGCAATTAGACTGTAGTTGGGTATCCAGATTCTACAATATCCAGTTAGCCCCAGGAAAGCTCACAATTGTTTTCGAGTCATGGAGGAGGGCAACTGGAGGATTCCTTGTACCTGATCAGAGGACAGCCTCCTGGACCCGTGTGTAATCTGAACTTCCAGGTAAGTGACCTTTGTCTCGACCATCTGTGCCTTAGCACGGGAGACTTTATATCCCCTTTCTGCCAAAAAGTTTAGAACCTGAATTGCATATTCTTGGGCACTTTTCTCATCTGGAGAGCAGATTAGTAGATCATCTACGTATTGTAATATTTTCCCATTAGGTCCCAGGTCCAGATCTAAGAGATCCCAGCTAAGGGCCTGTCCAAACAAGAGGGGGCTATCTCTGAACCCCTGAGATAATACTTATCTGCTGGTGTTTTTCTCCTGGGGCCTCCCACTCAAAGGCAAAAAGATATTGGGATTCTTTAGCCAGTGGTATGCAAAAAATGCATCTTTGAGATCCAAGACTGTAAACCACTTGGCACTGGGTGGGATTTCTCCCAAGATTACATAGGGATTGGGTACTGTGGGATGGAGGGGACTACAGCTTAATTTATGATCCGGAGATCTTGAACCATTCGCCAGGTTCTGTCTTTTTTCTTTACTGAGAGGATTGGGGTGTTACATGGTGAACTGGTGGGGACCAATAGCCCACAAGCAAGGAATTTATTTATTAAAGGCTGTAGTCCCTCCCGGGCCTCTCTTTTGAGAGGATATTGTTTCCGGTTAGGAAACCGAGTGGGATCTCGGAGGACAATGATGACCAGTTCAGCTTGGTGGGCTCGTCCAGGAACCCCCTGGTCCCACACCTGGGGGTTAATTTTGTCTTCCCATGGTTTTTGGTCCCTCTCTATTGAAGGTGTAATGGGTTCTTCAGTAGTAACCAGGAGCTGTAGAGCTCTAGGGGCTGAAAAACTTCCCATCACAAGGGTGATCCCCAGTTTAGTGAGTATTTCTCTTCTCAATAAGGGAGTAGGACACTCAGGGACCACCAGAAACTGGTGGGAAAATATTTGTCCATCCCAGCAACAAAGAAGTGTGTGGGTGAATCTTTTAGTACTTGCTTTTCCTGTAGCACCCAAAATGGTACAGGTTTGGGAGGAGAAGGCTCCAGAGTAGGAGATCGAGACAGAGTAGGTAGCCCCTGTGTCAACCAAGAAATTCTCGGACCTACCTGCCACATCCAGTTGCACCCTTGGCTCCAGCCCTGTGATGGTTATCTGTGACAGGCGGGCTGGCTGGAGCGGGCTGCTTCAGTCCTCTTGAACCATCGTGATGGTAGGCTTGGCACTTGACCTTGAGGCTCTTGGGTCCCCAGGGCAGAGTCCTGACCAATGTCCCAGTTGATGGCATTTGTGGCAAGCTGTTCTAGGAGACTTGTCATGGTTTGGACACTCTTTGGCCCAATGCCGTTCGTGTCTACAGATCAGGCATTTGTCTCGTGCCTTGTCCTTCAGGGGCTCGAGGTTTTCCATAGGGCTTCCCTGGAGGGTGGCCAGCATCTGGGCATGCCTTGTCTCTTTCTTTCTCTCCCTCTCCTGGGCCTTGGCCTCCTTCTCCTGTTCCCTGTTATAAAAGATATTGGTGGCTGTCTGGACCATCTCATCTAAAGAGGCAGCAGGGTCCTGCTGTTGTAGCTGTTGTAACTTTATCCTGATGTCTGATGCACATTGGGACAGGAATTTGTCCTTAAAATCACCTGCCCTCGTAAGGGTCTAAGTCCAGATTGGTAAACTTTTGGAGGGCCCCTTTTAGCCTTTCCAGAAAGGCAATGGGGTTCTCATTGGGCTCCTGAGTTATTGCTGAGACTGGGCACAGTCCCACAAGTAATAGACTTCCTTCTGTTTCCATGGGTGGACTTCCTTAGGGGTGAGTCTTTCTGAAGCTTATCCTACCCAGAACTGTTGCAACCTGAGAGCCAGGTGTCCTCAGGTCAGGGTGCAGATCCCCAGGCAGGCTGAGGCGTGACAGCCTCCTAGAGATTGAATTCCCAGGCAGGTCGAGGCGTGATGGCCTCCTGGGACCCCTGGAACTGCTGGATCGCTGAGCCGGTTGAAGCATGACAACCTTTCGAGGACCAGATCCCTAGACAGGTCAAGGTGTGATGACCTCCTGGGACCCCCGGACTGGTGTTAGGCGTCCCCAAGATCTCCATTGTGACCGGTACTGGGTAGGATTAAGGGACTGGATATTATAGAGTATTTCCCTCCCAAGGCCAGCTATTTTCTGATTGTCTCTCCAGAAGATTGTAGAGGCAACTTTGTGGGTCTTGATGGGGCTCAGGAAAAGAGCATGAAACAGGAGGGAAGGGGGCAGAGCACAACCTTTGAAAGAATGACATAGCACGAGGGTATAATGTAAACCAATTAAAATCAGTTGGGTCCAAGATGACAAGTCAAATTCAAGTAAACCTTAATCTCCAATCTATAAGCCAACAGACACACCCAGAGGTGGCAGGACAGCTCCAAGGCACTATCCAAAGATGGAGGAGTGGGTGGTTCCCCAATAGCTGGGATGATCCTCTCACTCATTAGCATACAAATTCACCCCGCTCGCAAAACCTAGCCAGGATGCATTCCATGGCCAGTACCCTGTGGAGTGGACGCTTCTCTCTGAATCTTAACAAGTCTACGTCTTATCTGTCGCTTTGACTCTCAATGAATTTTTGCAATGAGACCTCAGAGCCTGAGCTTTATTAGGTACCCGAAACCATTCTGGGTTTTGGTTGGGCTCAAGTCCCGGGAGAGGGCTGAAGGACAGGAGGAAAAAGCAGTGAGAAAAACATGAATCCCCTTCATAGCCTGCCGGAAATTTTGCTAAACATCTGACCAGTGCTCAGTTTCATTGGTCTGATCCTTGGCACAGAGAAGAAAAAGGACAGAAGAACCCCCACTGGCTTGTGTAACAGCTACTGGGACTCAGCATATAGCGCCTTTGGGACATGCTAAGGAGTAGCCTCTCCAGAGTCCCTCAGTTGTACCCCCTGCCACCCGCCTGTTCATGGGAGGTTCAAGAAAACAAGAAACGAGAGATTGTAAAGGAATTAAGATTTTGTTAGGCATGTCCCTCCAGCCAAAGGAGCGAGGACCTCTTACCTTAACTGGAGGTCTTCTGGAATCTGAGACTGGGCTGCGTGACCTTTCTGCTGAGTTTGTTTTTCACTGTCCCGGTTTCCAGCATGATGGGCCTTCCCCTGCACTGGATTTTCTTCGCGTTCCGCCTCTACCGCGGGAGCTTCGCTGAGCTGGGCTCCTGTGTGCTTGGCCTCTTCTGCGCGGAGGTTGTTTCAGCCAGGTTGCATCTGAGTCACGGCACCATAGAATCCCACTCCTGACACCATAGATGTCACACGAGTGTATGTTCCTCGGTTCTTTGTCTCGTCACAACAAATACTTGGAGTGACGGACATTAAAGCCCCCTTGGCGTGTCACAGCTCTCAAGTCTTGGATAGACCATGTTATAGCTCTTAGACAAATCAGTGTTACAGCTCAATGTTGCAGCTCTATTTTATTTAGAAGATAGCAGGAAAATCCATCTTTGAGGGGTGAGGGCAGGTCGAGTGCCCCAGCACACGGGAGAGAGAGAGACACCTAGTTTTGGCTCCTCTGTTTATATGTTTATCTCTCCCTGGGCCTGTCGTGTGTAAATCGGGCCAGCCAGGAGTGTTGTTTGTTTTACCTGAGGTCCTCACTCCGGTCCTCGGCCCTTCTTTTGTTCTATGTTCATGGGCTTTTTCCTTCCTTGTCTTTTAGCCACCTCCATTTTGGACTCCTTTTCCCTATTCTACCTACCTAACAGTGTCAACTGTCAGGCTAGATGCACTTGGTTGAGCTCCCTCTTAAACCTGTACTGTCTGATTACCTCTCTGGGACCAGAGTCCCTAATGCACCTGAAGGATGGTGCCCCGACCCTCTGGCCTTAAGGACCTTGGGGGAAAGTCACCTATCCTCAGTTCCCAGCTCTAGCCTCCTTCCTGCCAGTGCATCCTCCTCCTTGGCACCTGAGCACCCTCAGTTGGGTGCTGTGGCCCCAGTTGGAATGCGCCTGCAAATAAGGTGTGAAACTTTAGGGGTAAGAAATAGTAAGACACCAGCCCAGGCACATTCCACTCTATTTCGCAGCCAGGAAGCTGATTTTCCCTAAGGCTTGGGTTGCCCCGGTAACCAAAGCTGGTCATAAGGAATTGCTGCCGACTTGTGGACATTTCCTGCAACTACAATTTAACCACCACAGCTTACTTCAGCTCAGTTTAGTCACTCAGTCCGTCTTTGGGACCCCACGGACTGCAGCATGCCAGGACATCCCCTGCTTGGGTGGCAGTTACTGGAGCACAGTGGGCTGTGGGCCTTTAGAACACACCAGAGAGTAACCCTGGCCAGAGTTCCTCAGGTGTCTCCGTCTTGGCCAGGCATGGGTTGGAAAAGAATTTCCAGATGGGAGACAGAATGAAAGAAGGATAAAGTTTATCAGAGTGGGAGACGCTATTAGAACAGCAGGCCAGCTCAAGGGAGAACTGACGCTGAATGCGGGGTCCTGAGTCACTTTTATACCCAGGGTACAAGGAGTGGGACAGGGATCTCGTGGGTCATTTGCTGATTGGATGAGGCACGTATACTGGGTGGGGGGAAGAGTAAGGCAAATGCCTCCTCCCTAGAGGGTAGGAGGGGAGACAGGTTATACTGCTCAGGAGGACCTGAAATCCATTAATAGTTACAGCACGGGGGAGGGAAGGATGATAGGGTCTGGTTTTTCTGTTCCTGCATTCCAAGACCCTCCTTGGTTTTATAGGCTCTTTTGTCCCTCTCTTTATTCTTTGGCCCCTTTAGATACCCTGCTCATGTCTAACTATCTCCCTATTTCCCTTCTCAGGCATTTGGAAACCCAGTCTCAGGGGGAAAGGGGCGATGACCACTCTGGCTTCTTCAGGCTGCACAGAGGCCTTGTGGGGCTCTGGGTTCCCTTTGCCTGCTCTTTGTCAGGGTGCATTTACAGAGGGAGATGAGAGTCCATGGAATGATAAGATGGCTTGTTTCAGCACTGCCTGGGGGTTGGCCAGGGAATATTCTTGTTGTACTACCACTTGGAGATTTGTTGTATTCTAGAAGAAACACACTTAACAAGGAAGTTAAAGGTAGATGGGCCAAAGGTTAATAGAAGTAGAAAAGCTGCTGAGCAGCGAGTCAGGAGAATCAGAACTAGACATGGGTTTGTGACATTAGTGTTTCTCTAGGTATGAGAAGATGCAAGAATTTGGGCTCAAAAGTCTTTACCTGAAAGCATCTGGTTATCTGAAGGCCAGTTCTTGTGGGTTTCCCCCAGAGCACAGAGTGCCTTATTTCTGATCTCCACCCTGAACTACTTTCAGGGGATGTTGAAGGTCAGCAGCTTGCAGTAGTCAGGATATAATCCTTGTAGAGGCAGCTGGCAAGTGCCAACTTCCAGTCAGCAGGGTCCCTTCATAGCCACTTATTGCACCATGCTTTGGGGGCATTTCATGGCCATTGTGTCCCACGGTGCTGGGAAAGCTCATTCTCAGGTTTAACGAAGATTCCGTTGACAGGCCACTCAGTGTACGGTTGTTGGACCAGGCCTTGTGAGTAGCAAAAGTCTCTGGACCATACCTATCTTACTAGCCTCTTGGTCCAGGAAAATATTCCCTCTTGTTGCTTCTTCCCATATCTAGAGTTACATTGTTACAATCATTGACCTCATATGAAACTGCATATCAGCATTTTATCACAGGCTCAGTCACACATTTGGTAATGTAAGAAATGATCTTCTGAAACAAGCAACATAGAAAATAATACAGCTAGCGGTTATTAGTAAGGCCACAAGTAAGGATTATAAGTCAAGAACTTTCACTGGGTAGAGCCCAGTATATCCCAGGTCATCTGACTTTGTTAAATAGCTATGGCCTGGTGTTAATCTCCCGTTTGTACATCATGGAGCATCTAATCTTTATCCAAAGATTGGTTACTGAGATAAGCTTTAGAAACAAACTTAGAGTGTCCTTTTTAATAACTTAATTAAATCTTTTAGCAGTGTAACATAACGACAAGGAACTAGCTCAGAAGCGGCCTTAGTAAACACTGCTGCTAAGTCGCTTCAGTCGCGTCCGACTCTCTGTGACCCCATAGACGGCAGCCCACGAGGCTCCCCTGTCCCTGGGGTTCTCCAGGCAAGAACACTGGAGTGGGTTGCCATTTCCTTCTCCAATGCATGAAGGTGAAAAGTGAAAGTGAAGTCGCTCAGTCGTGTCTAGCCCTCAGTGATCCCATGGACTGCAGCCTACCAGGCTCCTCCATCCATTGGATTTTCCAGGCAAGAGTACTGGAGTGGGGTGCCATTGCCTTCTCCAAAAAATGACCCTACTCTTTATTTAAAAGGAGATATTTGCTCTCGAGAATGAGAAGGTGGTGAATTCTGACAACACCAAGTGCTAGCAAGGCTAGGGTGGGGGTGGTGACTGGAATTCTCATGTTGATTTTGAGGGTGCAGATAGAACATTTTATCAGGAACATCATCTGTAGTCTCATAAATTAAGCATGTAAGTTCCATCTGATCCAGCAATTCCACTAGGTATTTATCCCGACTACATAAAAACTTGCATCCACAAAACTTGTACAAGGAGTGTTCTAGGCAGCTTTATTCAAAACAGCACCTATGGAGAGACACCCCAACAGAGATAACTAAATAAACAAATCCTGTTACATCCTTGCAGTGGAATGCTGTTGCTGCTGTTTAGTAGCTCAGTCGCATAGACTGCGGCCTGCCAGGCTCCTCTGTCCGTACTGAATGGACAGAATACTGGAGTGGGTTATCATGCCTTCCTCTGCTACCTGGTATTTTTAAAAAAACAATGTTGATAAATCTGAAAGAAATAAAATACCTAGACTATCTATTCCCATGTATGTGAAGTTCTTGAGCAGGCAAAAATAATCTTCAGTGAAGCCTAGGATGAGAGGCAAGGCCTGGGAGGAGCCCTGAGGTCATTTGGCTGTTGGAGTTATTGGTTGGGCAGCCGATAATAGGAGCGTTTGTATTTTTTAAACTCATCTCACTGTGCATTTAAAAGGGGCTCATTCATTTGATAGTATGCATATTGTCCCTCAAGAGAGTTTTTTTTTTTTTTCCAAGGGAGTTGGGTATCAAGGTAAAGAAGAAGCAGAATTTGAAGTAAGTTTTGATGTGATCAAAAAATACTGTGAATGTTCAAATCCATCATTCCTTTGGGTTCTTTCAGACTCTCAAGGCTCTCCTTCTGTCTTCTCTAATTAAACTTACTTGTGGGGGGCAGTAACATTTAATATAAAATTTGAATAATTTCATGTTTAGTTCTACTATTTTCAATTATTTTCACGTTGACTTACTTGTGTGTATAGAAACAGTATGTTTGATATTATAGTTCTAAACCCACGGTATTATTAGGCTTTGTTAGGTTTTGTGAGCTTGCCTGGGTAGAAGGCAACAATCAGAGCAATACCGTCACAGATCCTAACTTTATCTAAGGCTCGGGATGTGAAGTTCTGTGTCAGGAGCCACTTTCAGGTTAGGGACACTCAGTCCATCAGATTCTCTGCGACATGGTGCCAGTCCTCTGGCAAGCCTCAGTAGCAATAGATTCAGTTTTCCTCCTACATCCAAAACCAGACCTTTAATTAGCTTTTAACATTTTTTACCTTTTTGGATTTCATGTAATTGTCCCCAGATTTAATCTGACTCAATTTGTCAACAAGCAGACAACAAAGAATCTATTCTCAAAAACAAAGAGCCCCCCCATTTCTAGCTCCTGGCCCCTAGTGGGTCAACTCCAGCCAAGATTTGAAAGCATTTGTGGAAAAACTATGATTCAGTGTGTGCTCACTATATTATTGTTTTCCTGTTTCCTTCCCAAGTGAAACTTAGGACAAGAGCACTGTGTTGAAGATGATGAATAAAATGAAGGTGCTAATTTGAGGTGGGGAAACGGTACCACTTTCTAAACTCTGAGACATTTCTCTCCTTTATTTGTACTACCATTCATTACTTGTATCGCTATTTATTGCTTGTAGCACCATCATTTTCACCGAGGACTTGCTGAGAGACTCTGTTTTGCCAGGCACTGCAGCAAAGCGGTGCGGGTTCCTATTCCATTTCTGCTGAAGCTGCCTCCAGTCCATTTCCCCAGTCTGCACCCTTCTCCCTCCGTGAAGCCTCCATTTCTAGAGCATGGTCCAGCCCTTCTCCCTAAATCCACGCTTATGGAGTCTCTTCCCTATACAAGGTTCATCTCTGTCCTTCTTGCAGTCCACAGAGTGGAAGTACAGGGCTTGGTGAGTGGAGTTCTTGGATTTCATCTGCCACAAGTCCCTTGTGTAGTCAACAATCTGCACATCCATACAGGCCAGACCTGTGCCCTTGGGGCTCCCATCTAACTCCAGACTTAAGTCTTATCTGCTTTGTAGCCCCCACAGCCTGGCAGTTTCTTCTTCCTCTAAACTCCTTTGAGTCAGATTGCTTACTTATGTGACACTCTAAAACACATTTTAAACTTTGCTTGTATGAGTTTTAAGGCCACTTTTGTTCCTGAGATTCTGATCCTCAGAAATGCTGGCTATCAATTTAAAACAAAAGATTAAGTCCAGGTATATTCAGTACTGAATTCAGTATATTCAGTTCCAACTTATTCAGTACTCCTCTGAGGTTGGATTATAAAGAAAGCTGAGCACCAAAGAATTGATGCTTTTGAACTGCGGTGTTGGAGAAGGCTCTTGCGAGTCCCTTGGACTTCAAGGAGATCAAGCCAGTTTATCCTAAAAGAAATCAGTCCTGAATATTCATTGGAAGGACTGATGCTGAAGCTGAAACTCTAATACTTTGGCCACCTGATGCAAAGACCTGACTCATTTGAAAAGACCCTGATGCTGGGAAAGATTGAGGACAGAAGAAGGGGACAACAGAGGATGAGATGGTTGTATTGCTTCACCTACTGGATGGACATGAGTTTGAGCAAGCTCTGGGAGTTGGTGATGGACAGGGAAGCATGGCTTGCTGCAGTCCATAAGGTCACAAAGAGTCAGACACTACTGAGGGACTGAACTGAACTCCTCTGAGGCATTGCTCCGGGTTGCCATAGAAGAAGGCAGGCAGAAGACACAGTCTGTTTCCTCACAGAGCCTGCTAGTAGTGAGGCCAGGTAGCAGCCTCACAATCCAACATTTCTTGGTGCTCTAATCCCTTGATCAATGCCATGTCTAACACCTCCTTGGGGGCTCAGCTGCCTGGTTTGGGGTGAGACAATTGAGCCTGGATAGAATCACTGACCCTTTAGCTAGGTCTGCACAGACCTGGAAAATCCCATGGATGGAGGAGCCTGGTAGGCTGCAGTCCATGGGGTTGCACAGAGTTGGACACGACTGAAGCGACTTAGCAGCAGCAGCAGCAGCACAGACCTGGAGACCTTGTGATGTTTGGAGGCCTGGAGCCTAGTTGCTCGTGCACACAAGGACCACTAGGCACCTTTTTACAGTCGGGATTCCGGGCCTCCCCCGGCTACCTATGCCCCCCAGCTTCCCCACGCCCCCCAGGTTCCACAAGCCCCGAGTCCCCACCCCCACACCCTGCCATCCCCACGTCCACATCCCCCCGCTCTGCGTCCCCACGTCCACACAGCCCTTGTCAGCTGTCAGCCACCTGTTTCCAGTCAATCCTTGGGCTTCAATGAGGTGTTTTGGAAGCTTGTCATCCTTTCTCGTTGTCCAATTGTGAATAGCCCCTTTCCGTGCTTCGCCTGTTTGCATTGAACAAAACTAACTTGGTGATTCATTTGGTGATGAATTTGGAAGCGGGCTGAAAAGGAGGGGGTATAGGGGACCTCGGCCAAGGACTTGGCCCCTCATGGGGACTGAGAAGCCTAGCCTGAGCCTTGGGTCTCTCTGCTCCAGGGAAGATTCCTACCTGGTACCCTGACCTCCTGTGCTCATGTTTGTTTTGTGGCAGAAAAGCAGTTTTGGGGTTCTGGTAGGAAGACATGTTCTGGGCACGTAGCCTAGTTAAAGAGACGCTCCTGTGCCAAGTCGTCTGATGGTCCTGACAGGGGCAGGGCTGGAGGCCGCCTGGAGGGATTTGGAGACAACTGGGGAAGGTCTGGTGGCTGAGGGGCTTCCCGGAGGCTCAGGGGTAAAGAACCCGTCTGCCAATGCAGGAGAGGCAAGAGACCCAGATTCGATCCCTGGGTCGGGAAGATCCCCTGGAGAAGGAAACAGCAACTCACTCCAGTATCCTTGCCTGGAGAATCCCCATAGACTCCAGAGGAGCCTGGCGGGCTACAGACCATGGGGTCGCGAAGAGCCGCACACGAATGAGTGAGCACGCTGCTGCTGAGGCACGCGGGGTGGAGGCCCAGGCACCAGTGTTTGGTCTCCTGTGTTCATGTCTATGTTTAATTGTCTTAACTGTTGAGAATTGGCTGCTGGGTTATTGGTGATAAAAAATGGCCCCAGATACTGGTTCTGTACAAGAAACAGTTATCCAAAATGGTAATAAACTGAATATGCCCCTCAACTCTGAAAGAGTTAAAGCTTAGTCAGGCAGTCCAAGGCCCTTTAAGGCGGAGGTGAACATTCTGGCTCATGCTTTCCTTAAGCCTTGTGCACCAATGGATCTTGCCCGAGAAGTGGCTTTTCTTTAGGAACTGGTGATCACACAGCTTAATGTCTTTCTCATGGAAATGCTTTTCTTAGGCTCTATATTAATAATTATAATTATAACAAATCTTGCCTGGGAATCTCTTTCTCAAGACTTGTACCCATGATTACACAACAGTATATCTTGCCCAGAGACATTGCCCGGAATCCGTTCTCCCTGGCTAATGTTGTGCCAAAGTTATCTCAGGATGTATATCTTGCAAAAGGGTCTGGTGGAACTCCTACAAACCTGAGGTATTCTTTTCATCTATTCTCAGTAGCCAGTTGAGAAGTATATAATGTCCTGCTTAACTACTGAGGGTAGATATTCTCCTACCCACTTCTGATGTCTATGTCATAAGCTTTTTCTGTCATTCTCACTTTAAATAAAAATTTGCGCAAAGCTCTGAGTGACTGAGACCCGACTTTGGTTCCGGAGTTAAATCATCTCCTTTGGAGACCATGAATCTGGTGGCACCAAACACCTTAAGCCATCAGCTCTAAGAAAAGTATACAAATTAAGAAAATACACTTTAATCTGAGTGAGGTTGTCTAGAGTATAGAGGTGTGTGGATGAAAGGGCTGATGTGGAGAACTTCTTTTATTAATCTTTGTATTTGTGGATAACTGTTGAAACTGAACAGTTGAAATAATACAGAGATCCTGTATGCCCTTTACCCAGTTTCCCTCATAATAAGATCCATGAAAATCTGTAGTTAAACATAGCAACTAGCATATTGATCCTGATACAGTCACATGCTGTTGCTTCCGTCATGTCCGACTCTTTGCAACCCCATGGACTGCAGTCCGCCAGGCTCCTCTGTCCCTGGGGTTCTCCAGGCAAGAATACTGGAGTGGGTTGCCATGCACTTCTGCAGATCTTCCTGACACAAGGATCGAACCTGTGTCTTTTACGTCTCCTGCATTGACAGGCAGGTTCTTTACCACTAGCGCTACCATACAGTCACATACAGAATATTTCAGAGCCCGCAAAGATCTTGTTTCTTGCCTGCCTTTTAACAGCTACACTTGCTTTCCTCCTGTCCCTCCTGCTACCTCATTCATCCTTATCTCCATTTCTGTAATTTCCCCATTTCACAGATACTGCTTATAAGCTGTTGATGTCCTCTCCTGTACTTATTTCAGTTATATTCTTCACCTCTGGTGGGTTTTTAACATTTTCTGTTTAAAACTTCTGTCTTCTTACTCAGTTGACCCGTTCTTCTCCTTAGTTCTTCAGTCAGCTCTATGATCATCATCCTCAGGCAGATTCCCTGTCTTCACGTCACTTCTACAAAGAAGAACTGATTTCTTCATTTGGAACACATTCCTCTGTCTCCTCACGTTGCCTAAGGTTCTGCCCTTTGTGCCTGTGATGTTTGGGTCAGTTTCCCGAACTTGGACAAGCGGCCTCTGCAGGAGACACCCTACATGTCCAAGAAGCACACTCCCCTCTTGTGACCAGAGCTGTCTGCTCTAGGGTCCCTTCTGAGGGCCGCATTGGTCCTGTGAATAGTGTTCACAGGCTGAACACTATGGGTGGTCTGGTAGACTTGGCTGGCCATCCCATCCATTTGGTTGCCAGGCCCTGCCTTGCACAGAGGTTGCTAGATTCTGGTTGGAAGGGGAGGTCCTGAGAAAGTGGCTGCAGAATCACAGGGGGTCCCTGGGGCTAGTGATCACTCACAGATGAGATGAGTTGGGGTCTAGGTGGTGACACCAGGACCTGGGGCTAGTGCTGGCCCACTCACAGAAAGGGTCTGGCTGAGGGCCCGTGGGTCCAGTGGCTGGTGTCAGACTGCTGATGGGTTAAGAACAGGCATCCTGAAGCTTGTGTTGGCCTGCTGGTGAGTGGGCTGGGTCTTGTCACAGCTGGCTGTGGTTTTCCTGGGGCTGGTGTCTGGTGCACTGTGAGTGAGGATGGATTCAAGGCTAGAGCAGGCTTGCTGATGGGCAGGACTTGGTCTGGGGTCTCTGGATACAGGGCTCTGGGTGTCCATGGTCTAGGGAATGTGTGCTGCATGAGTATGGGGCCAGATCCTGGGGCCTGTGGTTGGCAGGTCCAAGGCCATATGTGCGTGGGGTTCACGGGGTGGAACTTAAAGCAGCTTGTCTAGTGGGTGGGGCTTATCCCTTCTCAGTTGGTTGCAGAGCCTGAGGATACCAGTCATGGTGCCCACAGGCTGTTGGATAGGGGCAGGGCTGGGTCCTGAGGCTGACCAGCTAGAGGGCGGATCCCACAGCAGTGCTGGCCAGCATGCCTCCATGCAGTACAGTGAGATCCCAAATGGCTATTGCCAGTGGCTGTAAATCCAGGGCAACCAGTCTCCTGAAAGTAAGCCCCACTGTCCTTCAAAACCAAATTGTGTAGGGTATTGTATTCCTATTACAAGACCCGAATTTTGGGGAACCTGATGGGGACCCAGACCTCCTGCTCCTTGGGGAGAACCTCTGCAACTGTAACTATTCTCCCATGTGTGGGTGACCCACTCTGGGTTCAGTTCAGTAGCTCACGAGCTCCTGTTTGGCTCTTTGTAATGCTATAGACTGCAGCACACCAGTCACTGTCTCCCAGAGTTTGCTTAAACTCATATCTATTGAATGGGTGATGCCATCCAACCATCTCATTCTCTGTTGCCCTCTTCTCCTCCTGCTTTCAATCTTTCCCAGCATCAGGATCTTTTCTAATGAATCAGCCCTTTGCATCAGGTGGCCACAGCAATTGGAATTTCAACTTCAGCATCAGTCTTTCCAATGATTAGGACTGATTTCCTTTAGGATTGACTGGTTTGATCTCCTTGCAGTCCAAGAGACTCTCAAGAGTCTTCTCCAACACCACAGTTCAAAAGCATCAATTCTTCAATGCTCAGCTTTCTTTACGGTCCAACTCTCACATCCATACATGACTACTGGAAAAACCATAGGTTTGACTAGACAGACCTTTGTTGGTAAAATAATGTCTCTGCTTTTTAATACACTATCTAGGTTTGTCATAGCTTTTCTTCCGAGAAGCAAGCACCTGTTAGTACCGTGGCTGCAGTCACCATCTGCAGTGATTTTGGAGCCCAAGAAAATAAAGTCTCTCACCGTTTCCTTGTTTCCCCATCTATTCGCCATGAAGTGATGGGACCAGATGTCATGATGTTCATTTTTTGAATGTTGAATTTTAAGCCAGCTTTATCACTCTCCTCTTTCACTTTCATCAGAGGGTCTTTAGTTCCTGTTAGCTTTCTGCCATAAGGGTGGTATCATCTGCATATCTGAAGTTATTATTTCTCCTGGCAATCTTGATTCCAGCTTGTGCTTCATCCAGCCTATCATTTTGCATGATGTAATCTGCATAGAAATTAAATAAGCAAGATGAGAATATGCAGCCTTGACGTACTCCTTTCCCAATTTGGAACCAGTCCCTTGTTCCATGTTTGGTTCTAACTGTTGCTTCTTGACCTGCATACAGATTTCTCAGGAGGCAGGTAAGGTGATCTGGTATTCCCATGTCTTTAAGAATTTTCCACAGTTTGTTGTGATCCACATGGTCAAAGGCTTTAGCATAGTCAATGAAGCAGAAGTAGATGCTTTTCTGGAATTTTCTTGCTTTTCTATGATCCAGTGCATGTCAGTAATTTGATCTCTGTTTCCTCTGCCTTTTCTAAATACAGCTTGAACATCTGTAATTTCTTGGTTCATGTACTGTTGAAACCTAGCTTGGAGAATTTTGAGCATTACTTTGCTAGCGTGTGAGATGAGTGCAGTTGTGTGGTAGTTTGAACATTCTTTGCATTGCCTTTCTTTGGGACTGAAATGAAAACTGACATTTTCCAGTCCAGTGACCATTGCTGAGTTTTTCAAATTTGCTGGCATACTGAGTGCAGCACTTTAGCAGCAGCATCTTTTAGGATTAGTAATAGCTCAGCTGGAATTCCATCACCTCCACTAGCTTTGTTCATAGTGATGCTTCCTAAAAGGCCCACTTGACTTCACACTCCAGGATTTCTGGTTGTAGGTGAGTAATCACACCATTGTGGTTATCTGGGTCATGAAGATCTTTTTGTATAGTTCTTCTGTGTATTCTTTTCACCTCTTCTTAATATCTTCTGCTTCTGCTAGGTCTATACCATTTCTGTCCTTTGTTGTGCCCATCTTTTCATGAAATGTTTCCTTGGTATCTCTAATTTTCTTGAAGAGATCTCTAGTCTTTCCCATTTTATTGTTTTCCTCTATTTCTTTGCATTGATCACTTAGGAAGGCTTTCTTATCTCCTTGCTGTTCTTTGTGTTAATGATACCATATAGTATTTGTCTTTCTCTGACTTGTTTCTCTAAGAATAATATTCTCTAGATCCACCCATGTTGCTGCATGGCATTATTTCATTTTATTTTTGTCTTTTTTTCCATTGTGTGTATGTACACATCTTCTTTACCCATTCTTATGATAATGGACACTTAGGTGCCTTTCATAGCTTGGCTATTGTAAATAGTGCAGCTATGGACATTGTGGTGCACATATATTTTCAAATTAGTGTTTGTGGTTTTTTTTTTTTTTTTTTTTTAATGAGCCCAGGAGTAGAAATGCTGAATCATGTGGCAGTTGCATTTTTGGCTTTTTAAGGCACCTTTGTGCTGTTTTACATATTGGCTACAACATTTTACATTCTCATAAAAAGACTACAAGTGTTCCCTATTCTCTACATTTTCCCTAACATTTATTATTTGTATACTTTTCAATGGTGGCATTTCTGACTGATTTGGGGTAATACTTCACTGTAGTTTTGATTGGTATTTCTCTGTTAATTACCAGTCCTGAGCCTCTCTGCATGTGCCTCTTTGTCATCTGTGTGTCTTCTTTGGAAAAAATGTCTGTTGGAGTCTTCTGCCCATTTTTTGGATTGGATTTTTATTTATTTATTTATTTGGTATACAGTTGTACCAAAACTGTTGGTGCATTTTAGATATCAACCTCTTGCTGGCCATGCCATTTGCAAACAGTACTTTCCATTCAGCATTTTTTCCTTGTTGTTGATGGCTTTTGTGCAAAAACTTTTATGTGTAATTTAGTTTCATTTCTTTATTAGTTTGTTTTGTTTGCTTTCATTTCTTTTGCATTAAGCAAATGAATCAAGAAGTAGTGCCACCATTTATGTCAGAGATTCCTATGTTCTCTTATATGGTTCTACAGTTTTATATCTCACATTTAGATTCTAAAATAATTTTGAGTTTAGAATGTTCTGTCACCTCACATAGTAGACTAATCTTTCTTTTACATGTGGCCTTTCACCTTTCCCAGCACCACTTGAAGAGATGGTCTTTTCTCCATTGTATAGTCTTGCCTCCTTTGTAGATTAATTGACTGTAGGTATGCCCATTTATTCCTGGGCTCTATACTCTGTGACATTGCTATATGTGAGCATTGCTATATATGGGAGTATTCCCTGTTTCCCTGGTGGCTCAGATGGTAAAGCATCTGTCTACAATGCAGGAGACCTGGGTTCGATCCCTGGGTCAGGAAGATCCCCTGGAGAAGGAAATGGCAATCCACTCCAGTACTATTGCCTGGAAAATCCCATGGACAGAGGAGCTTGGTAGGCTACAGTCCATGGGGTCGCAAAGAGTCGGACACGACTGAGTGACTGCACTCTGCACTCATTCCCTGCTTAGTTACTTGGAAGAGTTTCAGAAGGATAGATAGAAGTCCTTTGTGTGCCTGGTAGAATTTCCTTGTGAACTGGACTAGGTTAGACTTTTCTTTGCTGGAAGAATTTTTGTGGGTTTTGGTTTTTTTTGTTTGTTTGTTTTTTTAAATTACAGATTCAGAGTCACTTCAGGTGATCAGGTCAGGATGTCCAATTCTGCTTGATGCAGTTTTCCTACCAATACAACATTGGTTTGATTACTGAGCTTCATAGTATAGACAGAAGTCTTGGAGTATCATACTTCCAGCTTTGCTCTCTTTAAGATTGCTTTGGGAATTTGGAGTGTTTTTTAGTTCTCTGTCAGTTTTTGGATTTTTTTTCTAGTTCTGTGGATAATATTCTCACAGTATGATAAGGATTGACTTAAATGTATCGATTGATTTAGGTATTATGGCCATTCTAATATTCTTCCAATCCAAGAGCGTGGGGTATCTTTCAATTTCTTTTGATTGTCTTCTATATCTTTTAACGATGTTTTATATTGTTTTTAGTATATAGTCTTTTCACTGCCTTGGTTAAGTTTATTCATAGGGTATTTTTCTCAATGTAATTTTAAACAAGATTGGTGGTGATTGTTGTTTTTTTAACTTTCCCATTCTGATATTTCATTGTTAGCATATAGGAATGCAACTTATTTCTGTATATTAACAAGCCTGCTGAATTCATTAGTTCTTATAGTTTTTAGGTGGAGACTTTAGGGTTCTTGATACAGTGTCATCTGAACATTTAGCACCTCTTTGCTTCCAGCTGGATACAATTTACTTCTTACTGTATCTGAGTTGCTCTGGCTAGGGCTTCCAATACTGTGTTGAATAGAGCTGGTGACAGTAGGCATTCTTGTCTTGTTCCTGAATTTAGCAGAAAGGCTTTTAGCTTTTAACCATTGAGCAGTATGTTGACTGTGGGTTTGCTTTAGTAACCTTTTTTATGTTGAGACATGTTCCCTCTATACCCACTTTTTTGAGAGGTTTTAGCCTGGATGGATGGTGAATTTTATCAAAAGCTATTCTGCATCTATTGAAATGGAGATTAGGTTTCATCTTTCTGTCAGTATAGTTATCACACTGTGTTTTCGTTTTCATTTTGCATATGTTGAACCATCCCTGAAACCCTCAAATGAATCCAGTTTGCGAGTGGTATTTGATCCTTTTTGTGTGTTATTGGATTTGGTTTGCTAATATTTTGTTGAGGATTTTTGCATATAGTTCATCAAAGGTGTTGGCCTGTAATTTTCCTATTTTTTAGTGTTTTTGTCTGGTTTTGGTGTCAGGATGATGGTGGCTTCATGGAATGAATTTGGGAGTATTCCCTCCTTAGTTATTTGGAAGAGTTTCAGAAGGATAGATAGAAGTCCTTTGTGTGCCTGGTAGAATTCCCTTGTGAACTAGACTAGGTTAGACTTTTCTTTGCTGGAAGATTTTTGTGGGCTTTTTTTTTTTTTTTTTTAATTACAGATTCAGAGTCACTTTGGGTGATCAGGTCAGGTTGTCCAATTCTGCTCGACTCAGTTTTTGGATTTTTCCATTTTCTAAGTTGTCTGATTTATTAGTCTATTCAAAGAATATGATTTTTTTCTTTTTTTTTTTTTTTTTTTTTTTGGATTTTCATGGTACTTGTTATGTACCCTTTCATTTCTCTTTTGTGTGTGTGTGGGTCTTTTCTCTTTTTTGTGAGTATAGCAAAAAATTTTTATCAGTTTTAACTCTTAAAATACTGCATGCTTTCTTTGATCTTTTATTTTCTCTCTGATCTTCATTTCATTCCTCTGTTCATGTTGTGTTGTTTTTTCTTTTGCTAATTCTTTTAATTGGTAGGTTAACTTGTTTAAGTGTTTGTTTGTTTGTTTTTTTGTTTTTCTTGAAGGTCTGTATTGCTATGAACTTCCCTCTTAGAACTAATTTGGCAGATTCCAGTAAATTGTATAGAGTTGTGTTTTCATCTTCATGTGTCTGAGGTATTTCAGTTCTTTTTTGATCTCACTGTTGACACATTTATTCTTTTCAGAAGCATGTTTAGTCTCCATGTGTTTGTTCTTTTTTCAGTTTTTTTTCTTCAGTTGATGTAACAATCAGAAAAATGCTTGATATAAGTTCTATCCCCTTATATTTGTTGAGGCTTATTTCTTGACCTAGTAGATGATCTATCCTGGAAAATATTTCATGTGCACTTCAAAAAAAATTGAAATTCTGCTTTGTTAAATGATATGACCTATGGATATCAAGTACATCCAGCTTATCTATTGTATCATTTAAGACTATGATTGACTTATTAATTTTTTAAATTGCATTATCTGTTTGTTTGGTTTTTTATGTACCTGGGCTGATAGTCTCCTATTGTCAATACCTGTTTTCACGTCTATTCATATTTGCTTTATCTATGTTGTTGATGTTTAGTTGCTAAGTTGTGTCTGACTCTTTGCAACCCCATGGTCTGTAGCCTGCTAGGCTTCTCTGTCCATGGGATTTCCCAGGCAGGAATACTGGAATAGGTTGCTATTGTAGCCATGCGTTCGGGGAAACAAACTCACTCAGAAGGGCAATGCAGATAGTGGAGTGCACTTTATTACACCGGCGGGCCCAAGGCAGAGTCTCCTCTTAGCCAAGGACCCTGACCAGCATTTGTGAAAATCTTTTACACCCCATATGTACATGTCTGAACCCACCACTCCAAATTCCTTGAGACTTACATAAACCAAGGAAAATACAATCCCAATAACCCCATCATTCACATGCTATGTGCTCATGTGCTCAAACAGTGAAACAATTAGCCAATAATCAATAAACCCAAGGTTACACTCCGACTGATACAGAAAAATTTATGGCCTGTCTGGAGGAAGGGGTAATTAGTGTACGTTTTCTCTTAGGCAATTGCCAGGGTCCAGCCCTGATCCTGGAATGTGACGTCAAGTGGGCCTTAGGAAGCATCACTATGAACAAAGCTAGTGGAGGTGATGGAATTCCAGTGGAGCTATTTCAAATCCTGAAAGATGATGCTATGAAAGTGCTGCACTCAATATGCCAGCAAATTTGGAAAACTCAGCAGTGGCCACAGGACTGGAAAAGGTCAGTTTTCATTCCAATCCCAAAGAAAGTCAATGCCAAAGAATGCCCAAACTACCGCACAATTGCACTCATCTCACACGCTAGTAAAGTAATACTCAAAATTCTCCAAGCCAGGCTTCAACAATATGTGAACCGTGAACTTCCTGATGTTCAAGCTGGTTTTAGAAAAGGCAGAGGAACCAGAGATCAAATTGCCAACATCTGCTGGATCATCAAAACAGCAAGAGAATTCCAGAAAAACATCTATTTCTGCTTTCTTGATTTTGCCAAAGCCTTTGACTGTGTGGATCACAATAAACTGTGGAAAATTCTGAAAGAAATGGGAATACCAGACCACCTGACCTGCCTCTTGAGAAATTTGTATGCAGGTCAGGAAGCAACAGTTAGAACTGGACATGGAACAATAGACTGGTTCCAAACAGGAAAAGGAGTGTGTCAAGGCTCCCTGCTTATTTAACTTAAGTGCAGAGTACATCATGAGAAACGCTGGACTAGAAGAAACACAAGCTGGAATCAAGATTGCCAGGAGAAATATCAATTTCCTCAGATATGCACATGACACCACCTTTATGGCAGAAAGTGAAGAGGAACTCAAAAGCCTCTTGATGAAAGTGAAAGAGGAGAGTGAAAAAGTTGGCTTAAAGCTCAACATTCAGAAAATGAAGATCATGGCATCCAGTCCCATCACTTCATGGGAAATAGATGTGGAAACAGTAGAAACAGTGGAAACAGTGTCAGACTTTATTTTTTGGGGGGCTCCAAAATCAGTGCAGATGGTGATTGCAGCCATGAAATTAAAAGACGCTTACTCCCTGGAAGAAAAGTTATGACCAACCTAGACAGCATATTCAAAAGCAGAGACATTACTTTGCCGAATAAGGTCCATCTAGTCAAGGCTATGGTTTTTCCAGTGGTCATGTATGGATGTGAGAGTTGGACTGTGAAGAAGGCTGAGCGCCAAAGAATTGATGCTTTTGACCTGTGGTGTTGAAGAAGACTCTTGAGAGTCCCTTGGACTGCAAGGAGATCCAACCAGTCCATTCTGAAGGAGATCAGCCCTGGGATTTCTTTGGAAGGAATGATGCTGAAGCTGAAACTCCAGTACTTTGGCCACCTGATGCGAAGAGTTGACTCATTGGAAAAGACTCTGATGCTGGGAGGGATTGGGGGCAGGAGGAGAAGGGGACGACAGAGGACAAGATGGCTGGATGGCATCGCTGACTTGATGGACATGAATCTGAGTGAACTCCGGGAGTTGGTGATGGACAGGGAAGCCTGGCGTGCTGCAATTCATGGCGTTGCAAAGAGTCGGGCACGACTGAGCGACTGAACTGAACTGAACTGAGCCCCGGTGGATCCAGGGTAATTTGAAGCAGGGACAGAGTCGGTGAGGAAAACGTATTTATTTAGAAATATAAAGAGAAATTAGGAAAGAATAGTGTAGTAGAAAAATTAGTGGAGAAAAGAGGCTGAATAACTTGGTTTATGTGGAAAACCAATAAAACTCCGGGACAAGGAATTTGCACCGTCTACGTAGGCCACCAGTGCCCACTTGAATAGTGGAGGGTGCCCAGCCTTGGGCTCCCTCTCGCGTGGGTCTTAGAAGCCAGGGTAAGTAAGTAGACATGGTGAGCCTCCACGCTCCAGATTGGAATTCAGCCAGAAAAGGGAGAAAAGAACGACATGAGGGAGCCAAGCATCGGCGCCAGACCCACAACTTTATTTTCAAAAGCAGCTTATATACCCCAAGTTGTACATAAAGAAATAATGGAATGTGCAGAGTTATGCAGGGGCAGCAGTCCTGACCCTTATTGAGACCAGGCTTTCTTTTTGCATACCTTCCCATGTACAAAAGGTCTTAAGTGGTTTTACATCATCTTCTAGCAAGGGGCCTGATAACATTTTTATGGCTCTCTTCCTAGATAAATGTCTGTCAACCAGAAAACTCTTTTTCCCTTGAAATGTTTTTTTCTTTAAACTGCATCACCCTCAAAGTACTAAATAAAGTTGCATTCCTGTAGAACAAAGGTTCAGTGGGTTATAACAAAGAAAGTACTTAACTCAAAGATCTAATGTTGCTAATACCATGGCTAGTACCTGTTTTTTCTAATACCAACTATATCAACAAATAAAAGATATGAAAACTTGGCAGCAAGTATTGGCTCAACAAATGAAACCCTTAATCAGTCCTTTTCTAACGATTTTGACTCCTCGGAAGCCCCTACATTCCTAGGATGTTTTAAGATTCTTGTGCCTCTTGCGGTCGGGAGACCACAAACAATCACATGTACAGCTACAAACAATCACATGCACAGCTATAAGAGTCCGGCAGGCAGGCTAGAAAGCCATCAGAGGGGTTTTTGGATTGAAACACTCTTATTATGCCCAGGAGATTTATTATCTAAAAGCTCTAAATTAACTTTTTCCAGAAAAAGGTGGTGGGGGGACAGCCCCCTGTTAATGTCAGAAGAGTAGGTGGAAAGCATAACACAGTAAAGCAGGCAGACTCTGGTTTTGGGGGTGGATGCTCAGGAAATTCCAGCGAGGCTCCCTTAAGGCCCAACTCGCCTTTGCCTGTCGGGCCCCTTAACCAAATAACCTTTGCCACGGGCGGGACTCCTCATGCTGGCTCCCAGGAGGCGATGAGTTACCTAGATACGATCTTCAAGGTTCCCTTGTCTGGAGGGGGTCTTATCCTTCTGTTGTTGTTTTCATAGGCACTAAACACAGAGTTCAGAGTCCATTGGAAAGGTGGCTGAGCATGATCAGCATGAACAGGCCTAAGATGGAGTCCAGGCCCTATGAATTTCTTCTTCATTGGGAATCTTCCTAACCCAGGTATTGAACCAGCATCTCCTGCATTGGCAGGCAGGTTCTATACCACTTAGCCACTAGGGAAGCCCTTTTATTGTTACATGATCTTATATTAGATGTGTCTAGAGTAACAAACATTCTCTTCTTGCACTGATTCTTCAATCATTATATAATGCTCTTTTTGTCTTTTTTTGTACTTAGATTTAAAGTCTATTTTTTCTGATAGGAGCATTGCTACTCCTGCTTTCTTGGTTCCACTGGATGAAATCTTTTTCTATTGCTTTCTGTCTCTGTGTTTTCCAGCATGAAATGAGTCTTTCGTGGGCAGCCTATTGAAGGGTCTTGTTTTTTTCAGTTCAGTCAGCCACCCTATGTCTTTTTGCTTTTCAAAGCTATTTTTTAGCCACTAAAGAGCATATACTTATTTCCTGACAGTAGTTAATTCAGTGTACATAAAATGACTAAATTCCACAACTCTTGCTAGTTGTAACAGCAGAATGTGTTGAATAATGTTGATTCCAATTGTGCATGCATTGATGCATATTTTAAATAGGATTGGCTTACCTGTAAATAAACTATTGCTACTGAAGGTAAAAGAACATTATTAACCCAGGTCTCCTGCATTGCAGGCAGATTCTTTACCATCTGAGCCACCAAGGAAGCCCAAAGAATATAAAACAGTATCAATGTTTGGGCTTCTCAGGTGGTGCTAGAGGTAAGGAACCCACCTGCCGATGCAGGAGTCCTAAGAGATGTGGGTCCAATCCCTGGGTCAGGAAGATTCCCTGGAAAAGGGAATGGCAACCCACTCCAATATTCTTGGCTAGAGAATCCCATGGACAGAAGAGCCTGGTGGGCTACATAGGGTTGCAAAGAGTTGGACATGATTGAAGTGACTTAACACGCAATATCAAAGTTAAAAGAATATAATGATTTGGGAATTTGGGGGCAGGTTTTTTTTTTCATTTAATTTTTTATATTCAGATATAGTTTATTATCAATGTTATGTTATTTCAGGTATACAGCAAAGCAGTTCAGGTATCAGTTCAGTTCAGTCCCTCAGTCATGTCCAACTCTTTGTGACCCCATGAATCACAGCACACCAGGCCTCCCTGTCCATCACCAACTCCCAGAGTTCACTCAGACTCACATCCATCGAGTCAGTGATGCCATCCAGCCATCTCATCCTCTGTTGTCCCCTTCTGCTCCTGCCCCAATCCCTCCCAGCATCAGAGTCTTTTCCAATGAGTCAACTCTTCGCGTCAGGTGGCCAAAGTACTGGAGTTTCAGCTTCAGCATCATTCCCTCCAAAGAAATCCCAGGGCTGATCTCCTTCAGAATGGACTGGTTGGATCTCCTTGTAGTCCAAGGGACTCTCAAGAGTCTTCTCCAACACCGCAGTTCAAAAGCATCAATTCTTCGGCGCTCAGCCTTCTTCACAGTCCAACTCTCACATCCATACACGACCACAGGAAAAACCATAGCCTTGACTAGACTGACCTTAGTTGGCAAAGTAATGTCTATGCTTTTGAATATGCTATCTAGGTTGGTCATAACTTTTCTTCCAAGGATACATATACATATCCATCTTTTTCAGATTTGTTCCTCATATAGATAATTACAGAATATTGAGTAGAATTCCCTGTGCTACATAGTAGGTCCTTGTTGATTATCTATTTTATATATAGTAGTTTATATGTATGTTAATCTCAAACTCCTAATTTATTCCTCCCCTGCCTGCCTTGCCCATTTGGGAAACACTAGTTTGTTTCCAGAATCTGTGGAAAATCCCATGGACAGAGGAGCCTGGCAGGCCAGAGTTCATAGGGTCACAAAGAGTCAGACACAACTTAGCAACTAAACAACAAAAACAATTACAACCTTATTTACTCCTAAATGATATTTTTAGAGGAAGTAAGAATCTATATTTCAATTAATTTTCTGAACATACACTGGATTTTGACCAAAATTAATTATTCACTTAAGTGGGCAGTAAATTTTCTAGTTGCCATTAGACAAAAATCAAAGCATATTTTAAAATTAATACACATTAATCTGTGTATTTTAGTTTAAAGGAATGCTCTTTTAAGGAAATTTAACATATTACCTTAATAGCATGTCAGTATGTTTATTCTAAAGCTACGATTTCTAAATTTCTATACATAATTGCATACATGCATGCAGAAGAGAGTAGCTAGATAATAAATAGATGATAGATAGACAGATGATAAATAGATGATAGGCAGAAACAGAGTAGGAGGAGAGAGCCAGCGCGGGCTGGGGGAATAGGAGGAGAGAGGAATGACAACACCAAGGCTTCACTGTGCTGTAAGCTGCAGAGAGCAGAACGCCAGTGATCTATAAAGCTCCTGTATTCTCAGTTTTAAGTAGTGAACTAACTTTGTAGTCATTTCCAACTCTTTTGCTCTATTTTCTTAGACACACATTTTCAGGCTACAATGGACTTACTAATGGACTAAACCCCATTTCACCTCATGCCTGCCGTGAGCCTGAAACACCAGCCCACACAGACATTGGGAGCCATTGACCTTCCCTCCTTTGGCTACACCATGGTGTACACCTGCCATCTGGGATTCTTCCTCTCAGGTGGATTTGAGCACAGGATGTGTAAAGCAGATATGAAATGGACAGGGAAGCCCCCTGTCTATAAAGGTAAATCACTGTTGAGAAGTGAGAGTGGGTCCCTGCAGAGCAGGATGAGTGTCAGTTGCCCACCAGGCTCATGTCCAGGTGGAAGACCCCCAAGTAGTAACTTCTTGAAGGTGCTCTTGTCCGGCAATCCCCCACCAGCTCAAATCAGTGCTTGCTGTGTGTGAACTGTGTGTGAATATGTGTGCAATCTGTGTTGGAGGCAGAGGAGGCACAGGCTAACAAGAGGTGCAGATATCCTTATTTGTAAATCACATTTTAAATCAAAGAGAAACCCACTATGAGTTAAAAGGAAAATAAAATACAGTATGTCTTTGGAAAATGTGTTTTTTAATGAAAATGGGCAAATATCACCAGTGTTGGTGAATATATAACATAGGCCTGTTATTTTTGAGACCATAGCTATTTAGGGATAGAATATAAGTTTGTGTCCTTGACATTGGTTCTGCTTTGTAAACTTACAAATCTATGAACACCAGAATGATGCACTAATGACTAATGAAGTCGTGTATTTACAAATAAAGGTAACACCAAGTCAGAGCTGACAGCATCACACCTTCAGCTTCTCCACCAAGCCACGCTTATACCTGATAGCTAAGCAGCAGAAACAGACATGAGAGTGTGACACAGCCCAAGCCTTTAGTGGTAGCTTCTTAGAGCTTCTTTCAGTTCTCACTTCTCAATTCTGAAAGAAAGAATTATCTTTCTGTGAGTTAGAATGCAAAGATGAGCTCAATAAAGGACAGAAATGGTAGGGACCTAACAGAAACAGAAGATAGTAAGAAGAGGTGGCAAGAATACACAGAAGAACTGTACAAAAAGGATCTACACGACCCAGATAATCATGATGATGTGATCACTCATCTAGAGCCAGACATCCTGGCATCATGCTCTAGGGTCCCCAAAATTGTCTTGCACCTTGACCCCGTGAATGTGTAAATGAGACAGACCAGGTGCTCAGATCTAATCCTGTGTCGGAATAAGCTGAGACTTTATAAAATAGTCAGATTTCTTAAGCTTACCTAGGTCCTTTGGATAATATGTTTCTTCATGGAGTTAGGATTTTTTTTCCCCCAAAGGAAATGCTCTCCAGTGTGACTTTGATGCAATTAAGTTTGGATTTGGGAAAGTGGTTAGATCAAGAGTTGTTCAGATTGAGTCCCAGTGGACAGAAGTCCCCCTGCTGTGTACAGTTTGATTGGGAAGGATCATAGAAGAGGAACCGGAAGTCCCGCTCATGGAGGACCAGCCAGGACCTGGTGTCCTGTGGGGTGCTATAATTTAATCACCATAATAATCTTGTGAATACATGTATCTTATCTCTACTGATACACACCCTAGACAAAACCATTCAGCAGTCATTCTAAGGACCTTTGTCCACCATGCCATTCATTTCATTTTAATAAGTGCAGCTCATTTGTATAAGTAGCTATATTTGGGGCTATTTTTATGGTCTCTCTTTTTTTTATATTGAGAAATATTTGTTTTAAATTTTATAAGAATTTTGTACAAACTCTCCACATTTTTGACATAGCTGTCTTTATGAAGACTTCTTTTTAGTTATTCAGTATTTTTATAGATGATTCTCCATTTAATATTATTATAAAATATTTGCTATATTCCCTGTGCTATATAATATGTCCTTGTAGCTTGTTTATTTCATACATAGTAGTTTAATCCCCTAGACTATGTCTCTTTTCCTTTCCTGCAATACATACCCCTGTCCTCAGAAGTGAGTAGAAACTGAATAAAAACATTGAACTTTAAAAATTAATATAACTGAACATATATTACTTTTGTTCCTTCTGTAGAATAAAGATGTTGAATTGAGTGAAGTAGATGATACTTACTCAAGACAGATGAGGACTTCAGTAAGAGGTGATTTTAGGAAAAAAGGACTACAACTTTAAAAATAAAACCATTAATCTCTGTGATCGAAAACACTGTCCTCTCTGTATCATATTCCACAAAATGGGCAAGTACCTACTTTCCTGATCATGAGCGTTCCTGTGATATAAGAATAACCTGTGATCCTTTCCTAGGTGTTTATGAGGAGGAGGAGGCCCACTTACTTCTGAAAGCTTTTCAGATTAAAGGCCCAGTGGATATCTTCATCAGCAACTTTGAGGACAACAACTGGGGACTGGATGGTTATGTGAGTACTTCCTGGAGGGTTATCTAATCATCATGTCTGCACAGAGGTGGGGGCACTAACAGAGGGATTCCTTCTAAGGCAACCTGGGTCCTGTCTGCACCATGAAAACTCAGGGCCCTCGTCCAGGCCTCTCAGCCACATCACCCCTTCATCATCTGATGAAAGAAAGCCATCTCTGAGACAAGGAAGAAACTGTCCGGGAACGACAGTCTGTTCTTCCTGGACACACGAAAGCTTAGGTGCAGACTGCACTGCACTGTAAGAGTGGGGCCAGACTCTTCGCAAGGCCATGGTAACCACCCTGCATACGCTGAGAAAGAGAGATTCCAGATGTCCCTTCATAGTCTCTTCGCAAGTTAACCCTTTGCTTCTGTGCTAATTCATTATCAAACTTGAGCATTAAAGGGCCTCACGTGATACACAAGAGACAGTAGCTGTGACAGTGAGTTTTACGTAATGTAGGCTCTGAAGTAATTCATACATGTGTCCCCCCTTTACAAAGGATACTCAACCTATAAATTTAGTGTTAAATTTACTAGTTTTTCAGATCAAAATGAGACAGAGTTTGTTAGTTGAAGTTCAAGTCTGTATATTTCAATTTTAACTGTAAATGGAAAACTCCAAAGAATGACAAATTTTTAAAAGAATTAACCATTAATGTCTGGGGCTTCCCAGGTGGTGTTAGTGGTAAAGAACCCACCTGCCACTGCAGGAGACATAAGATACGTGGGTTCCATCCTGGGTCAGGAAGATCCCCTGGAGGAGGGCATGCATGAATACTGGATTCACTCCAGTGTTCTTGCCTAGAGAATCCCCATGGACAGGAGCCTAGCAGGCTACAGTCCCCGTGGTCGCAGAGAGTCAGACATGACTGAGGCAAGTTAGCATTACTGTCTAACTAGGAGAAATAATATTTACATTGTGATAAAAGAAGAGGTTATGATTAATCCTTGTTTTCTTCCTTTTCAAGTGTATCAAGTATCATCTGGACTTAAAAGGGAGGGTTTACTTTGGGAAATTCAAGCTGGAAAGGCATAGTATGCTGTACTTACATGATTTTGCAAAGCAAATATCAGGTTGGTCTGCAGATGACTGAGCTGAGCGTGATGGAAAGGACATGACACAAAAGAAACAGAAACAAAAAATAAGAGAGAGACTCATGTATGTTACAACTGGATGAAGAAAATCCCCTTCACTGGCAAGAAAGATGGAAAATATCAGCTGACATAAGTGCATTAAATATGCCAGACACAGAATTAATATCCTTAATTTACAAAGACATATTGCGAAACACAGGAAAAAAAGCAAAGTGGAAACTCAGAGAATAAACTACATTACCCTAAGAAGATCATTAATTATAAGTAATTAAAAATGGGCCAATAAATTGTGAAAAGATCTTATCTTGAAAAATATGTATTATGAAAACAAAGATCATTTTAAGCTATGAGAATATTGAAGTTTCTTAAAAATGATTTGGGGTGGATTAGAAAAAAGCACCTGAGTGTTCATTTTTGGTGAATGTGTGAGTAGATATGTACAATTTGACAATATTCTTTTATCAACAATTGTACCTCTGAAATGTTTCATCAGACAAGTATGATCATTATTTTTTGCATATTCAGGTAAAAGTACAGCAGGACTATTTTCAACAGTTGAAGTTAGAACTAACCTGGGTATCTTACACATCTATCATAGATGAATTGGTTCTTATATCAATCCTATACAATGTATTACATTAAACAGAAGACAGTTAATTCAGTATATGTTATTAGAGAAGAAAGATTACATAATGATGTAGAAAGGTCCCCATGACTTATATATGAGAAAGAAGTTTGTTCTAGACAGAAGAGACAAATATGTCTGCCTGCCTTCTTTCTGTCTTTCTCAAGTGCTAGACAAGAAAAATATCTGAAAAAAACTCACTAAATGTGATGTTTACATCATCCACTTGCCAGTTTGTGATCAGGGAGGAATTAAAACATTCTTGAGCCTATTTTTTCATCTGAAATTTCAGTAGCGTTCTTGGTTGCTGTGAAGATTGAGAGTCAATGTGAGGGTTTGCTTTGTGCTAAAGCTCTTCTCACAGACGTCTTTACTCATGTTGGGACTAACACAGATGGAGATGAGATAATGAGCACCACGGTTTGTAATGAGACCAGCACCACGTTTCTCTGGAATAGTATTGGCTACATCCTACTTTACTTACAGAATGCCGCTAACATATGAATTGTACACCAGGAGTACTGCATGCCCAGCTTAACACTGAGCAGCCTCCCATGAGTATATTACTTGGTGATGGTTGTCACTGATGTACTCATTTCACAAAACTTCATCAAAATCCTGAGGGATTCCAAAGGAAATATATACCACCCTATTCAATAACTACACTTGAAAAACAAAAAACTTGACCGAAAAGGATAATTAATCATAAAATATTCTAAACCCACCATTCCAAACCAAGACCTTGTACATAGAAGAGTCTTAAATTACAATGTCAGCCATGACCGAGATGGTGCTTTCAATGGAGTTATAGTATTTTGAGATAATGAAAACAGGCCAGATCTAATGTTGGTGAAGTTTTCTCTTGCTCTGAGCCAAATCCTGTGGTTATCTGCCCTCCTTTCTCCGACACACACACTCTAGTAATTCCATCTAAGGACACTCCAACCAGCCTTGCACTGTACTCTGTGGATGTCGGAGTTTACTGATCCAGTCTCAGCCTGAATGGAAGCATGACTTTGCTGTTGAGAATTTTCTTTGCATTGCCCCATTTATTTTTAATCTAACAAAATAACAGCTTGCTTTAACAAGTAGTCTTTCTTCTCATGTGATAACGAGCTTACTGTCAGGGAAAACAATCTGCCTCACAAAATAATTTGAATCACAAGCAAGTCTCCCATTCAACTAAGGAGAAAAGGCTATGTGTAAGTAATGCTTCAACAACAGCCATTCATTTCTGAGTCATGGCTACACTTTGTTTTTATGGATATAAATAAACAACCTCTTAATTGTCTCCAGTCAGTAAATAAACTGTAAAAACAAACAAACAAACAAAAATCAGTCAGTAGATACACAGAAACTTTGTGCTCCAGTTTCCCAGGCTGAAAGAGGGAAATGTTCCTATTTCAGGCCGGCAACTCTGCAGGCTGAAAGGTGAACACTGGTTCATTTCCCATATACTATTCCTGAAAACTGTACTTCTTCCAGGAAAATTTATTTCACATAAATATTCGCATCTAAGTCAAAGTTGTCAGAAATATAGAGAAAACTGCCATAGGAAATCACATTTAAGTTCCATCTAAAATAAGACACAAATGGATTTACCTATGAAACAGTAAGAGACTCACAAATCCAGAAACTAACAGATGCCTGTGGGGATTTGGTTGTGGGTGTTGCCAGCCTGAAGTAGAAATGAAGAAATGAAAATCATTGTGTATAATGTAAGAAAAATAATAGGATATTGTATGCAGCAGAGAAAAATATAGCCATGACTTTTCAATATCTTTAAATGGTATATATTCCATGAAAATACTGATCACTCTGTTGTATCCCAAAGCAAACAGAGTAATGTGAGTCAGCTGTAGCTCAGCTGAAAAAGAAAGAGTGGATGGATGGCTCCAAACACATGAAATAATCAAGAATGAAGGTTCACAAAATAAAAATGGGAAAAGTTTAGGAATGAAACTCCCATCAAGAACTTAATTTGGATGGGATGACTTAAAATCTCTCGGTCCATCCACTAGACAGCACAGTATGGAGGATCTTCAGAAAACGAAACATGGAAGAGCCAGAGGAAGCAGCAATTGCGTGCCTGGGCGTACGGTAGGGAAAAGAAACATTTTTGAAGAACAGGGTACTCATGCCATCCCTGCCAGACCAGTTTCCAAAGAAAGGACACTGCTGCAACCTAAGTGCACAAGAACACAGAAATGAGAAAAGGAAATGGGTTCTATCACCCAATGGTGAATGAGTCAGCCATGAGGAAGAACAAAACAGTGCCAGGTCCAGGCAGAGGCAAGAAGGTAGAGATGATCATAGCCAGTGAAGTAAGAGAGACAGGGGGCGACAAGCAGAGTGTGATGTCACTTGTAGGCGGCATCTAATAACGGCTACACAGGCGTTGTTTGAGCCAAGATAAACAGTTCACAGACTTAGAAGAAACTTGTCTCCCTTACTGTTAGCAGAGAAGAAAGGTGCTGGGCACATAGAAAAAAGGTACTTGTGTGACATGTGCACACTACTATTTAGAAAATAAGCCCCAAGGACCTACTGGGTAACACTAGGAATGATACTCCACTTTCTGTCATAATCTGTACAGGAACAGTTCCTGAAATACAGCATATACACGTCAATGTGTGAGGGAATCAAGTGACTATGAATTAAAAAAAAAAATCCACTGCCTTGTAATTCACCTATATACTCAAGTTCAAATAGCTGGGTAAACACAGTAAATATGGAAACATATGCTGACTCGATTCCCCTCATCCCATGGTTAATTTGGCTGCTATCATATCTCTGGAGACTGGGCAGGCTTGGGTCCCAAGGCTGGATTGTTTTGGGGCTCTGGATCCGGGAAGGATGCGGCAGGCAATGTGACTCCAAGATGTTCCTGGGGTGCCTCTTGCCCTCTGCAGGAGCCTTCAATCTCTATGTACAGGCAAAATATCTGAAGAAATTTTAATTAATGTAGACACTCATATGGGTATGCAATAGATGATCCAAAGTGACCTACTGAATAGCAGGTGGAAGTTTATTGAACAGTGTAATCACCTAGAAGGGAACAAGAACTTGAAAGAGAATAGATAAATGTTCATCCATGAATGTATCAACTTCCTGTACACCTGAAGCACACATAAGATCAGAAATCACCTCTATTCCAATATAAAATCACACTGAAATGACAGGGCCGGGGGCGGGGAAACTTGTGGGGTTGGGTAATGTTGCCGCCCTGTGGCCATTTTCTGTAACAACGGCTTGAAAACCTGTGCTGATGAGCATTGAGTATTCTCAAGGCCAAAGGGTCTGGAAGTCAAAAACTGCTATCTGAACAAACGACGTGAAGGAGTCTTTGGGCCTAGAAAAGAAAACAAAGGGTCTCAAAAGCCCTTGCTGAATCACCTAACTTCCGAGAAAACAAAACTGAACTTTAAGTCCCGCCCTGATGCTCCCAGCCTGTTACATCTACCTGGGACTTATCACCCCCTGCCCAAAACCTCCCACTCCCTGTTCAACTACAAATGCCATCTCAACTAAAGATTACCCAAAACGTCCCACCTGACTAACGTTTCCCTTATCGCTTCCACAAACCTCCCTTTAAATATGAAGCTTCTCTGATCCCTCTCGCACTCAGCTTGGCCGTTAGGCTGACTGTCGCCCCCTCCTTACCTGAATAAAGGTAACCTACCTCCATTGAGGTCGTCTCTCCTTTTCTGCTTCGGTCGGAACTATATCTTACAGGGGTGGTTATCAGAAAAGAATTTAAAACAGGGCTAAGTTACAGGAAGCTGCATTAAGAGGTAACATGAACTCACCCTTGGAAAGAAAGCACATGAAAAGAGGTCAGTTTCGCTAAATAAGAGAAATGCAAATCGAAAGAAACCACAGGAAGGAATCATATCACAGCCCTCAGAATGGCCATTGTCAGAAACTTGACAAACACTAAAGAATGGAGAAGGTGTGGACAAAAGGGAATATTCCTCCCCTGATGCTGGCAACAGACACTGGTAAGAGACACGGAAGGATCATGGGAGGCTAATTAAGAGAAAACAAAAATGAGATTAGAACACTCTCTAACACCATACACACACTTCAAATCATAAATATCTCAAGGTTAGGAGAGATTCTATGAAACCCTTAAGGAAAACATAGACAGGACACACGAGGATATAAACTGCAAGATCTTTTGGGGTTTGGTTGGTTTCATTGCAAGGTCTCTTGGAATCCATCTCCTACAGCAATGAGAAATAAAACAAAACCAGGAAAATGAGACCTACTTGGATTTCAAAGCAGGTGTCCAAATATGGAAACCTTCAGAAATGAAGAAGGCAACCCAGAATGCAAAGAAACATTTGCCAACCAAGATACTCACAAGCATTTCATCTCCAAAACCAACAAAAAGCTCACATTGTCATAATATTTCAATAAAGTGCGTTCCGTAAAGTATTGCTCCCTTCTGTTGTTCAGTTCAGTTCAGTTGCTCGGTCTTCTCTGACTCTTTGCAACCTCACAGACACAGCACACACCGCTTCTCTGCCCATCACCATCTTCCGGAGCTTGCTTAAACTCATGTGCATTGAGTCGGTGATGCCATCCAACCATCTCATGCTCTGTCGTCCCCTTCTCCTCCTGCTTTCAATCTTCCCAGTATCAGGGTCTTTTCAAATGAGTCAGCTCTTTGCATTAGGTGGCCTAAGTATTAGAGATTCAGTATCAGTCCTTCCAATGAATATTCAGGGTTGATTGCATTTAGGATTGACTGGTTTGATCTCCTTGCTGTCCAGGAATTCTCAAGAATCTTCTCCAACACCACACACAGTTCAAAAGCATCAGTTCTTTGGCGTTCAGCTCTCTTTATGGTCTAACTCTCACATCCATACATGACTGCTGGAAAAATCACAGCTTTGGCTAGACAGGCCATTATAAGCAAAGTAATGTCTCTTTATAATATGCTGTCTAGCTTGGTCATAGCTTTTCTTCCAAGAAGCCACCAGGGAAGCCCTCCAAGAAGCAAGCATCTTTTAATTTCATGGCTGCAGTCACCATCTGCAATGATTTTGGAGCCCAAGAAAATAAAGTCTCTCACTGTTTCCATTGTTTCCCCATGTATTTGCCATGAAGTGATGGGACTGGATGCCATGATCTTTGCCTTTTGAATGTTGAATTTTAAGCCAGTTTTTTCACTCTCCTCTTTCACTTTGATTAAGAGACTCTTTAGTTCCTGTTTGCTTTTTGCCATAAGGGTGGTGTTATCTGCATATCTGAGGTTATAGATATTTCTCCCAGCAATCTTGATTCCAGCTTGTGCTCCATCCAGCCTGGCATTTCACATGATGTACTCTGCACAGAAGTTAAACAAGCAGGGTGGCATACACAGTCTTGATGGACTCCTTTCCCGATTTGGAACCAGTCTATTGTTCCATGTCTGATTTTAACTGTTGCTTCTTCATGTTTGGGAACACATGTAAGAATTAAAGATTTTAAAATTAAAAAAAAAAAAAAATAACTGTTGCTTCTTGATCTGCATACAGGTTTCTCTGGAGCCAGGTAAGGTGGTATGGTATTCCCATCTCTTTAAGAATTTTCCACAGTTTGTTGGGATTCCCTCAGTCAAAGGTTTTGGTGTAGTCAATAAAGCAGATGTTTTTCTGAAACTCTCTTGCTTTTTTTATGATCTAGCGGATGTTGGCAATTTGATCTCGGGTTCCTCTGCCTTTTCTCAATCCAGCTTGAACATCTGGAAGTTCTTGATTCACATACTGTTGATGCCTTGCTTGAGGAATTTTGAGTATTACTTTGCTAGCATGTGAGAGGAGTGCAATTGTGTGATAGTTTGAACATTCTTTCACATTGCCTTTTCTTGGGATTGAAATGAAAACTGACATTTTCCAGTTCTGTGGTCGCTGCTGAGTTTTCCACATTTGCTGGCATATTGAGTGCAGCACTTTCACAGCATCATCTTTCAGTTCAGTTCAGTCGCTCACTTGTGTCTGACTATTTGCGACCCCATGAATTGCAGCACGCCAGGCCTCCCTGTCCATCACCATCTCCCGGAGTTCACTCAGACTCACATCCATAGAGTCAGTGATGCCATCCAGCCATCTCATCCTCTGTCGTCCCCTTCTCTTCCTGCTCCCAATCCCTCCCAGCATCAGAGTCTTTTCCAATGAGTCAACTCTTCTCATGAGGTGGCCAACGTACTGGAGTTTCAGCTTTAGCATCATTCCTTCCAAAGAAATCCCAGGGCTGATCTCCTTCAGAATGGACTGGTTGGATCTCCTTGCAGTCCAAGGGACTCTCAAGAGTCTTCTCCAACACCACAGTTCAAAAGCATCAATTCTTTGGTGCTCAGCCTTCTTCACAGTCCGACTCTCACATCCATACATGACCGCAGGAAAAACCATAACCTTGACTAGATGGACCTTAGTCGGCAAATTAATGTCTCTGCTTTTGAATATGCTGTCTAGGTTGGTCATAACTTTTCTTCCAGGGAGTAAGCGTCTTTTAATTTCATGGCTGCAGTCACCATCTGCAGTGATTTTGGAGCCCAAAAACATAAAGTCTGACAGTGTTTCCACTGTTTCCCCATCTATTTCCCGTGAAGTGATGGGACCAGATGCCATGATCTTCGTTTTTGGAATGTTGAGCTTTAAGCCAACTTTTTCACTCTCCTCTTTCACTTTCATCAAGAGGCTCTTTAGTTCCTCTTCACTTTCTGCCATAAGGGTGGTGTCATCTGCATATCTGAGGTTATTGATATTTCTCCCGGCAATCTTGATTCCAGCTTGTGTTTCTTCCAGTCCAGCGTTTCTCATGATGTACTCTGCATATGAGTTAAATAAGCAGGGTGACAATATACAGCCTTGACGCACTCCTTTTCCTATTTGGAACCAGTCTGTTGTTCCATGTCCAGCTCTAACTGTTGCTTCCTGGCCTGCATACAGATTTCTCAAGAGGCAGGTTAGATGGTCTGGTATTTCCATCTCTCTGTGAATTTTCCGCAGTTTATTGTGATCCACACAGTCAAAGGCTTTGGCATAGTCAATAAAGCAGAAATAGATGTTTTTCTGGAACTCCCTTGCTTTTTCCATGATCCAGCAGATGTTGGCAATTTGATCTCTGGTTCCTCTGCCTTTTCTAAAACCAGCTTGAACATCTGGAAGTTCACGGTTCACATACTGTTGAAGCCTGGCTTGGAGAATTTTGAGCATTACTTTACCAGCGTAGCACTCAGTGCATCATCTTTAGGACTTGAAATAGCTCAGCTGGAATTTCATCACGTCCACTAGCTTTGTTCATGGTGATGCTTCTTAAGGCCCACTTAACTTCAGACTCCAGAGTGTCTGACTCTAGGTGAGTGATCACATCATCGTGGTTATCCGGGTCATTAGGAATTTTTTGTACAGTTCTTCTTTGTATTCTTGCCACCTCTTCTTAATATCTTCTCCTTCTGTTAGGTCCATAACATTTCTGTCCTTTATTGTGCCCATCTTTGCATGAAATGCTCCCTTGGTATCTCTAATTTTCTTGATGAATTTTCTTTCCCATTCTTTTGTTTTCTTCTATTTCTTTGCATTGCAAGAAAGTCTCTACTTTCCTTTTCTCCTTTGCCTTTTGCTTCTCTTCTTTTCTTAGCTGTTTGTAAGCCCCACTCAGACAATCATTTTGCCTTTTTGCATTTCTTTTTCTTGGTGATGGTCTTGATCACTGCCTCCTGTACAATGTCATAAACTTCTATCCATATTTCTTCAGGCACTCTATCAGATCTAGTCCCTTGGATCTGTTTGTCACTTCCACCATATAATCATTAGGGATTTGATTTAGGTCATACCTGAATGGTCTAGTGGCTTTCCCTACTCTCTTCAATTTATGCCTGAATTTGGCAATAAGGAATTTAAGTCTGAATTTGGCAATAAGGAGTTCATGAACTGAGCCACAGTCAGCTCCCAGTCTTGCTTTTGCTCTCTGTATAGAACATCTCCATCTTTGGCTGCAAATAATATAATCCATCTGATTTCAGTGTTGACCATCTGGTGATGTCCATGTGCAGAATCATCTCTTGTGTTGTTGGAAGAGGGTGTTTGCTATGACAATTGCATTCTCTTTGCAAAGCTCTGTCAGCCTTTGCCCTGCTTCATTTCGTACTCCAAGGCCAAACTTGCCTATTACTCCAAGTATCTTCACTTCCTACTTTTGCATTCCAGGCCCTTATGATGAAAATGGCATTGTTTTATGGTGTTAGCTCTAGAAGGTCTTGTAGGTCATCATAGAACTGTTCAAGTTCAGCTTCTTCAGCATTAGTGGTAGGGGCATAGACTTGGATTACTGTGATATTGAATGGTTTGCATTGGAAATGAACAGAAATCATTCTGTCATTCTTGAGATTGCACCCAGGTACTGCATTTGGAACTCTTGTTGACTATGAGAACTACTCCATTTCTTCTAAGGGATTCTTGACCACAGAGGTAGATATAATGGTCATCTGAATTAAATTCACTCATTCCAGTCCATTTTAGTTCACTGATTCCTATAATGTCGATGTTCACTTTTGCCTTCTCCTGTTTGACCACTTCCAGTTTATCTTGATTCATGGACCTAACATTCCAAGTTCCTACGCAATATTGTTCTTTATAGAAAGGACTTTACTTGCATCACCAGTCACATCCACCACTGTGTGTTGTTTTCGCCATGATCTTAGTTTTTCTTAATAATTAGTTTTAAGCCAGCTCTTTCACTCTCCTCCTTCACCCTCATCAAGAGGTTCTTTAGTTTTTCTTCACTTTCTGTCATTAGAGTGGTGTCATCTGCATATCTGAAGTTGTTGATATTTCTTCCGTCTATCCTGATTCTAGCTTGTAACTCATCCACCCTGACATTTTTCATGATGTACTCAGAGTATAGATTAAACCAACAGGGTGAGAGCAGACAGCCCTCTTGTACTCCTTTCTCAATCTTGAACCAATCAGTTGTTCCATACAGGGGTCTAACTGTTGCTTCTGGATTCACATACAGGTTTCTCAGGAGACAGTTAAGATGGTCTGTTATTCCCATCTCTTTAAGAGATTTCCACAGTTTATTATGGTCCACACAGTCAAAGGCTTTGATATAGTTGATGAAACAGAGGTAAATGTTTTTCTGGAATTCCTTAGTTTTCTCTATAATCCAGTGAATGTTGGCAATTTGATCTCTGGTTCCTCTTCCATTCCTAAATCCAGCTTGGACACCTGGAAGTTCTTGGTTCACATAATTCTGAAGCCTAGCATGCAAGATTTTAAGCATGATCATACTAGCATGAGAGATGAGTGCAACTGTCCGATGGTTAGCACATTCTTTAGTATTACCCTTCTTGGCAATTGGGAAAAGGATTGATCTTTTCCAGTCCTGTGGCCATTGCTGGGTCTTCCAGATTTGCTGACATATTGAATGCAACACCTTGATGGCATTCTTCCTTAGGGTTTTTAATAGTTCTACTGGAATTCCATCACATCCACTAGGTTTATTAGCAGCATGTGCTTCCTAAGGCCCACTTGGCTTCACTCTCCAGAACGTCTGGCTCTGTGTGGCTGACCACACCATGCGGTTCATTTGGATCTTTTTATGCCATTCTTCTGTGTATTCTTTCCATCTATTCTTAATCTTTTCTGAGATTAAGTCTACTAAGTCTACTAAGTCTCTACCATTTATGTCCTTTATTGTGCCCATCTTTGGGCAAAATGTTCCTTTGAAATCTCCAATTTTCCTGAAGAGATCTCTGGTCTTTCCACTTCTGCTCTTTTCTTCTAGTTTTATTCATTGTTCTTTGAAGAAGGCCTTCTTGTCTCTCTGTGCTGTTCTTTGGAAATCTGCGTTTAGGTGGATATGCCTTTCCCTTTCACCCTTGCTTTTCATTTCTCTTCCATCTTTAGCTATTTGTTAAGTCCTCCTCAGATAAATACTTTGCCTTCTTGCTTTTCTTTTTCTTTGGGATGGTTTTGATTGCTGCCTCCCATACAATGTTGTGGACTTCCAGCCATAGTCCTTCAGGCACACTGTTAACTAGATCTCATCCTTTGAATCTAGTTGGTACCTCCACTGCATATTCATAGGGGATTTGATTTAAGTCAGACATGGATGGCCTAGTGGGTTTCTCCACTTTCTTTAGTTTAAGCCTGAATTTTGATATGAGAAGATGATGATTTGAGTCACAGTCAACTCCAGGTCTTGTTTTTCCTGACTGTGTGCTGATTCTCCATCTTCGTCTACAAAGAGTGCAATCAGTTTGATTTGAGTATTGGCCATTTGGTGTCGTTGCATGTGTCTGGTGTTAGAAGTAAGGTATGGATTGGGGGCAAGAGGAGAAGGGGACGACAGAGGATGAGATGCTGGATGGCATCACCAACTTGATGGATGTGAGTTTGGGTAAACTCCGGGAGTTGGTGATGGTCAGGGAGGCCTGGCGCGCTGTGATTCATGGAGTCGCAAAGAGTCGGACACGACTGAGCGATTGAATGGACTGATGATGCTGTAAAGAACAATATTGCATAAGGACCTGGAATGTTAGATCCATGAATCAAGGTAAACTGTGTCAACTACAAACTGGCACTTACCAAGAGCATTGCCAACAAGTGAACAGCAAAGGCGTTTGCCGTCTGCCTCTACCGAGACTGAACCCCGTGCTGCTGTAGCTGTTGCCCTTCAACAACCCAA
Source organism: Capricornis sumatraensis (assembly GCF_032405125.1). Lineage (NCBI taxonomy): Eukaryota > Metazoa > Chordata > Mammalia > Artiodactyla > Bovidae > Capricornis > Capricornis sumatraensis. The sequence goes on from NC_091072.1 coordinate 87,133,635, forward strand.
GAGGGTGTTCAGGGTGGAGTGAGGCCCTCTGTGCTCCAGGGAATGTGGTGGGGCAGGTCTTTAGAAAGTTGGATGTTTTTAGGAACCGATTTTATGATCTCCATGCCTGCATCTTCTCATCTAGAGAAGCACTAAATCCCAACATCACGTCCTCATCACTAACAAAATAACTTTTGTAAAATGAATGCTTCAGAGTATTGAACCTCCCCTTCCCCAACGCCTTACATATTGACCTTCCCCCACTGCTGCTTTGGAGCTCTCAGAGCTATCTGAGACACTGCCTCCTGGTCTGCAGCCCTCATTTTGCCCCAAATAAAACTTAACTCACAACTCTCAAGTTGTACATCTTTTTTAGTCAACAGCTAGAAGTGGTCAAACAGGAGATGGCAAGAGTGAAAATTGTCATTTTAGGAATCAGTGAACTAAAATGGACCAGAATGGGTGAATTTAATTCAGAAGATGATTATGTCTACTACTCTAGGCAAGAATCACTTAGAAAAAATGGAGTTGCCCTCATAGTCAACAAGAGTCTGAAATGCCACATTACCTGCCTCCTGAGAAACCTGCATGCAGGTCAAGAAGCAACAGTTAGAACTGGACATAGAAAAACAGACTGGTTCCAAATTGGGAAAGGAGTACGTCAAGGCTGTATATTGTCACCCTGCTTATTTAACATATGCAGAGTACATCATGCAAAATATCAGACTGGATGAAGCACAAGCTGGAATCAAGATTGCTGGGAGAAATATCTATAACCTCAAATATGCAGATGACATCATCCTTATGGCAGAAAGCAAACAGGAACTAAAGAGTCTCTTGATGAAAGTGAAAGAGGAGAGTGAAAATGTTGGCTTAAAACTCAACATTCAGAACACTAATATCATGGCATCCAGTCCCATCACCTCATAGCAAATACATGGGGAAACAATGGAAACAGTGAGAGACTTAATTTTCTTGGGCTCCCAAATCACTGCAGATGGTGACTGCAGCCATGAAATTAAAGATGCTTGCTTCTTGGAAGAAAAGTTATGACCAACCTAGACAGCATATTAAAAAGCAGAGACCTTACTTTGCCAAAAAATGTCTGTGTAGTCAAAGCTATGGTTTTTCCACCAGTCATGTATGGATGTAAAAGTTGGACTATAAAGAAAGCTGAGTGCCAAAAATTGATGCTTTTGAACTGTGTGTGGTGTTAGAAAAGATTCTTGAGATTTCCTTGAGATCAAACCAAGGAGATCAAACCAGTCAATCCTAAAGGTAAGGAGTCCTGAATAGTCATTGGAAGGACTGATGCTGAAGCTGAATCTCCAATACTTAGGCCACCTGATGCTAAGAATGGACTCATTGGAAAAGACTCTGATGCTGGCAGGGATTAACGGCAGGAGGAGAAGGGGACGACAGAGGATGAGATGGTTGGATGGTACCACCGACTAGATGGACAAGGATTTGACCAAGCTCCAGGAGTTGGTGATGGACAGGGAAACCTGGTGTGCTGCAGTCCATGGGGTCACAAAGAGTCAGACCCGACTGAGTGACTGAGCAACTGAACTGAACTGAACTGAACTGAACTGAACTGAAGGTGGGCTTGCTCCATGAGAACTCATTCCCAGTGAATCGGTTCAGGGTGGAGTCCAACAACACCTCCCCTCTGCAAATGGGTACCCAACCAAATTGGCTTGTCCTGTAAAGAGAAAAACCCAGATTGAGGAGGAAAAAAATGTTCATGGTGTGCACACCGGCACAACTTACCCTCTGGAATCGAGCCCATAGGCTCTTAACACAGAAGGATACACAAAACAAATGAACTGTCTATCGAACTGGGTAGACTTACCTTACAAACCGAGTCTGACTCTAGAAGTCTGTCTATTCCTGTCTCAACTGCCAAGCGCTGGGGGCAGGTGGCACTTCTTCAGGGAATCTTGAAGGAAAGAACATCAGAACAACAAATGGTCCCAGCAGCTTCCAGGGTCTTGCCCCAATATTCCCTGGTCGGAGCCAGTTAGCCGCAAGTAACAAGGATTCTGGCAGGCTAAGCCAAATTTTTACAGAGTCCAAGCTCACTCTGATAACTGCACCACAGACCAATGAATTCCTTGAAAGATGAGGTGTTGAGGCAAGAAGAGACTTTAATTAGGGAGCCAGCTGACTAAGAAGGCAGGCTAGTGCCCCAAAATAACCATCTTGTCAGGGCCTGGTTGCCAGGTCCTTTAAAGCAACAGAGATGGCAGGGAGGTGAGGTAATAAAGAAAGAAGACTATTCAGTCTTTGCAAATGTCCCCCAGAATGGCAAGCCTCAGGCAGGGAACTGTATTAGTTTCGTTTCCTCCAGTCCTTCACAGGAGGGCGGCTCAGGTTGCAGGCCATTTTGTTTGCTTACAGTAACAAAACGGGTTAAAGTCACAGAAGCAGATGTAGTGCAAATTGAAAATTAACCCTTCTGGGTTACACTTCCAATAGCAAAGACGCACAGCCAGAAAAATCTCCAATGAGAGGTTCAAGCTGGAACAAGACGTGGTACATATATACAGTGGACTATTTCTCACTCTTTAAAAACAGCTACTGAAATTAGGGAATTCAGACACTGTTAGCCACAGGGACGGACCTTGAAGGATCATAGGCAAAGGGAAGTCAGTCAGGCAGAGGAAGACTACGGTATAGGATGTACCTTCCCAGCAGAATAAAATTAGACATACAAGGCCAAAATTTTACAATCCAAAAAGAGACTCAGAGAATTCAAAGATAAACAAAGGATTCCAGGGGAATAAAATATGTGAATGGCCTCATAGACAACAAATGTGAATCTGTAACAGATTATCCACAAGGAATGTTCTTTTCTCCCCATCCATCGGTTAGGCAGGTAGAACAGGGAAAAGGAGTCCAAAAGGGAGGTGGCCAAAAGATAAGGAAGGGAAAAGCCCGTGAAAATAGAACAGAGGGAGGTCCAAGGACCGGAGTGAGGACCTCAGGTAAAACAAACAACACTCCTGGCTGGCCCAGTTTACACAGGACAGGCTCAGGGAGAGAAAAACGTATAAACAGAGGAGCCAAAGCCAGCTCTCTCTCTCTTTCCCATGCACTGGGGCGCTCTTCTCTTCACATCTTTGGATCAACGTGCCCTCACACCTCGAAGATGGATTGTCCTGCTGTCTTCTAAGTAAAATAGAGATGTAACACTGAGCTGTAACACTGATTTGTATAAGACCTATAACATAGTCCATTTGAAAAATTCTGTGGAAAATTCTAAAAGAGATGGGAATACCAGACCACCTGACCTGCCTCTTGAGAAACCTGTATGCAGGTCAGGAAGCAACAGTTAGAACTGGACATGGGACAACAGACTGGTTCCAAATAGGAAAAGGAGTACGTCAAGGCTGTATATTGTTACCCTGCTTATTTAACTTCTATGCAGAGTACATCATGAGAAACGCTGGGCTGGAAGAAACACAAGCTGGAATCAAGATTGCCTGGAGAAATATCAATAACCTCAGATATGCAGATGACACCACCCTTATGGCAGAAATTGAAGAGAAACTAAAGAGCCTCTTGATGAAAGTGAAAGAGGAGAGTGAAAAAAGTTGGCTTAAAACTCAACATTCAGAAAACGAAGATCATGGCATCACTTCATGGGAAATAGATGGGGAAACAGTGGAAACAGTGTCAGACTTTATTTTGGGGGGCTCCAAAATCACTGCAGATGGTGACTGCAGCCATGAAATTAAAAGATGCTTACTCTTTGGAAGAAAAGTTATGACCAACCTAGACAGCATATTAAAAAGCAGAGACATTACTTCGCCAACAAAGTTCCATTTAGTCAAGGCTGTGGTTTTTCCAGCAGTCATGTATGGACTATAAAGAAAGCTGAGTGCTGAAGAATTGATGCTTTTGAACTGTGGTGTTGGAGAAGACTCTTGAGAGTCGCTTGGACTGCGAGGAGATCCAACCAGTCCATCCTAAAGGAAATCAATCCTGAATATTCACTGGAAGGACTGATGTTGAAGCTGAAACTCCAATACTTTAGCTACCTGATTAGAACTGACTCATTTGAAAAGTTTTTCTATTTATACACAGAAAAGAATAACTGAGATAGATAATTCAGAAGGACCTGATGTTCAGCACTCTTCTTATCCTTCTATGGCCAAAAAAAAAAAAAAAAGAGAGAGAGAGAGAGAGAAATACACCATGCCATAAATACGTACGCCTGCTTCAAGAAGCTGTACACTGACAATAACCGCAAGATTTCAAATTCAGTGTACTGCACTGCAGCATCAACAAGATGGTAAGAAAAGGAGAGAAAGCAGTGCCTACTCTCTTATCTCTGACCTCCCTGGCTTGGGATGCTATCACATCCCTGGAGCCTGGACAGGCTTGGGTCCCACTGCTAAACTGGAGGTGATTGACACAACCCGGCAGGGTGCTCTTGGTTGACCCTTTTAAAGGTCTACTGTCTCCTACGTTCTGGCTGGGACCAGAGTCCCTCATGGCATCAAGGCCTCAAGTGATTTGAAAGCACATTTCAGCTAGCTTCGACCTCTCTTAATGTTGGGGATCCCAGCTCAAGCCTCGTTCCTAAGAGTGCAGCCTCCTAGCACTAGCACCTAAGCACCATCAGCAGCATACTGTGGTCCTGGAAAGATTAGCCAGGGCAGGCTGTTTGTGTGATGCTTTAGGGGGAAAGATTACTGAGACTCAAGCCCTTTCAGGTTAGCTCATGAACACTCATCCCTATTTCATTGCCAAGAAGCAAACTTTCCCTAAGGTTTTGGTTACCCCAGGTACCAAAGGTAGCCCTGAATAATGCTGCTGCCCTGTAGACATTTTCTTTAACTATATTTTCTCCAGTATTCACTGGCAACTCAAATCACGAGGGCTGGATTTCTGTTGATGACAGAAATTAACATTACCCACCTCAGGAAATGTCCTGGGGCAGATAATGGAGAAATTCCAAACACAGCTGACTTTCAATAACCCAACTGTTAAAAGCAAATTCTCCTGACAACTTTTAGGGAAAAAAGAAAAAAAAAAAAGCCAAAACAAATTCAAACCTCCACAATAGGACAAGATACTAAGGATCCCTAATTGCTGGAGGAATGCCATTCAAAACGACAATGGAAAATCAAATCCCACCAGTCACAGTGGTCATCAAAGCCAATCTACAACCAATAAACGTGGGAGAGAGCCTGGAGGAAAAAGAATCCCCCTAAGCTGTCTCTGGGAATATACATTGACAACAGTCAGTATAATGGATGGTTTCTGAATGCCTGAAAAAAGAGTCTCAGATTAAAACTAGGGTCTGACATTCCCACACCTTGGCCTATACCCTGAGAAAACCATTGATCAAAAGGCTTGGACATCCCAGCAAAGCTTCAGCACTGCTTCTGATAGCTGAGACACACTACCAGCAAAATCTCCACTGAGGGATTAAAGCTGAAACAAGGTCTGGTACATATATACAGAAGACTATTTTTCACTCGTAAAAAACCATCAGTGAAATTAGGTAATTAAGACAGTAGTAGCCACAGGGATAGTCCTTGAAGGATCACACACTAAGGGAAGTCTGTCAGGCAGAGGAAGACCATGGTATGTGAGGTACCTTCCAGGCAAAATAAAAGAAGACATACAAGGCAACAAACTTACAACCCAAAATGAGACTCAGAATTCAAAGTCAAAGGAAGGGTTCCAGAGAAACATAAGTGATGGCCTGGGAATGAATTAGGATGTCCATGCCTACATACACAAGAAATCTGTATTGTAATATATAGTCTACAGTTTGTCCCCTTCCATCCTTTCTATCTTCCACATATAGACAGCAATCTGTATCTCTAAAGACAGCAATCTGTATCTCTAAGAGATAATCCACAAAAATTATCTCCTAATTTCCTTTCTTTATGTACACAGAAAAGTGTATCTGAGATGTATAATTCACAAGGACCCGATGCTTGGCACTCTTGTCGACCTTCAATGGTAAAAAGTTCAAAAATGCAATAGAGATACACCGTGAATATGTTTTACCAGAATCGGGCGGCTGTACACTGAGGACAAGCACAACACTGCGAATCTACTGTCCTCCAACACAGCATCGGCATGACGTTAAAGGAAAAGAAAAGCAGTGCCTGCTTTATTCCCTCCCCTCTCCCTGACTTTGGGTGTGATCCATCCTGGAGCCTGTGCAGGCTTGGGTCTCCAGGCTAGACTGTTATGTTTTTGAGACAGCCTGGCAGGGTGTTCGTTGAGTCCTTTTTAAGCCTATATAGTCCGCGTGCTCTGGTTGGGACCAGAGACCCGCGTGGGATCAAGTCCTCGGAGACCTTGAGGGCAATAGTCACCTAACCTCCCCGTCTCCTAATGCTGGAGTTCCCAGCTCAAGCCTTCTTTCTGAGAGTGCAGACTCCTAGGCACTGAAGCAGAGCCAGCAAGGTGCTGTGGTTCCAGCTGGGATTAGTCTGGAAGCGATGTGTGTGTGTGTGTGTGTGTGTGTGTGTGTGTGTGTGTGTGTGTGTGCGCGTGTGTGTGTGTGTGTGATGCTTTAGGGGAAATAAGTAGTGCGACACAAGCCCTTAAACGTTTACTCAGGTACATTCCACTCTTATTTCACAACCCTGGAAGCCGACTTTCCCTTAATGCTCTGTTTGCCCCAGTAACCAGAGTAAGCGTCAAAAGTGCTGCCACCTTATGGACATTTTCTGTCACTACAACTTGACCAAAGTCTAATTCACAGGGGGACGGGGATGCTGTCACTGACAGCTTGCCTCAACAAAGGTCCTGAGGTAAATATTAGAAAAATAAACTGCAAACACGCCCAACTTGCAAGATGCCAATAGAAACGTAAATTTTCCACACATGCCTAACTAAAAGAAAAAGAAAGAAAAAATACCCTAACCACCACAAGACAAGATGCTCAGCATCCCTAATTATTGCAGCAAGAATGCTAATCAAAACAACAAATCAAATTCCACCAGTCAGAATGGCCATTCTCACAAGTCTACAAATGATATATGTGGGAGAGAGCAGAGAGGAACAGGAAATCCCCACATGGTTGGCAGAACGATCACTGGCAACAGCCACTAGAACTGACAGCCTCTGCAGAGCAGGAAAAAAAAAAAAAAAATTAAGAGAGCTAACCCTAGGATCTGACATTCCCATATCTCAGCCTATATCCTGCTGCTGCTGCTGCTGCTGCTAAGTCGCTTCAGTCGTACCCCACTCTGTGTGACCCCATAGACCGCAGCCCACCAGGCTCCCCCGTCCCTGGGATTCTCCAGGCAAGAACACTGGAGTGGGTGGCCATTTCCTTCTCCAATGCATGAAAGTGAAAAGTCAAAGTGAAGTCGCTCAGTCGTGTCCGACTCTTCCCTGACCCCATATCCTATAGCAGGCCTATATCCTGCTGCTGCTGCTGCTGCTGCTAAGTCGCTTCAGTCGTACCCCACTCTGTGCGACCCCATAGACTGCAGCCTACCAGGCTCCTCCATCCACGGGATTTTCCAGGCAAGAGTACTGGAGTGCGGTGCCATTGCCTTCTCCACCTATATCCTGAGAAACCCATTATTCAAAATTCACATCACCCCAACATTCACTTCAGCTCTACTTACAAGAGCCAAGACAAAGACCCAGCAAAATGTCCACTGATAAATTAAGCTTAGAAAGGGCCTGGTACTTATAGACAATGGACGGTTATTCAGCCATGAAAAACTGGCAATGAAATTATGAAATTATTCCACTTGTAGCAATAGAAATGGATGCTGGAGAATCACATACTAACTGAAATCAGCCAGACAGAGGAAGACAAGAGCATATAATGTCCCTTCTAGGCAAAATTTAAAGAGACAAAAAGGAGCTAAATTACAACACAAAAATTGACTCTGAGAATTCAAACACCAGAATTTTTAAAAATTAAAAAAGGAAAGGCCAAAGAGTTGATCAGAATGTTGGGCATAATACATACACAGAAATTTGTGTCTATACTAGATACTCCACCAGGACTTGATGATCAGCACAGGGAACTATGCTGACCTTCAGCAAAAAACTTCTATGGGAAAAGAATACAGATATGCTGTATGCATATGTCATAAATGAATCAGGCAAACAGAAAACAGAAAACCACAAAATTAATATACTCCAACATAGCATAGGCATGAAATTAAAGAAAATGAAAGCATCGCTTTTTTTATTCCCTCCAGCCTTCCTGATCTGCACTGCTATTCTATCCCTGGAGCCTGAGTAGGCTTGGGTCCCATCGCTGGATTGGAGTGGAGTCGAGACAGCCAAGCAATGAGCCCTTAATTGAGACCCCTCTTAAACCTCTTCTCTCTGGTTTTCCTGACTGAGATCAGAGTCCCTAGTGCTCCCAAAGAATGGGGACCCAGACCTCTATTTTCCAGGATCTTGGAAATGTTAGCTAGCCCCCAGGACCTCTGGTGCTGGGGTTCCCAACTCAAGCTTCCTTTTTGAGAGTGCAGCCTCCTAGGCCCCTCAGCAGGGTGCTGTGGCCCCGGTTGGAATGAATCTGAAGGGAATGGGTGAAGTTTTAGGGGGAAGAAGTGAGACACAATCCCTTAATTTGTTGCTCAGGCACGTTCCACTCCAATTCACAGCCGAGGAAGCCAAGTTGCCCTGACTCTGCTTGCCTAGGGAACCAGAGGTGGCCCGGGGAAAGTGCTGCCATCTTGTGGACACATTCTGTAACTACAATTGCACCTCCAGCGCTTACTACTGCTGCTGCTGCTGCCAGCGCTTACTGGCATCTCTGTTTCTCAGCTGTCCTCAGGACATGCCCTGCGGCAGGAATTGCAGAAATAAATTCCAAACACAACCGGCTTTCAGGAAGCCAACTGCCACAGATAAATTTTCCTCACACCATTCACGGAAAAAAACAAAGACCCAAACCTCCACCACAGGACAAGATGCTCAGCATCCCTAATTACTGCAGGAATAACAATCAAAATGAAAACAAGAAATCAAGTCCCATCAGAGCATCCTCAGGAGGCTACAAACACTAAGGGCAGGAGAGCCTGAGGAAAGGGAACGCCCCTACACAGTAGGTGGGAAGGCACACTCACAACACCTAGTATAATGGACTGTCTCTGAATGCCTAAAAATATACTATCAACAGAGGCGAGGTCTAGGATCTGACATTCCCACATCTGGGCCTAGATCCCAAGAAATCCATCATTCAAAGAGGCACATGCGCCCCGACTAGCACTGCAGCACTACGCACAGTAGCCCCACTCCTATTCTTGGAGAGACCTTCTCTCAAAATTCAAAGCCTCTATTACTATCACAAACCCACCTTCTGATCTGTAGCCTGGCTACTGCTCCTCAACCCCAACTTCTTTTCCCCCACCCCATTGCCTCCTCATCCATAAACCCCATAGTTCGGGATACAGACAACCCATCTGTCACCTCTCGCCATGCTCCAGTTCATATCCGCCTCAAAAAGGCCTCTAAATCCCCCAATCAACCACAGTACTCAATCTCCCCAAAACATCAAAGGTAAAAGCCTATCACCACTAAACTCCTACTTCAGGGCCTCTTGCGCCCAAGCCACCCTCCCTATAACACCCCTATCTTACCCATCAAAAAGTCAAATGGCTCCTATCAACTGGTTCAGGACCTGAGACTTATCAATGCAGCTTTTATCCCCCTACACCCAATAGCTTCAAATCCCTATACTCTTTTCTCTCTCATTTCTTCTCCCACTGCCCCCTTCATGGTTCTACACCTCAAAGATGCCTTCTTTACCATTCCTTTACACCCAAACTCTCAAGACCTCTTTGCCTTTATCTGTACTGATACAGACAATCATTGCTCCCACCATTTGACAGGGACAGTCCTCCCTCAAGACTTTCGTGGTAGCCCTCATTTCTTTGGCCAAACTCTAGCATCAGACCTAACCTCTCCTGACCTTACTCTGAGTACTGTCCTCCAATATGTGGATGAGCTCCTCCTTTGTAGTCCTTCGCTTACACACTCTCAACAGCACACTGTACAACTCCTCAATTTTCTAGCCGATTGAGGCTATTGAGTGTCTCCCACCAAGGTTCAGCTCTCTCTTCCTAGAGTCACCCATCTTAGAGCCCTTTTATTACCAACCAAAATATATACTACTACTGATAGAAAGCCCCTTATATCCACCCTACCACTCCAACATCAAAAACAGAGATCCTGTCCTTTTTGGGGTTAGCTGGATATCTACGCCTCTGGATTTCTAATTTCACCCTCTTGGCACCACCCCTGTATCAAGCCACCCAAGGAGATCTTTCAGCATCCCTAGAGCTAAAATCAAATATCCATTCAGCCTTTAAGACCCTTAAGCAAACCATTCTCTCAGCCCCAGCTCTCGTACTTCCTGACCTTTCTTGGCCCTTTATACTCTACACTACTGAGAGAGAAAAAATTGCCCTAGGAGTTTTGGGACAAAATCAGGGCCCTCCTTCACCCCTGTCACTTATCTATCAAAGCAACTAGATCCACAATTCAAGGATGGCCGGCCTGCCTACATACTCTGGCAGCAGCTGCACTCCTCACTCAGGAAAGTAAAAAGCTTACTTTTGGAGCACCCACAGTCATTCTTTCACCACATGACTTTAGAGACTTACTTTCCCACAAATCCATGACCCTTCTATCTCTTTCACTCATCCAACTAATTCATGTCACTCTTCTTGAATCTCCCGAGTTCTCCTTTGAACGCTGTCCTACTCTCAGCCCCACCTTATCCCTAATTCTTCTGAGCCTCCCCATCCATACTTGCAAAGAGGCATAAGAAGACCTGATGCCCTGTTTCTCCCACATTTCCTAAACCCCTTTAAATAACCCTGACTTTACTTGGTATATTGATGGCAGCGCCTCTATGACATCAAAAGGAAAAAGGTAGCTGGATGTGCAATTGTCTCTGACACTAAAATTATTGAATCCCAACCTCTTTCCTTGGGAACCTCTTCCCAAAAGGTGGAACTTTACCAAAACAATAAACAACCCAAACAAAAGTGGGAAAAAGACCTAAACAGACTCTTCTCCAAAGAAGACATACAGATGGCTAACAAACACATGAAAAGATGCTCAACATCACTCATTATTAGAGAAATGCAAATCAAAACTATAATGAGATATCTCCTCACACCAGTCAGAATGGCCATCATCAAAAAGTCTACAAACAATAAATGCTGGAGAGGTTGTGGAGAAAAGGAAATGCTCTTGTACTGTTGGTGGGAATGTAAATTGATACAACCACTATGGAGGATGGTATGGAGATTCCTTTAAAAACTAGGAATAAAACATGACCCCGCAATCCCACTCCTAGGCATATACCCTGAGGAGACCAAACTGAAAAAGACACACGTATCCCATTGTTCACTGCAGCACTCTTTACAATAGCTAGAACATGGAAGCAACCTAGATGTCCCTAAACAGATGGATGGATAAAGAAGTTTTGGTACATATACACAGTGGAATATTACTCGGCCATAAAAAGGAACATATTTGAGTCAGTTCTAATGAGGTGGGTGAAACTAGAACTTATTATACAGAATGAAGTGAGTCAGAAAGAGAAAGATAAATACCGTATTCTAATGCATATATATGGAATCCAGAAACAATGGTACTGAAGAATCTATTTATAGGGCAACAGTGGAGAAGCAGACATGGAGAATAGACATGGACATGGGGAGAGGGCAGGAGAAGGTGAGGTGTATGGAAAGAGTAACTTGGAAACGTACATTACCATATGTAAGATAGACAGCCAATGGGAATTTGCTGTATGTCTCAGGAAACTCAAACTGGGGCTCTGTATCAACCTAGAAGGGTGGGATGGGGAGGGAGATGGGAGGGAGGTCCAAAAGGGAGGGGATATATGTATACCTATGGCTGATTCATGTTGAGGTTTGGCAGAAAACAACAAAATTCTGTAAAGCAATTATCCTTCAATAAAAAATAGATAAAAATTATAAAAGGCAAAATTTATTGCACTAACTAGAGCCCTTACCCTCACAGCTAATAAGAGGACAAACACGTACACTAACTCTAAATATGCTTTCCACATCATACATTTCCATCCTGCCATCTGGAAGGAACGAGGCCTCCTATCTACTAAAGGCTCTCCCATAACTAACACTCCCGCTTATTCTCCAGCTTTTAAAGGCAGCCAACATGCCAACTGAAGTAGGCATCATACATTGCTAAGGTCACCAGGTGGCCTCAGAGCTCATTTCACAGGGCAACAACACCGCAGACAGAGAAGCAAAGCGAGCCTCACTCCGATTATCAGCACAACAACTCATAGTAATCCCCAGCATAAAGCCCCTTCACCTCCCCCCAAAAACACACGATTATTACCAAAGGGAGCACAGCCACAAGGCGACTGGTTACGAAACAGGGCTGCTACGTCCCTCCCCAGTCTCAGGCCACACAGATCCTTACGGACATTCATCAGGCGCTAAACCTCTTCGTCATCTCTTAAGACCTCTTACGGCATCACCGACTTGATGGACATGAGTTTGAGCAAGCTCCGAGGGTTGATGATGGACAAGGAAGCCTGGTGTGCTGCAGTCCATAGCGTCGCAAAGAGTCAGACATGACTGAGCAACTGAACTGAACTGAAGACCCCTTATCACCCATCCTAACCTTCTTTCACTCCTACAACAAATCACTCCCTCTTGCATTACTTGGACTTCAGTATCCCCGCAGGGAACCCTAAAGCCTATTCCTTCATTTCCAACACATCAGGTTCGAGGGCATATCCCAGAAGAGGACTGGCCAATTGACTTCATTCATGAAAATTAAAGCTCACACTCACTATCAGAGACACTTTCTCAGGGTGGACTGAGGTTTTTCCTACGAGACCAGAAACTGCCCCAGAAACTGAGTAACACAGATTCTCATATGAGAAAACATCCCTTGCTTTGGCTTCTCACTCTCTCTGCAATCCAATAATGGGCTAGCTTTTATCTCCCAAATCACTTAACAAGTAACCCAATCCCTTGGCATAACCTGGAAACAACATATTCCTTACAGACCCTCCCTATCCGACTAATTCATAATCGACCTAAATAGGCGATTCAATTCGTTCCTCTATTAATAACTATAGGAATAGCGGCTGGATTGGAACTCCAATGAGTTATGAGCAGGACTCACAACTTCTTTAAATTACTACCAAAGCCTTTCTAAAGACCTCACTGAGAGCTAAAAGAAATAGCTACCAGCTTTATCACTATCCAGAACCAGCTAGATTCCCTGGCAGTTGTGGTCCTCCCAAAAAGAAGAGGATTAGACCTTCTCATGGCAGAAAAAGGGGGCCTCTGTCTATTTTTGGAGAAAGCTTGCTGCCTCTAGGCCAACAAATCAGGCATTGTAAAGGAAGAAAGTGAAAGTCATTCAGACATGTCCTACTCTTTGCGACCATGGAGTTCTCCAGGCCAGAATACTGGAGCGGGTAGCCTTTCCCATCTCCAGCGGATCTTCCCAACCCAGGGATCAAACCCAGGTCTCCTACATTGCAGGCGGATTCTTCACCAGCTGAGCTGCCAGGTTATAAAGGAAACAGCCAGAAATCTAACAAACAGGGCCTCAAGAATACATCAACACCTCAGTAATTCATGGGAAAACTGGTTAAGCAATTGGAATTGGATGCCTTGGGTCCTACCTCTTCTAGGCCCTCTTCTTCTACTTACCCTTATTTTAACTTTTAGCCCATGTTCCATGCATCTTTTTTCAAAATATCTTCAGGACCACTTATGAGCCTTCACCAACCGAACTATCCATGAGCTACTTCTAACTCGCTCAAATTAACAAAAACTTTGACCCCACACAAATCCCCTTGACCCACATTCCAGGCTTTTCTCATCTCACCTCCATGACACCCCTGTTCCGCGGGAAGCAGTTACAGAAGATTGACCTTCGGCCCTTGTCCCAAATCAAAAAGGCTGAATGACAGGGTCCACATGGGGGCTCATGGTAGATAAGGCTCATGATGTTGACCTTGCAAACAAAGAATAAAATCGCAGTGACCCTTGAGACCGACCAAATTGCCCAAACAGCATTCTGTTTTCCTGCTGACACCTACCTTCTCAAGGCTACGAGGCCACTGGATTCCAGACTTCCACCTATGTGACCACTGGACTCAACTACAGGCTAAAAATCCACCTCCTTTCAGGGAATTTTTCATTGGTGTGGTGTAAGAAAGACTCAGAAAGGGAGGAAAATGGTTCTCCTTAAGGGTCAGTTACCCCCTCAATTCCCTCCAATAATTTCCCTTTTCTTTGCCTGACTGCAGGCTTGCTCTCTTTTCTCTGCCTGCACTTTCCTTACAGTAGCCACAGGGACAGATCTAGAATACTCATACACTAAGGGAACTCAGCCAGACAGAGCAAGACAATAACTCAAGATGTCCCTTCTAGACAAAATAAAATGAAAGTGAAAAAAGAACTGATTTACAACCGAAAGAGATTTTATTGAGTCCCAGATTGTTCTGCTCATCACAAAGTGATGTCTCTGCTTTTTAATATGTCGTCTAGGTTAGACACAGCTTTTCTTCTAAGGAGCAAGCATCTTTTAAATTCATGGTTGCAGTCACCATCTGCAGTGATTTGGGAACCCAAGAAAATTAAATCTGTCACTCCTTCCACTTTTCCCCCTCTTATTTGCCATGAAGTGATGGGATCAGAGTGATCACACCATCATGATTACCTGGGTCGTGAAGATCTTTTTTGTACATTTCTTCTGTGTATTCTTGCCATTTCTTCTTAATACCTTCTGCTTCTGTTAGGTCTCTACCATTTCTGTCCTTTAAAGAGCCCATCTTTGCATGAAATGTTCCCTTGGTATGTCTAATTTTCTTGAAGAAATCTCTAGTCTTTCCCATTCTATTGTTTTTCTCTGTTTCTTTACATTGATTTCTGGGGAAGGCTTTCTTATCTCTCCTTGCTATTCTTTAGAACTCTGCATTCAAATGGGTATATATTTCCTTTTCTCCTTTGCTTTTCACTTCTCTTCTTTTCTCAGCTATTTGTAAGGCCTCCTCAGAGAGCCATTTTGCTGTTTTGCATTTCTTTTTCTTGGGGATGGTCTCAATTTCTGTCTCCTGTACGAGGTCACGAACCTCCATCCATAGTTCATCAGGCACTCTGTCTATCAGATCTAGTACCTTAAATCTTTTTCTCACTTTCACTGTAGTCTAAGGGATTTTATTTAGGTCATACTTGAATGATCTAGTGGTTTTCCCTACTTTCTTCAATTTAAGTCTGAATTTGGCGATAAGGAGTTCATGATCTGAGCCACAGTCAGCTCCTGGTCTTTTTTTTTTTTTTTTTTTCCTGACTGTATAGAGCTTCTCCATCTTTGGCTGCAAAGAATATAATGAATCTGATTTCAGTGTTGACCATCTGGTGATGTCCATGTGTAGAGTCTTCTCTTGTGTTATTGGAAGAGGGTGTTTACTATGACCAGTGTGTTCTGGTTGGCAGAATTCTATTAGCCTTTGCCCTGCTTCGTTCTGTACTCCAAGGCCAAATTTGCGTGTTACTCCAGGTATCTCTTGACTTCCTACTTTTGCATTCCAGTTTCCTATAATGAAAAGGACATCTTTTCGGGGTGTTAGTTCTAGAAGGTCTTGTAGGAATTCATAGAACCATTCAACTTCAGCTTCTTCAGCATTACTGGTCGGGGAATAAACTTGGATTACCATGATATTGAATGGTTTGCCTTGGAAACAGAGATCATTCTGTCGTTTTTGAGACTGCATTCAAGTACTGCATTTTAAACTCTTTTGTTGACTATGATGGCTACTCCATTTCTTGTAGGGGATTCCTGCCCACAGTAGTAGATATAATGGTCATCTGAGTTAAATTCACCCAATCCAGTCCATTTTAGTTCACTGATTCCTAGAATGTGGATGTTTACTCTTGCCATCTCCTGTTTGATGACTTCCAATTTGCCTTGATTCATGGACCTAACATTCCAGGTTCCTATGTAATATTGCTCTTGACAGCATTGAACCTTGGTTTTATCACCACTCCAATCCACAACTGAGTGTTGTTTTTGCTTTCGCCCCATCCCTTCATTCTTTCTGGAGAATGAAAGAATTCTCACACTCATCTAGAGCCAGACATCCTGGAATGTGAAGTCAAGTGGGCCTGAGAAAACATCACTATGAACAAAGCTAGTGGAGGTGATGGAATTCCAGTGGAGCTATTTCAAACCCCGAAAGATGATGCTGTGAAAGTGCTGCACTCAATATGTCAGCAAATTTGGAAAACTCAGCGGTGGCCACAGGACTGGAAAAGATCAGTTTTCATTCCAATCCCAAAGAAAGGCAATGCAAAAGAATGCTCAAACTATCACACAATTGCACTCATCTCATACGCTAGTAAAGTAGTGCTCAAAATTCTCCAAGCCAGGCTTCAGCAATACGTGAACCGTGAACTTCCAGATGTTCAAGCTGGTTTTAGAAAAGGCATTTGAATCAGAGATTAAATTGCCAACATCTGCCGGATCATCAAAAAAGCAAGAGAGTTCCAGAAAAACATTTATTTCTGCTTATGACTATGCCAAAGCCTTTGACTGTGTGGGTCACAATATAGTGTGGAAAATTCTAAAGGAGATGGGAATACCAGACCACCTGACCTGCCTCTTGAGAAACCTGTATGCAGGTCAGGAAGCAACAGTTAGAACTGGACATGGAACAACAGACTGGTTCCAAATAGGAAAAGGAGTACATCAAGGCTGTATATTGTTACCCTGCTTGTTTAACTTATATGCAGAGTACATCATGAGAAATGCTGGAATGGAAGAAACACAAGCTGGAATCAAGATTGCCGGGAGAAATATCAATAACCTCAAATATGCAGACAACACTATCCTTATGGCCAAAGCGAAGAACTAAAGAGCCTCTTCATGAAAGTGAAAGTGGAGAATGAAAAAGTTGGCGTAAAGTTCAACATTCAGGAAACTAAGATCATGGCATCTAGTCCTATCACTTCATGGCAAATAGATGGAGAAACAGTTGGAAACAGTGGCTGACTTTATTTTGAGGGGGGCTCCAAAATCACTGCAAATGGTGATTGCAGCCATGAAATTAAAAGACACTTACTCCTTGGAAGGAAAGTTATGACCAACCTAGACAACATACTAAAAAGCAGAGACATTATTTTGTTAACAAATGTTCTGTCTAGTCAAGGCTATGGTTTTTCCTGTGGTCATGTATAGATGTGAGAGTTGGACTATACAGAAAGCTGAGTGCCAAAGAATTGAAGCTCTTGAACTGTGGTGTTGGAGAAGCTCTTGAGAGTCCCTTGGACTGCAAGGAGATCCAACCAGTCCCTCCTAAAGGAGATTAGTCCTGGGTGTTCATTGGAAGGACTGATGCTGAAGCTGAAACGCCAGTGCTTTGGCCACCTGATGAGAAGAGCTGACTTATTTGAAAAGACCCTGATGCTGGGAAAGATTGAGGGCAGGAGGAGAAAGGGACGACAGAGGATGAGATAGTTGGATGGCATCACCAACACAATGTGCATGAGTTTGTGTAGACTCTGGCAGTTGGTGATGGACAGGGAGGCCTGGCGTGCTGCGGCTCATGGGATCACAAAGAGTCAGACACAACTGAGCGACTGAACTGAACTGAACAGATGGGGCCAGATGCCATGATCCTGAGTTTTAAGCTTTTTCACTCTCCTCTTTCATCTTCATCAAGAGGCTCTTTAGTTTCTCTTCACTTTCTCAAGTGAGTGGCTTATCTTTAGGAATGCAACCAGTGTGATTTATCAGAGGGGGAAACCACTGTAATTTCTATTAAGAATTACACTTGAACCAGTGTAATTAGGCTACAAAGAAGAGATGAAAGTCATAGGAACTGAAAAGTAAGAAATACAAAGCCATCACATATTGTATACAATATGATGATGTCCAAAATCCAAACAATTTTTTAAATAAATTTGAATTTAAGATGATCCCTGGTCATAGGTCAGTGATCTATTGTGTTCCTTTATAAAAATAAAAAGAAGTTGAAAACAAAAGAATTTTAAATATGATTTACCAAAACTGTGTAAAAGACCAAACAGGAATAAATCTAGTACAAGTTAGATTGCAAACTACAAAATACTATTTTGCACTAAGAAAATTAAAGGGGAAACATTTAAAGACATAAATGGATATATCAGGTTTGTGGATTAAATTTTTCAATATTGTAAAGCTATCAGCTGTACCCAGATTGATCCATAGGCTTAATCTTAATTAAAATCCCTGTAGAATACTCCAGTAATTTTTTTTTTAATCCCAGTAGAAGTCGTTGTGGAAATTATCAAGATGCTGTAAAATCATGACAGAGAATTACCTGATTTATGATAATAGAGACAGTGTAATGGAAAGAGTGACTTTTTAATGATGGTTCTGGGTTGATTGGCTCACTATAGGGGAACAAAATGCCTTGAAACCCAGCATAAAAAAATATCAATGTCCAATGTATTCCAGGTGTAAAAGTGAAACATGGAATCATATGACTAACAACCTGGGAGTATTAAATATGCCATAAGCATTGTTGTATTACATTGCTTCTCCATTTCTGTTTATGAAGTGTAATGGGTGCTCAGCCGTGTCTCTTTGAGGTACTTACTAACCACTTGTTAACTGAATGAAACAGTGGTTTAACTCAAAATGTGAATTGAAGGATCACATTCTTTCTTTGTAGAGAATATCTATAACTCCAACTATAACATTATAAGTCTTTTTGCTATAGACATCTTTTCTGTGTGGTATTTAATGAGGTAAGCCATCCACTGATATAACACATGCAGAAGATAGGCATTCTACTTTAAATTACATACTAATCACATTAGAATGGTTTAAGAGAAAAACATCAATGCCTTTACAAATGTTGCCATCTTTATGCATTTCGGCACACCTAAGAGGAATTCAGGAATGCTGTATTTTCTCCATCTAGAAAGATCTGCCCTCTCTTATCCCTGTACGGTATCCAAGAAATCTATCAAGGTTATCCTTTCCTGAATAACATCAAGGAGATGATTTTTGCTTCCTTCCTGAACTTCTGAACTCTCTGTACTTGCTGGTCACTTATTAAACATTGCCTTTCTTTGTTAGAAAATTAAAGTGTTAGTCTCTCAGTCATGGCCAACTCTTTGTGACCCCATGGACTGCACCCTGCCAGGTTTCTCTGCCAATGAGATTTTCCAGGCAACAATACTGGAGTAGCTTGCAATTCCCTTCTCCAAGAGATCTTCCCAACCCAGGGGTCAAACCTGGATCTCCCACACTGCAGGCAGATTCTTTACCAACTGAGACACCAAGTGTAGTATAAAGCTGTGTGGCTCCAGATGAATTTTAAACCCTTTTGCTGGAGATAGAAATCACACCTATTTACCAATAATCTAACATAGCATAATTTAATTGACTAGTTACAAAGACTGATCAAGATTGAGCTCTCTAATAGCTAATATATGAAACAAATATTCAAGTATTAAGAATAATATCTCTTGAAGATACAGTAAAAGTTATAATTAACTTCCAAGTAATGGAATTTGCAAGGAAGTCTGGGGTTGAAGAACAAAACCAAAACCTATTCAAGGAAGTCTGGGTTTAAAGGACAAAAATAAAATCTATTCAAAAGCAAAGGTCTTGTAGGTCTAGAAGGTCTTGTAGGTCTTGATAGAACAGTTAAACTTCAGCTTCTTTGGCATTTGTGGTTGCAGATATGCAGATGACACCACCCTTACGGCAGAAAGTGAAGAGGAACTAAAAGGCCTCTTGATGGAAGGGAAAGAGGAGAGTGAAAAAGTTGGCTTAAACCTCAACATTCAGAAAACGAAGATCATGGCATCTGGTCCCATCACTTCATGGGAAATAGATGGGGAAACAGTGTCAGACTTTATTTTGCGGGGCTCCAAAATCACTGCAGATGGTGACTGCAGCCATGAAATGAAAAGACACTTACTCCTTGAAGGAAAGTTATGACCAACCTAGATAGCATATTCAAAAGTAGAGACATTACTTTGCCGACTAAGGTCCATCTAGTCGAGGCTATGGTTTTTCCAGTGGTCATGTATGGATGTGAGAGTTGGACTGTAAAGAAGCCTGAGCGCCAAAGAATTGATGCTTTTGAACTGTGGTGTTGGAGAAGACTCTTGAGAGTCCCTTGGACTCCAAGGAGATCCAACCAGTCCATTCTGAAGGAGATCAACCCTGGGATTTCTTTGGAAGGAATGATGCTAAAGCTGAAGCTCCAGTACTTTGGCCACCTCACGGGAAGAGTTGACTCATTGGAAAAGACTCTGATGCTGGGAGGGATTGGGGGCAGGAGAAGGGGACGACCAAGAATGAGATGACTGGATGGCATCACTAACTTGACGGACGCAACTCTGAGTGAACTCCGGGAGTTGGTGATGGACAGGGAGGCCTGGCATGCTGCGATTCATGGGGTCGCAAAGAGTCGGACACGACTGAGCGACTGAACTGAACTGATAAATAAAACTGCTTATAAACCTTCATAGATGGTAGAATGCTAAAATATTGTGAAAAATCAAACCTATTCCATTTAGTTCCCGACATATTCTGAAAAGGCAAAGAGGAGATCCAATAGGTTTCATCAACCAGTCAGTTGCTAAGCAACTCATCACTAAGATGGATGTAAAGTGCCTTGATAATGATAATGGGCATCATGGGATGTCCTTGCAGTAGTCCAGTGACACAATCATAGGTAAATACAAAAATAAAGAAGGATAAAGCCAGGTAGCCCTCAGATACTAACCTCAAATGGCTAACCTTTGAAAAGGTCCTCTGTCATAGCACAAACATAAGTACCGAATACTTGACCATTTCACAGCAGATATTCTTCATTACGGAAGTACTTCATGAGTCACAAGAGTACTACGAAAACAATCTGAGTAATGACGTGCTTAAAATAAAACAAAAATCTTCATTTTCATCTTCATTTCCATATTTTCCATTTATGTTGTAAAGTAGTATGCTTAAAATTAAGTCCTAAGTTCTCAAGTTATCACTGTCATTTTCACTGCTGAAGACTAAAAACTTCATTTATGATTAAAATAAAATAGTTCTAAAAAGTACTAGTTGCATGGGAAGGTTTTTGAAAATGCACCAGGTACCTTTTATTAACTAGTGGCAATTACATTTTTTATAATTATACAGTCATGCAGAGAAATAAGAGCATACTGAAAATAAAGAGAATAATTAAACAATAGAGGTAAAATAAAGTCTTAATTGTTGAAAATCTCAAAAATGACAGAATGATTTCTATTCATTTCCAAGGCACACCATTCAACATCACAGTAATCGAAATCTGTGCCCCAACCACTAATGCTGAAGAAGCTGAACTTGAACAGTTCTATGAAGATCTCCAGGAACTTATAGAACTAACACCAAAAAAAAAGATGCCCTTTTCATTATAGGGAACTGGAAGGCTGTCAAGGGATAGCCAGAGTAAGAGGCAAATTTGGCCTTGAAGTACAAAATGAAGCAAGTCAAAGGCTGACAGTTTTGCCGAGAGAACACACTGTTCATAGCAAACACCTTCTTCCAACAACACAAGAGAAGACTCTACACATGGACTTCCCCAGATGATTAATACTAAAATCAGGTTGATCATATATTTTGCAGCCAAAGATGGAGAAGCTCTATACAGTCAGCAAAAACAAGACCAGAAGCTGACTGTGGCTCAGATCATGAACTCCTTATTGCCAAATTCAGACTTAAATTGAAGAAAGTGGGGAAAACCACTAGACTATTCAGGTATGACCTAAGTCAACTCCCTTATGATTATATGCTGGAAGTGACACGTAGATTGAAGGGATTAGATCTGAGAGAGTGCCTGAAGAACTATGGACGGAGGTTCGTGACATTGTACAGGAGGCAGTGATCAAGACCATCCCCAAGAAAAAGAAATGCAAAAAGGTAAAATGGTTGTCTGAGGAGGCCTTACAAATAGCTGCAAAAAGAGGTGAAGCAAAAAGCAAAGGAAAAAAGGAAAGATATACCCATTTGAATGTAGAGTTCCAAAGAATAGCAAGGAGAGATAAGAAAGCCTTTCTCAGTGATCAATGCAAATAAATAGAGGAAAACAACAGAATGGGAAAGACTTTAGATCTCTTTAAGAAAATTAGAGATACCAAGGGAACATTTCATCCAAAAATGGGCTCAATAAAGGACATAAATGGTATGGACCTAACAGAAGCAGAAGATATTAAGAAGAGATGGCAAGAATACACAGAAGAACTATAAAAAAAAGATCTTCATGACCCAGATAATGACAATGGTGTGATCACTCACCTAGAGCGTGACATCCTGGAATGTGAAGTCAAGTGGGCCTTAGGAAGCATCACTATGAACAAAGCTAGTGGAGGTGATGGAATTCCAGTTGAACTATTTCAAATCCTAAAAGATGATGCTGTGAAAGTGTTGCACTCAATATGCCAGCAAATTTGGAAACCTCAGCAGTGGCTACAGGACTGGAAAATGTCAGTTTTCATTCCAGTCCCAAGGAAAGGAAATGCCAAAGAATGTTCAAACTACTGCACAATTGCACTCATCTCACATGCTAGCAAAGTAATGCTCAAAATCCTCCAAGCCAGGCTTCAACAGCACATGAACCATGAACTTCCAGATGTTCAAGCTGGATTGAGAAAAGGAAGAGGAACCAGAGATCAAATTGCCAACATCTATTGGATCATTGAGAAAACAAGAGAGTTCCAGAAAAACATCTACTTCTGCTTTATTGACTATGCAAAGCCTTGACTGTGTGGATCACAACAAACTGGAAAATTCTTCAAGAGATGGAATAACAGACCACCTGACTTGCCTCCTGAGAAATCTGTATGCAGGTCAGGAAGCAACACAGTTGCTTCTTTTCACAGTTAGAACTGGACATGGAACAACAGACTGGTTCCAAATCGGGAAAGGGATAAGTCAACACTGTATATTGTCATGTTGCTTATTTAATTTCTATGCAGAATACATCATGCGAAATGCCAAGCTAGATGAAGCACAAGCTGGAATCAAGATTGCTGGGAGAAATAGCAATAACCTCAGAAATGCAGATGATACCACCCTTAAGTCAGAAAGCAAAGAAGTGAAAGAGGAGAGTGAAAAAGTTGGCTTAAAGCTCAACATTCAGAAAACTAAGATCATGGCATCTGGTCCCATCACTTCATGGCAAATAGATGGGGAAACAATGGAAACAATGACAGACTTTATTTTCTTAGGCTCCCAAATCACTGCAGATGATAACTGCAGCCATGAAATTAAAAGATGTTTGCCTCTTGGAAGAAAAGTTATGACCAACCTAGACAGCATATTAAAAAGCAGAGACATTACTTTGTCAACAAAGGTCCATCTAGTCAAACCTATGGTTTCCAGTGATCATGTATGGATGTGAGAGTTGGACTATGAAGAAAGTTGAGTGCCAAAGAACTGATGCTTTTGAACTGTGATGTTGGAAAAAACTGTTGAGTCCCTTGGACTGCAAGGAGATCAAGTCAGTCAATCCTAAAGGAGATCAGTCCTGAATATTCATTGAAAGGACTGATGCTGAAGCTGAAACTCCAATACTTTGGCACCTATTTAGAAGAGCAGACTTATTTGAAAAGATGCTGTTGCTGGGAAAGATTAAGGCAGGAAGAAAAGGGGACAACAGAGGATGAGATGGTTGGATGCCATCACTGACTCGATGGATATGAGATTGAGCAAGCTCCGTGAGCTGTATTCACCTTTCCCCTTGATCATAAATTCTCAGGAGCTACAGATAACGACCCTCTACAAATTGATGACAGTAGATAATCTTGTGGTTTTCCTGTTGGCTCAGATGGTAAAGAATCTGCTGTAATGCAGGAGACCCAGGTTCGATCCCTGGGCTGGGAAGATCCTGTTGAGGAGGGTATGGTAACTCACATCAGTAATCTTGCCTTGAGAATCCCATGGACAGAGGAGTCTACTGGGCTACAGTCCATAATCTGGTTGTGTGAGCACACGCCATTAATGTCATGAGTTATTTCTGCTTTCAGTTTCACCCCAGAGCATTCTACATGTGTGTCTTTTTTATTTTTTCTTTTTTTAAAATAAATTTATTTCATTGGAGGATAATTGCTTCAGAATGTTTTTTTAATCATTTTTTTACAAATTATTTCATTGGAGGATAATTGCTTCAGAATGTTTGTTTTTTTTATTTTTATATTTTAATGTTTATTTTTTAATATAAATTTATTTATTTTCATTGGAGGCTAATTACTTTACAATATTGTATTGGTTTTGTCATACATCAACATGAATCTGCCATGGGTATACACGTGTTGCCCATCCTGAACCCCCCTCCCACCTCCCTCCCCATACCATCCCTCTGGGTCATCCCAGTGCACCAACCCCAAGCATCCTGTATCATGCATCGAACCTGGACTGGTGATTCATTTCATATATGATATTATACATGTTTCAATGCCATTCTCCCAAATCATCCCACCCTCTCCCTCTCCCACAGAGTCCAAAAGACTGTTCTATACATCTGTGTCTCTTTGAGTATCTTATATATAACAGAGCTGACTTCAAAGGAAAATGAACGGTCCTCTTCAATTTTCTTCCTCTCAGGGTAATTTTAAAATTGTGTTCCCTCTGATTCATTTATGTCCTCAAAGTAAGTTAGACCGTCTTACTACTGACAAGAGTTGCCAAGAGCTACACAAAACAAGGTTGAAAAAAGTTGAGACTAAAAGAAAGTGCAATATTTTTTGACAATAAATATGTAATCTTTCTCTGAAAGTTTTCTAAAAGTTACATTTGTATCTCAATTTCTGAAGATAAATTTCTATAATTTAACAAAAAACTAAATTAAAAGTGAAATGTCTCTGATAAATTGACTATATGAACCCTTGCAATGCATTAGAATGATAAGCGAGTTCACGGTGTTGACTGAGTTCACATGTCAACTGTCAGGTACGGTGTGAGTGCCTCTGAGCCGGCAGCTCTCTGCTGTTCAGCTGTTCAGTCACGTTCGACTCTCTGTGACCCGCGGACCGTAGCCCACCAGGGCCTTCTGTCCATGGGGTTCTCTAGGCAAGAACACTGGAGTGGGCTGGCATTCTCTTTTTCAGGGCATCTTCCCAACCCAGGGATTAAAGCCATGTCTCCTACATTGGCAGGCAGTTTCTCTACCACTGAGCTACCTGGGAAGCTCCCCGCCCACCCCCGCCCACCCCCGCCCACCCCAAGCCAAGGTTACTGGCCTGCCGTTTTTTCTGTGGAAGCTGAAATAGAAACCACAGCCAGCTCCCTGCCCCTCCTCAGCACAGACCAAGTGGGCAGCTCACCCCTCCCCCCATCATGCCTCACCGAGCCTCCTCCGGCCAACATTTTCCACTGGGATCACTGAACAGGCCATTTTCAAATATTCTGTGTAGATTGAGTACAGAGAGCACTGTGTACCTTCATTAAAATAGAAACCTAATTGTTCCGACTTAACAAACATAAATCAAGTGTTATCATTAGCAAATAAAAAGACCCACACCTTTGAGAGTTGCCAAGGGTTTTCACAGATGTCTACCTTCAAAGAGTCAGTTCTTTCTCCTTTTCCACTTCATTTAATCAATCAGAAAAGGCAAGTCTACTTTTTTCAAAAGCCACATTTCCCAATAGGAAGTCAAGAGCCCAGGAAACAATTATGGAAAACGGGGCAGAGCAAAATGCAACAGCCACTCATGCTGTTCCAAGGGTTCCTGAACATCCGTTTTCTGTCGCTTCTTTGTCTCTTAAACAGGTTATACCTAATGTGCTCAGAAAGCTGGAGTCTGGAATCTGAAGAACTCTTTTGGCTAATACAGAAAGTACTTTCTTACAATATCAGAACTAAAGGTACAGAGCCTTAGAGAGTAGACAAAAACATCCTTTCTCTCTCGGTCTACGAATTTCTTCAATCTGATAAAGAATAATCTGATTTCTTCAAGCTGATTTGATCCAAATCAAAAATAGGGCTAATGTACATAGCTTTTAATTTGAAGTATTAATAAATCAGTTGAAGTATTAATAAAACAGTGTAAGTTACTGTTTTATATATCTCACAAGAACTTTCACCAACTGATCCATAAATAGGATGACTAAATAGAGTTTTGTAATGTATGTTTTTGAAAAAAAAAAAATTCATCTTCTTCAGGTAATTGTTTTATGACTTTATTTTGAGAAGTATTTTAGATTATTTTAAATCAGGACACAGTTGAGAAAGGCCGTAATAATGCCTTTCAGAGAAGTAAGAAGAACTAGGCGTGCTGCTGTCTCTGCCCAGCGCTGCGGAGACAGGGCTCAGCACATAAAAGAACGGTCCGCTGAAGAATTAGACCTGCTCTGTGCTCAGCATTAGCAAGAGCCCCACGGCAACAATGAACATGCTGTCAAAGTGTAGCTGAGAATCTGGTAGTGATTCTCACGACGTCGTGGAAGACAGTTTTACAGTCATCACTTTGAAACTTGTAAGCCAAAGTTTTGGTAAGAGTGCACGCTTTCTGCAGATGTATGAAGACACGCTTTGTGCTTTGTGCTGTGTGTGTCTAAAACCTGTTGAAAAAACTGTGTGACTTGGCAAATGCACTCAACTGTACATTTAGGCATCACCACAAATCAGG
The DNA here is from genome assembly GCF_032405125.1 of Capricornis sumatraensis. Lineage (NCBI taxonomy): Eukaryota > Metazoa > Chordata > Mammalia > Artiodactyla > Bovidae > Capricornis > Capricornis sumatraensis. Next base: position 87,160,247 of record NC_091072.1, read on the forward strand.
GAAGAAGATCCCACATGCTGCAATGAAGACCTGGCACAGCGAACCAAGTTAATATTTCTGGACTTCCTTGGTGGCTCAGACGGTAAAAGTGTCTGCCTACAAGGCGGGAGACCTGGGTTCGATCCCTGGGTCGGGAAGATCCCCCTGGAGAAGGAAATGGCAACCCACTCCAGTACTCTTGCCTGGAAAATGCCATGGACGGACTGAGGAGCCTGGCAGGCTATAGTCCATGGGGTCGCAAAGAGTCGGACACGAATTAGCGACTTCACTTTCACAAATCAAACTTGTTATCAGTTTTTAAAAGTGAAATTTTCAGGGATTTTCCTGGTGGTCCAGTGGTTAAGAATCCGCCTTGCAATGCAGGGGGACTCGGGTTCAATCACTGAGTGGAGAACTCAAATCCCACACTTTAGTGGGGAGAATCCCACATTTAGAGGAGCGGCTGAGGATAGAAGCTCAGTTGTAAGGATGCTACCATCATCACCGTCTGCCTCCTGACAGAATTTAGAAGCTTAGGAAAGAGTTTTTCTCACTGTCTCTCTTAATGAGACGCTTGGGGCAGGTTATCTGGGAGCTCGGCGTCTGCAGAATGCAGGCGGAGTGTCATGAGCGCTACGGGCATCGGAAGGCTTGGCTGCAGCTGGGGCATCTGCCTTTGTGTGGTCCAGCCACACAGGTGAGAGCGGGAGGGAGGCCCCACTTCCGGATCACCTGTACCCTTCCAGAGCTGCTGGGTCCTCCCTCAAGTGGTAGCCACTTCCCCCTAAGGGCCCCAGGGAGAGATGGAGGAAGCGTCCAGTTCCATATCAAGAAAAGAGTACCTGAAGGCTGTATATTGTCATCCTGCTTATTTAACTTCTATGCAGAGTTCATCAGAGAAATGCTGGGCTGGATGAAGCATAAGCTGGAATCAAGATAATAACCTCAGATAGGCAGATGACACCACCCTTATGGCAGAAAGCGAAGAGGAACTAAGGAGCCTCTTGATAACGGTGAAACGGGGGAGTAAAAAAGCTGGCTTAAAACTCAACATTCAAAAAACCAAGATTATGACATCTGGTCCCATCACTTCTTGCCTGGAAAATCCCATGGACGGAGGGGCCTGATGGGCTGCAGTCCATGGGGTCTCTAAGAGTCTGACACGACTGAGCGACTTCACTTTCACTTTTCACTTTCATGCATTGGAAAAGGAAATGGCAACCCATTCCAAGAACCTTCCAGTGTTCTAGCCTGGAGAATCCCAGGGACGGGGGAACCTGCTGGGCTGCCGTCTATGGGGTTGCACAGAGTGGGACACGACTGAAGCAGCTTAGCAGCAGCCCATCACTTCATGGCAAATAGATGGGGAAATAATGGAAACAGTGAGAGACTTTATTTTCTTGGGCCCCAAAATCACTGCAGATGGTGATGACTGCAGCCATGAAATTAAAAGACGCTCCTTGGAAGAAAAGCTATGACTACCTAGACAACATATTCAAAAGCAGAGACATTACTTTGCTGACAAAGGTCTGTCTAGTCAAAGCTATGGTTTTTCCAGTAGTCATATATGGATGTGAGAGTTGGACCATAAAGAAGGCTGAGCACCAAAGAATTGATGCTTTTGAACTGTGGTTTTGGAGAAGGCTCTTGAGGGTCCCTTGGACTGCAACAGTCAATCCTAAAGGAAATTAGGCCTGCATATTCATTGGAAGGACTGATGCTGGAAGCTGAAGCTCTAATCCTTTGGCCACCTGATGCGAAGAGCAGACTCATTTGCAAAGACCCTGATGCTGGAAAAGACTGAGGGCAGGAGGCGAAGAGGGTGGCAGAGGATGAGATTGTTGGATTGCATCACTGACTCAATGGACATGAACTTCAGCAAACTCTGGGAGATGATGAAGGACAGGGAAGCATGGTGTGCTGCAGTCCATGGGGTGGCAAAGAGTCAGACACAACCGAGCGACTGAACAACAACAAATCTACAGAAAATTGTACACGTTATATTCATTGTGAGCTGCTCTTATGTCTAAATTAAAATGTTCCTACTGGGATAGCAATGCATTTTCACTTGTTCTTTTTTGGATGAAGAATGATGCCTGTCCACCGCCTCCCAATGATTTTGGCAAAGGTGAGCAATGAGCAGAGAAAAGAGAAAGAGGTGCAAAGGCAGGACTGGAAAGGGAAGAGAAGAGCCCGTAGTCAGTTATTGGACCAGACCTTCTGCTCTGTGGGCTATTGTCACCATCAGTGAACAGAGAGGAAGTGCAAGGGGACAGAATTCATTAAAGTAAGGAGCTCAGAATCTGCCTGCAATGCAGGAGACCCCGGTTCAATTCCTGGGTCAGGAAGATTCCCTGGAGAAAGGATAGGCTACCCACACCATTATTCCTCAGCTTCCCTGGTGGCTCAGCTGGTAAAGAATCTGCCCGGAATGCGGGAGACTTGGGTTCCATCCCTGGTTTGGGAAGATCCCCTGCAGAAGGGAACAGCTACCCATTCCAGTATTCCACTCTGGAGAATTCCATGGACTGTATAGTCCGTAGGGTCGCAAAGAGTCGAACAAGACTGAACGACTTTCACTTTCAAGGAGCTCAGGAAGTCACAGAGATTCAGAGTCAGTGGGAGGTGAGAGGTTCCTGTCACAGCTCCTGAAACCCTTGGTTTCTGGTTGATAGAAGATTATGCTCAGTGACATGTATGTATATCAGTGATCCTTCCATGCTTATGAGGTGTATTATGTGTCAGCAGCAGTGAGCTCAAGCCTCGCAGTTTCTTGTGAGACAAATCACTTACCAGACTTTCTTAAGACATCTGAGGTGTCTTGTTTTTTTCTTCATTCTCTTTTATCAAACTGCTTGAACCTAATGGGCAAAAGGGCTGTGTGGTTTAGTTTCTCAGAGAAGACTTCAAAATAAATGGAAAGAATGTTTCAAATACCTCTGCTATTTTAACACAAAAATGCAAGATGGGCCAAAGTTTGGTTTATTTCAAAATCGTTCTTCAAAAAGAAAGACCTAACTACTTCCAAATAATTTGGACATGTTATTTCATAATCAGATTTCTAACTTTGGTGGTATTACTTTTGTTCTGCTAATGCAGATGAGGGGTTTCCCCAGTGGCTTATATGGTAAATTAAAAAGAAATAGATGTTATGTCTCTAGAATTTAATCAGGGTACAATGGTGAGAAAGCAGAAATAACATAACAGCAAAATTGAAAATATATTCAGTTCACCTGCCACAAACATCACTTTGTGTATCAATATTACTATAATATGGAATAAAGGTTAATTTGAAAAAGAATACTCAGGAAAAGCACAAAAACTTTTGGGTGTTTGTTCAGGTACATTCAACATTAAATTACAGCCCTGAATTAAAACTCAAAAGCTTTCATTTCCCAGGTAATCACAATTGTGCTTGAGAAAAGTCTGCCGCCTTGTGGCCATTCCCTGCAATAGCAACCGTAAAAGTTTTCCTTGTGAGTCCTTGTTCAGTTGCTCAGTGGTGTCCGCCGTTATGACACAAACTATTTAAGGCACATATAGCTCACTGTGGGGCTTCGGCGTAGTGGGTCGCCAGGCTGGGCCAGGCTCCAGGGCAGGGAAAGCAGGTCCAGGGTCCAGAAGAAGAAAGTCTTTCAGGGGAGGTGCTCAAGTGCACTCCCTGATTAGGATTCAATCTAGAGAAGTTAACACTCCTGTCACCTCTCAGAGGATTTGGGGAGTTTTCCAGGCAGTCAGAAAAGGACAACGTGTGCAGAGGTGATGAACAGAAATAATCACAAATGACTCTGCATACCTAAGATGGAGAAGTGTTTGGGTATAAGAGAAGGAGAGGGCAATTTACAGGGTTCAGATTAGGAGCACCTCTGTGTACCATTTCAGAGACTTTGAACTTTGCACATAGGAACTGAGGGAACACTGAAACTTCAGAAGGGAGATTGGAGTTTGAGATTGGTGTTAGAAGCCCCCTGAAGGCAGAAGGCTTCTCACAGGAATGATCTAAATGACTCCAAAAAACCTATTATTTTTTTGTTTCTTAATTTTGAAATTTATTTTCTCACTTTTCAGCTTTATTAAGAAATAATTGACATACTTTACTGTGTAAGTTTAAGGAATACAACATGACAGTTTTGATTGATATATGTTGTGAAATGATGGCCACAGTAGGCTCAGCTAATATCCATCTTCTCGTTCATCATTTTCTTATCTCATGAATTATGCTTTGAGTACTTCATAAGGCTTTAGAAGATTCATGTATCTCTAGCTGAGCTGTGTTCATTCTAATGCCTTTAAACAGAAATGCAACAGTCTCATTAATTTTGTTTACATTTTTTAATTGCAGTATAGTTGGTTACTTTACACTGTTGTGTTAATTTCTGCTGTACAGTGAAGAGAATCAGCCACATGTATATATATATATATATATATATATATATATATATATATATATACCCTCTTTCTTGGGTTTCCTTCCCATGTAAGTCACCACAGAGTACTGAGTAGAGTTTTCTGTGCTATATAGTAGATTCTCATTAGTTGTCTATTTTATACTTCACAGCCTTGCCCTGGCGAAAGGTCTTGCATGGCTCAATGAAGATATGAGCCACGCCCTGCAGGGTCACCTATGACAGACAGGGCAATAGTGAAGAGTTCTGACAAAATGTGGTCCACTGGAAAAGAAAATGGCAACCCACTCCAATATTCTCACCTGGAAAACCCCACGAACAGTATGAAAAGGCAGCGGTCCATGGGACCGCAAAGATTTGGACACAACTTAGCAACTGAACAACAGCAAAGTGAATATAAGGCCCAATTTTTAAAAAAAGTATTTCCTGTTCTTTTTATAGAAGTACAATGAAATATCTAGATTACTCAGAGTTACTGTTTCTTAAACTGTTTTATTGAAGTACTTCTTTATGGTGCAACTCTCACGTTCATACATGGCTACTAGAAAAACCATAGCTTTGACTAGATGGACCTTTGTCAGCAAAGTGATGTCTCTTCTTCTCATCATAGCTTCCCTTCCAAGAAGCAAGTGGCTTTTAATTTCATGGAATATTTCAATAGAATATTACTCAACACTAAATAGAAATGAGCCATCAATCCATGAAAATACATGGAGGAAACGTAAATGCATATTACAAAGTGAAAGAAACCAATCTGAAAACAGCCACGTGCTATATGATTCCAGCTATACGACATTCTGGAAAAGGCAAAACTATGGAGACAATGAAACGATCCGTGGTTCCCAGGGATGAGTGAAGAGGGAAGGATGAATAGGTGGAGTACAGAGGATATTTAGGGAGTGAAACTACTTTGTGCGATACTATAACAGGGAATACATGCTGTTATAAATCTGTACAAACTGATAAAATGTAAAGCACCAAGAGTGAACCCTAATATCCACTATGATTTTTAGGTGGTCATGATATGCCAGTGTAAGAGCATCAGTAGTAACAAATGCACTACTCTGGAGAGAGTTGTTAATAAGGGGGAATCATCTATGGCTGTATGAGGGGAGGGAATGTATGGAAATCTCTGTATTTGCCACTAACCTTTGGTGTGAGTTTAAAACTGCTCTTAAAAAAAAAGTCTATTAAAAAAAAGTTGATAACCTGGCCAACTTTCATTTTTCCCATCTGCTTTTACAATATCTTCTACATAGAAAACTCTATATACACCAATCACATTTAAAATCATGGAATTAAAAAATGTCTGTTACAGTTATTTGAGTGTACCTTTGCTTGAAGGACAGTTATTCAGATGGTGGTCAAAAAGTAAAGCGAAGTAGAGATTAACAGTCAAAGCTCTAAAGATTCCATTTTAATCAAATGATCTGGAAAATTTATTGGGCAAGTAAGTAGTGACACTGAAATTTTAGATAAAGTAGATCTTAAATTTGAGGGTCCCATTCCCCTAGTTATAGCAACAATTAGACTTGTTTTCCCTAAAAAAACTTGCTAAGGTAATCTGAACTTTGCAAGACCATCTGGGCATTAGTCGAAAGGATCTTGTTACATACCTGTGATCTATTTTGGCAAAGATAAACATGAAAGTTTTCATATTTGCTAAGATTCTTAAATTCTTTGGGGAATTCCAAGTCATATAGCATTTAATGTCAAGTATTGTTCAAGGAAAAATGATCTAATGCTAAGGATACTTAGAAAGGCTTTCCTAAACACATTGAAGTAGACTTGAGCTGTAAAACAGAGGTAAATGTATTATCAATAGAATAGAAAAAATAAACCACGAGAATTTTGGAAGGGAGCTACACAGGTAGCTTCTAAGTTGGTCTTCAAAAAAGAACCTGGATAACCAACAAGGACATACTGTATAGCCCACAGAATTCTGCTCAGTATCATGTAGCCTTGGGAAAAGAATTTGAAAAAGAATAGATACAACTGAAACTCACACAGTGTTGTTAATCAACTATGCCAATATAAGATAAAAATGTTTTTTGAAAAGGAACGTGATAGATCAGTTTGCAACACAGCTGCTAAGGGAATACTTGGATAAAAATGGGAAATATATGTATCAGCAACTCCAGATGACATGGTTTTGAAGGTTAACTGATAGCCAAGGGAATAAAAACAATGGGTCAAATGACAAGCTAAGTGGATGTCTAATAATTGCTAATGCTTTAGAAGTCAAACAAAAACAAGGGGAAGTGGAAAACACAGGTTCAAAAAAAGAATCAATGTGGCGAAATAGAAAACAAGTTTATGGTTACCAGAGAATGGGGTGGGGCAGAGAGCGATAAATTGGGAGATTGGGATGGCATATACACACTACTGTATATAAAACAGATAACTAATAAGAGCTTGTTGTATGACCCAGGGAACTCTACTCAATACTCTGTAATGACCTATATGGGAAAAAAATATTTTTTTTAAAGTGGGTATATGTATACATACAACTGATTCCATTTGCTATATACGTAAAACTAATACAACATTATAAATCAACTGTACTGTTAAAATTTTTTTAAAAAAGGAAACGTGTACTTCTGGAATGACTATTAAATGCCCCTCCGCCAAAAAAAAAAAAAAGAAATCCTGCTATACCTCTTTGAATAACTTGGAAAAGAAGCAAATAAGCAATAAAGAGATGAGAACACCAGACCACCTGACCTGCCTCTTGAGAAACCTACATGCAGGTCAGGAAGCAACAGTTAGAACTGAACATGGAACAGACTGGTTCCAAATAGGAAACGGAGTACGTCAAGGCTGTATATTATCACCCTGCTTATTTAACTTCTATACAGAGTACATCATGAGAAACACTGGACTGGAAGAAACACAAGCTGGCATCAAAATTGCTGGGAGAAATATCAATAACTTCAGATATGCAGATGACACCACCCTTATGGCAGAAAGTGAAGAGGAACTAAAAAGCCTCTTGATGAAAGTGAAAGAGGAGAGTGAAAAAGTTGGCTTAAAGCTCAACATTCAGAAAATGAAGATCATGGCATCCCGTCCCATCACTTCATGGGAAATAGATGGGAAAACTGTGGAACCAGTGTCAGACTTTATTTTGGGGGGCTCCAAAATCAGTGCAGATGGTGATTGCAGCCATGAAATTAAAAGACGCTTACTCCTTGGAAGAAAAGTTATGACCAACCTACATAGCATATTCAAAAGCAGAGACATTACTTTGCCAACAAAGGTCCGTCTAGTCAAGGCTATAGTTTTTCCAGTGGTCATATATGGATGTGAAAGTTGGACTGTGAAGAAAGCTGAGCGCTGAAGAATTGATGCTTTTGAACTGTGGTGTTGGAGAAGACTCTTGAGAGTCCCTTGTACCTGAAGGAGATCCAACCAGACCATTCTAAAGGAGATCAGTCCTGAGTGTTCTTTGGAAGGACTGATGCTCAAGCTGAAACTCTGAAACTCTGGCCACCTCATGCGAAGAGTTGACTCATTGGAAAAGACTCTGATGCTGGGAGGGATTTGGGGCAGGAGAAGGGGAAAACAGAGGATGAGATGGCTGGATGGCATCATCGAATCAATGAATAAGAGCTGGGTGAACTCTGGGAGTTGGTGATAGACAGGGAGGCCTGGCATGCTGCAGTTCATGGGGTCGCAAAGAGTCAGACTCGACTGAGTGACTGAACTGAACTGAAGCAATAAAGGCCCAAGGGCCTTTAGTATGTTCAGCTATGCAATTTATAAATAAGGAATCTTACAGTTAATACTGTTCACATATTAAATCACTTAATATAATGGACAATATTGCTGATCTATCGATGTATATAATTATTGGATGTTAGAAATTGGTCATATCAAAGTTTTTTGAAAAAATTGAGAAATGACCTTTTTTCTTGAAGGAGAAAATAAATTTATAGATTTTTAATGTATGGAACCTCATGGGAAATATAAATTATATGATGCATGTTTAAAGAATGTTACTCCAGATAATTACCAGTGCCTTTCTTTTAAAAAAGTGATCTGTCATAAAATGATGATATGAAACCTTTACTAATTGAGTATTGTATTCTACTGGAAATTCGGCAGCTCAGGTCACTTGCTGCTCATTATTATGCAAATTGTGCAAGTAACTTAACCTCAGTTCAGTTCAGTTCAGTCGCTCAGTCGTGTCCGACTCTTTGCGACCCCATGAATCACAGCACGCCAGGCCTCCCTGTCCATCACCAGCTCCCGGAGTTCACTCAGACTCACGTCCACCGAATCAGTGATGCCATCCAGCCATCTCATCCTCTGTCGTCCCCTTCTCCTCCTGCCCCCAATCCCTCCCAGCATCAAAGTCTTTTCCAATGAGTCAACTCTTCACATGAGGTGGCCAAAGTACTGGAGTTTCAGCTTTAGCATCATTCCTTCCAAAGAAATCCCAGGGCTGATCTCCTTCAGAATGGACTGGTTGGATCTCCCTGCAGCCCAAGGGACTCTCAAGAGTCTTCTCCAACACCGCAGTTCAAAAGCATCAATTCTTCGGCGCTCAGCCTTCTTCACAGTCCAACTCTCACATCCGTACATGACTACTGGAAAAACCATAGCCTTGACTAGATGGACCTTAGTGGGCAAAGTAATGTCTCTGCTTTTGAATATGCTATCTAGGTTGGTCATAACTTTCCTTCCAAGGAGTAAGTGTCTTTTCATTTCATGGCTGCAGTCACCATCTGCAGTGATTTTGGAGCCCAAAAAAATAAATTCTGACACTAATTCCACTGTTTCCCCATCTATTTCCCATGACAGTGAACCTCAATTTCCTCATCTATAAGTGCGGATGATAAAAAGTATTTACTCCACAGTGTTATGTCAGGGAATAACATTGGCAGAGTGCCTAGATCATGTCTTGTTGGCATGGGTAAAGACAAACTTTATACAGTTTGGTGTTGTGGTTTTAAATATTGGCTTAAATATTAAAATGAGACTATTATAACATCAATACTTATCAGGAAAGTTATAGAATCTGACACAAGATACTATGAAGAGTTCTTTTACCTAGTGGGAAGGTTAGGTTCAGCATAGGCTAGTGGAGGGCAGCTACTAGAACTAGGAAATCTATTTCATCATAATACTTCAATGGACTTAAATTCTTCAGCCAACTTATTACAAATCTGTTAAATTAATAAATGTTTTAAATAATAGCAACTTATCAAGTTATCAATACTCCAAAGAATAAGACTTTTGAAACATGAATACAATCTCATAGGAGAATAAAACAGGTGCCTTAGAGAAAACTTAAGCTTTTCTTTAAAGAATATGTTCCAATTATACTTTATATGTTTATGTTCTTTAAAAAGAGATGCTTAATTTTTTTCATCTAGAGCATTGCATAATGACAGATGGGCATTTTTTCCTGTAATTATTCTGATACAGTATGAATAAACAACAGGTACAGAGGTTAGTTTCACTCAAAGGGAAGAAATTTAAATTCTGGTAAAAAGAATGAAAATTTTGTTAATTTCCATTTTCTATTGAAAATAAGAAAAAAAAATGAAAGCATCAAAAAAATTGCCATTGTGTCTTCTGCCACAGAGATAATTCTTTGAAAATTCTGTCTTGATAGCATTTATTCAACAGCATTCTCAGAGCTTTGCATAGTGAATTCTCTGGAATGTGGAAGCAAGGGAATGACAGTGATTTGCTGTACCGTTATGTATGACTCCCACTGTTAACAACTGCTTTTCTCCCCTTTCTTACTGGCAGAGAGTATATTGTGAGTTTTACTCACGATCCCAGTAATGCTTAGCCCACACAACCCTATTTCTTTGTAAACTCTGAGGAATAAACACCCTACTGACCCCCTCACATCAAGACTTCTTGCAAAAAAATCTAATGAAAAATAAACCGTCGATTATTCTTTTAGTGTTATGCCAATATCTCTGGTTATCTGTTTACAAAGTACATTGGCTAGTGGATTATGTCTTTTAGACTGTTTTTCTGAATGGCTTAATGGTTCAATCTGGCCTCTTTGAGGTGGATTCAAACCAAAGAAAATGTGAATTCAGATTACCACCTTCATCAGTTTTCGCATTTGCCGGAAACCGACTTAAGTTAGTGCTGATGGCATGTCTCGTCATAGGGCGATTTCATGCATTCAAAACAAATTCTTAACCTTTGTCATAAAAATATGAAGGGCTATGTATAAAACAGTTTAGCTTTGCTTAAGATCCTAAAGCTGGGATGAAACCATAATCAACCAGTCCTCAGAACTGATCTGAAAAAGGTAAGATCCTGATGGATAAATAACTTTGTTAAGCTTCTAGGAATAAGAGGTGGGGAAACCTCTGACACCACAGGAGCTTCTCAATCTTAAGAAATCTAGATTTAGAAACATGGAACAAAATCTGGTACCTGGTATCCATCAGTAAGCAAAGCATTCTAGGATGAAGTCTAGCCTAGATTAGGAACAGAATAGATACACATTAGTGATCCATGAATGAATGCTAAGTTGCTTCAGTTGTGTCCAGCTCTGTACGACCCTATGGACTGCAGCTTGCCAGGCTCCTCTGTCCCTGGAATTCTCCAGACAAGAATACTGGAGTGGGTTGCCATGCCCTCCTCCAGGGGATCTTCCTGACCCAGAGGGCAAACCTGCATCCCTTACATCTAACCTGCATTGTCAGGCAAATTCTTTACCACTAGCACCACCTGGGAAACCCATGCGTTTAGTGAATGAGATAGCAATTCTACGTGTTATACGTAGATTACATACACAGAGCAGCATGCATTCAGTTACTCATTCATTCAACAAATATTCATTGACTTTATATCAAATGCCTTTCTCTCTATGCTGCATTAGGGCAATGCCAAGATATTCACCTTTGCACAATGCCTATGCTTAAGAACTTAATAGTTGAGGAAAATAAAGACTCTGATATACCTGATTTTAGTGTATCATTAAGTGCTGAAAAAAGAGTTACACAAAAAGAACTCTAGGGTAAACCATCTTGTGGGTCTCCATTCATAATAGCAAGGGATTGAGTCAGATAATCTCTTTTCTTTCAGCTCTCAAAATTCCATGGTTTTGTTTTACATATACAAATAATCTGTAAGGCTGCAAACCCATATTATATCATAAAAATTCTTTGTTCCAATTTGTTAATCATAGAATATACCTTGTTTTTTTGTTTTCAATGTCATAAAGATAATGCTTTGTAAAGCATTCCTCAGTATCTTGTTATAAGTTCAGTTCAGTTGCTCAGTCGTGTCCGACTCTTTGTGACCCCATGAATCGCAGCACGCCAGGCCTCCCTGTCCATCACCATCTCCCGGAGTTCACTCAGACTCACATCCATCGAGTCCGTGATGCCATCCAGCCATCTCATCCTCGATCATCCCCTTCTCCTCCTGCCCCCAATCCCTCCCAGCATCAGAGTCTTTTCCAGTGAGTCAACTCTTTGCATGAGGTGGACAAAGTACTGGAGTTTCAGCTTTAGCATCATTCCTTCCAAAGAAATCCCAGGGTCGATCTCCTTCAGAATGGACTGGTTGGATCTCCTTGCAGTCCAAGGGACTCTCAAGAGTCTTCTCCAACACCACAGTTCAAAGGCATCAATTCTTCGGTGCTTAGCCTTCTTCACAGTCCAACTCTCCCATCCATACATGACCACAGGAAAAACCATAGCCTTGACTAGACGGACCTTAGTCAGGAAAGTAATGTCTCTGCTTTTGAATATGCTATCTAGGTTGGTCATAACTTTCCTTCCAAGAGGTAAGTGTCTTTTAATTTCGTGGCTGCAGTCACCATCTGCAGTGATTCTGGAGCCCAAAAAAATAAATTCTGACACTGTTTCCACTGTTTCCCCATCTATTTCCCATGAAGTGATGGGACCAGATGTCATGATCTTCGTTTTCTGAATGTTGAGCTTTAGGCCAACTTTTTCGCTCTCCTCTTTCACGTTCATCAAGAGGCTTTTTAGCTCCTCTTCACCTTCTGTGCTAAGGGTGGTATCAGAATCTTGTTATAAAGTCTGTTTGTATTCTTAATTTTAGTTTAGTGTTTTACATAAGACTGTTTACTTTAATTTTGATATATGGCTGATATGACTTCCCTCATAACTCAGTTGGTAAAGAATCTGACTGCAATGCTGGAGACCCAGGTTCTATTCCTGGGTTGGGAAGATCCCCGGAGGAGGAAACAGAAACCCACTCCAGTATTCTTATCTGGAGAATTCCATGGACAGAGGAGCCTGGTGCTTATATTGTTATCACTTTTTAAACCGATTGGTCCATTTAAAAATCGAAACTGAGAAATGTATAGATATCACTGATCTTCCACAGTTTTGCTTGAGCTTCCAGAGGGTGGGGTGGGGTGGGCAGGGTGGTGAGGCAGCATTGGAGGGCTCTTTCATTTCAGTTCAGTTCAGAGTATATCTAGTCTGGGTATTATAATAGGACTTGATATACAGTGACAATCTGAAAGATAATTATTTCGAAGGGATAAGATACCTGTATGGCTAGTTCAGTTCAGTTCAGTTCAGTCGCTCAGTCATGTCTGACTCTCTGCAAGCCCATGTACCACAGCACGCCAGGCCTCCCTGTCCATCACCAAGTGCCGGAGTCTACCTAAACCCATGTCCATTGAGTTGGTGATGCCATCCAGCCATCTCATCCCCTGTTGTCCTCTTCTCCTCCTGCCCTCAATCTTTCCCAGCATCAGGGTCTTTTCCAGTGAGTCAGCTGTTCGCATGAGGTGGCCAAAGTATTGGAGCTTCAGCTTTAACATCAGTCCTTCCAATAAACACCCAGGGCTGATCTCCTTTAGGATGGACTGGTTGGTATGGCTAGTAAGTTATTCTAAAAAACCACCTGTCCTTAGAGATTCTTGGTTCTAAGTTGAACCCCTGCCTATGGGCACGTAGGTAAACAGACAAGAATCTGCCTGCCAATGCAGGACATGCTGCATTGTGTGGGTTCAATCTCTGGGTTGGAAAGATCCCCTGGAGTACGAAATGGCAACTCACTCCAGTATTCTTTGCTGGAAAATTCTATGGACAGAGGAGCCTGGTGGGCTGCAGCCCTTGGCATCGTAAAGAGTCGGGCAGAACTGAGCATACACATAGATAACAATCACACACTGTATTGAGACCCTTCTGTGTGCCAGACAATTTGTCTACTGTGGACCATCAGGCTAACTATGCGTAAACAAACTGCCAAGAGTGCTGAAGCATCCCACCATGGATTTTTCAGCTTCCTCCAGAACTGATCCTGATTGATACCAGTTTGCCTGTTCTACCCTCCTGCTATTTGCACTCATCTGTGTAGTTCTGATTCCCGTTTGGCTTTAGATCTTGGCTTCTCATGATTGGCTCAAGATCTCTTGCTGCTTTTAGACAAATTTCTGGCTCAAAATTTGCTGGTCATTTCCTCTCAAAGATGATTCTGGCATTTATCCTTGTGACCTAAGTATTGCAAGCCACGGATAAAAGACACTATTGACATCTGCTGCTGTGCCAGGAAACAGAGAACCCTGGAGAAAGCCCTCCGGAAGGAGTTAGACTCCAGACATATTTGAATCACTTTTTTATACAAAGTGGGTCCCTGTTATCTTCCTACAGACATTCTCCTACTCAACGCAGCATGTTCTGCAGTGGAACACTGATTGTTATCCTCCTCATCTCCTATCTACTCTTATACTTCTGAGTCTTTGTGTATTAAAATGTTTTCAATACTGTCTTCTCAGTCTAGGGGTTTGTACATGTCTTTCAAAGTCAGCTCAAGTGTCGTTTCCTCTTGGCAACATTCTGACTTCGCCACACCAAGAGTGAGGTGATCCTCAGTGACCCCGCATCAGTTAAGTCCCTGTTCAGTAACTGACTTCCCTGTCTGTTTTCCAAATATGCTAAGAGTGCTGTCACCTTATGCAACATCACGTTCACCTCTGCATCCTCGGTGCCCAGGACAGGGACTGGAACAAAACACATGCTTCATTAAGTGTGGGTTGCGAGTTGCATGTGTGAATGCATTCTTAACAATGGCTCCTTGATTGCTAAAGGTCACCTTCTTCGGATAGTGTCACCTTAAATGTTTCATCTTTCCCATTTAAAATTAAATTATATTTTCCTGCTGCTGCCTGCTTTTTTTCAGGCTTTCATTAAGAATAAATAGTGAATATTTGGATTTTTCCCTCATGGTACTTTGGGGATTTTTTGTTGTTGTTGTTATAAACACTTGTTTTGGCATTTGTCTCTTCTGGTGGGTTACCAGCATGCATCCAGTCAATACCTTTTTATATGAGGAAAGTATTTTTCAAAGTATCCAAGGACTGTATCATGATTGTTTACCCATTATTTTGACAATACCTTCTTTCTACCAACTAACTTTATCATATCTTCCACTGGAGTCCTTCAAACTCAATGTACTCCATTATTGCTGGAGATTTATAGTTTGCTCTTAAAATCAGCCATCCTCATACATTAGCTTGGGGGTTTCTCAATTTTGTTCAGGTGGCAAAACGCCTGGAAAAATGATGCATGTTGATGTAATGAGCTCTCCCTTAAAGGAGAAGCACTTTAATTTACAGAAAATGTGGCTATATTCTATGTACATGACGGAAAAGCCACAACACTGAACACACATGTCCTTGGAAAAGAATGAGGTTGGCAAACTATAATAATAAATAATTATTGCAGTAATTTATTTTTTCTTTCTTTCTTGTGGAAAAAAATAAATGCAAATATTCTACATTTTTCTATGTGAAGACTTAATACTTATGGCAGAAGAATTTCTCTCTGGATGGAAGGTAGTTTGTATTTTTCAGGGTGTGTTAATTACTCTATATCTTATGAAGTGCCTTTTAATACTATGTTTCTATAAAACACATATTTCTCCACTAAATTGATTTCTCCACTATCTAGTCTCCACAATATAGACTAGATGTATAAATATATAGATATAAAATATATATTTTTCTAATATTTTTCTAATTTAAAATAAAGTTAATGAATATTATTTAGTCCATTTTTGGTTGTTCCCTCATTACTATTCTTTACTTTAAAAAAAATTTTTATTGGAGTAGAGTTGCATTACAATGTATTAGTTTTTTCTCTACAGCAAAGTGAATCAGCTATATGTAGACATATATCCCCTCTTTTTTGGATGTCCTTCTCATTTAGGCCATCACAGAGCTTTGAGTTCCCTATGCTACACAGTAGGTTTTCATTAGTTATCTATTTTATACATAGTATCAATAACGTATATATGTCAACCCCAACCTCCCAATTCATCCCACCTCTCATCCTTCCTTGGTGCCATATGCTTGTTCTCTGTATTTGTGTATACATTTCTGCTTTGTAAATAAAATCATCTGTTCCAGTTTTTTCAGATTGCACATAGCCATTAATATAATTATTTGTTTTTTTCTTTCTGACTTACTTCACTCTGTATGGCAGTTTCTAGGTCCATCTACATCTTTATAAATAACCCAATTTTGTTCCTTTTCATGGCTGAGTAATATTCCATTGTGTGTATAAATATATACATCTCGATTATTCCTTCCCTTGTTGGACCTCTAGGTTGTCTCCACGTCCTTCACTTTTTGATTCTTTGCATGTCACCTGCTAGTAAATGACAAAATGAATTTACAAGTAGTGAATCAGTGTAAATTCAAACTCCATAATAATAATAACAATAATAATAATCCTGTAACCATTCTTAATCATCTGTTCTATATAAATTAAGCTGCATATTGAATTTTATTTATATTCACTATATAATGCAGTTCTCCTACTAGTAACAGAGAATTCCACTTTGCAGATGAGGAAATTGAGATTATAGAGAATAAATAACTCATTCAATGCCTCTTAAAGTTTCTGCTTCTTCTTTATCATTCTCTTGCCCTGAATTTCACATTTTCTTTGGGAATTATATTGAATTTAACAGAGGAGAATATATTAATCAAATATTTTTATGATATTAGTGTGATGGAAAAAATTAACCCAGAATTTTAGGCAGTGTTTCATAAAGCTTTTATTTTGTTTCTACTTTGATGGGAAGGGCCTCATTCTTACTTTTATAAGGTAGCAAGATATAAATTGAATACCTTTAACAATAGTCGGTTGCAACCAGGATTCTGTAGCATTAGAAGGTTTTCTCTGTGAATTTTCGTTTGACCTGCCTTTTCTCAAACTCTGAATCCATCACTGGTGTGGTGTTGACTTGAGTGGCTTTGTTCTAACATACAAAGCCTGAATAAAAAGCAAATACATTCAGAAATATATAAATTGGAACTCAGTTCATAGAAAAATATATTTCCTCCTTTGAAAGAAAAATGCAGCTTTCTGGATTTATAGCCCTCAAAGAGTTTTATTGACACGTTAATTTCTGAACGTCATTTAGATAAATCACTGAGTCTTGCCGGTCCCATCATACGATTTGTGATGCTTTCCAGTGTGTCTGCGCCCAGAAATCAATGACTGCCTTGTGCTTATCAACATATGCCATTCTTCATCTATGACAGACAGAGCATGGGAAATAGATTGTTGTTAATTTTTAATAAGATTTGCAAATAACATCCCTTTGGGGGTACAGAGAAGAGTATAGCTGTGCAGAGACTTTAAGATACATTAAAAACTCACATCAAATATACATCAAGACACAGTATTAAGGTCCTCACAGGTATAGTCAAAACAGCCATCTACAAGAGCATCAGTTTGCCCAAAATGTCTCAGGGAGAGTACGCCCGTCACGTACATCTCACCATCTGTGACTTTCCATTAGCTGCGATGGCATGACCTCTTTGGTAAGTGTACCTCCACAGGCCTGCTCTCTGCTTTCCCAGCATGACTGGAAGGTTGCAGTTGTGAACAAATGCTCCTACTTCTTCTTCATTCTGTGATGCCTTATGACTTAGTGCACCCTTAGTGACTTACAGACAGTCTCATTTTTGTAAAGCTATTTATGAGAAATAGAAACTGTGTGATGGCAAGGTGTAACAGGAAGTGAAAGTGAAAGTTGCTCAGTCCAGTCCGACTCTTTGTGACCCCATGGACCATATAGTCCATGGAATTCTCCAGGCCAGAATACTGGAGTGGGTAGCCTTTCCCTCCTCCAAGGGATCTTCCCAGCCCAGGGACTGAACCCAGGTCTCCCACATTGCAGGTGGTTCTTTTCCAGCTGAGCCACAAGGGAAACCCAAGAATCCTAGAGTGGGTAGCCTAGCCCTTATTCTGCAGATCTCCCTGACCCAGGAATCGAACCGGGGTCTCCTGCATTGCAGGAAGATTCTTTACCAACTGAGCTATGAGGGAATCCCAGGTATAACAGAGAAATGTCACAAATGCTCACACTGAGAAACAAAATCTGACTGCCTAGTGATGTTGTTGTCGTTGTTTAGCCTCTACATCATGTCCAACCCCATGGAATGCGACTGCCTGGTGATACTGGTTTTCGTTAATGATGCTGTCTAAGACTTGACATTCATCTTGCATTCATGCCAGGTAACGTTTCCCTCATCAACTCTCTTCTCCTTAATATTGATGTTACTCAGACTTCATTGTCTTATCCATTGCTTTTTGGTCTTCACATACTGCTCATCAGTTACCTGATTCAGTATGATGTCTTTATCTTCTACCTGTATGCTCTTGCCTTCAGCTTTAGCCTCTTCCCTGTGATTCAGTCACAGAAGTCTAAATATAGGCTGTACACTTGCATTTGACAGGACCCATTATCTCTGCTCTCTCTACTCTTGTTTTCCTGGTGGGTGCTCTGATCCTCTCCAGGAGCACAGAAGTCATTTTTGACTCATTTCTCTCTTATATATCTGTCCTTCAATCCTTCATCAGGTGATACCAATTATATCTTCAGATGTTTCTAGAATGTGCACCCTTTCTGTTCCACTGTATACCTACTTCTACTAACCAAGTAGAGGCTTTTATCATCTCTTCCTATACAATTTCAGTGGCTTCCTGTTTTCTTTTACTCCAGTCATGCTCCAACTCCATAATCAATCCCTCTCACAACTGAAGTGATGTCCTTACAGTGTACACCTTAGCACATCACTCCAGCCCTCAAGACATTTACAAACTCTCCATTGACTGTGGGATGCAGTGTAAGTTCCTTAGTACGTACATGCTCAGTCGCTTAGTCATGTTCAACTCTTTGTGACCCCCATGGACTGTAACCTGCCAGGAAATTCCATGGACTGTAGCCCACCAGGCTCCTCTGTCCATGGAATTTTCCAGGCAAGAACAGTGGAGTGAGTTGCCATCTCCTCCTCCAGAGGATCTTCCTGACCCAGAGATTGAACCCAAGCCTTTTGTGTCTCCTGCATAGGCAGGCGGATTCTTTACCACTGCCCCATCTGGTTAGAGTGGCATGTAAATAACTATATGTCTTGATCCAATCTTGCTCTACATGGAATTTCTTTTCACTTTTAAGCTCATATTTCATACTCTAATTAACAAGCTTTATACTCCTTTAACATTTTGTGTGTTCGTTTGCTCTGATCTATTTAAGAAGGATGTCCATCTTTCTTTTCTTGGCTACTATGTACTCATCTTTCAAGGTATTATTTTCTTCTTGGAGTCATACCTTAACCCAAGGTTAGAATAAGTGGTCCTCCATGCTCACAAAATATCAAGTATACATCTGTATTATCCTTAGTGCTTATGACAATATCCTATGTGTCATCTTACCCTAATATAAGCTTCTTAGGAGCTACCTGCTTATTTTATTCTTTGACTCCATTCTTCTAGCCAAGTGACTAGCATAGCGCCTGACAACTGTTAAGACCTCAGTGTTTCCTGATGTGAACTGAGAGGTATTTTGAACATCATTATGGACGCGTGAATCAAGACTTAAATTCTGAGGTTTTTCATAATTATATGTCATTATTCAATTTTCAAAGTGTTTAGTGAATTTATTTCTGATACTTTTTAGGGTAAGGATACAGAAGAAGGGTAAAGTATGGTTCTTAATCTGAAGGAACGTAATAGTGCAACCAGTATACCAGGGGTATAAAATATTTCATAATCTTTATTTAATTGCATATATTGCATGTTTCACAAAATTCACATATATATTTTGTGAATTTGTATACATTAATATCATGTATAATGTATACATTCAGAAGATAGGTATGATTATTAATTGTATACCAGGCATTAGGACAGGCACTGAGAATTTTACAGCTATAAGACATGAACCTTACCCTCGAAGAGTTTAGTCTAGTTTGGGATTAGACTGAGGAGCGATCACAGATTCATAAGGCAGTGTGGTGAGGGTTTTATGTGCACCGGGAACATGCGTGAATCAGCGTGCACTTGCCCTTGATTTGAGGGGTTCACTCGAGAACTAGTATAGTGAATGCTGTATGCAGTTCAGGGGGGATCAAAAAGAACTAAGGAAGGAAGGGGTGACTATATGTTGAGAAGTGGGTAAAGATTTCATGCATGATATGGAAACTGAGTTGGACGTTAAGGGATTGGTTAGGTGGTGACTATGATCTGACTCATCAGACACCATTAAAATTACTCAGCATAGATAGGGTATAATTGTAATCAAATAGCAATATATATTTTTCTTTCCTCTCTTCTTTTGAGAAGGGAAAAACCCAAGTAATTTTTTGTTATGCTATGCCTATTATATGGTTATTTCCTTTCACTCACAGTCAAGTTTCATAAATGAAACTCATCTATAAAAATCATGCATGATATTTTAAGAATAATTGAAACAATATTTCAAAGTTCATTATGGGGAAATACCGTAACCTGCCTCTGGCAAAGTTTGTGCAGCAATCCATCTTATATATGAGAATTTCAGGAAGAGGTTATCTTTATGATCCTTTAACAATAGGTGGGATAGGATGGGGAAATAAAGAAAATACCCAACACATCAGCGATGGAACCTCAGCACCTACTTATATTTCTACTTCTTGGTTAGACTTTTCCTGGGTTGTGGTTTTTTAGAACTTTGTAAAACATCACATCAGCAAATCTCAGAGAATTATAGGGCATGAGTTCATTTTCCATCTGATCAGTGAAAACAACATTTTAACCATGAAACTTACAAAGCATTGAGGATCTCGTTTCAAGAATTTCAAAATCAGTCCCTAAAGCATTAATCCAAATATTAAAATGTTAAATGGTCCTTTTACTCATTTGACAAGATTTTAAACCAAAACTCAAGATAAAACTTTCCTCAGAAAACTTCTTCAAGTAATGTGTAGTGTAACACTCAACAAATGCCTACTTGTGAAGTGTTCCCAAATGACCAGTAGATTATTGCATTACACACTGAAGATCACAGTGGCTGCCAATGGTTGGGTACATTAACCTCAAGGCAAGGCTCATGCTACTCTTTTTTTTTTCCAGCTTTATTGAGATATGATTGACCTACAGCACTGTGTAATTTTAAGATATATACAGCATAATTACTAGACTTACATACATCATGAAATTATTATCACAATAAGTTGCTAAATATCCAACATTTCATATAGATTCAAAAACTAATGTTTGGGAACACATGTACACCCATGGTGGATTCATGTCAATGTATGGCAAAACCAATACAGTATTGTAAAGTAAAATAAAGTAAAAATAAAAATTAAAAAATAAAAAATAAAGGAATAGAAAAAAATTTCCTTATGATTAAAAACTCTTAGGATTTACTCTCTTAACCACTTTCCTATATTAACAGACAGCAGTATGAATCGTATTGTACACTACATCACTAGTACTTATTTATTTTATAACTGGAGGTTTGTACCATTTACCTGCTTTCATTCAATTCCCCCTCCTCCCTACTTCCCACAGGTGGAAACCACAAATCAGATCTCATTTTTTGTCAGTTTGTTTATTTGCTTATGAAGTCCACTTGAACTACATCCCTATGTTAGCTTATGTTACACGACATAGTGGTTCAATATTTCTATGCATTTTAAAGTGATCGGCATGATAAGTCTAATTACCACTTGTTAACATATAAAGATATTATATTAATTAAAGACAACTACTGACTATAATCCCCACACTGTACATTTCATATATATGGCTCTTTTATTTAACAACCTGAAGTTTGTATCTCTTTATCTCCCTCCTCTATTTCTTTTCTTCTCTTACTCCCTGCCCTTCTAATAAATATCTGTTTGCTCTCTGCATCTATAATTCTATTTCTGTTTTATTATGTTTCTTCATTTTTTTGTTTTTAGATTCCACATATAAGTGAAATCATACAGTGTTTATTTTTCTCTGTCTGACTTATTTTACTTAGCCTAACAGGTCCATCCATGTTTTATCACAAATGACAAGATTTCATTCTTTTTCATGGCTGAATAGTGTTCCATTATGCACACCATATCTTTATCCATTCATCTACTGATAGGCACTTAGATTGCTTCCTATCTTGGCTACTGTGAATGATGCTGCAGTGACCATTTGGGATGCATAGATCTTTTTGGATTAGTGCTTTTGTTTTCTTTGTATAAATATCCAGGAATAGGATTGCTAAATTATATGGTACTGTTATTTTTTAACTTTCTGAGGAATCTCCATATGTTTTACATAACAGTGGTACCAAATTTACATTTCCACCAACAGTTCATGAAGGTTCTCTTTCTTTTCTCCATACCTTCACCAACAATTTTTATTTGTTGTCTTCTTGATAATAGCCATTCTTCCGGATGTGAAGTGATGTCTCATTGTGGTTTTGATTTACGCATCTCTGATAATTAATGATGTTGAACATCTTTTCATGTGCCTGTTGGCCATCTGTTTGTCTTCTTTGGAAAAATGTCTGTTCAGGTCCTCTGCCCATTTTTAAATCCAATTTTTTAATTTATTTTGAGTTGTATGAATTCTTTGTATATTTTAGATATTAACCACTTATTGGATATACTTTTTATGTAAGGTGATTACCCTGCTTTGAAATGTTCTTCTCTTCTGAGAATAAAGTGACATTTTGTTGATCCATGTCTTCTTGCTTATTTGATCTCTCAGTAACAAGAAACACACATATTTATGAAATAGCTGACAAAGGCAAATGATGTGTTTGTGGTAATAGGACAGAGAGAAACAAACTGGCAAGCACAGATAGTGAGTAGGGCATCAGAAAATCAAATCCTGATTCACCAAAAGCGAGATCAGCATTTTGGTACATTTTATAGACATGGAATTTCACTCTTTTTAATAAAACAGGAATGGTGAAGTTATGGAAGAAATACAGTTTATTTTTATTTTATTTTATTTTTTTAGAAATACAGTTTAGTATTGAGCATTTCCATCCCCCAAATAAACATACCCAGTCATTTGCTCTAAATTTTGAAAAAGTCTTTGGCCCCTTTTAGCCAAACACACATAGCTATGATTGCATGCCTGCCAAGTCACTTCAGTCATGTCTGACTCTTTGCAACCCTACGGGCTGTAGCCCACCAGGCTCCTCTGTCCATGGGATTCTCCAGGCAAGAATACTGGAGTGGGTTGCCATGTCCTCCTCCCGGGAATCTTCCCTTCCCAGAGATCAAATCCAGGTCTCTCCAGTCTTCTGCATTGGCAGAAGACACTAGCGCCACCTAAGAAGCCCACTACGATTGCTGCTACTGCTGCTAAGTGGCTTCAGTCGTGTCCGACTCTGTGCGACCCCACAGACGGCAGCCCACCAGGCTCCCCCGTCCATGGGATTCTCCAGGCAAAAACACTGGAGTGGGTTGCCATTTATAACTAATTTTTAGAAGCCATTTCAGGCCTACTAAATAAGCAGAAGGTAATGATTAACTGAGTTCACTTTTATATGCTTGGTCAGTGTATTTAGAGTTGTTGAGGACAATTCAAGAAGAGAAACAGTTCCTGATTCAGCTGCCGAATACGGAGTGACCTGTGCCTGCTTTCATGCTAGTACTTATGTAACAATGCACTGCTGACGGTATGAACTAGTGGCAAACCACGGTGATTGCACTGAACTGTACCTTATATGTTGCGGTTTTGTAAAACAGCATTTGGATAGAGGCAAAGACTTTTGTTTTAGTAGAAGTTATAATCACTAACATCATCATAATTATATTTTCTACCAAGTTACAATGCCTATGATGACAAACACATATGTATATATATATATATATATATATATATATATATATATACATACATGTATAGTGCTTCTACTTTATAAGACATCTTTAAGATATCTGCTTTATAAGATAGAAGACAAAGATCATGTTCTCATTCTGACAGAATAATTGATTAAACTAACTTCTTCCTAACCCTTCTGTTAGAAAATGCCTGCTGCTGCTGCTGCTAAGTTGCTTCAGTCGTGTCCAACTCTGTGCGACCCCATAGACGGCAGCCCACCAGGCTCCCCCATCCCTGGAATGCTCCAGGCAAGAACACTGGAGTGGGTTGCCATTTCCTTCTCCAATGCATGAAGGTGAAAAGAGAAAGTGAAGTTGCTCAGTCATGTCTGACTCTTAGCGACCCCACGGACTGCAGCCCACCAGGCTCCTCCGCCCATGGGATTTTCCAGGCAAGAGTCCTGGAGTGGGGTGCCATTGCCTTCTCCGAGAAAATGCCTAGAAGTGATGAAAAAATTGTGACAAATAAATTTAAAGTACTGCCAAATTTAAAATTAAGAAAGAAGTATCCCCAAAGGACAAAACTCAATGGGGAAATGGAAGTCAAGGTACTAAGCACAACTTGACATTGGGAAAGAAGTTTAGAATGATGGTGGATATGGTGCTATGGAGTAGGAGGGAGATTAGGAGTGTTATTATATTCTGCATTTGGGCTTTAATTCGCAATATAGACAAATAATAAACGTTGAGTAAGACAATGAGTTGAAAAGTGAGAGATTACATGTATTTGGAACCACTGAAGGACTGTCATAAATACACAATGTAAAGATTCTGAGTTATGCTTCTGGTTTGATTCAGATGTTACTGGACAACTACTCTCACAGATACTATTAAGAGTGAAAAAAGATGCAAAAGAAGTTGAACTTACAGCACTGAAGAAAAGATAAAACTAGGTATATTGTGGAGGAGAGGTGACATTTTGAAGGGAATGGCATAGACAGCGTAAACTACTCATTTTGTGGCAGTTAGCAAAGAGGGCATCATGAACTCCATTAAGAAACATGCAGTTCTTCTGGAACAAAGAACTAGTGAGTGGAGTTTGCTGCTAAAAAATTACAGTAGAAGAACAGATACAATCTAAAGAACTGAGAGAAAAAAAATATGAGCAGAACTTCAGGGAAAGTGAAAGTCGCTCGGTCATACCCAGCTCTTTGCAACCCCATGGACTAAACAGTCCGTGGAATTGTCCAGGCCAGAATAATGGAGAGGGTAGCCGTTCCCTTCTCCAGGGGATCTTCCCAACCCAGGGATCGAACCCAGGTCTCTGGTCTTGCAGGAGGATTCTTTACCAGCTGATTCTTTATCAGGTGGATTCTCTATCAGGGAAATGATCAAAATCAAAATCATGTAATTGGAATCGCAGAAAGAGAAAACGGGTGCAGAAAATGTATATTAAGAAATAATGGCAAAATTTTTCCTAAATGTGGACAAAATTATAAATTTATAGATTCAAGAAATATTATAAATTAAAACAAAGAAAAAAACCTTTGCCAAGACACATCACTGCCGAAATTTAAAAGTAAAGAAAATAATCTTGAAAGCAAGAAAAAAAACACCCCACGTTACTTAGAAGATTAACCATGAACAGTTTTTTGTACACCAATTAAACATCAGTAAAGCAGGATAAATGGTATGTATCTGGGTAAATATAAAGGACTATATTTTTTAAGATCTTTAAAACATGTATTACTGTTAAAAGCAAAAATTATCATATTTATAATGGATTTCAATGTATATAAAAGTAATATATATGAGAATTAGAAGGGCAGGTCCAAGGAACCTATTTGGGTATAAATCTTCTTTACTTAAAATAGCAGCAGAATAATAACTCTAAGTAGGTTGTTAATGGAAGGTAAGTGCATTTTACTACCTAGAGTAACTATTGAAGAAATGATACAAAATGAGTTAGCCAGTGCTGGGATTCATGGGGTCGCAAAGAGTCGGACACGACTGAGCAACTGAACTGAACTGAACCACTTTGTGACACTATGGACTGTAGCCCGCCAGACTCCTCTGTCCATGAGATTTCCCAGACAAGAATACTGGAGTGGGTTGCCGTTTCCTTCTCCAGGGGATCTTCTTGACCCAGGGATTAAACCCATGTCTCCTGCATTGTGGATTATTTAACGCTGAGCCACCAGGGAAACTCTAAAAGGCCAATAAGTAAATTCAAAAGGAGTTTAAATTTTAAAAATTTAAATAGACTATTAAAAATAGTTCAGCAATCCAAAAGGAAGAAGGGAAGGAGGCTTCAGTTCAGTTCAGTTCAGTTCAGTTGCTCAGTTGTGTCCGAATCTTTGTGACCCCATGAACCACAGCACACCAGGCCTCCCTGTCCATCACCAACTGCCGGAGTCCACTCAAACCCATATCCATTGAGTTGGTGATACCATCCAAACATCTCATCCTCTGTCGTCCTCTTCTCTTCCTGCCCTCAATCTTTCCCAGCATCAGGGTCTTTTCAAATAAGTCAGCTCTTCGCATCAGGTGTCCAAAGTATTGGAGTTTCAGCTTCAACATCAGTCCTTCCAATGAACACCCAGGACTGATCTCCTTTAGGATGAACTATTGGGTCTCCTTGCAGTCCAAGAGACTCTCAAGAGTCTTCTCCAACACCACAGTTCAAAAGCATCAATTCTTCAGCGCTCAGCTTTCTTTATATTCCAACTCTCACATCCATACATGACCACTGGAAAAGCCATAGCCTTGACTAGACAGACCTTTGTTGACAAAGTAATGTCTCTACTTTTTAACATGCTGTCTAGGTTGGTCATAACTTTCCTTCCAAGGAGTAAATGTCTTTTGATTTCATGGCTACAATCACCATATGCAGTGATTTTGGAGCCCAGAAAACTAAAGTCAGCCACTGTTTCCACTGTTTCCCCATCTATTTGCCATGAAGTGATGGGACCAGATGCCATGATCTTAGTTTTCTGAATGTTGAGCTTTTAAGCCAACTTTTGGTGGCTCAGAGGTTAAAGCATCTGCCTCCAATGAGGGAGACCCAGGTTTGATCCTTGGGTCGGGAAGACCCCCTGAAGAAGTAAATGGTAACCCATTCCAGTATTCTTGCCAGGAGAATCCCATAGATGGAGAAGCCTCGTAGGTTATAGTCCATGGGGTTGCAGAGTTAGACATGACTGAGCGACTTTACTTTCACTTTCTTTCACTTTCATCAAGAGGCTCTTTACTTCTTCTTCACTTTCTGCCATAAGGGTGGTATCATCTGCATATCTGAGGTTATTGATATTTCTCCCAGCAATCTTGATTCCAGCTTGTGCTTCATCCAGCCCAGCGTTTCTCATGATGTACTCTGCATAGAAGTTAAATAAGCAGAGTGACAGTATATAGCCCTGACATACTCCTTTCCCAATTAGAAACCAGTCTGTTGTTCCATGTCCAGATCTAACTGTTGCTTCCTGACCTGCATACAGGTTTCTCAAGAGGCAGGTCAGGTGGTCTGGTATGCCCATCTCTTTCAGAATTTTCCACAGTTTATTGTGATCCACACAGTCAAAGGCTTTGGCATAGTCAATAAAGCAGAAATAGATGTTTTTCTGGAACTCTCTTGGTTTTTTGATGATCCAGCGGATGTAGGCAATTTGATCTCTGCTTCCTCTTCCTTTTCTAAAACCACCTCTGAGGTAAGGAGCAACAGCTGTGCTTTGCTGGAGTAGCCGTGAAAAGATACCCCACGTCCAAGGTAAGAGAAACACAAGTAAGATGGTAGGCACTGAGAGAGGGCATCAGAGGGCAGATAGACTGAAACCACAATCACGGACAACAGGCAAATCTGATCACACGAATCACAGCCTTGTCTAACTCAATGAAACTAAGCCATGCCCTGTGGGGCCACCCAAGATGGGTGGGTCATGGTGGAGAGGTCTGACAGAATGTGGTCCACTGGAGAAGGGAATGGCAAACCACTTCAGTATTCTTGCTTTGAGAACCCCATGAACAGTATGAAAAGGCAAAAAAGATAGGACTCCCCTATCTTCATCCCCTCAAAGATGAACTCCCCAGGTCGGTAGGTGCCCAATATGCTATTGGAGATCAGTGGAGAAATAACTCCAGAAAGAATGAAGGGATGAAGCCAAAGCAAATACAACACTCAGTTGTGGATGAGACTGTTGATAGAAGCAAGGTTTGATGCTGTCAAGAGCAATATTGCATAGGAACCTGGAATGTTAGGTCCACGAATCAAGGCATATTGGAAGTGGTCAAACAGGAGATGACAAGAGTGAACATCAACATTCTAGGAATCAGCAAACTAAGATGGACTGGACTGGGTGAACTTAACTCAGATGACCATTATATCTACCACTCTGGGCAGGAATCCCTTAGAAGAAATGGAGTAGCCATCATGGTCAACAGCATGCAGTACTTGGATGCAATCTCAAAAACGACAGAACGATCTCTGTTCATTTCCAAAGCAAACCATTAAATATCATGGTAATCCAAGACTATGCCCCAACCAGTAATGTTGAATAAGCTGAAGTTACACAGTTCTATGAAAACCTACAAGACCTTCTAGAACTAACACCCAAAAAAGATATATTTTTCATTATAGGGGACTGGAATGCAAAAGTAGGAAGTCAAGAAACACCTGGAGTAACAGGCAAATTTGGCCTTGGAGTACAAATGAAGCAGGGCAAAGACTAATAGAGTTCTGCCAAGAGAACGCATTGGTGATAACAAACACCCTCTTCCAACAACACAAGAGAAGACTCTACACATGGACATCACCAGATGGTGAACACCGAAATCAGATTGATTATATTTTTTGCAGCCAAAGATGGAGAAGCTCTATACAGTCAGCATAAACAAGACCGGGAGCTGACTGTGGCTCAGATCATGAAATTCTTATTGCCAAATTCAGACTGGAATTGAAGAAAGTGGAGAAAACCACCAGACCATTCAGGTATGACCTAAATCAAATCCCTTATGACTATCCAGTGGAAGTGAGAAATAGATTTAAGGGACTAGATCTGATAGACAGAGTGCCTGATGAACTATGGATGGAGGGAATGGCAAACCAATTCAGTATTTTTGCCTTGAGAACCCCATGAACAGTATGAAAAGGCAAAAAAGATAGAACTCCCCTATCTTCATCCCCTGAAAGATGACCTCCCCAGGTCAATAGGTGCCCAATATGCTATTGGAGATCAGTGGAGAAATAACTCCACTGTGTGACATTGTACAGGAGACAGGAATCAAGACCATCCCCAAGAAAAGAAGTGCAAAAAAGCAAAATGGCTGTCTGAAGAGGCCTTACAAATAGCTGTGAAATGAAGGGAAGCGAAAAGCAAAGGGGAAAAGGAAAGGTATACCCATTTGAATGCAGAGTTCCAAAGAAGAGCAAGGAGAGATAAGAAAGCCTTCCTCAGTGATTAGTGCAAAGAAATAGAGGGAAAAAATAAAATGAAAAGACTAGAGATCTCTTCAAGAAAATTAGAGACACCAAGGGAACAGTTCATGCAAAGATGGGCTTGATAAGGACAAATGGTAGGGACCTATTAGAAGCAGAAGATATTAAGAAGAGGTGGCAAGAATACACAGAAGAACTGTATAAAAAAGATCTTCAAGACCCAGATAATCACAAGGGTGTGATTACTCACCTAGAGCCAGACATCCTGGAATGTGAAGTCAAGTGGGCCTTAGGAAGCATCACTACGAACAAAGCTAGTGGAGGTGACGGAAAGAGGCTTCAGTTCAGCTCAGTTCAGTTGCTCAGTCGTGTCCAACTCTTTGCCACCCCATGAATCGCAGCATACCAGGCCTCCCTGTCCATCACCAGCTCCCGGAGTTCACTCAGACTCACGTCCATTGAGTCAGTGATGCCATCCAGCCATCTCATCCTCTGTTGTCCCCTTCTCCTCCTGCCCCCAATCCCTCTCAGCATCAGAGTCTTTTCCAATGAGTCAACTCTTCGCATGAGGTGGCCAAAGTACTGGAGTTTGATCTCCTTGCTGTCCAAGGGACTCTCAAGAGTCTTCTCCAACACCACAGTTCCAAAAGCATCAATTCTTCGGTGCTCAGCTTTCTTCACAGTCCAACTCTCACATCCATACATGACCACTGGAAAAACCATAGCCTTGACTAGACGGACCTTTGTTGGCAAAGTAATGTCTCTGCTTTTCAATATGCTATCTAGGTTGGTTGGGACAAACAAAAAATGAATAATAAAATGGTTGTGCTAACTACCAAGAAAAGATGTTTTAAAAATCAGACACTATTTAATAGGTATTGATTGGGCAAAATAATTGCTAAATATGACGCTTATGTATGGGTATAGCAAACCTATGGCTATAGCAAAATTGATTCTCATACGTTGCTGTTGTGAATGCAAATTACTATCAACACTACATAGTGATAGCCTATACGTGAGCAATTTAACTTTTATGTGTGTGCCTTAGACAAGCTGTTGTAAACATGCTTGAAAAACATATGCAAAGATTTATTGAAACATTTTTAAACTTATTTTTAATAGAGGGGAAAATGCAAAAAATTGAGCTTTATAGAATTTAATTCTGACAAAATATTCACTATAATCCCACAGAATATGGTTCTGACAAAACATGATCCACTGGAGAAGGTAATGGCAAACCACTTCAGTATTCTTGCCTCAAGAACTCCATGAACAGGTTAGAATATAATGCCAGTTAACTAACATTAAAATTTAAACAATGCTGCCTATTGTTTATGGATATTTACAGTAAGTTTAAAGCTCTGATTAGGAACTACCAAATCATGAGTGTCATCACATTTGAGCAGGAAGGTAATAAGCGTGAGAAGGTAGTTATACTGTTCAGATTTTAAAAAGAAACCAGAAGCTAAAATAATATTTTTAAATAGAAAGGAAATACACAATTACTTGTAGCTCCTATTTATACAATTCACTTTACGGGTCTTTTTACCCCATAATACTTTTTGTTATGGTAATTTCAGAGTCAGTTGATTGAGTTATCCAAGGATAATGAAAAAAGGAACAAATACTGTTCATTCATCTCCTGCTTTATTCATCATTCTTAGGAAAGGCAGTAGTCTGAATGGAATGTACACATTTTGATTCTTCCTAATTTGCCAGAGGTTGAGGTAGGACTCATAATCTGTGACCTCCCATTCCTGACACCTGGCTTTGACACTTTAGAGTTTCCTTTTTGACTGGGGCAGCGGCTTCACCAGTGCTAGTACTGCATGGCTATGTTAGAAATATTATAACTTTCAATCTCCTATACGTGTTTCCAAATGTTTTGCAGGTTAAGAGAGTATCATTTCTTACTCTCTAAGCAGCTCACAATAATTGAGGAAGAACTCTAAAACTGAGAAGTCAAAATGGAATGTCATAGTGCAATGCTATGCGACAATTAAAAATAATCACATGGTAATATGCTCCCAGAATACTATTAGGGGGAAAAACAGTGTCCAAATCCATAGTTTGATGCTACTGACATATAAATTTTGTTAAAGTTAGTAATAATTATAAACACATGGATGCATAGACTCATATTTCCCCAGGGTGGGAGTGGAAGGGAACTCTATGTACCAAAATGTTACGTCTGTTTATCACCACTTAATGAAATCCATGACTACACCTTTTTCTTTCTTTCTGTATTGTCTATCGTTCAATGGATGCTTTTACTTTCATAATTTAGAATGTTCAACTCTAAAGACAATTAATTTAAACTTTATTTAAATCTAAATAAATTTCAGAAATGTGGTAAATTTCAGAAATATGGCATCTGTTTTTGCCCACTTCCTACAAATAGTGTGTTAAAGTTAGAGTGCTATCTAATTATGGCTAATTCAAAGATAAATTTAGTTTTATTTCCACGTTTGTTACTGAGGGCTTCCCAGGTGGCACCAGCAGAAAAGAATCCACCTGCCAGTGCAAGAGACACAAGAGCTGCAAGTTCAAACCCTGGGTCAGGAAGATCCTCTAGAGGAGAAGGAACTGGCACCCATCCCAGTATTCTTTTTTGGAGAATCCCATGGACAGAGGAGCCGGGCAGGGTACAGTCATGGGGTCGCAAAGAGTCAGACACAGCTGAGCACCTGACCACAGCACTTCTGTTATTGAATTTGGTTTTGAAAGGAGTATACTTTTCAATCTTTGTGATTATCAATTTAGAACAGATCAAATATAAAATTTGATTTAAGCTCTGCAGTCAAAATCTAGGCTAGATTCTTTACTTTCTTTTCTAAAGCACAGTACTTCTAAGATCAGAGGATCCAGATGACTTCTTTCAAGAGAGGTTATTTATATTTTTCTCCTTTTGTATTAACCATGAAGTAGTATTTGGATGAGCCCTTGTCATATGGACTTGAATGAAAAAGATATTTTATTAAAATGTAAAGTGAGGTTACCTTCTGTTCTATCCCAAACAACAAAAAATCAAAATTAAGCTACTCTAAGAAACAGGACATTTGCAAAATCTTCATTCTCCAGCATTTGGGTAGTATTTAGCTCAAGTATTTTGATACCATTTGCCAAGGAAGAAACCGAGAACACAAAAATGCTTGCTAGGGTATTTTTCTCTTTCTTTTTC
This sequence comes from Capricornis sumatraensis, assembly GCF_032405125.1. NCBI lineage: Eukaryota > Metazoa > Chordata > Mammalia > Artiodactyla > Bovidae > Capricornis > Capricornis sumatraensis. The sequence continues at coordinate 87,192,304 of NC_091072.1, forward strand.
TGCTTAGATTTCTCATCCATAATACATTGGATTGATTCTTTTGTTGGTAGTTTAATATAAGGGTAGTTCACAAATTTTTTCTCTAAGTCTCTTAGGATAAATAAAGTGTCAACACATGCATTTCTAATTAATGCACTAATTAATTTCTAATTAATGCATTTTTAATTAGAAATGCACCCACATTTCTAATTAATAAGATGTTTATTTTACACTAATAGCATGAAATAAAGAGTGGAATTTCATATGATTATGTCCATTGGGTAGTTGCCATCTCTTGTTTTTGTTATTTGCAGAGTTATATTACTGTAATTTGAAATCAATGCAACTAGAATTAATTTAAAAATTCTTATGGAGAAATTTTCATTTAGTTTAATTTTGCATTTTTCTTACTGTATTTCTCTTTACATACATAGTATATTTAAAGCCATGCTGGAAAAATTTTTTGACACAATGTGGTTTTCCAGGTTGGTTAAGCTGTCTATGGAATTAGAGCCTTTTGCTGGTCCCTCCTTCTGGAAAGTTCTTTAACCAGGTATCTGTTTGATAACTCTTTCACCAACTTCAAGTCTCTAGTCTTTGCTCAGCTTCACATGTGGCTTATCTTGAATATCTTATTAATTTGGTAAACTCCTTGTACTCATTTTGACCCCACCCTCACTCTCCTAATTTCCCATACTTCCATGTAATTTTCCCTTTCCCCAAAGCACTTATCAACTTTCACCATATTATATAATTTATTTCTTTCTTATATTTACTGTTAAATGTGTAATTCTTCCTCCTAGAATGCAAGCATCTTGAGGACAGGAATCTTTGTCTTTGGGGCTTAATAATACATCCTAAGAACTAAAAACACCTCCTGGATCATCACAGGTACTCAATGTCTGTTTTCTTTAAATTATTTGAGGTCAAATAAGGTATCAACGAAATATCAGCAGATTATTTCACTATTTGGGGAATGAATGCGATGTAGCCTATCCCATTGTAACTTGACTTCAAATACTGTTTCCTAGTATATTCTCTGAGCAATGATGCTAGTGTTGTCCTGGCACATTTGGATTCTGTTGAATAAGTCAAAATCATGGCCATGGACAGGTGACTGACTGCTTAATTATTTGAGGACACGAATGATCATATTACAGTCAGTTTTACTAAGCTTTCCTCTAATTCTCCTCTCCATGTGTGGAGGTGTAGGTTTTTTTACAAAGGAACATCTTAATCTAAAAATGTTTGTCCACACTAAGTCTTAGACTGATAAATTACCATCTTCTCTTCTATAGGCATACAGCTGCAAGAATGAGGGGAATAAGGAACTATAAGACAGAGAGAACCATGGCTTTTCATTTCTAAGAGTGAGCAATCAGTAAGAAAGGCATGGAAGCCCATGTTTGGGAGATATTCTTTCACATCATCCTACAGTTATGGTAGAAAATGATTAACAGGAATGGAGTCAGATTAAATGATTTAACCAAGCCATAGCTACATTCTTTGAATCTTCTTAGTGTCTTGGGCTTTTGGGTGAATGAATTGTTCCAAAAGGGCCTCATTCAAGGAAATCTTAAAGAATGATCAAACAATGTAAAAAATGTATGTGACTGGCCCCAAGTAGCTGGTCTAAGCTGACACTGGGGGTTCTCACATCTGTGTGCTGCTCAGGATGATGTATGGGGTAAGTGCATCCTGATTAGTGTCTTGGGATGGACAGAGAGCTAATGCAGAGAGTCAGCAGTTTACAAATCTATTACCGACATCTTGGCTGAATCTGACCTTTGCAGTGCCAGAGTAGATGACTACTAGCTAGCTCCCAGGAAAGCTTATGCTTCATCTTGAATAAAATTTTAATGATGAACCAGGAGCGGAATCTATCAGTACTTATAGCCTTTCTACTATGATTTTTTTGTATTATACTGGAGTGGGTAGCCATTCCCTCCTCCAAGGGAATCTTCCCAACCCAGGGATCAAACTCAGGTCTCATGCATTGCAGGCAGATTCTTTACCAGCTGAGCCACAAGGGAAGCCCGTATTATACTAAGACAGCTATAGAAGACTATATATCTTATTTTGGGTATCTAATTTTTTCTCAGAATACATATTGCTGTCTTTATGTATTTGTATGTGTGTGTGTGTGTGTGTATGTGTATCAAACACTTGAATAGCTAAAACTCAAAAAAACTAGAGCTCTGTTAAGTTGTAAAATTTAATTGTCATTAATCCTCTTGATGAAGTCTGTTTCTTGAGATGTTCCCAACTCAGGGATCAAACCCAAGTCTCCTGTATTACAAGCAGATTCTTTACCATCTGAGGCACCATGGAAACCCCTTGAAAATACTACATTTTCCATTTAAGTCTTGAAGTTAATTCTTTCTATTTATCAGGGAATCAGTACAACAGAGTTGTTAAAGCCTAGTACTAGGGTCACCAGTCCTGAATTTTAATCCCAGCCATATCACTTACTAGCTGGATGTATGGGCAAATTACTAGCCTTACTGAGTTTTAGTTTCCTTCTTTCCTCAAAAAGGAAAATAACATCTCCCAGAGCTTTTGTGAGAGTGTGAAAATATATATTTTGTAAATTTTAGTCATTTCGTCTTCACTCCTGGTGCCCTTTCTATCTCGCTGTTTTCTTCCCTGTGTGCTTACACGGAAGGGTAGATTGTTCTGCTTTTTCATAGTTGGAAAACTATTTTTAAAAATTAATGGTGAAGCCACTCATCTGAATGTACCTTTGCCCCCAAATTTCTACTTCCTTCTCTTGGATTCTGAGCCGTTCTACTCTGAATGCAGCTTAATTCACCTCCAGTCCTTCAATTTGTGTAAATAAATTACTACTCTTCTTTTCCCCTCTCATCTATAGATATCTCTCAGGCGATGGAAACGAACTTTGTGACTGACAAAATGGCTATAAAGCATGGGGCAGGGTAAACACATTACAGGTCTCAATAACACTTGGTCACTGTCACTTGTTGCTCCTGAACACACTCAGAAGTTCCTTGCACTCATTTCACTATTTCATGCCTCTTTTCCTGGCTCACACAATCCCACAACCTCTCTCTTCATATGGAACAGTTAGAACTTATTTATCCAGCGAGACTCAGCTTATTTATTGCTTTCCACGAATAGTTTCTTGCCCGCTACACATCCCTGCCCCCACTTCCACCCTTCAAGAAGAGATCATCTCTCTCCTGCTCTACTTTACTGTAAGCATACTTCTTACAGGTTCTTCTAAGCATGATTGTGGGTGCTGTCTATCTTTGTTCACTAGATGCTGACCTTAGAGTCCACTGCCACAGCATTGCCTCATCCATTTGTAGACAATCTCCTATGGGTGTTTCTCGCTACAGAGCTTTATTGCCAGATATAGGATCAGTGTCTTCTGCTCTGGCCCTGACCTAATTCTAATCAGTTAATTACAACTGTCACTATTTACATTGATTATATGTGAAGTAGTATATTGTAGTGGTTTGGTAACAAATTATCTGATTGTGCATCCTAACTCTACCAATTTGTCTTTTGGTTGGTTACCTACTACTTGAGTTTGGGCAAGGTGCTTCTCTGATGTTTGTCTAAGTGTGCTCAGTCGTGTCTGATTCTTTGTAAGCCCATGGACTATAGACCATCAGGCTCCTCTGTCTATGGAATTTTCCAGGCAAGAATACTGGAGTAGGTTGCCATTTCCTACTCCAGGGGATCTTCTCAACCCAGGGGTCAAACCCACGTCTCCTGCATTGAAAGGTGGGTCCTTTACCACTGAGCCACCAGCAAAGCCCTACCATCTCTAAATTGAGATAATGATAATACCTCCTTGCAGGGATATTGTAAAGTTTAAGTGGGAAATTCATATGCTTAGAATGCAGCCTGGCACACAGAAGCGCTAATCAAGGTTAACGCTCATATTTAAATAATAATCATAATCTAAATAATTTAAAGAAGAAACTTTTACAGTCAGTAGATCCAATTTCTTTTAAGTGTCCTAGGGAAAGATGGCCAGTATGAATGGTTTCCATCCATTTATAGACATGTTAATGTGGAGGCTCATAGTGGTTATATTCAGTTTGAGGGCATGTTCTGAAAGGCTTCTTTCCCGTATAAATTCTTCCTGACTCTCACTTCCTAGGAAACAGAGATGGTGCATTTTCTGGTGAAAAGATTTCCCATGAGAGTAATTTTCTGTTTCTCTTTCAAAATGTAAATGATTTCCTTTAGGACATAGTTCTGTAATCCAGTATTATTAATAATTTGCCTGGCTCTCTCATAGTAATTTCCATACTTCTTTAAACTGGAGCTAGTTTTCTGAAACTGGGTGTAGTTTACTAACAGAGGCTCTTCTCTAAAACACCAAATTGCCCTCACTGGTGTTAGATCGCCGAATCAAGGGAAAGCAGCGAATCTGTCTCAAAGAATTAAGGGGTTGGCTTTTCATTGATTGGCTGATTTACTTATTATACTCTGACTTCACATGTCACCGGATCAATCTCTTGAAAGTATATTAGGTCAACTCACCAAGGAATATGAAATTTTTTCTCCTTTATCTTTTTCAAGTGAATTAATAATTACTGTCCAGTCACCAAAATTACATCTCACTTGAGGTTATTTTTACTGTACTGAACTATTCTAGTGGTATATCTTGAATTAGAAACTGGAAATTTTGCTGTGAAGGGAATTTTCATGCACAGTTTAATAATTCAGCTACCTCCACCCCTGGGCAAAATAAATAGCTAGCTGAACGCTTGTTGGCAAAGTCACAGCGAATTATATTATTTGAAACTCTAAATATCCCCCAAATAAATGTTGAAATTATCTGTGGGAAAGCAAGGGGTTTGGGGCATTACAGTAATATTGCTTCCTTGCCGAATGTGCATTTTCTTCTTGGAGATCTATGGAGTTTGGTAAAATTTTTTTTTTTTATTAGGAATAATAGAAGTACACCCATTGTACTTGGGCTGCAATCACTCCTCCTGACTCTCAGCCCTTCAGCAATTCCAGGACCTGATGTTAGATGAGAAGAGTTACTCCTCTGATTCTTAAACATAGATAAATAAGCTATCTCAAATATCTAGTAAGAATTCCAAAGAGTTGGGAAACTGTCACTATTGAATTTTATCAACTAGTTGCTTTTAATTAATTTATTTTTGATCATTTGTTTTGTGTGAGGCACTGTTAGAGTCAGTTGGCATACATCAGTGAATACAACTGTCAAAGATAACTGCCATTGTAGAGGTTGGATTCCATTGTGGGAAGGGGGTGGGGTTAAGGAAAGAGATAATGAATGATAGACCATTCCATGCCATTAGTAATTCTTCTGGTATGTTAGAAACCGATATATACTATGGGAAAGGAGACTGGGGAAAAGTGAATCCAGAGTAAGGAAAGAGGTTGTAGCCTAGGGAGATCTGGGGTGAAATGGTTTTGCCTCAGAAATGGTACGTAACACACCCATGTGGGGAAGTGGTGGAGTGGGGAGAGTAAAGCTGCACAGAGCTCGATTTTCAGCACAGAAGTTTCTGGCCTTGTCTCTCAGTGCTAGAGATGAAATAAATTATAAAGGAAATGATACTGCCCAGGCTCAGATCCTGTGACATCCTCTCTAATTGAAACTCTTATGGGTAGCATGTTTCCCATTAGTTGTCCCAGTCCACAGAGGATGGAGAAAGAAAGCATTGAAGAGATACGCAGTTCAATTCAACAAGCACTTAGTCATACATTTTATTTACCCAGAATGACTTTATTCAATTTCAGTGATACAAAGATGCAGACGTTCTTAAGGCCCCTCAGCTATGTTGTAAGATGAACCACAGATGAATGAATATAAAAGAAAAATATGTGATGTTGCTAAGCAAAGGTTGTATATACATTCACATGTGGAAGAGAAATACTGTAATCTGGAGTTAGCCCAGGGCTTTCTGGAAAAATGAGATCAAGGTTAGACCTTTGCAAGCTTGAGTGTGGTAGTGAAGCAAGTGGGAGTAATCCGGGAAGGGCCACAGTATCCCAAGACACAGAGGTAGAAAAGTCAGAGCTCCTGGGTTAATTAAGGGAGAGAAATCTGGCCAAGGGACTTCATGACCAGGAGTAATGAGCCCCTGGACTAATAGAAGGATTTCCACACTCAGTGTCCCCAATGAGGGGGATCAACACCTATATTAGACAGACTGCTACAGCCTTCCTAGGGACTCAGACTTGGACAGGAGGAGTCTAGTTACAGGGGTGATTCCATTACATTTTACCTTAGTAAAGTGGAGACAAAGGATAATATCTCCAAAATACAAAAAGATGTCTTCCTCTCTTCTGTTACATGGATATGTCCTACCAGTCTCTAAGTATGGCCTAACTTAGGCCACTACGGCGGTCATAGGCTTTGAGCTTGAAAAACAGGGACCCCGCTGAAGACACGGGAGAGGGGGATCGTGTTAGAAAGAAGGCACCCCCAGGATGCGTGTTCACTGCTTATACTCAGCAGGCTGCCTCATGACCTCTCCCCCTGGCAACACCTGCACTCTGTTCCCATGGGCAGCCCGGAGAGGTTGGCACTCGGAGGCCCAGAGAACGTCAGCTCCCATGGATGAGCTATGTCCACGTGTAAACCAAGATTTGGGGAAGGGACACGGTGAGGTGGGGGGGCTGACACTTTTTTAGGCCGTTTCCTCTGGTTCCTCAAGTCGGGCCCTCATCTGGTCCCACTCCCAGGTTTTGGACAGATGCTGGATCCCTGATGACAGTCTCAGCATGCTTCCCCCACACCCCCGCGCCGGGGAGCCTGCTTCCCTCGCAGCAGCCGCTAAGACCCGGAGGAGTGGAATTCCACTTTGAAACTCTGTGCGTGCGGCGCGAGGGCCAGCACCGGGCATGCTCAGTCGCCGCGGCGCGGTGGGGCTGCTGCTCCTACAGCTCTGGCCCCGGGCTCCAGGGCTGGCTCCCCCCACCTCCTCCCCCCGCCGCACCCCCCCCCCCCCCACCGCGGCTGCGGAGCTTCCAGAAGGCCGAGCTGTAGCGGCTCCCCGCGATCTCGGCCCCCGCCCAGCGCCGCCCGGCTTGCGGCCGCCTTCCCACTCCTCTTCCTCCCCTCCTCTCTTAAGGTGGAGAAGCTGGTGCTTGCTTCTGTTCGCGCCACACACCGCTCTGCCAGCCTCAGCCCAGGACCTGCGAATGCCTCCCGGAGACCAGAGGACTCGGCGGGGGCTCTTTCCAACACCACTTTGCCTGAAGTGGGGTCGTGGCGGAGTTGCTCCTCCGCCACTCAATGCAAAGCACTATGCGGAGAGCGGTCGGCTTCCCTGTGCTGTGCCTGCTTCTTAGTCTTCACGCTGCAGGTAAGGGGTTGCCCGGCAGAGCTGTGGATGCGCCGGGAGACTGCACATGCTCCAGGACTCTAGGGAAAGCTGGCTTCGCGAGGAAACCCTTAGAAAGGCAAAGCAGGACAGTGCTGACACGGTAGGGGCGAGGGAGTCCTGCACCTGTTGGAAGACGGAGGCCGAAAACTTAAGCTAAAATCAGCCCGTGATTTTTCCTGACCTCGTATGAACATTTTCAATGCGAATACAGGTTTGCTTCCTCCACCCCTCCCCTCCATCTAGACTCCCAGATTTTGTTTCTAAGCTCCGCACTTGACTGCCCGTTTTTCAGGAGGCTGACAAGACTCCCTACTGGATGTAATATTTTCTACTGCAGCGGCTACTTCCGTAAGGTCTCTCGGTTTAGCGAGAGCTCACAGGGATCCATTGGCTGTAACCTGATGGACCGCATCTCTGCCCCAAAGATCGAAATACACGGTTCCCATTAACGATGCCACTCCAGGCTCCTTTGGCCCCAGCTCTTGTCAGTCGAATTTTCTAAACCAATAAGACGGACGAAAGCTTTAAAATAGGACTCTCTCGTCTCTTTCAGCATCATGGTCAGGTTCCGAGGGCACAAGACAGAAAACCAATCACTGTTTCAAAGCTGACAACCGCAGGGTAGGCACTGTCCCTGGGACGGGTTTGATGAGGTATAGAAAGAAATGACAGTGAGACTGATTCCCGGATATAAATATAGTTGATATCAGAACCAGTATCAGGTTTCGTTTGGAAGCAAACCTTAGGAAGTACCTGGGGAATTGTACATAAAATGTCGCTATAGATCCTGCTTTTTGGATACATGCAGGCTCGATCTGATACAGGGACTTGCTGGACTGAATCCTTTATCATTTTTACACACACATGAACCAAAATAAAATATGGTAGAGAGATTTTGGGAGCCCTACTGCGACAGCAGTTGTCCGTGCAGTATCCCTGTAGCAATCAAAGAACAGGTATTTTCCCCGAGTTTGCCTGTCATCCAATCACACGTATTCATTCATTTTTCCAAGCAATATTTTATTGAGTATATACTACAGTTCAGAGATAGTGCATGAAGATAATGGATATAAAATTGCAATTTTGGGGTATCTTTTAGAAAGAGTGTGGGTGAGTCCTTTTCTGTGTAGGCAATTGTGAGAGTGAAAGATGGTACTTCCTTATTTCTAGCTAATGCTATTTTAATGTATTGTGAATCTCTTGAACAAGTAATGTATAGGAACATTCAGGCTATAATTAAGTACCCATGTTAATTGTTATAATTATGATGTTATATTGTGGAATTTTCAGTAGTTCTTTAGCACTTTGAAAACCGGGATGTAGCTATGACATGGTCATTAAATTATTTGCAAACAGTTGTAGTAAATCCTTTTATTACTGCATACAATTCTTTAATGTCAAAATATGAGATGAAAACATACACATTGGGTTGAATTTTATTTACATTATTGTTTAATTATAGCCCTGAGACAAATAGCTATTACCAAAAATATCCTCAGTTCCTATCAAATTTAGGAATGATTTGAACTGATCTATGAAAAATATTAGTGTTGTTATTTTTAAAACTAATATATAACATTTCTAAAGATAACATTTTATGTATCTTGAGTAATTATAACTTAAAAGCTATAAATAACCTTAAAATGAAGCAGGTGGAAAACATTTATAAATTTGTTGTGGATGAACATTTGGGATGAGGAAATAGAGGACTTCTGTTCATCAAAAGAGAAACCTAGAAGTCTGTAGCCCTAGATTATACCTGGAGCTCTGCCAAAGGGTGTATTACCAAGACAAACCAATCCAACTCTACTTTGACTTCTTAATTTGAGGGGAAAAAAAAAGGAAGATGATTAATCAATTGAATTTAGTCACAAGGCATTGAAGGCTATCTCCAGATGTCAGTTGTAAGATGCCATATAGAAATTAATTACATTCATATTTTTAATGTAGTGCTTTTGATAGGTGTTTTTTCCCCAGCAGATTGCAAGTTTAATATTGTGGTTGTCTTGCCAGTTTCATTTTGAATGCATTTTAATTTAAACAGCAATTTGTGGGTCACAAGCTGTCATCAGATTAAAATTCATCACAGTTATCTAAATAACATTGTTAGGACTTTTCATTAGAACTGAGACGAATCAGCTTTCTTGATCTCAGCTCCTGTAGATTTGGGTAATAAAAAGGTGAGTGAGTGGAAGGACAAAGATCAAGAAGTCAGTGATAGTCTCTACTTGTTGAATGTCTCATTTGGCTTCTCTTACAGAAAGCTCTCCTCTCAGGGGGAAAGTGGGCTTTATAAAGAAGGAGAATGAATTCTGTGTAGTCAAGCCTCTTTGGCTGAAAAGCTAATTGATCTGTTTTGTTGTGCCCAGGGTAAGCTGGCAGAACTAATGATAGGTTAGACCTCTTTCAGGATGGGAGAAATTGGCTGCCAGGATGTAAGTGCTCTTCGTAGCTATACTAAAAACTGTTAACTTCCATAGTCATTCTCCTAATGGTAAAGTAGCAAACTGTTTTCACCTTGAGTACCCTCTCCAACTGTTTGGTCATGATCGCCTGAGTCACTATGCAAAAAAAAAAAAAAACCATTCTGAGCAACCCTGAGTTCTGATGACTTAACAGGGAAAAGTATTGCGATCTGTTTGCAATGTCTATGGGAGCAAAAAGAGGAAGAGGGGTACAATGCTGTGTAATTAACATCTCTAGAGAAGATAACTGTAATGAATTACTGAGCATGGAGTTTATCAGAGAACCTGGACTCAACTCTATCCATGGCAGCTGATTTTTGTAGACCTTCTTAACAGAAAAAGTGATAGTTATTGTTCACCCAGCTGCTTACTACACAGGTGAGAAAACTATGATTCAGTAACTAGTAGATATTATTACTTTAAAGTGCCAGTTAACAGTATAGTCAGGGTAAAAACCCCATGTTTCCAGGCCTGTGATTGCACTCTATGTAAAATCCTACACTCTTTGGGAGGCTACCATTGAGATAGTGGTGCCAGATTCTTTTCCCCTAATTGTCCTCATTCCTTACACCTCTGTGAAGCAACATAATGTATCAACGTCACTAGAAAAGACCACTTTAGGAATATCGAGGAAGGCAACTACAAGGTACTCAATGATTCGGATGGTAAAATAATTACGTAGAAGAGCCACAGGTAGCTTATTTCCTTCAGTGTTTCTTCTCTTTCTTTGCCCAAAGAACTATGGGAGATTATATTTATTGATAATATTTTAGTTACAAAGGAGTAAATGTCTTGGGGTATCTTGAAGATTCTCATGGGAAAGCTTTCTTTTTCCTAGAGAATGTCTTGCTAAAAAAACACAAGTTGATCTCAATGCATTACTCTCTCTTCGAGCTCTGGAAATGGTTCTTTCAAATTTCTGTATGGTTCTTACTACCTGCTTTTCTGAATGACACAGAGACTACTTTCAATGTATATTCTGATGATGCTTCTGCATTCTCAGAGAAGTGCCTAGTCTTCTAGTCTTTGAGAAGCAAGAGTTCCTGTGATGGAACTAAGAGGATCAGGGAGGTCATTGGCAGAAACCCCATACTCAAAAGAAAGGGTAGGAACTTCCCTGGTGGTCCAGGGGTTAAGAATCTGCCTTGCAATACAGTGAACATGGGTTCAATCGCCGGTTGGGGAGCTGAGATTCCACATGCCATGAAGCAACTAAGCCATGCACCGCAATTACTGAAGCCTGTGTGCTCTAGAGCCCCTGTACTGCAGCTAAGACCCAATGCAGCCAAAATAAATAAATAAAATATCTTTTTAAAAGAAAGGGTAGACCGATAGGAAAATGATATTTTAAGATATCTTTTCTCAATGAAGAGTCCCTTAGAGTTCCAGAATCAGTTTTTCACTCAACATAGTTCTTAACACTGGCCAGGGGTCTGCTCTATTCTCTCCCATATTACCTCTCTGATATCTCTCTGCTTTCCTCTTTTTTGTCTCTCTCCAGCTACAGTGGTCTCCTCCCTATTCCAAGAAGACACCAAGTGCTTGCCCATCCTCCCAAAAAGTTTTATTTCTTTGCCTGAACTATCCTTTCTCCATATTTCCATGGCTCAATCCCTCAATTTTCAGTCTTTGTTCAAAGATTACTTTCTCAGTGAAGCCCTCATTGCCTATCCTAATTAATATTTCATCACCCCTCAAATCTTCCAATACCCTTCCTTGATTTATTTTTATTATTAATTGTATTGAAATGTAGGTGATTTACAATGATGTGTTGATTTCTGCTGTATAGCAGAGTTCCTCAGTAACTCATACAGATACTCTTTTTCATATTCTTTTCCATTCTGGTTTATCACAGGATATTCAACATATATAGTTATAGTTCCCTGTGCTATATAGTAGGACCTTGTTGTTTCTCGATTCTATACATACTAGTTTGCATCTGCTAATTCCAAGCTCTCAATTCTCTCCCCCTTGGCAACCACAGATTTGTTCTCTATGTCTGTTTCTGTTTCCTAGATATGTTCATTTGTGCCCTATTTTAGATTCCACATATAACCCCTGATAGCTCAGTTGGTAAAGAATCTGCCTGCAATGCAGGAGACCCTGGTTCAATTCCTGGGTCAGGAAGGTCCACTGGAGAATGGATAGGCTGCCCGCTCTAGTATTCCTGGGCTTACCTTGTGACTCAGCTGGCGAAGAATCTGCCTGCAATGTGGGAGACCTGGGTTTGATCCCTGGGTTGGGAAGGTCCCCTGGAGAAGGGAAAGGCTACCCACTCCAGTATTCTGGGCTGGAAAATTCCATGGACTTCCATGGGGTCACAAAGCGTGGACACAACTGAGCGACTTTCACTTTCACTTTTCATAAGTGCTATCATGTATTTGTCTGTTTTGTTTCCTGCTATTTCTATAGCAGATCCTGCCCATCCTAGCACTGGGAGAGGAGCAGTGCCGGGCATAAAAGCTACTAAAGATTAGACAAATACATTGAATAAATAAAAACAACACAGTAATATTTCTAGTCTCCTCTTTTTGCATTTAATTTCTTCTTGGCACTCATGCAAGGCACCTACTCAACTTAGCCACTTCCAGAATGGATTTCAGCAGAGCTCATTTACCCAAAAATTAAGTTGCTCCCCAGAAGTCTCACATACCCAGGGGACATACAATCTCAAGCAGACTTTGCTACTTTGGGAAATGAAGAGCAACTGGGGATGGGCTTTAACTATCGATGAACTCAGTGGCAAAGTCCTTCCAACTGATTGCCAGATGCTGTAAGAGCCCAAATGCCTTGTTGGTTGGCTATATTTTTAATTCTTTGTAAAATGCTTTATACCTGTGGGAATGGCTATGATAATGTCTGCATCTTTAGCACTTAAGAAGATAGATGTATGTATATTTGAGACCACACATTCCTAGAACCACGGAGACTGCTTATTCTATTGGAAATGACACCCTGACTAGCACGTTGTAAAATTGTGGATTGTATTATCCACAACCCAGATAATGATGAATGTATTATCTATCATTCAGACTTCTTCTCTGTTTCTCATCTACTCTTCTATCAACTCTAATCTTTTTTTCTTAATTTTAAATTTATTTATTTTTTGATTGAAGGGTGATTGTTTTACAGGATTGTGTTGGTTTCAGCCAAACATCAACGTGAGTAAATCATAGATAAACATATGTCCCCTCCCTCCTTCCCATCTTCCCTATCCCACTCCTCTTGGTTGTTACAGAGCCCCAGTTTGAGTTCCCTGAGTCATACAGCAAATTCCCCAAACTCTAATTATGGTTCCATATAGTTAAGGTGGTAATTTATCTTTTCCTTATCAATGAATATTGAGATTAGATTGAATCTAACTTTGAAAATTCTTCTCATTGATTCCCATGGATAGCCACTGGTTTCCTCAATAGCTTCTCTCTTATCTAACTAGTCATTTCTCAGTTGCACTTTTAGGTCTTTCTCTGAGCATTCTTTAATAGGTTAGTGCTCTGTAGAATTTATGTGTCCTAGGTCTTTTTTTCTCTTTTATCCCTGTATACTTTCTCTGTGGATGTTTACATCCAGGCCTACATAGCAAAGTTGAAATCCATATTTCTATCTCAGATATTTCTCCTGTTCTCCAGTCCTATACAATTTTCTAGGAGTCATTGGAGATCCCACAAGTATCAGGAATCTGGCTGTTAATGCTCAGCACTTCCCATAACAACTTCTTTTATTTCTATATATTCTATCATTGTGAATAACATGAGAGTCCCCCACAGTCACCCAAGCCTGGTACAACTGGGAAAAAGCATACTCGATCACATTCTCACTTTGTATTCTCTAATACAGCCATTTCCTTTTCTCTTAGGGTAAACTCAGACTCATTAGCATGGGGAAGTCTTTTACTATCAGGTATTTCCCAACTCCATCCTTTTTCCTATCATCATGTTCTGCTTTGCCCACTGTTATCATACTAAAAGCAAATTTCACTGGTTTGCCATGCCTCTCATCCTTTTCACATACTGTTCTATTTATTTTAAGTATCCAACTCTGCTTCATTTTCTAGATAATTTTCCTCCAACTTTAAATCATAGTTGAGCATTGCCTACTTTGAGAACCCTTCCTCAAACCCCATCTCATCCAAGTAGCTTTCCTAGGTTTTCCTTTGAGGCCCTGTGTATTTCACTATTAATGCTCTTAACCTGAGTTTTTTGGTTTTTTTTTTTTTTTTTGAGGACAACAAGAGAATTGTAGCTTTTATCTCTGTATACTAATAATATATTAATAGAACTGTGCTTGTTATCCAGTATACCATCAATAAATGTTGCACCCAATAAATATATTCAGGATGTATTTGGCAAAATAAATTTTGATTAATTTATATTTACAAAGAGATTATATCTCACTTTCATGATCATAAAGAGTAGAATTGACTTTACTACTGCCCTTTCAATCAAATGTATGTTTACTGGTTACAAAGCAGTGGAAATGGGACAGAATAGCTTTCATTTAAACATATTCTGTTTAAGATAAGTTTGTGTTCTGTGAGCATGAGGCTTATTCTAGTGGTGTTGTGTGCTGAACTCCTCCTAGATGGATAGACATTCCTATATGATTTTCTAGTACTACTTTAGGATGGGAGTGAGATGAATGTGTTCATTTTAAAGAGAGAAAAGAATTAGACAAGATACATAACATGATAGCTGTGCATTAAAGGATGGACCCAGAACCCCTAATTAATTCTGATTACTGATCAGTTATCTGAAATAACAAACATGAGCCACCTACACATTTAAAATCAGGTAGGAGTTTGAGGCAGTGGGTTCAATAAGCAGAAATAAAAAATAATCTAACCTTCCTTTGCTCCCCCTACCAAAATCCAAACCATCACAGAAAATTTCTGAGTATTGGATGGTTTTATACAATTTTTCTCTTTTTTATGTATAGATAAAGTCTTTATTAAACCTTTATGGGAGCTGTGCTTTTACTTGAAGAATGGAGAGTGGTTGATGAATAATAAAAATGTCACTTCTTCTGAGATGATGGGGTCACACATCAAAAACTCATTTATTGCCATTATTATTAGTGATAACATGGATGTTATGTTTCATGGTAAATATATTGTTAAATCTCTTAAAAGCTGTTTGTAAAGTCTAGTTCAAAAGGTAGAGAAAGCCATTTTTCCCTCTAAAGATCCTACTTGGCCATAAATGCATTCTTCATCTTCAAAGCACTTACAAATGCTGACACACTTAGTGTAGCTTTGATATTTCTCAACACGAAGGATTTTAACAGCTTGAAACATTTTAATGGTAAAATATTAAGATCAGGTTTCCTAATTCCTGTTCACCAAACAATGTAGCTGTAAGTGTCTACTATTGAGATATTTGCCACAGAATGACAATTAGCAAATTTATGTTGTGAATAGTAGCACTTTCCATTTAGATAATTTTCTACTTATAATGACAATCTAGACTTTTCTCATAATCAAACCTTATTTGATTTGATTTGATTAAGATGTTGATATCCATGAAAATTTCAACCACAGGGACCAACAACAAAACAAAACTGTTTACCTGAAACAGCAGTCTAGATCAATATGTCTAATTACACTGAAGTAGATGCCAAGTTCAGTAGGAGCTTGAACTATTTTCTGTCTTAGTTCAGACGTGAAGCAATGTCCATTTACTGACTTAAATGTGCAGAAGAGCTTAAGCCAGCCTAAACTACTGTTTCTTTGAAAAAGAGCAGTGAATGAGCGCAGAGTAAGAGTGTCTCACAGTGATTTACTGGCCTATGCAGCAACATGGACAGAGTAAAACTCCTCTGCTATTTCGCTACAGTAGTGATTCAATTCCTGACGGAGGCTGGAGGGGAAATGAGGCGATGCGCATAACTACACAAGGTCAGCTCCCAGTACTGGGATACTTTCACTTACCTGGGGAAGAGGCTCAATACAAACTATGCCAAATATTATATCATGATGAGTTAGTCCACAAGGCCATCAATCTATAAATATAAATTTAAAGATTGTGATTTTAAAGTAATTCACTTTCTTGGTCTCTTGTTGATTCAAGACAGTATTTTTATTCTCCCTGGAAGAAAATGAAATAGCTTAAGCAGAAAAGTTAAGAGAAAATTGAAACAAAGGAGAAAATGCCATATTTTTAGATAATGCTTAGCAGAATACTGTAGCAGATAAGAGCGTGTATATGGTGATCAGTTTCAAATCCAGGCGTCGTCACTTACTGTCTCTCTGGTGGCTTAGTCCCTAAGTTGTGTCCGACTCTTGCAACTTCATGAACTTAAGTTCCCAAGGCTCTGTCCATGAGATTTCCCAGGCAAAAATACTGAAGCAGATTGTCATTTCCTTCTCCAGGGAGGATCTTCCTGACCCAGGATTTGAACCTGGGTCTCCTGCATTATAGGCCAATTCTTTCCCAACTGAGCTATGAGGGAATCCCTACCATCTCTCTATAACTTGGAGTAAATTGCTTGATCTTTCCACATCTCAATTTCTTCTTTTAAAAATGGAGACCATGTATTATAGAGTTGTTATTGTGTGTTAAATAGGATAATGTGATGTAAAATAGACTGTACTGTCTTAGTAAGTGCCATGTAAGTGTTAGGTGTTATTTGACTAGGGCTGGGAGAGGTCAGATGCTAAATGATCAACCGATATCTTGGAGCAATTTCTCATTCTTTTTGTATTTGAGCCAATGCTAGAGAAGTATACATGTGCAAGAGAGATTCTGGATCCCAATCTCTTTTTCAGTTGGATCTTGTCTGCATAATTCCTCTCTCTTTGGTCTGAGCCTTACTAAGCAGGTCTGTGATGGATTTTGAAGCTTCAAAGCATCCACCTGTTTCTTCTGGCCACTGAGAGGCTGAAGAGAGCCTGGCCAGGCCCAGGATGTCAGATCTCATTCTCCTAGTCCCTCTTCAACACCCCACACCAAACCCCTCAATAAAATAGTTTAACATACTTCTCCTCCTCCAAATTCAGCTCTCCCCTAAGTCTCCTAATGCCTTACCTATAAGCATCTAAATGTATTATCTATCTATCATGTCTTCAGCAAATTCTTAAAGTGAATATATTAGTAAAATGCAAATTTTTCTTGGGCTTACCTCATGGTAATTGAAAATAGATAACCTTTTCACCTTTTCCTAAACACCATAGTTCTGACATATCTAGTTCTTATTTCAGCTTAGCAGATAGCCCAAACTTGTCCTCAGAGCTGCCTCCCTAACTAGTCTCACTGGCACAGATGCAGAGTGAGAAGTTCAGACATGTGACCAAGGCTGCAACTCATAGCTCTAAGAACCTCTTTTAGGACTGCTGCTCTTGTAAGGCTTCTCCTCTACTGACTGACTGACACTCTCCTGCTTGCTATCTGTAGCCTATGGAACTTCTAGATCACTGGGCTCCAGGTCCACATGGAAGGCTGCCCATGGTTCTGTGGGCACTGGAGAAGTTAAAGGGAAAGCAAGGAGGGACATGGAGACCGGGAGACATTTTATTGGGGATTGTCAAGCACAGCCTTCGCCTGTTCAAGGGATGACTCATCACTCCCTAACACCCAGACCTTGCTTCCCAGCCCCACTTGATCTAAGGATTCTATCCTGCTGATTTTATCTCAGGTGACCTACCATGTATAGCTCCAGTCTGGCTCCCTGGGAGAGCTGCAACCCATCAGAAAAATCAGAATTCAACTATGGAAACTTTTTCATGGTGCTAACCTCCAATATGCGAAGTTATGTTCGTGGTGGGTTGGCTGTTTCAGTGCCTCTGAACACTCCATGGCAGTTAAAAAGCTCCCTAGGAGAATTCTCACAGGTTCTCACAGGTCTGGTACAGTTGGGCAGGGCTCTTGGCATTCCTGGGTCCCTCTGTATCTCCAGAGCATCAAGATTCCCCCCAGGTGTCCACTGGTCTTTTCTGAGTGACTTATTTCCTCACAATGGGAGTGGCTGATTCTTAGAGAGCTTGGATTATAACATTTATCAGGTTGTTTGTTATTCCTAAATCTGAACATTAACTGAAGCTATGAAAATATAACAGAAGGGTCTCCTCTCTAGATATACATTGGATTTATAGGGAAGAGACAAATAGATTTCATTATACGAAAAGAAGGAAAATACAAATGACTATTTCCTAAATTCCTGTGATGTGCTAAGTGTGAAAGTTAGTTGCTCAGTCATATCTGACTCTGTGTGGCCTCATGGACTACAGCCCAGCAGGCTCCTTTGCCTGTGGAATTCTCTAGGCAAGAATACTGAAGTGGGTAGCCATTCCCTTCTGTTGAAACCAGGTCTCCTGAATTGCAGGCAGATTCTCTACTGTCTAAGCCACTAGGTCTATTTAACCCCTATGACATACTAATCTCTATCCCAAATGCTTTCTAGAGTATAATCATCTCACCCTTTAGGATAGAAAGTTTGTTTGAAATGGTATGCTTGTACTACAGAAACAGCAAAAATATACTCTAATTCATGTAGCAGAGTAAAAATAGAAAAATTAAGCTCTAGAATCTGACTTCCTGGGCTTGAATCCCATCTCTGCTATTTACTGTTTAAATTCCCTGTGCTTCCCTTTTCTTATCAGAATAAAAGGCTAATACCATGGTAACTACCTCATAGGGTGGTTTAAGGATTTAAGGAGCTAATTCATAAGGCCCACAGCATGGGGCTGGAACACTGCATATATTCAATGGCAATAGTTGTGAGAATTATCATATTAGCATTTGAAAACTTTCATTGGTCCTATATTTCAGGTTCCATACTTGAAAAGGAAAAAGTGTGCACATTGCTGCTGCTGCTGCTAAGTCGCTTCAGTCGTATCT
The DNA here is from genome assembly GCF_032405125.1 of Capricornis sumatraensis. Taxonomy (NCBI): domain Eukaryota; kingdom Metazoa; phylum Chordata; class Mammalia; order Artiodactyla; family Bovidae; genus Capricornis; species Capricornis sumatraensis. The sequence continues at coordinate 87,210,925 of NC_091072.1, forward strand.
GACTCTGTGTGACCCCATAGACGGCAGCCCACCAGGCTCCCCCGTCCCTGGGATTCTCCAGGCAAGAACACTGGAGTGGGTTGCCATTTCCTTCTCCAATGCATGAAAGTGAAAAGTGAAAGTGAAGTCGCTTAGTCGTGTCCGACTCTTAGCGACCCCATGGACTGCAGCCTATCAGGCTCCTCCATACATGGGATTTGCCAGGCAAGAGTACTGGAGTGGGTTGCCATTGCCTTCTTGACTATCGCCCATTAAAAAGAAATTCACTCTGAAGCCTTCTTTTGTGAAGAGTCCCTGCCATGAAAATCTAATTTTTGTACCTCCATTAAAAAGAAAATACTAGTAAACTTTTGCCTTGTGAATTAAAAATTGCTCATAACTAGTAAGCTAGTGTTGGAAGCAATGAATGCTGTTTTCCAAACTGGAGAACATAAGAGAAAAATAACTCCATAGCCACCAGAGGTGCTGCAATTATGGGCAACCTCTGGTAAAGACCTTCAGTCTTAGGTTTGGGGTAGAATTTGTAGTATCACCCCTCCTGCTGTCTCACTCTACAAACTACCTGAATTCACAACATCCAACAGGAGCCAAAATATCCCACTTCTAATGTTGAACCTTCTGCATGTCCACGGACACCTTGCAAACTCTGTGAATTGCATGGTTCGCATATTCCACTGTGAGAGCCTTGCCCATATACCTTTGAGGTGTGTATGTGGGAGGGGAGGGAGTGGGCTTCATGAAATCAGAGTTGCTATATATGCATTCTGTGGATCAAGCAACCTACCTCCCCTAGCGTTAAGTTCTGCTGAGTCGACCATAAATTCACCATGGGTACAGACTGTGCCTCCAAACCAGTCCTACCCTGAGCCTGAAGTAAAAGTGCTTTGGGTCTCCCATACCTCAGCCTAAGGCATCAGCCCCCGCTGGTGGCAGCCCCTTCCCTTCCCCCAACCCTGCCCTTGACATCTTGAAGCTCACTCTCTGGAGCTCTGTGCTCAGGCTGAATCTCAACCTCTTGCCTTCTCCTTCCTCTCCACCCCAATGAAAGTGTGTTCTTCTTACTTCGCATTTCAAGAGGGGTCTTTCCTCCACTAGCGCTATTTTAGGAAAGATGTGACGCAGTGATCTACTCCTGATAAAAATAGCTGTTAACTGTATGGTCTTTCCCTAGCAAATGTTCATTTTTTTCAAAGAACAGTGAAAAAAAAAAGCAGTGTCTGCTGAGAAAGCAGTACCTTTGACCAGTGGTGTTAATTTCAAGTGATGGATGAAGGGACCAGGACAGGATGGAGTAGAGGTGTTGACCTGAAGGACCTACCAAGTGCCCTGTGCTCCTCAAATCCCTAAATACAGGCAGAGGAGACCAGGACAAGATTTCTTCAAGTGGCCACCATGGGCCTCCTTTCTTACTCTCTGTAGTATCATTACTGGGGCTTCCCAGGTATAGCTAGTGGTAAAGAACCTGCCTGCCAATGCAGGAGACTTAAGAGACATAGGTTTGATTCCTGAATCAGGAAGATCTCCTGAAGGAGGGCATGGCAAGCCACTCCAGTATTCTTGCCTGGAGAATCCCATGGACAGCGGAGCCTGGTGGGCTATAGTCAACGGGGTCATAAAGAGTTGGACACGACTGAGCGACTGAGCACAGCACGGCAGTGTCATTACTATGAAAATATTGTAATTTTTTGATCTGTTCTAATATTCATTTTGCTATTTTTAAATATAATTCCTAATCTACAATGAGAATTATTCTTAAAACAGATATTTTTCTTTTCCTTGCAATTGAAGTACAGCTTTCAAGTCATTTGGAGAATTCTGCTATAAATAAGATGATAATAGTTTATAATCTCTATATTTATAAATACCAATATTTTAAATGCTTGCATAACAATGAGGCATAAAAATTACATTTTACAAGTGTATTTAGAGCTTTATCACTCTATAAATGCATATGGAACTCAATTTCTATGATTTCTGCAGAGGCTAGTGTTACTTAGCTTTCTAGCTATATGATCATTTTTCCTCACTTCTGCATTTCCCAAGAGGGCGTATCTTGATGAAGATCTTCTCTTAACTGCTGTGCAGAGTTGAAGAGATAGTAGCTTTCACTCTTGTCAACCTCTCCTCCAAGCATCTTTCAACTCAGTTCTTCAGGAACTGGGGAGCATCTATCTGCTTCTGTTGAGCCAATATAAATCTCACTTCCTCCAGCAGAGTCTGAGGCCATGGTCTTAATCTCATTTCTTTATGACTTCTGTCTAGTCACACTGCCCCAAGGGTGCTGCCCGAATTGTATTAAATTTCACTCTGTAATACTGATTTATCAGATGAAACATATGGCTACTAAAGCTTGGCAAAACCCAGGAAACATGAAATCCTTTCATTATAATTTTACCACCGGCACATGGCACACAGTGGATATTTGCTGAAATGACTGTCCATTTCTGTGGCTTCCAGATAGAGTTTTCTGTCGTGCAGCTCAACTTTGGATGGAAGAGTTAAATAGGAAGAATGGAGGGACTCCCAGAGCAGTTACAGTGGGCTCTAAGTGGGAGTAGGAACCATGTTAGTTCTAACAGGATATTTGAGGAAATATGAAGGAGTGTTTATATCAAAGAACATGCAGGAAAAGCTGACAAGATGCCTTAATAAAAATCTTTCCTTATTGTGGTAAGATTCAGGCCCTTTCCTACATAGAAAAAAATAGAAGCAGTTCTCTAAAAATAAGACTAGTTACTGTGGTTTTTTTTTTTAATTTTTATTATTGGTATGCTAGACATATCACTGGCCAAACACTTGAAGCATTTAAATAATGTTAGGAGAAGACATAGAGTTTCCTCATGGAATTATGTTTTTATATCTTAAAGACTAGGGCATAAACTAGATTTTAGGAAAAAACATTTCTGGAAGGGAGTGTTCTTTTGGTAACAAGCTCCTTTACCAAAAGGGAGGGCCTTTTGGTAAATCATGGTAATCATGGGAGGGCCCATGATTGCTTAAAATTTTTATGTGTATAATTCAATTAAAATTTTTATAATTGTTATCTTTTAGAAACAATGGCTCAGTGGGTAAAGAATCTGCCTGCAATGCAGGAGACTCGGTACGCACGAGTCTCCATCCCTGAATCAGGAAAATTGCCTGCAAAAGGAAATGGCAATTCACTCTAATATTCTTGCCTGGGAAATCCAATGGACAAAGGAGTGTGGAGGGCTCTTCCATGGGGCTGCAAAGAGTCAGACACGACTAAGTAACTAAGGACGCACGCACGCACACATTATTTTACTTTTTATGATTCATTTACTGGTCTGAAGATGAACTTTTTTTTATCAAATTGATTATTTGGTATCAGGATACAAAATAAGTGTGTGCACATATAAATATATGCATACATAATATAACACATGTTGTAAGAACATAACTAAGACACAAACTGAATTTTGCAAAATTAGCTTTATGTTAATATATATAGACAGAGCCATAATGGAATTTTCAAAGCACTAGTGTACCTTGCTAATAAGATTAGTATGAGTGAGTGTCTGTTATACCTGGAAGGTTATCCTAATACACCTCAGTTGCCGCATCTTGGGAAGGCTGTATTTGTTCACCAGGAAGATTCAGTGTTGGTACTGTGGGTGCTTCTAACTGGAGATTAGTGCTGTGGTGACTTCATGGGTTAGCATTAACAGTAGTAAGTAGTATTACAGAACAACTAGAAGTGAAGTGAAGTGAAGTCGCTCAGTAGTGTCCGACTCTTTGTGACCCCGTGGACTGTAGCCCACCAGGCTCCTCCATCCATGGAATTCTCCAGGCAAGAATACTGGAGTGGGTTGCCATTGTTTTAATGTTAGACTCCTTCCATCCAAGGATAGCGCTTCTGAAAATCCTCCTTATAGAGAAAAATCAGCGCCATGGGAAATCTAACTGAATTGAGGCTCACTTTAAAGCAGAGACATTACTTTGCTGACTAAGGTCCGTCTAGTCAAGGCTATGGTTTTTCCAGTAGTCATGTATGGATGTGAGAGTTGGACTATGAAGAAGGCTGAGCACCGAAGAATTGATGCTTTTGAACTGTGATGTTGGAGAAGACTCTTGAGAGTCCCTTGGACTGCAAGGAGATCCAACCAGTCCATTCTGAAGGAGATCAACCCTGGGATTTCTTTGGAATGAATGATGCTAAAGCTGAAACTCCAGTACTTTGGCCATCTCATGCGAAGAGTTGACTCATTGGAAAAGACTTTGATGCTGGGAAGGATTGGGGGCAGGAGAAGAAGGGGACGACCAAGGATGAGATTGCTGGAAGGCATCACTGACTCGATGGACACAACTCTGAGTGAACTCCGGGAGTTGGTGATGGACAGGGAGGCTTGGCATGCTGCGATTCATGGGGTCACAAAGAGTCAGACACGACTGAGCGACTGAACTAAACTGAACTGAACTGAACTTAAAGAATGTACTGTGCTCTCTTGTAAAGTACATTTCTAATCTGGTTGTAGACCTGTAATACAAGATCCACCTTCATTTTCTGATGAGAAAACTGAGGCTCAGAGAGGTTATAGTGAATATAGTGAAGTTGCTCAGTCGTGTCCGACTCTTTGCGACCCCATGGACTGTAGCCTACCAGGCTCCTCTGTCCATGGGATTTTCCAGACAATAGTGCTGGAGTGGATTGCCATTTCCTTCTCCAGGGGATCTTCCCAACCTAGGGATCAAAACTGAGGCTCAGAGAGGTTGAGGACCCATAACTCAAGTTCTGATAGACAGGGTGTGGTGGGTATTAAAGATACAGTCTACGTCTCTTTTCTCTTAAACCATTGCTTCTTTTTAAAAGCATGTTTCTTTGAATCAGTTCTGATGAGATGGATAAAACTGGAGCCGGTTATACAGAGTGAAGTAAGCCAGAAAGAAAAACACCAATACAGTATACTAACACATATATATGGAATTTAGAAAGATGACAATGATGACCCTGTATGCAAGACAGCAAAAAAGACACAGATGTGTATAGCGGACTTTTGGACTCAGAGGGAGAGGGAGAGGGTGGGATGATTTGGGAGAATGGCATTGAAACATGTATACTATCATGTAAGAATTGAATCACCAGTCTATGTCCAATGCAGGATACAGCATGCTTGGGGCTGGTGCACGGGGATGACCCAGAGGGATGTTGTGGGGAGGGAGGTGGGAGGGGGGTTCATGTTTAGGATCGCATGTACACCCGTGGTGGATTCATGTCAATGTATGGCAAAACCAATACAATATTGTAAAGTAAAAAATAAATAAATAAATAAAAATGAAATAAAATAAAATAAAAGCATGTTTCTTTCCTTTCTCAATTCTATTAATTGGCATTTTCTAAGTAAAATTTTACTGGTACTTATCTATTTTTAACTTTTCCTGAGAGGCATTTACAAATCAAATGAGAACCTTGTCATATCTCATGTAGAAATTCCCAAGGGACTTCCTTGATGTTATCCATTTGCATTTCCTTTCTAGAGAAGGAAGTGCTGGCAATCCTTGAAAAACAATGATTGTCCTTTTACAAAATGATCAGAAAACAAAGTTGCCCTTTTTTGATTGTTCACTTTTTTAGGTCTCTTTGGTGACCACTGTTTCATCCTTTATTCCTTTCCCAAGTCACTGACACTGATTTAAACAGCTGCCATCCATAGGATTTATTCTGAGAGGGTGTATGTGAGGCCATTCTACCTTATGCATCCAGAGTTACTAAAGTTGATTTTGAAATAATGAATCATAATGTACATAAGCATAAAATCACATTGTGATTTTACATATTTTCTCTTTCCTTTGTTATGGATCTCTTCAGAGATTATCAGGGTCATATCCAGAATGAAATTTCAATTGTGGAATTTTATGACCATCAAAACTGGTTATTGTCCTGTAAATGCTATTCCTATGATAAAAGTACTTTTAAATGCAGTTAAGTATCTTCAACGAGCTAGTCACTATTCTGTCAGGGAGCTCTGTCCCTTAGAAATAGAAAAAATTGTCACTGAGCTCTCAGTGAAGATGAGGAATCCTACTACTCATCTTATATCTACTTTCTTTTTCATTCCTTACAAGACGTTTTTTCAGTCCTTCTCAATTCTCCTGGAATCTCCAATCTTCGTTCTCTTATCCTCTCTCTCTTATGAGATAGCTTCATCTCCTTCATGGAGAAAATAGAAACTGTCAGAAGAAAACTTGCTCAATTTCCACTGCCAGATCCATTAACATCCTTCATCTTTCTGCCTCTCCCGAATCCCCATATTATAATGGAAAAAATACCTCCTTCCAATCCAAGGTTCATCCCCCTGATGGTACTCTGGATCCCAACTCCTCCAGTCTGCTGGGGAGGTTCAGTCTACTGATTATTCCATCTGTTTTTCTTTTAGTGATATTTCCAACCACTCCTTCTCAACTAGCTCTTTCTCTTTAAGGATTAAATGTATTCAGACCTCTCCTATAGTGAAAAAAAAAAAAATCCCTCAACCCTACTTTCCCTTTCTGTTAATACACTGCTACTCTCTTATCTCAGCAGTGGCCATAGGACTGGAAAAGGTCAGTTTTCATTCCAATCCCAAAGAAAGGCAATGCCAAAGAATGCTCAAACTACCACACAATTGCACTCATCTCACATGCTAGTAAAGTAATGCTCAAAATTCTCCAAGCCAGGCTTCAGCAATATGTGAACTGTGAACTTTCAGATGTTCAAGCTGGTTTTAGAAAAGGCAGAGGAAGCAGAGATCAAATTGCCAACATCTGCTGGATCACGGAAAAAGCAAGAGAGTTCCAGAAAAACATCTATTTCTGCTTTATTGACTATGCCAAAGCCTTTGACTGTGTGAATCACAAGAAACTGTGGAAAATTCTGAAAGAGATGGGAATATCAGACCACCTAACCTGCCTCTTGAGAAATCTGTATGCAGGTCAGGAAGTAACAGTTAGAACTGAACATGGAACAACAGACTGATTCCAAATAGGAAAAGGAGTATGTCAAGGCTGTATATTGTCACCCTGCTTATTTAACTTCTATGCAGAGTACATCATGAGAAACGCTGGACTGGAAGAAACACAAGCTAGAATCAAGATTGCCGGGAGAAATATCAATAACCTCAGATATGCAGATGACACCACCATTATGGCAGAAAGTGAAGAGGAACTAAAAAGCCTCTTGATGAAAGTGAAAGAGGAGAGTGAAAAAGTTGGCTTAAAGCTCAACATTCAGAAAACTAAGATCATGGCATCCAGTCCCATCACTTCATGGCAAATAGATGGGGGAACAGTGGAAACAGTGTCAGACTTTATTTTGGGGGGCTCCAAAATCACTGCAGATGGTGACTGCAGCCATGAAATTAAAAGACGCTTACTCCTTGGAAGGAAAGCTATGATCAACCTAGATAGCATATTCAAAAGCAGAGACATTACTTTGCCAACAAAGGTCCATCTAGTCAAGACTATAGTTTTTCCAGTAGTCATGTATGGATGTGAGAGTTGGACTATGAAGAAGGCTGAGTGCTGAACAATTGATGCTTTTGAATTGTGGTGTTGGAGAAGACTCTTGAAAGTCCCTTGGACTGCAAGGAGATCCAACCAGTCCATTCTGAAGGAGATCAGCCCTGGGATTTCTTTGGAAGGAATGATGCTAAAGCTGAAACTCCAGTACTTTTGGCCACCTCATACGAAGAGTTGACTCATTGGAAAAGACTCTGATGCTGGGAGGGATTGGGGGCAGGAGGAGAAGGGGACGACAGAGGATGAGATGGCTGGATGGCATCACTGACTCGATGGATGTGAGTCTGAGTGAACTCCAGTAGTTGGTGATGGACAGGGAGGCCTGGCGTGCTGCGATTCATGGGGTCGCAAAGAGTTGGACACGACTGAGCGACTGAAGTGAACTGAACTCTCTTATCACACTGAAGTTTGTTGCAAGAGTTGTTATACATGTTATTTCTCATTTATCTCCCATTTGATCCTCAATCCAATTACATCTAGCTTTCTCTCCCCCCCCCCACTCTGAAATTACTTTCTGTACATTATCAATCATTGTTAATGTGATAGATAAACATTTAGTGATGAGAAAAGATGTTTTGATACAGTATTGAGTGAAAAAGGTAGCTTACAAAGCATAACATAGCATAATCTATTGCCTTTATTTGGAGTATAGTGCAATGAATTTTAACCTATCTATAGATTCATGTAATCATATTGTATACAAAAAAGTTCAGTCGCTCCAAAGAACTCCTTCATTCTACTCCCCCTGCTTCTCAACTGATAACCTAATAATCATTGATCTAGTTTTTTCTTTTCAGTATTAGTTTTTGCTTTTCAAGAATGTTCTATAAATGGACTTTCTGCAATTGTCTTCCTTTCCTCAGCCTAATGCCTTTGAGGGTAATCCAAATTGTTTTGCAGATCAATAATTCATTTTTTTTCATTGATGAGCAATGTTCCTTTGTATAGATGTATCAGTTTGCTTTCCATTCATCGATCGAAGGACATTTGAGTTGATTCCACTTTATATTCCACTCATATGCAACTATGCATAGAGTTGCTGCAAAAGTTTGTTTACTATCTGAGTATTGTTAGTATTTTTCATTTTAGCAATTCTAAGAGATATGTAGTGTTATCATATCACAGTTTTAATATGGATTTCATTACTGGGGTAATATTCATGTGCCTCTTTGCTATTCATATATCTTTGCCTTTGTGTCTGTTCAAATCTTTTAGCCTAGTTTTAAATTGGTTTGTTTTCCTACTGTTAAATTTCTTGAGTTCTTTATTTTTTCTCATTACAAGTCCCTTGTTGGATATATGATTTGCGATTATTTTTTGCCACTCTTTAGCTTGCTGCTTCATTCTCTTAACAGAGAGAAACAGAGCAGAAATTTTTCTGTTTTAATCCAGTCCAATTGAGCAATTCTTTTTCTCTTATGGATTGTGATTTTGGTGACACATCTAAGAATTTTCTGCCTAACCCTCGTTATAAAGATTTTCTCCTGTATTTTCTTCTAGAAGTTTTATAGTTGTACGTTATACTTGGATCTGTGATCTTTATTAAGTTCATTTCTATGAAGTTTGTATAGAGACTCATTTTGTTACAAATGAATGTCCGATTGTTCCAATATGATTTTGAAAAAAACTATCCTTTATTGTTTTTACATATTTATAAAAAAATCAAGTGGTGACATTTTCTCTGGATCTGTTTTAATTTATTAATTTCAGTTGGAGACTAATTACTTTACACTATTGTGGTGGGTTTTGCCATGCATCAATCTGTTTTTGAACTCAATTTTGTCTCACTGATTTATCTACCTTTTTCTTTGCTAATACTCCATTATATTGATTACTGTAGCTTTATCGTAAGTCCTAGAATTGGACTGTAGTATTCTGTCACCTTTATTCTTCATTTAAAATTGCTTATTCTACTTTAGAATCACTCTATTATATGTGTAGAGTTTTGCTTGAATTTTTATTGTCGTTGGGGATAATTAAATCTTCATTATATAAAGCCTTCCAATTCATGAACACAGTATGTCTATTCAGTTCCTTTTGTTTTACTTTCTCAGTGTTTTGTAGTTTTCACTAGATATATCCTGTACATATTTTGTTAGAGTTATACCTAAGTATTTTATTTTCTGTAACTCTTGTAAATATTTTTTAAAAATCAGTTTTCAGTTGTACATTGCTAGCTTATAGAAATGCCATTGATTTCATAGGTTAATATTACAGTCTATTCACTTGCTAAACTCACCCGTGGTATCAAAATTTTGATGAGTTCCTTAGGATTTTATAGATAGACAATCATCCTTTCCACAAATAGAACAATTTTATTTTTTCTTCTCCACTGTGTGTGCCTTTTACTTCTTTGTTTACTGGCAATAAATAGGATTTTCATGCAGTATAGTGTTGTATAGCAGTGATGAGTGTCATTGTCTTGTTCTCTATTCTTAAGAGAGGGAAGGTAAACCTATTGTTAGCTGTGAGTTTTTGTGTAGGTGTCTTTTACACGTTTAAAGAAGTTCCCTTCTATTTCTGGTTTGCTTATTTTTTTCACTGTAAGTTGATATGAATTTTGTCAAATGCTCTTTCTGCATCAGTTGGTATGATAATATGGTTTTCCTTCATTAGACTGTCAATATGATGGATTAGGTTGATTGCTTTTTAAATATTAAAGCAGCCTTACATTCCCAGGATAAGCCTTACTTGGTTATGTATTATCTTTTATATTTCTGCATTCAATTTGCTAATATGTTGAGGATTTTTCCATATATATTCATGAGCAATATTTGGTCTTTAGTTTTCTTTTTTAGTAGGGTCTTTTTCTGGTTTTGTTATCAGAGTAATTTTGGCCTCATAAGGTGCTTTGAGGAGTGTTCTTTTTTCTTCTATTTTCAGGGAGAGGTTATATATAAATGAAGTTAATTTTTTCTTTAAGTGTTTCAATTTGCCAGTGAAACCATTTGATCTTGAAGATTTCTTTTTCATAAGAAAAAAATAGGAATTCGATTTCTGTTATAATTTTAGGACAATTTAGGTAACATATTTCTTGTGTGAGTTTCATTATTTTCTAGGGTTTGAATTGGTCATTTCATCTAACTTGTTAAATACAGATGCAAAGAGTTGTACACATTTATTTTCTCATTATCCTTTTCATGTCTACTGGGTATGTAGTGATATTCTTTCTTTCATCTGGTGTTGGCAATCTGTGTCTTCTCTATTTGTCAGTCTTGCTAGAGTTTTATCAATTTATTGATGTTTTCAAAGAATAAACTTTTGTTTCATTGATTTTCTTTATTGTTTCCTATTTTCAGTATAATTATTTCTCATTTTAACTTCTTAATTTCTTTTCCTTTGCATACTTTACATTTATTTTGCTCTTTTTGTTTTTCTGGTTTCCTAAAGTAGAGGCTTCGATTATTGATTAGAGACCTCTCTTCTTTTCTAATACAAACATTTATGCTGTAAGCTTTCCTCTAAGCACTGCTTTGACTGTGTCTCACAAATCCTGGTGTTGTATTTTCTCCTGGAGCTATCCTTGTCTATACTCTGGTGTACACTGTGGGTTGGCTAGAGAATACTGGAGGCAAGGAGAGACGAATTTTGAATTCTGTTCATCATCCCTAATTGCTCTGCTACCATTTACTTCCCAGAGTCCTCAGAAAGCTGTTTTCTACATTTTGTTTAGATTTTATAGCTCTGTTTATTATAGTTAACAAGACAGAGTGTGTTTGCTCCATCGTATCCAGGCTCAGAATCTTCCTTAACCTTTTAAGTCCTTAAAGATTACTTTATTATTTTCAAAGACTCAACAGTAGAGAATGGTTTGTATTTCTAATGCTATACCCAGAGCTTTTCCATGTGGAGTCTGGTGCTCTGAATATCCAGGGTCAGCTGTCCATTGATGAAGTTTCGGTCAGTAAATCCTATGCAAGTGTTCAGAGTTGTTTCAACTCTCAGATTGTGAGTGACACTGGACACTGCCAATCACAGACCCCTTGGTACACTCTTTCCACGACTTCCATACTTCCACAATCTCTAATTTTTCTTCTTCTCCTGCCAAATATTCCTTTAATGTGGCTTTTTCTGAATCCTTGCTGTAGACTCATAGTTCTTGTCATTCCACAAGGTAGTCTCATCATTCAGGCGCTCACTTTTCCTTGAGTATGCTTATGGTTTTTCAGTATTTATCTTTAGTCCAGCACTTTCTCCTGGGTTCCATATAAATGTAATTTCTTTCTAGATGTTTCCATTTCTATATGTTGTAGGCACTACAGAATCACATTTCCCTGTCTCAATAAAGGACACCCTTATATGTTGAATTGCCAACTGGAAATAGAATTATTCTTAAATATCCACTGTTCATTCCTTCCTACAACATTAACTCAATTACTGAATTTATTCCTTTTTATTTTTTCATCAATTCCTATATCTTAAGGCTTCTGAAATTCACCTCTGCTTTGTCTTCCTACTGCCTGCCACCTTGTCTGGGCTATTCTATTGTCATCTAAAATATTTTACCCAGTACATTTGCACTTACTTTTGCTTCCTCCCAGTCCATTTTATTGTACAGCCAGAGTGATCTCTGAGAAATATAAATTTTACATTATCACTTCCCTCTTTAAATTTTATAAAATGTTCAATTTCCTAATGTTTCATTTTTTAAATGCTATTAAAGGTATTTTGCAATGTACCATGTTATCCTCAAAAATCACTCAGTGTCTTGGCATTAGTTTCCTATCACTGCATAACAAATTGCTATAAAATTTAGCAAATTAAACAACACATATTTAGCATTTCTCAGTTTCTGTGAGGCAGAAATTTGGCCATGGCTTACCGGAGACTTCCGCTTCAAGGTCTCTCATTAGGCTTCAGTTAAAGTGTTGGCCTGAGCTAGGCTCCTAGGTGAAGGCTCACCGGAGGACAGATTTGCTTCCAAGTTTATGGCACCCCACTCCAGTGCTCTTGCCTGGAAAATCTCATGGATAGAGGAGCGTGGTAGGCTACAGTCCATGGGGTCGCAAAGAGTCGGACGTGACTGAGCGACTTCACCTCACTCACTTTATTTACATGATTGCTGACAGGATTCAGTTCCTTAACCGCTGTTGCAACTGGGAGCCTCAGTTCTTCCTCGGATTTTGGCTAGAAGCCTCCTTCTTCACGTGGACCTCTCCAACAACTTGCTTCATCAAAATCAAAAGGAGTCTCCCAGCAGCACAGAAGTCATCTTTTTTTAGCTGAATCACAGAAAGGACATCCCATCACAAGCGAGGTCTCACTCACTCTTAATGAGCATGAATGCCAGTAGGTATGGGTCTTAGAGTCCCAAAGGAATCTTCTTTTTCTTATTTCCACTCTTAATTTCTCTGTGCTGCTTTCTGAATTATTACCTAAACCTTTCCAACTTACCAATTCTCTATTCAGTGGTGTCTAGTCTATTGTTTAACCCATGTATTGCATTTCTTCAGTTACTATATTTTTCATTTCTATGATTTTTGCTTGTATTGAAACATGCCAGTTCTCTTTCCCTCAAATCCCTTATTCTTATTTTCTTTTCTATTTGGATGTTTCAATTAACTTATTTTGAAGCCCCCTTCAATTTTCTCTTTCATTTTTTCTTCTTAGTTAAGAATCTACCCACTTCTCCATTTTCTGACCTTCTCTCATGGCGGTAATCCCTATGTGCTTTGTAATTTTTTTAAGTCGATAAGTATGTCTTCAGTGGGACTTACCTTACTTGGAAACACATGGAAATTCCATTTATATTCAAGTTTCTAGAGACATCACTATAAGACTGATTTTTCAGTTGCTCCTAAGACCTTATAATACATACAGGTTCTAAAACATTTTCTCTCTTAATCTTCTAGGAATTACTCTTCCTTGATTTTCCTCCTTCTTTACTACTGTTCCTTCTCATTTGTCATTGCTGGCTCTATTTCATTCAGCTTCTTGACTCTAAATATTGTAATTCTACCATGAGCTCTGCCCTATATACTCTTCTCTTTTCAAGGAATCTCCAGTCACTTGGCTTTAAATTTTATCCATACTGGATGATTTACAAATATGTCTCTCTCCAACCATGAAGTATACACTTATTAAATTTCTAATTCAACATCTCCACTTTGATCTTTAATAGACATCTGAATCTTAAAATTTCCAAAATGTTTACCTGAATATAGTCATAATGTTGAAGTGAAGGAGGTGATAGAGAGGTAACATTTGAAGACAAAAAAAAATAAAACTTGTCCCAAATACTAACTCAGTGGTCCTCAACTTCAGAGTTGGAATGTGAGAAAATTTTGATTAGAAATCCAGATTTGTAAGTTACCTTTCCAAAGAGTCTGCGATATGGGGATCTGAGTCTTAATATCCCAGGTAATTTTGATGCAGGGATCTAAGCATAACACTTTGAAAAACTTTTTCTTTCCTAATGTCTTTGGTGGGGTTCCTAATAGTGATGCCAGCTTGGTTCTCATTACTCAGGGACAAGCCAGGACTGAGTCTTTTCACATTTATAACTTGATAGGGCTGGGAGATTCTAGTTGTGTTTCAATTGCACTTAAAATTAGATGTTTTTCATCTTTCTCTGTAGGCTTATTTTCGTACAAGAGCCTTATTAGTCGGACTCACCTATTCTATTTTTGGGGGATTGATATCACGTATTGTGTGTTTAGCCACTCAGTCGTGTCCAACTCTTTGCGACCCTCTGGACCATAGCCTGCCAGGCTCCTCTGTCCATGGGATTTTTCAGGCAAGAATGCTGGACTGAGTTGCCATTTCCTTCTCAGGATCGAACCTGCGTCTCCTGTGTCTTGTGCATTGCAGGTGGATTCTTTACCCACTGAGTCATCAGGGAAGCCTGATATCATATAAAAAGAAAGACTGAAGATAAATTTCTCAGCTCTTCATTAGTTTTTCCCCTTCTCATAAAGCTGCATTTTCTGATCTTCTGAGCTACTTCTTTTTCTTAGTGAAACTCTTCGCCATCCCCTACCATGTTTTGTTTTGTTTTTTTCCCCTTTTTTCTCTTCCCAAATCTTGCAAGGACTTCCAATCTTTTTTGCATGTTAATTTTTTAATTAACGTGCCTATTTCTATAGCACTATCTTGTTAGATAGGGTTATAATCCCTCTTTTTGGTAGGAGAACAAATCCCTCAGGTGAGAAACCTAAATTCATTCAAGTGTGCAATATGCCTTTTCTGAGACAAGGGACCATCTTTAACTGAGGCATGTTTACAAAGTCAGCTAAGATAAAAATAGTATCTCCATTCTGTTTCTTAGCCTTAAGGTGACCACTCCGTTGTTGCTCTTTACAATGTCAGACTCAGTCCTCTAAGAGGGGAGGGAGGAAACTTCACCTATAGTATAGAAACACTGTAGGACAGTAGCCCCCAGCCTTTTGGCACCAGGGATCAGTTTCGCGGAAGAGAGTTTTTCCATGGACAGGCCTGGTGGGGGATGGTTTGGGGATGATTCAGGTGCATTACATTTATTGTGTACTTTATTTCTGTTATTGTTACATCAGCTCTACTTTATATCACCAGATATTAGATCCTGGAGGCTGGGGACCCCTACTGTAGGACACTACTATATAATTTATTAAATCACTTTCAGTAAAATTTAAACAAACATTTGTGGTCAGAAAGTTAATATATCTCTAAAACGTTTTATCACCATTCTCCATTAATAAAGCACAACAAGAATATTAACAGCGAAGGACCATATTCATTTATATATGTTCCTAATGACAGTGTCATTTCCAAATCTGAGGAATTCCTACTTCATTCAGAGAAACAAAGTTGATAGTTATTTCAAGGTCATACTGTCTAATCATCATTGTTGGTGAATTATAGTAAATTGATTTCTTTTTCTAAAAAGTTACAGTCTATTCAGCATGCTGAGGATTGAAGACATGAGGATTAGTTTCTATACTGTCTCAGAATTCACATGGAATTTAATTGTGATTGGAATGATCTAAAAGCCTAAAGGCACTGGGACCCAATAATTTCCAAACAATTACATCGTGGTGAATGCAGTTGAGCTTACTGAGAAAAATAACCTGTCTTCTTATCCCTAAGTGAGAGTTGAGAGCATAATGGTAAAATAACGTTACTGAAAGTGCTGTAAATACATGCTGGCCACAGAGGCTGGATGGAAAAGAAAGCTATAAAACTAGCAATTTCTCTACTATAAATATTTGGTAAGAATTCAAGACACCCCAGAATTCTTATAAAAAGAGCGATGTCATCTTCTGGGGAGAGCATTTTTACAGCTTATTGTTGCCATAGGCATCCTGAGGGAAAATCTGTGGTGCCTAGGTTGCTAGGTACAATGTGGATGGCATTATTATGTTGTGATTTGATCAATCTGCTTGTCATCTTATATAGAAGATCTTAAGCTTGCTTTTCGAATTGGCGTGTCACCTAGTGACACTCTTTAGACTTACATGTCTATGTTATCTGTTTCTTTCTGTGGCTGATGATAAAAAGAACAAAAGAGCCATTCAAGTCAATGGATATTTGCATAACAGATGAAATAAAAGAGAATGTATTACTTTATCAGGATGGCCATATTACTAAGTAAGAAGGGAAGAATGGATATTATACAACTGGGAGTTGCTACCACAATGAGTATACTCAGACTTCTGCCATTAGTCAGCTTCAAATAGTCTACAAGTATTAAAAATTACACATAGTTGATTATAAAACATCAGCAGGATAAAAGAAATATGAAATAAGAATTGTATGAAATGCTATTGATTAAAGGGAGGAAAGCTTGAGTATGATATAAAGGGTTGTCATTTGAGGAATAGGTAGGACATCCAGGAAGAGTCGCTCAACAAGATGATAGAGCCGTGCATTTAGATAAAGGAGGAAATTCCTGACTAAAAGATGCTTTAGAATATCTGAAATATAGGACTTCTTCAAACTATACCCTTCTGTGTACTCAAAAGCTCTGACATGCCTCCATACCACCAAGTGTGTTCTCTTTATTGGGGATAATGGAGTAGGGATGAAAATGAAGAGTAACTGATCTGAAGCCTTCACAAGTCTTAAACAGGTTAATTCTCTTTATCAGATAGTCTATTCAGCTCAGTGAAAAAGGTCTTTGATTTTTGCTTCTACTTCGTCCCCCTTTCAGGATGCCTTGCAAGAAATAATGATCACTTTTGGGCAATTCATCAGAGGAAGAATGGGAAGCCAGCATTCATTTATCACCACTCACAAGACATTGAGAAGAGCCTGGATATAGCTCCACAGAAGATACACAAATATAACTACCGTTCCTCTTCTGAAGCTCAAATAGGCAAACACCACCGAATTGTTAATTCAGCATTTCCTAAACCTGCATATGACCCATCTCTCAATCTGTTGGCCATGGCTGGTCAAGACCTTGAAGTGGAAAACCGCCCAGTCCCAGCAGCAAATGTGATTGTGGTGGTAAGTACTGCATTTAACTGATGCTCATGCTTTCCTCTGTGGGTGATGCTTTCAAACAAATGAAGCCTAATGGTGACGAGTTGTCACTGGATCTCAATGACTATTTACCATAGCATTTCTTATTCTCTGGTGTTTCCTTTTTGTTAACTGATTATTATCTGTTGGCTTCCTCTTGAATGTAGGCTCATTAAATAAGAAACTCTGTCTGTATCTTCTCTGCACAGCCCAATGCAAGGTGCACAGTAGGCACTTAATAATTTGAACAAAAAGTTGTATTAGGAGGTCTTATGCTGGTTCGTATCCTGCAGTTTTGGATCATATCCTGCACTAAGCCTCCTGCCTTCTGTGATACTTTGCTCTAAGTAGATGGAGTCTCAGTTTATATATAAATTGTTGTTGTTGCTTAGTCCTTAAGTCATTTCTGACTCTTTTGCGACCTCATGGGCTGTAGCCCACCATGCTCCTCTGTCCATGGGATTTTCCAGGCAATACTGGAGTGGGTTGCTGTTTGCTTCTGCAGGGGGTCTTCCCAACTTAGGAATCAAATCTGCACCTCATGCATTGGCAGGTGGATTCCACCACTGAGCCACCAGGAAAGCCCATATATATACATAGTATTTATTAAAGATCTTCTGGTCACTTGACTCAAATGGTAAGAAGTGAAGGGACCCTGAAAGGGAAGAAGTGATGATGAAGGAGGGGAGTTTTCTAACTGGAATAGATAAAGTGGTTGGGAAGTATTGGATGGATAATATTCCTAATATCACTGAACAACCATCACCTTTTATTAATCAAGGTGATGTAGTGGGTCCACTGTTTGCATTCTTAAGATTTGTAACCTACACCAGAAGTTCCCAATTTCTGGAAGTATCATAAACTTATGCTAAGGTTGACAGAGCATTTGGACTACAGTCCCTCTCAAGTTTAAAATTACGATAGGAGGATTCACATTAAAACCACAAAGTAGTAGCTAAATGAGTGTTGATTGCATTTCTGTCTCCAAATATAACCAAATATGTTGACTTTTAAGGCAAGATGATTCAATGAAACCGTGTTTGCATTTTGGCAACCTCTCTGTAAGCCTAGAGAGAGAAGAAGGCAATGGCACCCCACTCCAGTACTCTTGCCTGGAAAATCCCATGGATGGAGGAGCCTGGTGGGCTGCAGTCCATGGGGTCGCTAAGAGTCGGGCACAACTGAGTGACTTCACTTTCGCTTTTCACTTTCATGCATTGGAGAAGGAAATGGCAACCCACTCCAGTGTTCTTGCCTGGAGAATCCCAGAGACAGTGGGCCCCCGTCTATGGGGCTGCACAGAGTCGGACACGACTGAAGCAACTTAGCAGCAGTAGCAGCTAAAAGCCTAATGTAATGAAAATTAATAAGCTTTTTTTTCCTTTTCTTTACTTTTTTATCTACCACATATATGACAACTAAGTATGGAGGATCAAAGATCCATTCATTGATGTTTTCAGCTAGCATGCTCTTAATATTTATTATGATCCAGCCATCATTTTGAGCATCTAGAAATACCCATCATTTGAGGTATCTACAAATGAAATGGAGTCTCTTGTTTTGGTTGGGAAATGTCTGGGAGGAATGTTGGTAACCAAAGAAAAAAAATCAGGAACTGAGAACATAATATGAGCTTCTGTTAAGAAAAAAATGTGGGTCATTTTGCTCCTTGAAAAATTCAGACAAGGTTTCTGCACTTGCATGAGTAACAGATGTTCTGAAGGTAAAAGCCATGCACTGTGTCTACTGAGTGAAGACAAATGATGTTAGTGATGTTACTGGATCTCTACATGCCTGTGCTGACGCTCGGACTCGGGAGAGATGTTTCCTCTAGTGACCGTCATACACTCATCGTTATCAACTCTTAAAGTCACTGTGAATTACAGATCAAGAGGTTTGTTCTATCTTCTGATGTCATGTACTGTCGAGTTAATTTAATATTATGGAGGATAAAAGGCATCAGTGAGGAATTCTGGCAAGTCATTTCACTTTTAGTCCATCTGTGGTTTAGAGATCCATGACGAAGCTGTGCTTTTTCTTTGGGGTGATGATGACATGGAGGCAATAAGCAATTTTGCTGCATTAGCCTTCACTAACCTCTTTTGGTCTAGACTCTAACTATGCTGTGGCTCTGGTAGCTGGCAACAACAATGGCTAGTGCTAATGTTTCCTGTAATCCACTTACATTACTTATGCACATGGTGATTTACTAGGAAAACCAGAGAAGTAGGGTTATTTTTAAATAAATCAATAATTTTCAGCTTGCTTAAAAAGCAGAGTGTCAACATTTAATCAACTATCAGCTGGTTTGATGGTTCATTCTATACAGAAAGGAGAGTTAGGAATGGAACATATGCAGTGAAAGGGAGATATTTCAGCTGCTCAATGACTTTGGTGGAGTAATTGGTATATGTTTGCACACATATATATGTGTTTGTGCATATATATATATATATGTATATATATAAAATATTGCAGTGATACCAAAGAATTATTTTGTGGCTTAATTTATACTAAAATGAGTAGTATCAATGAGTATTCATTTCCTGAATTGGGGAAAAGTATTGCAGCTTTTTTCGGCCAGGGTAAAAATCTACTCCCAACTTCCAAAATATACATGTAGATAACTTTTAAGACTTCCTAGCTCAGAGGAGAGATCACTTGTTTCTTTCTCTTTCACTTATTCCTGATGTCTTTAAGACCGTGAATTTTAAAATAAAAAATTTAACAAGGTCTTGAAAGTTGCATATATCCTTCTTATTTTTCTTATTCCCGATTGTTGGCACAAAGCATTTCAGAAAACATTTGTCCCCAAATGATTTTTTTTTTCCTTTTTGTCTTTCTTTTATAATCCGGAAAACCTGTAGTTTATTTATTCCAGGGAGAGGACAGCACAATTAGAATGTCTATCCTAAAGCATGCTAACTATGTTCCAGAAGCTCAATTAAGAAGCTGTTCAGATTTTTGTACAAAGAGGAAATATGAATATCCTCAAGGTCAAGGCTGTGGTAGGAGTAAAAAAAAAAAAAAGTGGCTCTAGCCAAACATGTGCTGAGAATTCCATCAATATACATCAGGTCACAAGGCTACCACATTAAGAAAGAGGGAAGTCAGGGTGTGAGGGGAAATGGAAGCGTGGAAGATGCAGGCTTTTCCATTTCAGCAAGTTCAGCGTAGATTGCTGAGTGAAGAAGGTTTTAGCTTGGGCAAAGTATGAGAAGACTGGGGAACAGGAAGGTTTTGGAATATAAGGGGTGGGGATTATTTAGTAAGATTATGGCTTACTCCACAGAATGGATTTGAGGGAAGGAAAAGAGATAGGAGAAGGAGGAAGAGAAGGGGATGAAGAAGGAAAGGGGAGGAGAGAGGACAGGAGAGGAAGAAACCGAGAGTAACAGGAAGAAAGGAGGGGAGAAAAGGAGGGAGAAAGGAGGGGAGGGAGGCAGAGGAGAAGGAGATATAGCGGCAGTTCTTGGGGCAGTGGGAAGACTTCTGTGAGCACATGAGATGATGGAGAGTCTCCAGGAGCCCAAGATGGTCTCTATGGGATTCCTAGAATCCCAAAGCTTCTTGTCTCACTCACCACTCACCCAGACCATTACCCAGACTATTGACTAAATTAAGTTACTTACTTACTTCATCCCTGAACAGTTTGTGGCCAGCTAATGAAATAAGGCACATTATCTCAAACTAAAACCATATGCCTCACCCGTAGAGCATCCCTAAAAACCCACCATCTGTTTACAAGAGGGGAGGTTACCTGATAAAAATTGGGACACTATTAACAAGTAAAGGCAGAATGGACGCCGGAGAGCAGCTTAATGTATGAGAAAGCAGAAGACCAGGACTTCCGTTTTTTTAAGACATGATAGTGCCTTCAAGAAATAATGAGGATATGACAGCTTACAACTTGTCCTCAAGAATATGATTCTTGTACCAAAAAATATATGACTAAAGTCACACTGACAGTAGCCCAAACAAGCAACAAATACACTGATGTAGGATAAAATTAAATAAAGGTGCTTGGGCTATGTCCTAACACTCAGATTTTTTGCCTATGAGGACTATGATTTAGTGCAATCTTTTGGACCCAGGATATTTTATCCCAAGAAGGTTCTGAACTTATGAAAACCACTCTAGCCTGTATACTTCTTGATGCGTGTATGCATGCTTGGTTCCTCAGTAGTGTCCAAGTCTTTTGCAACCCCATGAACTGTAGCCTGTCAGGCTCCTCTCTCCATGGAATTCTCCAGGCAAGAATACTGGAGTGGGTTGCCATTTCCCCCGCCAGGGCATCTTCTTAACCCAGGGATCAAACCTGTGTCTCGTGTCTCTTGGGTTGGCAGTTAGATTCCTTACCACTAGCACCATCTGAGAAGCCCGTACTTCTTGATGCTGCTGTTGCTGCTGCTAAGTCGCTTCAGTCGTGTCCGACTCTGTGCAACCCCATAGATGGAAGCCCACCAGGCTCCTCTATCCCTGGTATTCTCCAAGCAAGAATACTGGAGTGGGTTACCATTTCCTTCTCCATACTTCTTGATAGTGACTGCTTATTTGGTGGGGACCAAGATGGCTGCATTCATGCATGGGCTAAGTGATTGCAGACAGTGGAGTGATGGTCATGGTGGGCAAGCTCACAGAAGGTGGGAAGCAAATGCAGGCTTTGGGAAAATTACGAATTATTGTGTGTTAAGCATATTCAGGGTCTGATAGTAAGTACCAAGTCCAAAATATTAAATAGATGCAGACATAAGCCTAATGCAATGTAACGTCTTCCAGTGCAGTCCTGAGAACTAGTCCCAAGTTCCTAAAGAAAATGAATATAAAAAAACTCAAAGAAAAATCTCTACCATGTTTTTTTTTTTTAATGTTGAGCTTTTTTTACTTTATTTTTAACTGAGGGATAATTGCTTTGCAATATTATGTTGGTTTCTGCCATACATCAACATGAATCAGACATAGATATACATATGTCCCCTCCATCTTAGCCTCCCTCCCACCGCCCACCCCATCCCACTCCTCTAGTTTGTTACAGAGCCCTGGTTTGAGTTCCTTGAGTCATACAGCATATTTTTACCATCTATTTTATTTATGGTAGTGCTGTGTTGTGCTGTGTGTGCTCAGTGGTGTCCAGCTCTTTGCAACCCCATGGACTGTAGCCTGCCAAGCTCCTTTGTCCATGGAATTTTCCAGGCAAGAATACTGGAGTGGGTTGCTATTTCCTTCTCCAGGTGATCTTCCTAGACAAGGGGTCGAACCCATGTCTCCTACATTTCCTGCATTGGCAGGCAGATTCTTTACCAATGAGCCACTGGGAAGTCCAAAATGTAGTTACATATGGTTAATATATATGTTTTATATTATGTGAGTTTTAATGAAATAAATTTTAAAAAATAATCGGTTGCTAGGTCTTATGCGCCTTTTCATGGATGAAACTGCAGAAGGCTTGAAATCACTGGGGACTCTCTTAGAGCGTGGGTGCCACAATCTTCAAAGCAAAATTGGAGAATCTTTTTATTATGCTATTGCTTATTATGTACTTCTACCTGTAAACTTCCAGAAAGATGACATATAAACTTCAGGAGAGGTAGCTGTGTGCTAAAACCATATTACTGCAGAAATTTCATCATATATCATAAAAGGGGAAGAAACTGTGTCAGTGAAGAATCTTTGAGCCTTAAAAAAAGCCCTCATGATTGGTGGCAATTTACAGGCAAAAAAATCAAAACCCTAAATCAATGTTTCTCCAAGTTATACAATTAATAAAAGGTGCTAGAGGCAAAATTCAAATTTGCCTGACTTTAAAACTCAAACATTTTCATTTTTAACAGAAGTTATTTGGTTTGCTTTGGGAAAGTACTGTAAATTTTCCTAATAGAGAATGTGACTTTATGAATTCCATTTTATTTAAGCTAATGATAATGTTAATCTTTATACTCTGGAAATACATTCATTGATAGCTAGATGTTCATGTTGGAGCCAGAGGTTAAAAGGTAAAAGATCCGCTCCACAGATCATAATATAAAATGAATTATAATGTAACATTAGATTTTAAGAAAGTCTAGTAAAAGAAATTCTGCAGTCTACTTCAGATATTTAGTTAACTTTTTACTCTTTTCTGAAACAAAAGCCTTCATATTAAACTATAAGATCTTACATAATTGCCTTTCTTTTAAAATCCCAAACATTTGCATTTTGGAAAGCTTTTTGCCTAGATTCTCCAGATATTATTGTACCCCTGCAAAATCATCTTGAAGTAGAAATTCCCTTCTCGAGGTTGGCACCCTGACAGTCACAGCTGTCACCATCTGTTGCTTTTCTCCATTTCTAGCTACTAAAGCAGCAAGGAGAATGCTGGAACACATTTTGGAAATGATAGAGGTCAAGCTTAGGCAACATCTATGTGAAGTTTCAACACTGGGCCACTCAGTACATCTGTTTGTTTTGGATCATTTAGACCCAACATTAGAATGATGGGAAGTCTTACGAGAACTGATTTAATTATCATACCAATTGGACATTGAATATTTAGTAATGTTTATGTTTTAACTCCAGAAGTAATATATTTTCATAGCATTTCAGAATATTTAGAAATATAGAGAAGGAAAAAAGAGGAAGTAAAAATAATCCTTAGCAGATAACAGTGTTGTCTTGATATATGTGTCTATCTATATGATCTTTTCAACATATATGGATATAGATCTTTTTTACCAAATATGCAATCAGGATATGTAAGATTTTGTCAAATTTTTTGCTTAGTTTGTATTGCATGAACTATGAAATTCCATGATATATCTTCATATTAATAACTATACAGCATTATTTTTGTTGTTGTTGTTGTTCAGCCACTCAGTTATTTCGGTTTGCAACTCCATGGACTGCAGCATGCCAGGCTTCCCTGTCCTTCACTATCTCCTGGAGTTGACTCAACCTCCTGTCCATTGAGTTGATTATGCCATCCAATCATCTCATCCTCTGTCATCCCCTTCTCCTCCTGCCCTCAATCTTTTCCAGCATCAGGGCCTGCTAAAACTTCCATTGTGTAATAGATTTCAGTTTTTATGTACTGATGTATATCCCCAATACATTCAGTAAGTTAAGACAAAAGGAGAAATAAATGTTGAGTATATCAAATATAGTACTTGTTTCCATTGCAACTGCCTCCTTAATAGTCTTGAGAGAATTTTGAGAGTTCATCTTAAGGGAAACGGCTTTCTTTATGAACTCTATATATAATTGTAATATAGGATTGATTTTTTTCCACTTGGCCAAATTATGTCTTCCATAGACCTTAAATTTTAAGCAAGGGAAATATTTAAAGCAGTCAATGAAGTTAGCAGGACAAAAAAAAAAGGATGTCCTGTTAAGAGCATATTAAAAAATATTCTGTTTCAGGACTTTTCATTGAGGAAGATGGAAAGTGCTGTGTCTCATTGTGTTGAAACCTAAAAACTCTTTTCGTCAGTCCAAATTTTTCAGTAATGTAAAAACAAATAGAATCTGCAGATGAACAAAGAGATTTATATTTTCTTTTGAGCAAATATTTACTTGTCAGGTCTCTCTCTAAGAATCGCCCTTCAGGTCACCAGTTGTTAAGAATTGTGGTCTCGCACTCTCTGGGAGCGGCTTAGTCCCTTTTTCTTTCCTTCTTTGTTTCTCTCTAATTATAAACACCTATATATCATGCTTATTTGTGTGTTTGTTTTGTTTGTTTTACTGTACAATGCTTTATTTAAAATCTAACTGCTGATGGATAATTTAACTGGGCTTTCTGGGCATCTGGCCTTGCCAGTGAATAATGAGATTGGCCCCATTTAGCAAATGAGTTAGTTCTTTCTCCATGATCCCTGTAACTCAGAGGGCAGAAGCAATTTGTTCCTTTCTCTTGTTTTAAGAAAACATGAGTTAAAAGCCTCTGGAAGGTTGTCGCCTTGAGCAACGTTATGAAGCTTCCTCATTGGTAACTTTTATCTTTAGCAACTGAGCACAGCACAGCTGCTGCTTCATTCTGTGGGTGACCACACGGCCACCAGGGAATCAATGGTCATTGTTCCCTGCCCTTTGATCCATACCCCCCACCCACCCACAAATCACATGTTTTCATGAACCAGAACTGAAATGAAAAATCCCACTTTTTTTAAGATTTTTTTTTTAATGTGGACCATTTCCAAGGTTTTTATTGAATTTGTTACAATATTGCTTCTGTTGCTTATGTTCTGGTTTTTTTGGCCAAGAGTCATGTGTAATCCTAGCTCCCCAACCAAGTATTGAACCCCCGCCCCCCAACACACATACCTCATACTGGAAGGCAAAGTCTTAACCACTAGACCGCCAGGAAAGTCTCATAAATCCCACTTTTAACGTCAAAATGCAAAGGAAAAAACCCTCCTCTGTTACTCCTCTACTCTTCACATTCTCAGTGCTCTGGTTATGACATTTCTGGCCACCATATCTGAGGAGAGGGCAGGTTTTCCATACCAAGCAATTCTGCAACACCAGCTGGGTGTCCTCCAATGTAATTCAGTTCAGACACTCTCTACTTGGAGAGAGCATCAGATCCCACAGGCTAAGGGCTTAGTCCTATAAAAGTTCCGGTGCCAATCACAAGTCCAGGTTGTTACCTGTGCTTTTGATCAACTGTCTGTGAATTGGAGTTCCTTTGAACCCTTTATTGGGTTTGATCAGTTTGCTGGAGTGGCTCACAGAGCTCAGTATGACATTTTACTTAGCAGATTACCAGCTTATTATAAAAAGATATAACTTGTGAAAAGGCAACTGGAAAGAGGCAAAGGGCAAGGAATGTGGGAAGAAATGCAGAGCTTCCCTGCCCTCTCTGGGTGCACTGTTCTCCAAGCACCAATCTCTCTGAACCCTTTTCTTTGGGATTTCTATAGAGGCTTCATTATGTAAGCATGATTGACTAATTCATGGGTCATGGGTAATTGATTGAACCTCCTAGCCCCTCTCCCTGCCCCAGAGGTTTGGGGATTGGACTGAAAGTTCTATCCATCTCTCCCTGAGGTTATTTCTTCTGGCAACCTGCCTTCATCTTTAGAAAGATGAGTGGTCCAAAAGTCACCTCACTAATGTAAACCCAGGTGTGGTTTATGTGAATAACAAAATATACCCATTTCACATTTATAACTTGAGTTAGTTTAGGAACTGGAGACAAAACGAAATAGAATCCTTGGGGCTGGTGCACTGGGATGACCCAGAGGGATGGTAAGGGGAGGGAGGTGGGAGCGGGGTTCAGGATGGGGAACACCTGTAAGCCCGTGGCAGATTCATGTTGTCGTGTGGCAGAACCAATACAATATTGTAAAGTAATTCACCTCCAATTAAAATAAATTTAAATTAAAAAAAAACTAAATTGTGTAACAAAAGATGTTTCTGCTGCTCTTATATAGGAAACTGTAAGGGTGCCAGAAACTGTGGATGAAGATCAAAATACGTATTCTTATTATAAATCACAATATCACATCACCTTAGCCATTTATCATTGCATTTTCATCTTGTACTTTATACATGTTTCCAAATTTTCTTTCTGAAGAGTGAAAGTACAACCCAGCCAGTATTCATATCCCAAGTTGCTCTTTCCTTACCTATCTGCTGTACTTGGACCGTATGAATCCAGAAAAATAAACCAAGAGGAAATCATCAACTTTACATCTTTCACTTTAGCCTGTGGTTTCATATGATTTAGTCATTTAACTGAAACAGTAAGTTAGCAACAGAAACTTCAATGAAATAAGAAGAAAAAGACCCAGTGTTGAGGGCTAGGACAGATGTTCACAGTTCCTAAGACTGCAGGAAAGACGTGTTTGTGAGATTTGTCTGCCCTTTTTTTTCTGGAAATGCCAGTCACACGATACAAATTCCAAGAGAGCTGGAGAGAACACTGAGATGTACCTCAAGATAATCATGGCTAAGAGTCTTAATCCCAGATTTCCTGGATTGTATTTATGAATGTCATTCAATTATTTTGAATACCGTGGGGTTTTGTATGTTTGTGTGTCTATAGTTCAAAAAGGCCTCTGATTTTCTCATGCTTTCATTATTGACCTAGTGAAGCTGCACAGTTTAAGAATTTGTCTATTTTTCCTGCCTGAAAACATGGCAACTAGAATTAGGTCTTTAATCAGAACAAGTTATTTTAACATGTTGGTTTATTGTGCTTTAAGCCATCAAGTTGCTTAGAGCTGGTCTGTATTTTAAATAGAAAGTTTTGAGCAACAAATGGCAAAATGTGTATGAAATGGGCCTCTGGGCAAATTCTTTGAATTTAGACTTTTGGAAATCAGCAGTCTTCTCTTTATGGGCAAATAAATGTTTCAAACTTTCTTCATGTATGACAGGTGATGGTATCATCTTTATACTTAAAGGTAGTTTTTAAAATTAAAAGATCAAATTAATTAAATCAAATCTATGATAAACTGGATTATGAAAAACAGCCAGTTACAGAAACCAATATATTTCTCATAACTATTATAGTATAGGTAAGTCATGGAGACAAGAGAAGAGTATGTGGTATCTAGAAGGAAATGAGAATAAGTAGGGATAACTGTATCCTCAGACATGCGAAAGGTTTGAATGAACACCTAATGCTTGCTCCTTGAAATAGTCATTCATTCAAAAAATCACTGAGTACCTCCTATGTCCTAGGAAGTAAAGTAGGCCCTGGAAATGCAAGAGTTGACAAGGTAAACAATATCATTACAGCTGTGCAGCTCGCATTCGGATAGGAGAAAAACCATAAAAACAAGTGAGCAACTGAACATATTTCAGATGGTGATGAATGCAGTGAATAAAACAAAATGAAGTTATGTGGCAGGGAGAGAGCGGTGGGACTAGACTGGACTGGATATTCAGGGATTCTATTGTATATCCAGAAACACTTAGGGATTGGATCAGAGTATAGCTCCCAAACGGAAGCTGCAACAAAGCATAACTTTGGAGTCAACAGAATGGGGTTGAAATCCCAAATTAGGTACTTATTAATTGTATTTCCTTTGGTGACTTAACATCTCTATATTTCACTTTCCTCATCTGTAAAAAATCGATACTAACAATACCCATCTTACGGAATTCGTGTGGGAATTGAATGAGATAAAACATTCAAAGCACTTTACATCATGTCTGACACATAGTAAGATGCTTCATTCACCTAGAGCCAGACATCTTGGAGTGTGAAGTCAAGTGGGCCTTAGGAAGCATCACTACAAACAAAGCTAGTATAAGTGATGGAATTCCAGCTAAGCTATTTCAAATCCTAAAAGATGATGCTGTTAAGGTGCTGCACTCAATATGCCAGCAAATATGGAAAACTCAGCAGCGGACACAAGACTGAAAAAGGTCTTTGGGATTTCTTTCCAATCCCAAAGAAGGGCAATGCCAAAGAATGTTCAAACTACCACACAATTGCACTCATTTCACATGCTAGCAGAGTAATGCTCGA
Source organism: Capricornis sumatraensis (assembly GCF_032405125.1). Classification (NCBI taxonomy): domain Eukaryota; kingdom Metazoa; phylum Chordata; class Mammalia; order Artiodactyla; family Bovidae; genus Capricornis; species Capricornis sumatraensis. Next base: position 87,239,333 of record NC_091072.1, read on the forward strand.
AATTCTCCAAGTGAGGCTTGAACAGAATGTGTGAACTGAGAACTTTCAGATGTTCAAGCTGGGTTTAGAAAAGGCAGAGGAACCAGAGATCAATTGCCAACATCTGTTGGATCATAGGAAAAGCAAGAGAATTCCAGAAAAACACCTACTTCTGTTTCATTGACTACACCAAAGCCTTGACTGTGTGGATTACAAGAAACTGTAGAAAATTCTTACAGAGATGGGAAGACCAGACCACCTTACCTGTCTCCTGCAAAACCTGTATGCAGGTCAGGAAACAACAGTTAATACTGGACATAGAACAACAGAATGGTTCCAAATTGGGGAAAGGAGTACGTCAAGGCTGTATATTGTCACCCTGCTTATTTAACTGATATGTAAAATACATCATGCGAGATGCCAGGCTGGATGAAGCATGAACTGGAATCAAGATGGCCAGGAGAAATACCAGTACTCTCAGATGTACAGATGACACAACCCTTATGGCAGAAAACGAAGAGGAACTAGAGCCTCTTGATGAAGGTGAAAGAGAAGAGTGAAAAAGCTGGCTTAAAACTCAACATTCCAAGATCATGGCATCTGGTCCCATTACTTCATGGCAAGTAGACGGGGAAACAATAGAAACAGTGAGACACTTTATTTTCTTGGTTTCCAAAATCACTGCAGATGGTGACTACAGCCATGAAGTTAAAAGACGCTTGCTGGACATGCATATTAAAAAGCAGAGACATTACTTTGCCAATAACGGTCCATCTAGTCAAAGCTGTGGTTTTTTCAGTAGTCATGTATGGATGTGAGAGTTGGGCCATAAAGAAGGTTGAGCACTGAAGAATCGACGCTTTTAACTGTGGTGTTAGAGAAGATTCTTGAGAGTGCCTCAGACTGGAAGGAGATCAAACCAGTCCATCCTAAAGGAAATCAACCCTGAATAGTCATTGGAGAGACTGATGCTGAGGCTGAAACCCCAATACTTTGGCCACCTGACTCATTAGAAATGACCCTGATGCTGGGAGAGATTGAAGGCAGGAGGAGAAGGGGTTGACAGAGGATGAGATGGTTGGATGGTATCACCGACTCAATGGACATGAGTTTGAGCAAGCTCTCGGAGATGATGAAGGACAGGGAAGTCTGGCGTTCTGCAGTCCGTGGGGTTTCAAAGAGTCAGACATGACTGAGTGACTGAGCCCCACAACACAGCAAATTGTTAGCATTGCACTTCTCAGGTGGTGCTAGTGGTAAAGAACCCACCTGCCAATGAAGGAGACATGAGACATAAGGGATCTCAGGTTCAGTCCCTTGATTGGGAAGATACCTTGGAGGAGGGCATGGCAAACCACTCCAGTATTCTTGCCTGGAGAATCCCAAGGGCAGAGGAGCCTAGCAGGCTACAGTTCATAGGGTCACAAAGAGTCAGACATGACTGAAGTGACTTAACATACACACATTATTAGCATTATATGAGACAGTGGAAGAATACAACTTTCTAGTCAGTACCAAGAACACTTGTATTGCTCCTGAGCCCTTGGTTGGCTTTTATCGTTTAAATACTGTGAATCATATTTCCCTCTTTCCCTTGACAGCTGGAAAGCAGAGAGCCAAATTTGTGGTCCACCTCTAGCAAATAGAACTTTATTGAGGGCCTTATTTATTTTGTGAACTAACCTCATTCTTGGCTGGATGTTTACTTTTCTTTACTCGTTTTCTAATTCAATTTCCTCATTTCCTTAGTTTTTATTCAGTTTTATTTTGTGATATTTGTGTTTTTGTAAGCTGCCACAAATCCTTTGTGTAATATATTTTCTCTAAACAAATAGTCACTACAAGGAAATAGCCAATCAGTATGGACAAGTTGAGTCTGAATGTTACATGTTTTCCCTTATAGGGAGAATTTGTTTAACCCTTGGGTTTGAAAATATAAGGAAATATAACTTATGTTAAAAATTACAATGTGCATAATGGTCTGTTTGGCTCACTGCTCAGCAGACCCTCAGCCTCAGCCTAATCCAATGTCATGGGCCAATATTCATGCTTATCATGAGTGGTTTGAGCCAGTAGGAACACAATGGTTTTCTTTTTTGTTTTTTTAACTTTTCATTTTATACTAGAATGCAGTTAATTAACAATGTGTTTATTTTTAAGATGTCCAACAAAGTGATTCAGTTATATATATACATGTATCTAGTCTTTTTCACATTCTTTCCCCATTTAGGTTGTTACATAATACTGAGCAGAGTTCCCTGGGCTATACTGTGCATCCTTGTTGGTTATTCATTTTAAATATAGCATGACAGGTGAACATGTCAATCCCAAACTCCCTAACTCTCCCTTCCTCCCTTAGAAGAGATGTCCTATGTTCACACGACTGTTCTGCCACTGACTGCCATTGAGATCTTGGGCAAGTCAATGAACATTTCTGAGTCTCTGATTTTTCATTTTAATGGCAGTTTTAATATGTGACCTGGCTACCTTCTTCGGCTCTTTTCCAGGACCAGTGACTGTATTGTGTAAAGCATAACACATTGCCGTAATGTCTGCTGTTGCAGTCATGGTGATGATAGTGATGGGATGATGATAATCAGTAGGTTGTCAGTTCTGTTGCTGATCTACTCTGATCTTGGGGTAAAACCTCAGTACTGTAACGGGCTTCTTGCCTTGCTATACAAACCTAGAAGGTATCCCTCACACAGTAGTTTAAGCCAACAGCATCACCCAAAGCTGTGCATCACACAGCCACATGTGGTCACCCTGACTAAAGCCCTCCTCAACTTCCATTGCTAATTACCTAAGTTCTTAACATCATCTTCCTTCCCTGAGTATCTGCTTGTTCAGTCAACCGGTACTTCAGTTCCTCTGAGCCTGGAAACCTGTCGTATTACTACGTTTGTCTTTCAGCTCCAATCTCACAGCTAGCCCACACCTCTTTCCTGCTGGTAGCTTTTCATGTTGCCGTGGGCCATGTCTTATGAAACTCCCACCTTCTATTCTTATCTACAGAAAGCCTCACCATCTTTTCCGTCAGCCAGAATGTGTTAACACCTGCTCCACGTTCACCTCTCATCACCTGCTCCCAGATGCAGTGACTTCTTTTTGCCTAGAATTTTCTGAAGAAAATAATGTTTTAATTGCCTTCAGGATCTTAACATTTGCTGTATTGTCAGTAGTTTCTGTTACAGAAAAAAATTTTTTAAAGGTGTTATTAATCCAAATGAAGAGTAATTTATTGACAAATTAATAATTTATTAATAACCTTATAATTTATTCCCAATTTATTAGGGAAGATCAGGTAGTAAGGACTCCATACATATAAACACATACTCTACATAATTGAAAGTTACCTCTATAATTATTAAGATTGTGAATTTTTAAAATTTATATTATGCATTTCTCTATTTTTAATGGGTATATAGTGCTTTTAATTACTTTTTGAAAAACTAGGTCATACTCTACAATTTGCTTTTCTTAATAGTAGCAGGTCATAGATATACCTCAAAGCCTTTAGATATAAATTTGACTAATTAGAATAAATATTCTAACTAGAAGAAAAATTCTAAATAATTCTAAAGTTTGAAGGTTGCATCTACCATATTTTCTTAAACTATGCCTCAGATTCAGTGTACAACCAGTTGTTCTTTATATGTTTTGTATTTGCTACAGCAAAACTGCTGCAATAAATGTCTTTAATATACACTCTTAGAGAAAAAAGAATACATAATATGTATGTGTGTATATATTTATTATAATATGTATATAATACATGTGTGCTTATATACACAGTATGTATTTAAATATATTTTGTTCATTTATATATATATGAGATTTTCAAAAGAGAGATTGTTTGCTACAAGAGTATTTTAGTTAATATATTATTAAATTATTATTTTCTGAATAATTGTAGCAATTTACCCTCTAACTAGTAATGTATCTGACTGATTCAAAATCTCTCTGGTAGCAGTTGGTTGCTGATTTTTTTAAATTTTTGCTGACCGGTAGGGGAAAGAATTGCACCTCATGGTTGCTTTGCTTACATTAGCATTTCCATGACAGTGTAAAATATTGAGTGTCTCTCATGTGTATTGATTATTTGGATTGCCTCTCATGCAATTGCTTATTTGTAACTTGTGTATCAAGTTAATTATCTTTTTCTTAACACTTTGTAGAAGCTCTGTTTATCGGGATATAATCCCTTTGTCTGCCATATGTGTTGCACAGATTTCCTTCTAGACTCTCATTTTCTTTTTTATGATGTCTTTTGCTGTACAAATTTTTAATTGTTTTGCATTCAAACATTTATGTTGGCCTTCTTTAAAAAGTAACTTTCTTGTGGCTTTCTCTTTTCCACTTAACAAGATATCATGGTCATTTTTACAAGGCAGGTTTAATTTGTTCATTTATCTTTCCCTAGTTTCTTTGTATGGGATAAGCTTATGCATGCATAGGGAAGGGCTTCCCTGGTGGCTCAGAGGTTAAAGCGTCTGCCTGAGAAATCATTTCATTTTTTATTGTAATAATTCTTATTTAGTATTTTTTCTGTCTTCCTTCCCCTCTCCTCCTTCTTTTCTCCCACTTCCTCTCCTGTTGAACCCTCTTATTCTTCTGGTTATTCATACTAAGAACTTAGTGGGTGTCCTCTTATTTATTTTTTGTACTTGTAGAATTCACACACACGTACATATGCATGCACATACACAGTCACACACATATATGTACATATAGACATATACCTGTGTTGAAATTTTTGTCATTTTATGTTCCACAAAAATGGTATAATGTTATAAATATTTCTTTGCTCTTTTTCCCTTTCTTTCCCACTGATAACTCATGAAAAACTTTTCTACTCCACGGCCATACGACTTCATGATGTGGTTATACCATAATTTATTCAGTGCTTCCTCTATTCACAGTAATTCACATTGTTCCACCTTTATTTTTGGCCCTATGGATAAAGTTATAAAAAGATCTTTGTACATATGCTTCTACACGCTAGCCCTTTTATTTCTACAGACTAGATTCCCAAAAGTGATATTGCCAGGCTGAAGTAATATATAGCAAGATTTGTTTCCCAAAAGACAATAGTAATTTGCATTTCCACCCATAAGTACACAAGTACCACCTTTCATCCTTGTCACCAACAATGTTATCAGTCTTAATTATTGTGAATGACAGGTATAAATTTATATCTCATTATTACTTCTGGTTTCTTAAAGAAGCTATCAAGTATAACCTGCCCTTTCTGGATGACTCCAGATCCTTTGACTTCCTTGATTACATGATGTGGTATGTTAGCTTTGTGAGTTTCCTGATTCCTCTCTGAATGTCTCAGTCACTGCCTGTGTTGTGCCTGCTTCTAGGGGTCATGGCTCCACCCCACCTACTGGGTTGTCTCTGATATGTTTCAAAATTTTGATTTTAAAACCAGAAGAGTATTTGCCCATAATATTTAAACATCAGTCAATAAACTCTCAGTGAAGACCCAAAGAATACCATTTATGAATTTAGTCTGATAACTTCATAATCATTCAATTCTTAAGAAAAAATTATTTTCCAAAAAGTTAGTTAATAAGGGTGAGTTAAAAAGCTTGGATTCCATGATTTAAAATTGTTGGACACCATTGTCAGTCTGCTTAGAGTATTAATAAACTCAGAACCTGCTTATCACATAGCAAGAAAAATGTATAACCTCAGGTCACCAGCTTAGAAAAGAGTGATCACCTCCATCATGACATACTGGCAGCTTCTTTAATGACAAATTCTGTTTGTCACTCACTCTTCCTGCATCCTGCCACTGCATCACTGAAATTTACGGACTCTGGTCTTTACATGTTCTGAATGTTCCTGTCTGGGAACATTTATTTTCTTTCCTATCATGTCCCTGGAATAGTCTCATGGTAAAATTGTAGCCTAGATAAATGACCGCAGTGGAAGATAGCAAAGGTGGCTCACAAAAGGAGAGAGAAGGCATGCTGGGTGTGTTCCTATACACACAATAGTCTCCCATGGAATGGAGTATTTGTCAAAAGATTCCAAATATTTTGGTTCCGTAGGTTCATGCATAGTTAGAAAATCCTTCAGCTATCTTAAAGACTTTTCTTTTTTTCATTGATCATTTCAATTCTTTTTGCTTTGATTTTAGAGTCAACAAAACTGACTTCTGTTCAAGACTAGGCCTCTCATCCAGCTTAACTACAGGATGAGATTACTCCAAAGAAAATGGTTTTAAGAATTCTAGTTCCCAAGAAATTTATTTAAAAAAAAAAAAAAAAGGACTCTGGTTCCTATGCAATCAGCAATCACTTCTCTTTGTAAATGAAATCACTAGACACCCAGCTGTCCCAGGCTTCTTGATTGGCATGCGTTTGCTCATGGTTCCATCACATCTAGGCACTTAGCAAGAGGGAGTAAAATCTCAAGTAAAATCTCTGGCACAAATGGGCAGCCTGATCAGTTTACCACCCAGTGAAGTCTGAGTTGTTTCAACCACTTGATCTTTAAATGTATACAAGTACTAGTAGAGGAAGTAGTCTTACACACCACCTACCTGTCTAACACACTTATTTTGCAGATAGTTCAGAAATATGAGATGTCTTGCTGGAGACTTAAAGCTTATCAAGGACTAAAGCATCTTGAGCCAGATCATCTGAATCTCAATTTCTTTCATTTTCTCAATTTCTTTCTTTCAAATCCTTCACAAGGATTTTGGTGATGAGCAAATGAATCAATGTGTATGAAAACATTTTGAAATAATTGTGTTATGCACAAATGTCAGATATCAAAAACTGTTTTATTTTTATTTTTTATTGATTTATTTTTTGGCCACATCATGTGGCATGTGGGATCTTCATTTCTTGACCAGGGATCAAACTCACATCTCCTGCAGTGAAAGCAGAGTCTTAACCACTGGATTGCCAGGAAGATTCCCACAAAATTGTTTTAAAGATGAGTGCTGAATTCCTTGTAGTAAGAATTTCTGAATGGATTATAATAGCCACCGTTTATTGAGATGCTATCTATGAACGGGCCCTCTACCAACCTTATTTTGAGATTTTTATTGTCACACCTCTAGGGCTCCCCAGGTTGTGCGTAAAGAATCTGCCTACCCATGTAGGACAAGTAAGAGACACAGGTTCAGTCCCTAGGTTGGGAAGATCCCCTGGGGTAGCAGTATACTCGCCTGGAAAATTCCAGGGGCAGAGGAGCCTGGCAGGCTACAGTTCATTGGGGTGCAAAGAATTGGACACGAATGAAACCCCCTTCCCCCTACACACACATTGTCACACCTCTACCCTTGCCCAAAAGGAATGGGATAGTTGATTTGTTAAACATCAGGATGTTTCTGCAATCAGTTTTTCTGAAAGACATTTAAGATGGGCAATATATCGTGGAGAAAAGACTCAAATTCAGGCAGATCTTTTCCCGTGTCTATGCACTGAACCCACCTGTCTTCATGAAGCCTATTTTATGTGTCACTATATGACCTTCTATAGAAATGAGTGTAAAAATTTTACAAACATGAAATAAAAATGTTTATGTCTGAACGTAAAGTTTTACTTATACTCACATTTTAAATAACCTTAAGAAAATAAATCTAACTTAAAAAAATTTAAATATCACTCCAGTCAATTCTGTTTATGGTCCTTATGAAACAGCTGCTGCTGCTGCTGCTGCTGCTGCTAAGTCGCTTCAGTCGTGTCCGACTCTGTGCGACCCCATAGACGGCAGCCCACCAGGCTCCTCCGTCCCTGGGATTCTCCAGGCAAGAACACTGGAGTGGGTTTCCATTTCCTTCTCCAATGCATGAAAGTGAAAAGTGAAACTGAAGTCGCTCAGTCGTGTCTGACTCCTAGTGACCCCATGGACTGCAGCCTACCAGGCTCCTCCATCTATGGGGTTTTCCAGGCAAGAGTACTGGAGTGGGTTGTAGCTATATGAATTCAAATTTTTAAAAAATCAGATTATTCAATTTTTATCCATTGGTTTTTGTTCAGAAATATGAAGTCTATGTTTTCAAAAATAAGTTCAAAAGTACCACTCTGAAAGCTCTGCTGTTACGTCTCTGAACTCTTTCAGGCTTCTCTATTGACCATTATTATTGTCTTTATGAAAATGAAGCCAAGGTGGTGATAGAAGGTGATAAAATAATCCCTGCTCCAAAATATATACACTAGCATCTACACAGTCTACACTTCCACCAGTGGAAAAAAAATTTCTCAAATAACGGCACTGAATTCCCAGGATATCTGGAGTGAATAGAGTCTTGATATTTTAGCAATACCTAGGTACTGAGATATTCCCCATATACATTTTCTAGACAGCACCACCAAATAATGTATTTATGCAGCATGCCTTATTGATCCTGACTTGATGTATACTGTTGTACATGTGGGGCTCTGGATTCCCAGCCTTGTCCTCAAGGAATCAATGAGGCTTCAGATACATAATCTTGTCCACAAGAGAGTGACCTAGGCTTGGAATATTCTTGTGTTGTTGTTCAGTGACTCACTCATGTCTGACTCTTTGTGACCCCATCCACTGCAGCATGGTTAGGCTAAAATGGGCCTTCGGCTGGGGAGGTCTGAGGAATCAGAATGGGAAGTACAGGGTGTGGACACCTAAGAGGAGTGATGGTGATTTGTTGTAGGGGTGGCTCTGAAAACAAATAGCTTCCATAGCCTTCTTTTCCTTTAGACTGAGTTTGTTACTGTTGACTTTTTCAGCAAACATCCCTTAGCCGCAGGGGGCACATGCTCCAAGTCTGTGAACTGAAGCCAGCCTACAGAGGAGTCTGTTGGTTCCAGGGTTTTGATGGAAACCCCAGGGCAGAGCTTTCAAGCAGGACTTGCTGCTCACTCTGCACCGAATCCTACAGATGGCAGGTCCCTCATCCTTAACACCCTGGGTTTCCTGCTTGACTTCTAAAATCTTTTGGGTTTGTAACATTGATTTTAGATGTTCAGATCCACTGAACCTCTGTATCCCAAGTATTGGTTGTATTTTTAATCTGTTCCAAAATTTGTTCATGTCCTTTACCTGCTTTTTTTCAACATCAAATCTGTGAGTGCACCCTGCTTTACATATCCTCTGCTCAGTTAATGCAATAAAACTGTGAAAACCTTGCTGGAAATGTCACTGTGAATCTTTGCAAAGCCTGAAGGCTGCTGAATGCCATAAGCATGTAGTCTGAAGCTGCAATAATTAAATCCTTCTTTAACAGGTGCTAGTAACACACTGCGGAGAAGGCAATGGCACCCCACTCCAGTACTCTTGCCTAGAAAATCCCATGGACGGAGGAGCCTGGTGGGCTGCAGCCCATGGGGTCGTGAAGAGTTGGACACGATTGAGTGACTTCAGTTTCACTTTTCACTTTCATGCATTGGAGAAGGAAATAGCAACCCACTCCAGTGTTCTTGCCTGGAGAATCCCAGGGACGGGGGAGCCTGGTGGGCTGCCTTCTATGGGGTCGCACAGAATCGGACACAACTGAAGTGACTAAGCAGCAGCAGCAGCAGTAACACACTGTGTGTATTGGACATGATGGTTGTCAGGATGGCTTAAGGACAGTGGACTTTTCTAGAAGTTTCTCATGCTTCTAATATTCTAGTGATAGGAGGTTGTACTATAAATGTACCATGTTCACAGTGATGGCAGTATCTGTTACCCCTGTCTTTGAGGGAATAGAGTATGAAGACCACAATTAAAGGTTTTTTTGTTGTTTCTATTGAGCTGCTGGTTCACTAAGGATATGTAGAAAACTCAACGTTGTGATCATGGTGAATCTAGAGAATATAGGGTAACAATAAAGGAATAACCATGTATTGGGCTCCCACTATTCATAAGGCCGTGGTAGAGGCTTTTCATCCCTCTAGTTCCTAAATCTGTGTCATATTATTATTCTCATTTTACAGATAATGACATCGAGGCTCACAGAAGTTGTCACACAGAACGTATCTCGTTTGACTTTTAAAGATAGTGTTCTTTCCACCATGTGGCTCTGGGTTTCCTCTCATCTGTGGGCTTTGGGAAAGGTCTGATCAGGATTGGAGATGACTGGTAACTATCTTCCTTGGGCTCTAGCAAGAGAATTATTTGTGCAAGGAAAATCAAGGGCTTTCTAATAGATAGTAGATTCCCTTAGTGCTAGGAAGCTCTGAAATTCATGGCCTGGATCTGTGAAAAATTCTGTCTCTAACTCTCCCACAGCATTCTCTTTGGTCCAGAAGAGAATGCCTGACTCCTTGGAAAGTTCCATGTTGCTGTATTAGCTGCCTATGGGTGTGCAATAAATCACCAAAAACATAGTGGCTTAGAACAACACTCTTGTATTATCATATAATTCTGGAGGTCAGAAGTCTAAAATCAGTCTTACTGGGATAAAGTCAAGGAGTCTACAGGGCTGGTTCCTTCTAGAGGAGGCTCTAGGGGAGAAATAGTTCCTTGCCTTTTCCAGCTTCTAGTGGCCTCTTGCATTCCTTGACTGATGACCTTCTTCTGGCAATGGCATCTTTCTGACCCAGCCATCCTTCACTTTCCTGCCTATCTCTCATAGAACTGTTGTGATTACACTGATCTCATCTGGAAAATCCAGAATAATTTCCCATCTCAAAATATTCAACTTAATCATATCTGCAAATAACCTTTTGCTCTGTAAAGTCACATTCATAGGATGAAGATGTTGGCATCACCGGGGGTCCATTATTCAGCATACCACAGCCGCTGTTCCTGGTGATTGCTCCACTGGTAATGATATCCCACTTTGGACAGCTCAGGACTGCCCCAGCATCTCGCAAGACACAGAATTCAGAGTTGCCCTCGTGCATACCTCCTCAAGGCAAGAGTGTGAGTGGCGAAGCCAATTTGGGCTTCTTGCTGTCAAACAGGACTTGCAATTTGGTATCCTCAATCTGGATGCAGCTCGTAGATAAATTTTGAATGTGCATTTTTTTCTTAAGTTGGATGTTCTCTATAAAAATTGGCATTTTGAGTATTTAAAAATTGGGAGATCTGGCATCACAGTGCCATGTTTTCAAATGGCTGCATAATGGCTTCCACTTTTCCACTTTAGACAGAGTCTGTCTCTCCCATTCATCTTAGTCCCTGTCACTGTCTGATCATGAATTACACTGGCCTTTTCACTCATTTATTTTAACCACTTGGACTGTGCAGTTTGAGTATCTGAATGTACAATAACGATTCTCAAACCACAGCATTAACATGCATATCAGAGAACTTCTGTTCAGTCATTTAGGGCAGAGAAGTAACTTTATTTGTACTAGAACACTTTGTGTTAATCCCTGGGTATCCATGCAAGGGAGAGAATGATCTTGTCCTACAGCAGCATCCTGACATTTGCAGATTGGTTGGATCCTCCCTTTGGATGTTTATTTTTTCAGCCTAACATGAACACCTGGGCCAAGCATTCCTAATCATCAGTTTAATATTTCCATTTCACTGGAGGCAAAATTTTCTACCTGTTACTGGGAAAAGTGACCCTCCTTTTCTTCTTCCTAAGACTGTTTCATAAGTATATCAGTTTCTTAAAATTTAGAATCTAGTTTATTCCACAAAAAGACAGTCATTCTCTTTATGTCCACAGTCTCAGAGAGTGGCTGGTGTATAATAAGTGATTTATAAATATTTACTGAATGGATGAATAAATGATGATAATGAGTGACATTGGTAATGATAGCTAACATTTATGTGAACTTAGTTATGAATGAATGTTGCATCTTTAAATGAGTTAGCAATTGTAGTCCTGATAGAGACAAGTTCATGCCCTCCCACAAGCCCTGGAAAAGCTACCTTATTTATCATATGATGCTCTGTTCCTGGCTACAGATGATGGGACCACAGAAAGATTTCTAAGCCAAGGATTCCCCATCCTTAACCTGACCGGGAACCTATGACATGGCCAATTGCAAAGAGCATTCCCAAGAAATCAATCTAGCCCTCTAGGGTGTTTTTGTTTTGAGAACTCAAATCAAGAGAAACAGTCTCTCTACAGTTGGCAGCAGATGCTGGAGCAAATGGATCATACTGGGATTAGGGACAGACTCCCAGTCAGGCTACATGCAAGATGATTAGGCAGAAATAATGCAGCCACTGAGAGATGGAGGAGAACCTCAGTGCCTGATTTTCCAGCTCCCAGTTAACATTTTACTGAGGCTTGGCTATTTTGGGAGGGCTCTGAAGTTACCTGTTGTACCCTTACAACTTTGCTTCATCTGTCTTTAACTCAGAGAGACTATCATTAAAACACTTGCCCAGAACGTTGCCTTAGTCTGGGATCCTAGCATGACAGCAGAATTTAATGAAGGAGGGATTGTCGAATAGCATGTGGCCAAAGTGAAGAACCAAGAATTCTGCCAGCTTCAGGTGCTACAAACTCCCAGTGAACAGAACTGGGACTCAACAGTTTTTAGTGTTGAATGTTTTTCAATATGTGAATGTGCCTGAATCCTTCCATTCTAAATGGGAAAAAAAAAAAAAAATAAGAAAAGCACCCGGAGGTACTTCACCCTATTATAAACCAAAAATAAATGATAGCAATTGGTTCATTAGATTCATTGGACTGAAAAGGATGTCAAATAAAAAGAAACTGTTAATATTTAATTGGGCATTTTAGGAATCAGCTTGCTAAATTTGTAAAGATTGCATTCTTGGTTTTTTAATATGCTTCCTGGAATAACTACCTTCAGAGTGGGTATAATCTTTATGCAATTGCCTTGGCATTAAATTTTTACGAATTAAAAAGCATGCTCGGGGATTAAAGTAGAATAATAGATGTAACATTGCATGAAAGTAGGACATTCATAAATCATTTATGACTTCCTTGCTCATCAGGACTTGACTTTTTGAATCTTAATTGAAAACTGGCATGGATTTATTGTTGAAAAAAAGTAAATTGGTAATTCTGATAGCAGACAACTTTTATTAGGGAGTTAATTAATTTTAGGAGGCTGAGAGCCTGGTTTTTTAAACATACACAGTCATGTTGAGTCGTGGGGCTTTATTTAGTTATAGTCATCTTCCGGTCAGTGCACATTGTTTATCTTTTATTTTCATTCTGATCAATGCTAGTAAGATACAGTATAAGCTATTGTGAGCTATAATTGTGTAGCAAAACAAAAAAATAGTTTTAGGCCCCAAGTAGTCTTAGATGAGCACATGTGCTCAGTTGTGTCCAACTCTTTGCGACCCCATGGACTGTAGCCTGCCGGCTCCCCTTTCCATGGAGTTTTCTAGGCAAGAATACTGGAGTTGGTTGCCATTTCATGCCCCAGGGGATCTTCCCGACCCAAGGATTGAACCCATGTCTCTTCCATCTCCTACATTGGCAGGCAGATTCTTTACCCCTAGTGCCACCTGGGAAGCCCAGACCCCAAGTAGGCCATAGGTCAATTGGTTGACAAAAAGACATATCCTGTAGCAGTCTTCACACTAGACCAGTCCTCATGCCATCATATTTCTATCTTCCTTTTATGTTTACTTACTCATCAGTTGCTGCAATAAAGTTGAACATTTTTTAGATCCCAAATGAGATACTATTATAAAAGATCAATTAATTGATTTTTTTAGAAAGAAAAGATCAATTAATTGCTCTTTTAATTGATTAATTAAAATTAATTTTATTAAGAAATAATAAAATTCTTTGATAAATAAAGCAACAGGTAGACTGGCTGGTATACTTTATTATTCTGAAGTTAACTATATAATTTCTTTAGTTTTTACCCTTTGAATTCCCTAACCGTCTTCGTTCCCTTCTTTAATACAAATGATTATTCTACTAGTTATTGCACACCGAACAGCACTAGTTGTAATACCTGTACATCTGTACAAAAGGCATCACTCTCTTCATTTTACAGATGAAGAAACTGAGGCTTATGTATGTCACCAAAACGTAACTTTTCCAGGGCTGCGAAGTTCTGAAAAAGACTGCTTTTTAAGTAAGCCCTGGAGATTTTTCAAGCACTTATAAATTTTTGCACACTGCTTCATCTTTCCCATGGGGACTGTGGACAATCGCCCTACTTTCTCCATCACTAAACGTGAACTTTGTCATGCTGACTGGATTGGTGTGGGAAAGAAAGGTCTGATCATGAGCAATCCTGATTTATTTGCCTTGTGCCCCCACCCTCTGGCCAGATGTCATTCTGTTTAAAATTCTTCCTTAAAAGAGCATGACAGTCTGAGGATCACCCTATTCTGAATTTAAGTTTACATCCTGGTTTTGAAATCCAATTTTTATTCCTTAAGAACTAGATTTGGAAGGCAGTAGCCAATTAAAGTCATCTGTTTATGGGCACAGTGATGTGTTTGGAGTTCTTGTACAATGAAAGAGATTGATGGCCCTTCAACAGGATCATAACTCCTGTAGGCAGAGGACCATAATTTGCTTACCCAACCCCAGACTAAACAAGGGTCTCTGTGTGACCTAAAGGGGTACAGTGTAACCCAGAACACAGCCCAGACTGAGATCAATCCCAGTCATTCCACAAGGCCTTGGGAGATCTGCATGGATGCCATTGGAATTCAATCTCCACAAGGATATTTGGAGCAGAGCAGCCCAGCCTTATGGTTTTACAGCCTTATGGTTTTATAGATTTCATAACCTGACTGATGACCTCTATAAAAGCTTATCCTATTTTCCATTTGCTGGGCAGTTTCTCAAGTTCAACTTTAAAGACACCATATGAAAACATTTGGGAATTTCAAAATTAAATACTTATCAATTCTAGGAATGGGAAAGACCACATGTGAAAATAATTGTACAGAAACCCATGGCAAGGAATTGGTTAACAGTAATGTTAACAAATACCCTTAGAGATTCTGCTCTGAGATTTCTTTTAGTCTTTCTTTCTAGCTGGCATTTTCTCCTCATGTGGATATCTCACCTTTCATTTCCTACTAGGCCAAGAGGAGCTTCTTGTATGGAGCTTTCTTAGTTTGCTATAGTCTTGCCCTAAATCCTACCACATCTGAGTCTCATTTATTTGATGAATATTTATAAAACATTTTTATGTGCCACGATGAATACACTGACCCCCTGAAAGTAGAAAATAAATCTCTCCTGTGAAAGGTACTCTTCCTCACCAGGAGATAGAAATATTTTCTTATCACCAGACAGATAGAGAGTTCAAGGTCCAGAAGGCTGTGTGAATGAACTTCACTTAGATTCTTCATTAACGAGTACCCAAGCCTAAGTTTCTTTATCTTGTCAGTTCTTGACAAATGAATTATTTCTTTGTCTTAAAGGTATAAAAGCTGCCTGCTTTGGCCATTTCTCTGTGTTCATATTTCTACATATGAAATTAAAGTGTGATTTTTCTCCTCCTAATCTGCCTTATGGCAATTTAATCACTAAACTAGCCAGAAGAACCTAGAGGGGTAGAGGAAACGTTTTTCCCAACAAGGTTCTAATACAGAAAGGAAAGCAATCATGAGCGATGAAGAGATTAAGACTGAATCAAGAGAAAGGGGCTAGTGCAGCATTTCTGAGAAGCCAGCGCTCTTGGCAGAGGGTTTGTTCCTCTGCAGAAGAAAGAACCGGAGAAGGCGATGGCACCCCACTCCAGTACTGTTGCCTGGAAAATCCCATGGATGGAGGAGCCTGGTAGGCTGCAGTCCATGGGGTCTCGAAGGTTGGGCCTGACTGAATGACTTCGCTTTCGCTTTTCACTTTCATGCACTGGAGAAGGAAATGGCAACCCACTCCAGTGTTCTTTCCTGGAGAATCCCAGGGACGGTGGAACCTGGTGGGCTGCTGTCTATGGGGTCGCACAGAGTCGGACACAACTGAAGCAACTTAACAGCATCAGCAGAAGAAAGAACATGATTTTAATTAGAACCACTATAAAAGACCAAGGAGAGCCCACAATGGACGATAGGGCACCAGTCTGGTAGGATAGTGGGATTCTAGGCGAGTTCTGTCTGATTTAATATCACTGATGAGAAGAGAACTTTTGAGAACAATAAAATAATTTTAGAAATAGTATTTGTGGAAAATTGGAGTGAGAATTAACTAGGAAACTAGAGTAAAAGAACAGAGCAGTTTGTAGGACCACCCCTGTGAAATGAGAGAGAGTAATAAGGCAGGGTTGGCTAAGAAGAGCCTCAGAGTGAAGTGCAGCTCTGAGCAGGGCTCAGCCAGGCTGATGGAATGAGCACCCATAGAAAAGATTGTCTAGAGAGTCCCGTGTTGGGCAGGAAGGGCCTGGCTTTTTTGCTCCTGCTGAGCCCGGTGGTTGACTGGAGTGGTAAGGCCAGAAAATAACCTCCGCATGAACCTCTGGTGAAAGCACAGAGCTGGAGACGGTCAGCAGCAGGTTTTCTCTTAAAGGCAGATCTGAGCAGCACGCTCCGCAGCTGCCGTGACGTAGTAAATGCCACCAACCTCCGGCTCCTTCTGGCTCCTCTTCTGTGCCCCACAGGCTTTTATCTAGCAGCCTATTGTCAAAAAACAGTGGTCTTGCTTTCTAGGTTTTGCATAGATTTTTTTCCTGTCTCCCTAATTTAAGTCTTATCAACTTAACTAGACTTTTATGTGTCCCCAAACTTCTGGTGACTCAGACTGAAAAGAATCTGCCTGCAATGCAGGAGACATGGGCTCGATCCCTGGGCTGGGAAGATCCCCTGGAGGAGGGCATGGCAACACACTCCAGTATTCTTGCTGGGAGAATCCAGTGGACAGAGAATCCTGGTGGGCTATCGTCCATAGGATTGCAAAGAGTCAGACACGACTGAGGCAACTTAATACACACACATATCTCTATTCGATATCATTTTCACTCAAGATGTGTGGGTGTGTATGTGTGTGTTCAGTCACTCAGGATAGAGTTTCAGTAGGAAGGTGAAAAATCTGGGAGATGGATGATGGTGAGAGTTCCTCGACAATATATCTGTACATAGAGCCACTGGAAATGTACAGTTTGTTTAGTCACTGAGTTATGTCTGACTCTTTTGTGACCCCATGGACTGCAGCCCACCAGGCTCCTCTGTCCATGGGGTTTCCAGTGCAAGAATACTGGAGTGGGTTGCCATTTCCTTCTCCAGGGGATCTTCCTGACCCAGAGATCAAACCTGCAACTCCTGTTTTAGCAGGGCAGATTCTTTACCACTGTGCTACCTAGGGAAAGCCAAGATATCAAATACCTATTTGCTAATGGCTTTCCAAATGTATATCTCCACAACAGATTCTTCTTTACAGCCCCAGAATGAACCACCACTTACAATTATTTGGTCATTCGACTCCTTCATCGAAATCTCCCTTCAGATGTTACACAAGTACCTCAAAGGTAGTCAATCCCATGTATTTCTAAATTCATATCCCTTGTATTTCTCCCATTTGCCTGATTATTATTCCCTGTTTTGGTAAAAAGAAAAAAATCCACTCAGTTGCCCAAAACATAACTACAGAATGACAGTAGATTCTTTCTCTCTCCTCCCCACCTTGCTTGCCGACTCCATCTCACATTGAACACCAGCTCTAAGTAATTCTAATCCATATACGCTTTGCCACCCTAACTGCAGTTTTAACGGTTAAGAACTTATAATTTCCTGCTCATTTAGAGCTATAACCTTCAAACTGGCATTCCTGACTTCAGATGTGATCTCTGTTATTGCTCAAGAGATTATTCTCATGGGCAATCTGTTCATATTACTCGAAAGTCTTCAGGAGTTCACCATTAAATACTGCTTGTATACCACATGCAGTCTTCCACCATTTTGGCTCTGAAAATGTATCCAGTTCCATCCCCTCTAAGTCTCACATTCCTGTGCTCTGCTTAAACTGAACTACTCATGGGGAGAAGCCACCACGCTCCTTCTTACTTGCCCTTTTGTATATATGGCTGCATCTACCAGCCTGGAAAATGCCTTCTCACTCCTCGTACCCCAGTTTGTCCTTTCTCTGTGCTCCTGTTCTTTCTTTCACGTACCTTCACTGCAGCGTTTGCAATTGGCCTGCCACTGTTGGCAAAGCCAACAACGTCTGTCTCCTCACCATAAATGACACTAATTACATGCAAAGGTTATATCTTTTAATCAATATATTCCCAGAGCCTGGGCCTTTAAGTGACTCATGATACTTGAGTTTCAATGAGCACATGAATATGAATGAATTCAAAGAACTGAGTCTTGAAAATAATTTTTTAAAAGTATGTCCTTTCCTAAATTGTTTTAAAATAGTTGCCTGAAGAGAAAAAATATTGGGAGTGAAAAATACTGTGGGTTATGGAGGAAAATTTTCCTCTTTTTGCTAAAGTACACAGATTTCATTCTATAACAAGCAACTTCAGAGGATTATCTCCAACTGCCTGTCATAGCTTCAGTTGTATCAAGTATTTCCAGTGCAAATAGGACATGGCGGTGTCTTAGAACACATTGTTATATGAAGGTTTCCACAGGCAGTGCTTTCTTGTTGTTTAAATGGAATTTGGCCTGAAATCCTTAAAAAAAAAAACACAAAACTATATTCATACAGTACTTAACAGTCGCCAAACCATTTTCACACCCTGATTTTACTTGATATTTAAAGTATCTCAATGAAGTAGTCAGGACAAAACTGATCATCTTTTTATAGATAACAGAAGCTCTGAGAGGCAATGAGGCTTACTCAAGACTGACCGTTAACTGGAGCTGGGATGCATGACTTCTGGTTGCTAAACCCATGTTCCTCCTCTCCAGCCTTGCAGCCTTCTTGGTGGTGTCTGTCTGCAGAGCAGACAGAGCTGTGGGCTGTTAGTCACTCCCCAGATCAGTTTGCATTCCTACAGTGTTTCTCATGGCCCCAAGGTTACCAGTCACTGTCGACTGTGGATGTTATAGAAGTTACTTCATTTCAAAAGTGCTTTTCCTCAACAGCTTCCCCAGCTGCCCTAGTTAAGGTTGGCACTGCCAGCTCGAGTTACACTAGTAAACCTTTTACTGATATTACATAATGATTATTGCTCTTGGGTTGGTGTCTAAGCTGCAATCCTACATTTGATGGTTTTATAGTTTCATCTTCCTGAATGTAAAAACAATCATCACAACAATTTTTTTTTAAGTTTAAACTGAAATTCTTTAATTCTGCAGAGGGCTAGAATATTTTTTGTAGCCCTCATGGAAGAATTTCTTAGCCCACATTTCTCTATACAAGGCCAAGTTTAACAGCAGATGTGCTTTGTTTGGATTTTACAGTGCTTTAAAACACAGTTAGAATTTGGAAGATTTTAGGTAGAGTATGTACCTTTCAGTTTTTCCCTGGGCCCCCATCCTAAGTCCTTTATTTTAAGTTTCTGGCCCCAGAACTAGTCTGAGTTTGCACCCATCTGTATTAGTATACGTCGTGGTTTAAAAATAACAGCTAATATTTATGTACTGTATATCTATGTACTGCTCTTTTCAGTATTTTACAAATATTACTTTGTTTAATTTTCACAACAGACTCTTATAGTTGGAGGTGCATCTCGCCATCTGCATTTTATGTATAAGAGGATGGACGCACCAAGAGTTAAGTAGTTTGCCCAGTCATATAGTCATCAAGTGGCAGGGCTGAAATTCAGACCAGGCACTCTGGATCCAGAGGCAAGCGCTACACTCAAGTGCCCAGATACAATGTCAGATTTTGTATGATTCATAAAAGGAAACAGCAAACAAATCATCGGTTGGTAGTCCTTACCAAAGAAATGTGAGCTAAGGAGCTTGAATAAATGAGCTGAGAGTGCTTTGTCTGCATATGCAGCAGTGAGCATATGCTTGCTTCTATGGACATTGAAGACTCTGAGGATCTCGTGAAGATGCACCTACTACTTCAGTCAAAAAGATGTAAAGGGCGCTTGGCACAGAGTAGACCCATGAAACTGAAATGCAGTGTATGTCCTTGTGCTACTCTGATTTTGTAAAACGTAGATCGCTA
Organism: Capricornis sumatraensis; assembly: GCF_032405125.1. NCBI lineage: Eukaryota > Metazoa > Chordata > Mammalia > Artiodactyla > Bovidae > Capricornis > Capricornis sumatraensis. Next base: position 87,259,221 of record NC_091072.1, read on the forward strand.
GATTACATTGGTAGGGGCAGCTGGTTTTGCTCTGCATTTTCCTTGTTAGTAATTCCACTTCTCTTTGCAAGCTTGTAATATCACTCAGTATCACACAGAGGTTGAATGAGATTCCTAAGAAATCCGTACCAGTCAAGCTGGGGAATTGTATGTAATCAAGGCAAGGGCAGGGGAGGATAAGTAATTCCTTCCCAATGTATGGCTACAAAATAATTATCACTAATCACCAGTATGCAATTTTATTAATAGAATGTAAAAACAGAAACGATTCAGATGTTTCCAAGTTTTAAGATTTGATAGAACTCTAACTCCAATAGTGATAGTAATGACATTTTAGCTATTGGAATTTTAGAGGTTTATTGTTGAATCACTCTGAAAATACAGAGATGGAGAGAGAGAGAGTGAGCGCTATATTTTACTTTCTGATATACAAAAATGAAGGATAGAAACACTTGTAAACTTGGAATGTTATGCTTGTTATCATTCCCCCTTGTTGGTCTATAGTAAACTTTGTTCATAAGCCTATGTGATCCATATGGTTCATATTTGGTAAGGGCATTGCTGGCTGACTTGACTTTGGTCCTATAGCAAGCCTGATAGCCAAGAACTCTCATGCTATGTTAGAAACAGAAGCCAGGGATAGGATAGAATGCCATCTTGTTCTGGGGTGAGCACAATGGACGACAGAGTCCTATACAAGAAGCAAAAGCATAATTGGGTTTGGTGCTATGTCATAAGTCAGGTCAGACACCAAAACTGAGTAAAGGTAGGTGAGAAGCCCAGAGTGTCTGCTTAGTTGCCCAGTGATGTCCAGCTCTTTGTGACCCTATGGACTGTAACCCTCCAGGCTCCTCTGTCCATGGGGCTCTCCAGGCAAAACTACTGGAGTGGGTAGCCATCCCCTTCTCTGGAAGATCTTCCTGATCCAGGGAGTGAACCTAGGTCTCCTAAATTGCAGGTTAATTCTTTACTGTCTGAGCTACTGGAGAATTTATATGGGAAGGCCAGAGACACAGATAAACTAGGAGAAGAATGTGGTCTGGCAAGGAGACAAGGCAATATTGCTTAATAGATGTTAAAAGTCTATGTTTTGGAGTCAATTCTGAATTCCTACTTTTCTTATCATGTGTGTTAGTCATTCAGTTGTGTCCAACTCTTTGCGACCCTATAGACTGTAGCCTGCCAGACTCCTCTGTCCATGAGACTCTCCAGGCAAGAATAATGGAGTGGGTTGTCATTTCCTTCTCCAGGGATCTTTCCAACCCAGGGATCAAACCCAGGTCTCCCGCACCGCAGGCAGATTCCCTACCATCTGAGCCACAGGCTTCCCTACTTTTCTTACTAGTTGTCTGCCTGTTTGTAAGAAGAACGTGCAGTGGGTGAGTACTAGATCCTGCACTTGGACTGCTGAAGTCTGAATCCTGTTTCTTTAGTACCAACCATGTGACACTGTTACCAACCCAGGTTCTTGGACTCTTTATGCAGCAGTAATTGTTAACAGGCCAGATGAGAAATTCAGGCAAGGCTTTACTGGGACTCGTGCTATAGCACGAGGGAGGAGAATCAAGTAACAGGTGCTCTCGTTCACTCTTTGACAGGAGGCAAACAAGACCCTTAAAGGGGGTGAGGGTGGGTGATAGGCAGTCAGACAGAGGGGTGGCCTAAGTGGTCTGCCCACCACCTTCCTGGTACTGTGTGCAACAATCACGCATGGTACCAGACTTTTGCTCCTGGCACCTGAGAAGAAGCAGGTGGATTTTGGCCCTTTTGTATCTTATTGTTCATACTTTGCCCCCACTGTACATGCAAGCAGTTGTTTTCAGTCCCTTATAATTTCTTTGTATTTTGTTGCTCCAAGAGATGTTTGTGCAGGCTCCAGCAATTCAGTAAAGGGTGCCAGGTCCCAGGACCCAGCCTGTCTCAAATGAGTAGGTTATTTAATCACTGGATGTTTCAGCTGTGAATCTGGAAATTAGAGAAGACCCTTCTTCTTCAGAGGCTTCTCTGGTGGCTCAGACGGTAAAGAGTCTGCCTGCAATGCAGGAGACCTGGGTTCGATCCCTGAGTTGGGAAGATTCCCCTGGAGAAGGAAATGGCAATCCACTCCAGTATTCTTGCCTGGAAAACCCCATGGACGGAGGAGCCTAGCAGGCTACAGTCCATGGGGTCACAAAGAGTCAGACAAGACTGGGCGACTTCAGTTTTCTTCCTCATAAGGTGGGTGTGAGGATTGGGTGAGTTAATATACGAATAATCTTTAGTGCAGTCATTGCAGATAGTAAGCACAAATAATTGTTACTATCGTTATTAATAATCTTTTTGTGTTTCTGCATCCCTTTATAAAATGAAAGTCATAACACACACCGCAGAGGGCTGTAGCAAGGAATAGATGAGATAAGGCGTGGAGGCAGCGGGCTCCAGAACAGTGGTCAGGAATTGTTATCAGGTCCATAGAGGATGTGTTTGCCAAGGTAATATCCCATGAGGACAGACCTGCTTTTAAGAGCCCTAAGATCCAACCAATAAATCAGATAAATCGTAAAGCATGTACTCCAAGCTTAGCATCTGACAGCAGCCACTTCCCTGCCTCTCTCATCCTGTAAAACAATATCAGAAAATTGAAGAGTGCAAGATGGAAGGGAATTTAAAGTCCTAAATTCAGTCTGTGCTTTGTATGAACAAGGGGACAGAAGCCCAGAAGGATAAGGTAATTTGCAGTGACACACAACTAGCTTGTTATAAAGCTGCTCCTAGAATTTACTTATAATACTTGGACTCCTAGTCTAATATCTATTCCACTCCGCCACGCTGACTCTGCCTCTTCTCAATTCTCACAACCTAACTGACGCCTCCTCTGGGGCTGACTTGAGTTCCATGAAGGACCTTAGCTTAACTTCAATATGGAGTGAGCCTCTCCTGAGTAGGTCTCCAATTTCTGCTGGATGAGTGCTAAGTATTTCTGATAGGAATCACAGTATAAAAGGAAATAATGTACTATTAATCAGGAAAGCATTATGCTAGCAACAGGAAAACTATGTTATGGTCACAGTTAACTATGTTATTTTTAAACATACTTTTAATTTAAAATTTCTCTTAGGTATTTTTCTTCCTGTAATTGATAATGCCTTATTTGTTTGTTTGTTCTTTTTATATCCTGCATGTAGCACATAAAACATCTTGAGTTCACACTGGTTAACTTAATATCTGTTGAATGAATAATCTGAATAAGGGGTTTTTCTTAAATCTGACAACTCATTTTGATACCTGATTGAATTTTTCAACCCCTTACATTTTTCTGATTCTCATATTTGCCAGGTAGTTTTGGATACCGATTTGAAAAACCTAAGTATCCGCACACTCTTCAACTCTTTACCCCTTCATATTCGTACACTCGGACGTTGTCTCTGGCCCTTCTAGAGCCTTCTATCTTTCTTCAGAGGACTGAGCACAGCAGGTAATTTTGGCAGGAGGTGGGGAAGTGGTGGGGCACGCCACAAAGCATGGAGGGTCTTACTCCCCAGACCAGGGATTGAGCCTGTGCCCCCTGCAGTGTGAGCACGAAGTCTTAACCACTGCACCAGCAACTAACTTTTAAATCTAAGCAAAAGTAGTATTCCCACATCAATGAGACTAAAAGCTGATGATCAGGCACAAAATATTTGAAAAAATAATGAAGAGAAAGTAAAAATTAGTATTGAAAAAAAAAGAAACTGTTAATGTACTCAAACATTTAATTCTCTCAAATGGCTTCTTTTTTCTTCTCTATTCTGTCTATAATAATAAAATGGTGTTTCATCAATTTTAAGACATACTTTTTAAAAAAACATTTCAACATCTCTAACATTATGATGTGTTTCCAACGTGATGGCATCTTGCATTTTATAATAAACACTTTTTCTATCAGGTTACACAAAAACTATGTCATTGTATGATGGAGGGTGTTTTCAACATGATGAAATACAGCAATAACAGTATCAGTGCCATTTCGTGCTGGTCGTCTTCTGAGTATTTGATACATATTAACTTCCTTAATCCTCACAAATACTTCCAGAGTGGGTTCTCTTATCCTTCCTCTTTTCAGATTAGAGAAACAAGGGCAGATTAGCAGTTAAGTAGTTGCCTATAAAGTTCCACATCTAGTCAGTAATGGATCTGGGATGTGAACCCAGACTCCTTCCCAAGGCTGCATTCTTAACCTCTACCTGCTACATTTTTCTGGCTTTTCTTATAGGACTTTGAATGTTCTTGTTTCCATCTCCTGGATTGTCTCTTAGCATACTTAAATATTTTTGTAAAATAACTATACTATCCATTTTCATTCTCACTGGTATTTAAAATTACTTAATTAATTTGTAGTTTTGTGTCTGCGTGTTTTTCCAAAGGGCCATTAATAGAGTTACGATAGATGCAGTCATTAAAAGAGCCATCTCTGGGACTGGAAACTACCTGAGTTCAAGCACTGGCTTGGTTACCTACCAACTCACCTACCTTGGACAAATTACCTAACCTCCATTTCCTCATTTTAAAGAATAAGTATTTAATGTTTTTAGAAATTCTGCTTTATAAGGTTATTTTGAGTATTAAATCAAATGACATATATATTTAGGACAGTGACTGACCATAATGAATGCCCAACAAATGTTAAATGATTTTTATAACTTTTATGAAATCAGTATATGAGACTGAAGTAAAAGGGGAGGGAATGAGGTTAAAATATGTTAGGAAGAAATACTCAGAAAAGTTAGTAATTTACTAACTTATCCATGTATTCTACCGGAGAAGGCAATGGCAACCCACTCCAGTACTCTTGCCTAGAAAATCCCATGGATGGAGGAGCCTGGTAGGCTACAGTCTATGGGGTCACTAGGAGTCGGACACGACTGAGCGACTTCACTTTCACTTTTCACTTTCATGCATTGGAGAAGGAAATGGCAACCCACTCCAGTGGGTTGGAGAATCCCAGGGACGGGGGAGCCTGGTGGGCTACTGTCTATGGGGTCGCACAGAGTCGAACACGACTGAAGCGACTTAGCAGCAGCAGCATGTATTCTACAAAATACATTTGAGGTTGTATTTTGTCCAAAGCAACAGAGGGACAGTATCTTCCTTCTTATACCTGAAGATCTATAGAAGGAAGATACCTTGCAAAATACATTTGTGTTTTGCACAGAGCCTGACATTGAAAGTGAATGAATGAGTGAGTGAGTGAATGAATGGTTGGGAAGGAGAGGTACATCAATTCTTATTCCCCCAAAAAGTATATAGTCATAGAGCTCTGAGTGCTCAAGGAAGGGTGAAATCACTCCCAGCTAAGATGGATGTGAAGAGATTCACTCACCGTATATTTAAGTGCCTTCAGTATTCTCTCTTGTGGATACAGAGAATAGAATGTCAGGGGCTTCCCAGGTGTGCTAGCAGTAAAGAACCTGCCTGCCAATGCAGGAGACATAAGAGACAGGGGTTCGATCCCTAGGTCAGGAAGATCCCCTGGAGGAGGGCATGGCAACCCACTCCAGTATTCTTGCCTGGAGAATCCCATGGAGAGAGGAGTCTGGTAGGCTATAGTCCATGGGGTCACAAAGATCCAGACAACTTAGCACATAGCACACCGCTCTCAAGAGTGATGCTCCTAGCACTTCCTTATATATGTGTAGATATTAATGATGAAAAACATCGCTAAGGAATTGGGTAGTCATTTTAGTCAATAGAATTGGATTCATTTTATTAATTCAGGCAAGCTGCCTCTAAATTGCTGCTATCTTGTTCTTTCTTTAGTGGATACAAAATTACCTTATACCCATAAGGAAATGTATTACTCTATTTGAATATTTAAATTAATTTCAAATTTATGAGAGCCAATAAATCACATGAATATCTCGGTAAAGACAAATAAAACAGTTGTATTTATAGTTTAGACAACTGGGTATTTTCTGTTTGTGTGTATGCCATTTCTTCTGCTGAATGACTGAGCTTAAAAAAAAACAAATCTTAATTGGTAGCCAAGAAGATTACATGCTTATGTTTTACAAGCAAACTCATCTTCATAGAGCCTAATCTGAATTGATGAAAGAAAAATTACTAAAAAGGCATTAATTTGATAAATATTAAAGGACTAGATGAAACAATTATCTTACCCAAATCACCTGATTATAAATAGTTATTGCTACAAAGGAAATCAGTCCTGAATATTCATTGGAAGGACTGATGTTGAAGCTGAAACTCCAATACTTTGGCCACCTGATGCAAAGAACTGACTCATTTGAAAAGACCCTGATGCTGGGAAAGATTGAAGGCGGGAGGAGAAGGGAACGACAGAGAGTGTGATGGTTGAATGGCATCATCGACTCAATGGACATGAGTTTGAATAAACTCCAGGGGTTGGTGATGGACAGGGAGGCCTGGCGTGCTACAGTCCACGAAGACATGACTGAGCGACTGAACTGAACTGAACTTGTCAGCTATATATTTATATAGATAGATTGATAATTTTTTTCCCGGAAAAAATCAGTGGAAATGTCAAAAATATGAAATTAAAACCCCTCTTCTTTTGCTTATTTCATCCACCAGATATCCCTCTTCTCAAATGTGGTGATGTGTTACCACACAAATAAGTGTCAACGCTATGTTAATGAAAATAACTGGTAGTTGAGTTGAATAAAACCCACAGACAATCCCAAAGGCTTATTCTGGCAACTGAAAATGGCAAAGCCTTAGCAACTAAGTCTAAATGCTCTTTCCAGACAGAGTTTCTCTATATACTGTCATTGCTAAGAGGCTATCTGACCTGTTCTTAAGAATCTACTTCAATGGGAGAGCCACTCCTATCCAAAGCAGTGGGTCTAACTGGTCAGCTCAGCCTGTTGGGAAATTTTCTTAATTTGATCAAAAATTTCCTTCTTATACCTATCAACTACCTTTGGAAATTTTTTAAGTCATAACTAATACATGTATTCCAGTAACATGCATCTAAATAATTAAGCAGCTATTAAATAATATCTGTGTATTCTTTTCTTCAGGCTAAGTATGTTACGTCCCCAAAATTCATTGATGAGTCAGTTGTTTAGAATTAAAGGCATATTTTCATATAAGCACAAAATTATGGATGGTGATTACAGTTGTGGACTAGGTCACAAAATTTTATTTAACTTATACCAAGATGAAATAGTCAGAAGTTGCCTTTATTCAGTAAATATTTGTGAAATACCTAATTAAGAATTCCCCGTGAGTGTTGCTGCTGCTGCTGCTGCTAAGTCGCTTCAGTCGTGTCTGACTCTGTGCGACCCCAGAGACGACAGCCCACCAGGTTCTCCCGTCCCTGGGATTCTCCAGGCAAGAACACTGGAGTGGGTTGCCATTTCCTTCTCCAATGCATGAAAGTGAAAGTGAAACTGAAGTCACTCAGTCGTGTCCAACTCTTAGCAACCCCATGGACTACAGCCTACCAGGCTCCTCCATCCATGGGATTTTCCAGGCAAGAGTACTGGAGTGGGATGCCACTGCCTTCTCCAATGAGGGTTATTTAATGTTAATTCTATTTGGTTGAATGGACACTACACAGAAATTTATTTGAAAATTATTTTCTCAGATTCAAATCATAATTCTAAGCATCTATCACATATTCTGCCCCAGTGTTTGATGTAGCTGTAAATAATCTGAATTGTAAATGAATATTTTACATTATTCAAACTCTAAGAGTAACTAAATAGCATTCAAAGTACATTTCCGTTCTTAAATTATCAGACAAATCTCTAATCTGATCATTACAATTTAATATCCATTAATCTGCATGAACACAGATGAGCATATCAATATCCAGGGGGAATAGTACTGAGAGAAGGAAATTTGATCACAGAGCCGGGTAATTATTGCAAATGGAGATTACTCAGCGCCAGTACAGCTGTCTACACACTAAATCATTATATTTTATTTTTAAGAGTTGTTTGATGGTTGCTCTAGTCAACATCTGAACTCTGTTAATTTTAAAGACATTTTTTCCCATTATATGTAATATGAGTGGGCATTTCTTGTAACTCATTGTAATGACCCCATGACACATATGCATTTTTAGTTCTAGGTAATAATAGTTTATGATCACACTCATTTGAAATAATTTTCTCTTCAGAATCTCAGTGAAAGGATGGAGTACTCCAAAAATCAACTGACTGCAAATTATCTTCACTGAAAATCATTATGTTTATGCAAATCAAGTAACACAAATTACATGTTCCGACTATTTCTAAACTGTCTTGGGAAAAAAAAAATAGAACAAATACTTCTTAAAATGAAAATCCAGCCAAATTTCCCAGTTCTGCTGAGTCTTTCTAGGCTCTTGAGATGTCCATCCGGTACTTGAAGCCACAGAGTTTGAAATCCAGAAATTCTCTGCTTCCAAGCATTATGGTTGTGGGAGGATTAGATCTAAAGCCCATTATTGACAAATCCTGTTAATTGGTGTTTCATCTCTTGGTGAGGCAGAAACAGGGAGGCAGATTCATAAGCTTATTCTAGAAAATCATAGAAAAGATAGGCCACCAGACAGTTCATCAGTGATGTTGACTCCACAGGGCAAGATGCCAAGATTAAGTGAATTGCTTTCTTTTCTTTCTCTACTTTCCATTTTTCTCTTAGCTCCCGAGGCTCTATTCATGTGGTCATTTATAGAACTACTAGGCACAAAGCACAGCACTGGATTTCAAACTTTTCTTGGGCATTTTAGCCAGTGAAGACCTAAGATTCATGGTGTGGTTGGGGTAGTCCTTAAAGGAAATAGTGACCTTTTAAGGTTAATGGAAAAATATTAGCATTATGTGTGTGGGTGTGTGTGTTAAAGATAATTAAAGAAGAACACAGGTCATCCTCAAGGGATACAGAAAAGCATGCTAAATGTCGTTGCTCTAAGCCTATAGAGGAATCCTTTCTAAATTGTCCTGCTGTGATTCTGACTTTTCAGTCTCCTCTCTTAGATGATGTATTATAAATATATATTCAGATTCTGTACAGTGCAATCCTTATAACTCAGTTTTGTTTCTTTCCTCTTTTTTCCCCTTTGACTTGTTTTTCTAACCAAGATAAGTGTTTCCAATGTTTCCACTCATTTTTATAGAGCTTCGTGTTTTGGGGGAAATTTCCTGTGCACACCTACAAGTTGCTTTCTCTCTGCACTTTTTTATTCTTTCAACTCTCACCTCCCAGTGAAATCTTCCTAGAGGAAGGAAATGAGCTTCATGAGCTTTCATGATCTGCTTTCATGATTTTCAAAACTTTAATGACAGCTTGAACCAAATGCACTCATTCAAGCTGGCCCCTTACTGCTCTTTCATATACTATCCTCACTTTTATGGGGGGCCGTGCCAGGCAGCACCTGGGGTCTTAGTTCCCTGACCAGGGATTGAACCTGTACTCCCTGCATTGGAAGTGTGGAGTCTTAGCCACTGGACCACCAGGGAAGTCTCTAATATCCTCTTTTACCTCTTGACCTTTGCTTTTCCAATTCCCTCCAGCTGTCTTCCCTAACTTCCCCAGTCTTCCTTCTTCACTGTCCAATTCAGATCCGATCTCCTTTTTGAAACTTTGTCTGATTCCAGTAGCCCACAAAGTCTTCTATTTTTTCCTTCCTTTTATTATGCTTGAAAAAATGTAACTCAGACTTTTGCCCTCTATGTATTGACTGTTGTTCTTTTTTATGTTATTGTTGTGGTCTTACCTGCAACTAAATTCTACTTCCCTAAAAGTGTACAACATGATTGATACTTATCTGGTATTTTGCTACCACAGCTAGTAGGAAACAGGTTTATATTGTACATATAAACTGTATTTATTTTTTATTTTGTGTAAATATTTGTCTACTAGTTACTCTTTCCAGAGGATTTGAATGAAAAAATTTTAAATCAACTAAAATTATCATGTAATTCAAGTCCAAATCTAGTATGAACCTTCTTATATAATGTAATCAAAACTGATAATTTGTTAACTAATTCAACTGCAGTAGGTAATGATAAAAATGATGTACCTTTTAGTTTTATTTTATTTTATTTAGTTTCAACTATATATCCTTAGACCATTTTTTATTATGAATCCACTGATTAAGGTACAATGTTATCTTATAAAAACCAGGCTCAAATTTTATATCTAATTTCCTATTTTAGTGTTTTTAAAAATAGAATGAAAACCCCTTTTGCAAAAAGAAACTCAAAATGGATTAAACACCTACCTAGATGTAAGACTGGATACTATAATAAAACTTCCTAGAGAAAAACATAGGCAGAATACTCTTTGACATAAATCACAACAATACTTTTTTGGCTCCATCTCCTAGAGTACTGTAACTAAAAGCAAAAATAAACAAATGGGGCTGAATTAAAGTTAAAAGCTTTTGCACAGCAAAGGAAACCATAAACAAAATGAGAAGACAACCTACAGAATGAGAGAAAATATTTGTAAATTATGTGACCAACAAGGGCTTAATTTCCAAAATACAAATAGCTTATACAGCTTAATATCAGAAAAATAAATAACCCCCAAAATGTGCAGAAGACCTAAATAGTCATTTCTCAAAAAAAGACACATGGATAGCCAATAGGCACATGAAAAGATGCTCAACAACACTAATTAGAGAGATGCACATCAAAACACAGTGAGGTACCCTTCACATTGGTCAGAACGGCCATCATCACAAAGTCTACAAATAATAAGTGCTGGAGTGGGTGTGGGGAAAAGGAATCTCTCATACTGTTGGTGGCAATGTAAATTGGTGCAACTACTATGCAAAAGAGTATTGAGATTCCTTAAAAAAATTTTTTTAATTACCATATGATCCAGCAACCGCACTCCTGGACATATATCCAGAAAAGAAGAAAACTTTAATTCAGAAGGATACATGTATTTCTATGCTCATAGCAGCACTATTTACAATAGCCAAGACATGGAGCAACCTAAATGTCCATCAACAGATGAATGGGTAAAGAAGATGTGGTTCACGTATTCAGTGGGATATTACTCAGCCGCTGAGAAAAAGAAAAAATGCCATTTGCAGCAACATGGATAGACCTAGAGATCATCATACTAAATAGAGTAAGCCAGAGAAAGACAAATATCATATGATATCATTTATATATGTACTCTTAAAAAATTATATAAATGAACTTTTTTACAAAACAGAAATAGACTCACAAATACAGACAACAAAGTTGTGGTTACTAAAGGGGAAAGAAAGCGAAGGGATAAATTGAAAATTTGAGGTTAAGGATACACACTACTGTATTTACTATTATATATAAAATAGATAAACAAGGACCTACTGTATAGTACAGGGGATTCTATTCAATATCTTGTAAGAGCCTATAATGGAAAACAATCTGAAAAAGGTCATCTCTCTCTATCTACCTAGTAACTATCTGTGACTGAATCACTTTGCTGTATACCTGAAACATTATAAATCAATTGTGCTTCAAATAAAAAGGAGTGAGAACCTGAAAGATATAATGTGAGTACAGAATCCTTCTAGAATTATATAATTTTTCCTAGCCTAGTACAATTGTCTAACCTAAACCTAATTTGACAGGGATTCTTTTTAGCAATATATGTGTCTTGAATCTTTCAAAAATTTCAGCGTAGTTTTCATAGAAATAACAGCTATCTGGATTTCAGTACTGATTTTAACCATCCTACATAAGAGTTCCTAAATTACAGCAGTAACAATAGTAAATGCATTTGGCACATACAGGTTTGGAAACACACCCCACTGACTTTTAGTGAGCAGACAATGAGTTGGTGCAGAATCACACAGATCTGCTAGAACTGAATCCGCTTATCACCAGCATCTAGCAGCCCTTGAGATTTGCTCCATATATTTTACAGAGCAATTGGGGAGTTCCTTGAAGAGCATTTAATTATGGAGATAATGTTTGAGAGCTTTTGTGAACACATAATATCCACATTGCCTTTTTAGACATTCATGTTCACCTCCAGAGAGTTCTAGCACTCAGTTAACATTCAATGAATATTAGCCACGCCATGTTTCATGAGAAAGTTAAATAGTTTTAAATGTTTTAAATCAATAAAAACTTTTATAAACTGTTTTAATTCAGTTCAGTTGCTCAGTAATGTCCGACTCCTTGCGACCCCTGGACTACAGCTCTCCAAGCTTCCCTGTCCGTCACAAACTCCCGGAGCTTGCTCAAACTCATGTCCATCGAGTCAGTGATGCCATCCAACCATCTCATCCTCTGTCATCCCCTTTTCCTCCCGCCTTCAGTCTTTCCCAGCATCAGGGTCTTTTCCAGTGAGTCAGCTCTTCGCATCAGGTGGCCAAAGTATTGGAATTTCAGCTTCAGCATCAGTCCTTCCAATGAATATTCAGGACTGATTTCCTTCAGGATGAACTGGTTGGATCGCCTTGCAGTCCAAAGGACTCTCAAGAGTCTTCTCCAACACCACAGTTCAAAAGCATCAATTCTTCAGCATTCAGCTTTCTTTATATTCCAACTCTCACATCCATACATGACCACTGGAAAAACCATAGCTTTGACTATATGGACCTTTGTCAGTAAAGTAATGTCTCTGCTTTTTAATATGCTGTCTAGGTTTGTTATAGCTTTTCTTCCAAGGAGCAAGTGTCATGGCTGCAGTCACCATCGACAGTGATTTTGGAGCCCAAGAAAATAGACTGTTCAGCTTGCAATATACATTTCTGGGGTAAGATAACCATAACTGAAGAGCATTAAGACTAACAGTAGGGAGACTGCAGAACACATAAAGATCTAGTTCATTCCTTATATTCCTTAATTCAACAGTCAAGACAGTATTTTTTTTAAATAACTCAAACATGTTAATTTTTTTTTTGCCAGCCTCTGCCCTCAGTATAACAGTCGATTATACAAAGACAGAAAATTGTCATATTTTAGTACAAGTATTTCATCTTTTTCATTAATTTTGTGAGTGATTTCTTTTAACTCTTGGAGTAAAATATGTTTTCCAAACTTAATCGAACAAATTTCTTTAAATATTTAAGTAGAGTATATATACAAAACTTTTTCTTGAATTAGTTCTAGTTCTTTAAACAAACTAAAAGAACAGTAGAATTATAAGGCAGAAGAATTAGAATATTTCAAGCAAAAAAGCTTTAAATATCTGCCATCGAAGGCTAAATAATAGCCCCCCAAAAGATATCTACACCAAATCTCTGAAATCTGTGAATGCTAACTTATTTAGAAAAGTGGTCTTTTCCGATGTGATTAAGTTAAGAATCTCAACTTGAGATAATCCTGGACTACCCTGATAGGCCTAAATCCAATGATAAGTGTCCTTGGAAGAGAAAGACAGGTAGATTTGAGCCAGACAGAAGAGAAGACACAGAGAAGAGAAAGCAGTGTGACCACAGAGGCAAAGACAAGAGTGATCCGGCTTACAGTCAAGGAATGCATACAGCTGCCAGTAGCTGGAGGAGGCAAAGAATAGATCATTTCATAGAACTTTTGGAGGGAGTGCAGTCAGACCAACACCTTAGTTTCAGAATGCTGAACTCCAAAACTGTGTGAGAGTACATTTCTGTTGTTGTAAACTACCAAGTTTGTGGTTCCTTGTTACAATAGCCACAGGAAATTAATATTCATAAAATAAATCCAGTAAGCATGTCATCTAATCCAATACTGGGAACAACTCAAGATTAAATAGATACTAAGGTCTTCATTAGACAAAGATTTCCCAAAGAATGGTATTTGACCAATTCAATGATTTTACAGATCTGGTTATGTTCATTATAATCTGTTGTGCTCCTTACAGAGAATTATGGGGAAAAAGTAAAATATATTCATATAAAAAAGCAAAATTCAGAAGTCTTACATAAAAAGTGGTAGCAGTTGTTTACAAATACAACATATTTTCATTTCCGTAGGAATTTCTTTATTGTGCTTTTAAAGAGGAAATTTGGTTCTAAGTTCCTTCAGGGGAAATATTAACATTGTATTTGTTTTTGAAAACTTGTAAAATTAAATTTGAAGCTATGAGACGTGAGTATTGATAAAGAAAATTGCAATGCTAATACTAATAGAGCACCGGGGGAATGTTAACAGAAAAGCTTATCTGCAGAGTATTAGTAAATTGTTTTATAAGTACTATGTGCCCATACACATACTCTCATTAATAAAATGTTAATTGGATTTTGAATTTATGGTGAAAACTAATGCCATGAGCAATTAAATAAGTAAGTAGTAATCTGGTATCAGAAATTTTTATTAAATTGAGAGGAAAGTCGTCTTTACTTTTATTCAGCTTACATGAAACATTTGGAATGTGAATGTTTTACATTTAAATATTTTAAGATATTATTGTGTTGTGTAAAAATCAAAATTATTGTACACTTTCAATCCTTACCTTATTTTCAATAGGCTTTCAACTTCATGACAAAGGTTTTCTTACTTTACCCAATTTTAAGCATCACATCTTGCAATTATGTCCTAGTTTTCAGCTTTTCCTATGGCCTCTGGTACTTAGAATCAGAGTCACGTTGCAAGAGTCACCTTGTAGAGATACTAATAATTTGGGGGAGATCACCCAAGTCATGGTTGAGAGAATCAGCCAGGGGATGAGGGATATTCAGTTCGTGATGCAAATGGAGATAAGCCTACGGCCAAAATGGCAACCCACTGCAGTATTCTTGCCTGGAGAATACCGTGGTCAGAGGAGCCTGGTGGGCTGCTGTCCAGGGGGTCGCACAGAGTTGGACATGACTGAAGTGGCTTAGCATGCATGCATGCATTGGAGAAGGAAATCGCAACCCACTGCAGTATTTTTGCCTGGAGAATCCCAGGGACGGAGGAGCCTGGTGGGCTGCCATCTGTGGGGTCGCACAGAGTCGGACACGACTGAAGTGACTTAGCAACAGCAGCAGACCACCCTGAACACGCCCCATTTCCTCTGATCTCGGAAGCTAAGCAGGGTCGGGCCTGGTTAGTACTTGGATGGGAGACTGCCTGGGAATACTGGGTGCTGTAGGCTCATGGAGAAGGAAATGGCAACCCACTCCGGTATTCTTGCCTGGAAAATCCCATGGACAGAGGAGCCTGGTGGGCTACAGTCCATGGATAGGGTTCCACTACCTTCTGCCATTTTGGAGGGCTTCCCTGGTGGCTCAGAGGGTAAAGCATCTGCCTGCAATGTGGGAGAACTGGGTTCGATCCCTGGGTTGGGAAGATCCCCTGAAGAAGGAAATGGCAACCCACTCCAGTATTCTTACCTGGAAATTCCCATGGACAGAGGAGCCTGGTGGGCTACAGTCCACGGGGTAGCAAAGAGTCGGACATGCCTGAGTGACTTCACTTTCTTTCTTCTAAGAAATATGGAAAATTATGTGATGTCTCTACAGGAAATTGAATTACCCGTATCATATTAATAAGTTTAAGATTAAATCTTCTTGTTGTCTAGCATATTGAGGCACTGCATCTTAACTCTACTGCTGATTCACGGGTGGTTCAGGTGAAGGGTGGCTGTAGCTGTTTATGCATTATGATATTTTGTTGGTACATTGCAGTCTGAGTCCAACTGAGCTGAGACAGAATTTTCACTGAATGGCTCTTCTGTGGCAGAGAAAAGGCTCAGTACAGGGATTTCTCTAAAACCAACCAAAGAAGGCTTAGTTACTGAGAGCACAAAATAAGTTGATTGTAAGGGTCTCTTATCTCTGAGGTAAAGCCAATCAAAAACACAAAGCTTTGTAAAAATTTGAGATAAGAAGATAATCTGACCATATTGATCATAGTATATTTGTATGCCTAGTGACTTCGTGGTATCTCTGTTAAATCTAACCCCTGTTCTGATAATTCTGGTGGAGGAATTATGCTGGAATTTGATTAACCTTAATCTCCTGCTATGTAGCAGAAGTGAAAAGTGAAGATCCATCAGGCTCCTCTGTCCATGGAATTCTTCAGGCAACGGTACTGGGGTAGCCACTCCTTTCTCCAGGGGATCTTCCCAACCAGGGATCAAACCCGTTCTCTACATTGCAGGCAGATTCTTTACCATCTGAGCCACCAGGGAAGATATGGGGTGAAGGATATTCAAATGGAGATACAAGGACAACGCCTGCCTCCCCAACAAGGCCTCAAACATTCTTAAAGGGGGAGGAATTTGCAGTGGGTTCTCCCCACAGTTTTCAACGATGATCCATGTTTCACTGTCCTGTGTGCTGTCACACCAATTGTTCAGAATCATGTAAATCTCTATCCTGTGTTGGAAAGACTCTAGTGGAAGAAGCAGCTGGCTACAATCAAAGACTCAGAAATTAATCCATTTAACTCAGAAATGCTTATGGCAGACAGAATAATACCTCAAAAATGTCCATGTCCTAATTCCCAGAACCTATGTATGTGTTACTTTACATGGCAAAGGGGAAATAAAGTTGCAGATGGAATCAAGTTTGCTAATAAACTGACCCCAAGATGAGGAGACTATTCTGGCCAATGAAATCACAAGGGTCCTTAAAAGTGGAGGAGAAGCAATGTGAGAGTGTTACAGTGTGAGGAGGACTCAGTGTGCCATTGGCACCTTTGAAGATGAAAGGGGGAAACCATAAGACAAGGAACATGATGTCCTCTAGAATGGGAAAAGGCAAAAGAAATGAATTCACCCCAGCCCTAGCACCTGCAGAAAAGAATGTGGTCTGGTAGACACATTTTAGCCCTGTGAAACCCATGTCAGACCTCTGACCTACAAAGCTATACTATAAATTTGTATTATTTTAGGCATTCAATTTCAGTAATTTGTTATGGCAACAGTATTAAATGAATACAGTGGCATTCAGGAACCAACAGAATATCAAAATCCAGTGACTGTAGTTACTTAACTCACATTTCAGAATCCAAAGACTTGATCACTTTTTATGGGACAACAGGCAAGCCAATAAGAGGGCATTAATATTGCAGGATGGCATAGATATGTTGGTTTTGAACTGATAGTGGTTTATATCTGCTTCTAGGAAAGATATTTTAAGTACCAATAAGAGTACCAACCAGTGTCCCAGTGGAGGGAAGCCAAACTCTATACCTTGCTCACATGTGAGCACAATCAATCAGTCATCAACTGCGTTAGCTCAGAACCATATCATAACCAGGTTCTTTCTACTTCTCACAAGGTTGATAATTCAATAATCACTTATTTTACTCGCTAACTATCTATGGTACTCTAATATCATTAAAAGAAAGGAATTTGCAAACCATAAAATTGTATCTCATGGAATGTTTTATCCCCCTGACTTAGATACCCCAAATCAACATCAACACTAGGTGAGAAACGCTGGGCTGGAAGAAGCACAAGCTGGAATCAAGATTGCCGGGAGAAATATCAATAACCTCAGATATGCAGATAACACCACCCTTATGGCAGAAAGTGAAGAGGAACTAAAAAGCCTCTTGATGCAAGTGAAAGAGGAAAGTAAAAAAGTTGGCTTAAAGCTCAACATTCAGAAAACGAAGATCATGGCATCTGGTCCCATCACTTCATGGGAAATAGATGGGGAAACAGTGGAAACAGTGTCAGACCTTATTTTTCTGGGCTCCAAAATCACTGCAGATGGTGATTGCAGCCATGAAATTAAAAGACGCTTACTCCTTGGAAGGAAAATTATGACCAACCTAGACAGCATATTGAAAAGCAGAGACATTACTTAGCCAACAAAGATCCATCTAGTCAAGGCTATGGTTTTTCCAGTGGTCACATATGTGAGAGTTGGACTGTGAAGAAAGCTGAGTGCTGAAGAATTGGTGCTTTTGAACTGTGGTGTTGGAGACGACTCTTGAGAGTCCCTTGGACTGCAAGGAAATCGAACCAGTCTATCCTAAAGATCAGTCCTGGGTGTTCATTGGAAGGACTGGTGCTGAAGCTGAAACTCCAATACTTCGGCCACCTAATGTGAAGAACTGACTCATTGGAAAAGACCCTGATGCTGGGAGGGATTGGGGGCAGGAGGATAAGGGGATGACAGAGGATGAGATGGCTGGATGGCATCACTGACTCGATGGACATGAGTTTGGGTGAACCCCGGGAGTTGGTGATGGACAGGGAGGCCTGGCGTGCTGCTATTCATGGGGTCTCAAAGAGTCGGACACGGCTGAGCGACTGAACTGAACTGAACTGATAATAGTTTAAAAATAGCCTGTATAGCTTCACAGATCAAGCATATTACATATGCTGCAGTTACATATTCCTAAGATTTGCTACATATTACATTGCTACATATTACACATATTGCAATTACATATTCCTAAGATTTTTTTCCATAATCTTTAGCGATTTAAGACATCTGACTTGTGGCAACCATGTTCAATGACCAATGATGTATCAAATGTCTTTTAGACATATATGTTCACACACACAAAATAAAGAGGAGTGAAAAAAGTTTGAGTGAATTAGGATATCAGTTCAGTGGTTTTACTTTTCTTTCCTGTAGAAATCTAGCCTGATAGGTATATCAAGTGGGCAGAAAAGTTCTGATCTATGAGCTCATCTGAAAAATTGCTAGAGAAGACTCTTGAGATTCCCTTGGACTGCAAGGAGATCAAACCAGTCAATCCTAAAGGAAATCAACCCTGAATATTCATTGGAAGGACTGATGCTGAAGCTGAAGCTCCAGTACTTGGCCCCCTGATGTGAAGAGCCAGTGCATTAGAAAAGACCCTGATGCTGGGAAAGATTGAGGACAAGAGGAGAAGGGGAAGACAGAGGATGAGATGGTTGGATGGCATCTTCAACTCAATGGACATGAGTCTGAGCAAACTCTGGGAGATAGTGAAGGACAGGAAAGCCTGGCATGCTGCAGTCCATGGGGTCCCAAAGAGTTGGACACGACTTAGCAACTGAACAACAACAACAAATGAGCTTATCTGAGACCCATGTTGTGTCTTTCTTGCCATCCCACCCTACTTTAGGAGACGATTCTATACATTCACATCACAGTGTCACAGCATCTTCAGCATCACAATATCCACATTCTGGTCCATAAGCAGGGGATAAAGCAGAGGACAGACAGCTTCTGTTCAAAGGTATCCAGAAAGGTGCACACTGCACTACTGACTTCTCATTAGCTAGAGTTGAGTCACATAGCAAAGCTGCAAGAGAGGTTGGGAAATGTATTCTGTAGACAGATGGCTACATGTTCAGCTAAAATTTGGAGGATCCGATTAGTTACGGCAAATGGAGAGTCTGGATACTGGGGGAGTAATCAGCAGTCTCAGTGCAGAGAGCTGGAACAATCCTTACCAGTCAAACCAGATTTGGCCCAGACCTTCGTATGTGTATCTTCACCTTATTCCTATGGTAATGTGCCTGGTTTTGAGCTATTTCTGGCTGCCTATTTTTCCCTTTGTATTCCTTTGTGTATTTCTGTTTGCCCATTGTCACTTCACTTGCCTTTGCTACCAGTTTACAGTCTTTTTCCACTGTATTCTTGGGATATCAGTTTTGGTTTATGGTTGCCTGTCACTCCTACACTCTGTCTTTAAGTGGTCACCTTCCTGGCCACCAAATAATCTGGGATCTCAAATAGTCAAGTTCTTCTCTTTCAACTCCCAGATAATCTCAATCAATAATGTATGACATAAATCACTTTTATGCAGACAGCATCCACAAGCTTTATCCTTTGCCAAAATGCATTAAGAAAGAATGACGTCAGCAGGTTTTATGTTTTATTGACCTTTAGAGGAGATAAAACTTGTGCTAAAGAGTTAGTAGCTCTACTTAAACAGATTAGATTGATTTGAGACCAAATCTACATTAGGTAGTCAATATGGAACCTCATTTACAATAGCACATCAATCGTAATGTAGGATTAGCAGTCATGTGGATGAACCTCTGAAGCTACCACCTTCCATGGACTACTTATTCTCGATATTTTTAAGATGTTTTGTTGGCGTCTTATAATTTTTTTTTTCTTTTTTAAAGGAATTTTGAGAAAATGAGGCCCAGACTCTAGGAACATAGTGAAGAAGAGGCATTTCCAAGTCAATAGCTTTCTTTGTAATAGTCAGCAAAAGAAATATATAAATTGAACTTATAATGGAGAAATCATGATATTCCATCAAATTAAGACATATGAAGTAACTGATCAGTGCTTAAAGGCATCTAAAGTAACTAATCATGAAGGCAGCCAATGACTTCAGTAATGTAAAAGATAAAAAAAAGAACACTCAGAGATTACATAGCCCAGCAGCTTTTGTCTTACTGATTGAAAGATATAACCAAGTGGGGGGATTTTCACTTGAGAAAGCCAGAACTGGAACTAGGTATAAATCCTCGGGCAAAATACCGTGTCTTGGATTTCTGACTGACCTACACTTAGAGCTACATCTCTTTTTATCTCTTCTTACCTTTTTCTTTTCTTTTTTTTTCACTAACAAAGTTGCTTTACTTTGGAAAATGCTGAAGGAAATAAATTAAATACTCTGGTCATTTGGCTAACCAGTTCCACAAATTCCACACACGAGATGAGTTTGTACCAAGTCAGAGGAAACAAAAATACATGCATATTCATATACAAGAGTGGGCTTCTCTCGTCACTCATAATCTGCCTGCAGTGCAGGAGACCTGGGTTCAATCCCTGGCTCAGGAAGATCTCCTGTAGAAGGGGATAGCAACCCACTCGAGTATTCTTGCCTGGAGAATTCCATAGACAGAGGAGCCTGACGGGCTATAGTCCATTGGGGTTGCAAAGACTCAGACACGACTGAGTGACTAACACACAATACAAGAGTAGAAAGAGAATCTTTAACTTAAGACTTTCAGAAGTTCACAGATTGAAAGTCCTTTAGTAGTACAAAATTAAATGAACACCAAAATGGTTTCTAAAGATAGTGAAAACAATAGTTCCAAGTCAATCTATCGACATCAGGTTGTGGTGAAGGAAAGTGCAGTGTTTACTACAGGGCACCATGCAAGGAATTTGGGCCTGTTAAGCACTAGTTACTTGGACTCCTTGCTTGGTGTGCTGCAACAAATGCTGTACTTTTCTTCACCATAACCCAGTGTTGGTAGATTGACTTTACTGCACACAGGCAAGCAGACTCAAGTTTGGTGTGGTAACAGTATCACTAGCTTTTGCTCTAGCTTTGATCAAACTTACATATGAGCTTTTAGAAGGTGAATTGGATCTAATTCTTGGAAAATTTACTTTTCTGAATGAAAGAGGCCTGAAAGCCATAGGATTTCCTAAGTGAGTGGAGAAAAGTAGGGGAAAGAGGCCCCACATATCTCCACTCAGGCTCCTCCTCTCTGTCTCCAGATTCACAGTGGGCAGAGCTCCCAGTTTCTGGCTTGTTTACCCAGGAGCAATTAGCAAGATTGATAGGCTACTTCAGCCAAGGGTCTGTGGCCAGCTTCTCCAGGATGGTGCTCAGTTCAGAGACAGCCTTGTCTTTGACTATAAGCCAATGCTGTTTTCTCCAAGTCATCCCTTCAACTAACTATTGACATATGTTTGACTGTAAATTAACTTTTAGCATCAGTCACTTCCAGTAAGAGATGCTAAAGAAATATTTTCTAGCCAGGAAGCAAGTAATCAGGATAGATACCTTGTATGCAGAATGACAAATATAATTTTCCTCCTTTAAAAATGTTCTTTTTCTATGGTTTACTTTTAAGGATTATCTGGGAGTAAATTCATTCTATTAGTTAACAACTGTACATCAAGGACCTGCTGGATCCTAGGCATGATTCCAACCATTGAAGGAGCAGCAATGAATAAAAGAAAGGAAAACCCTGCCCTGATTGGTCTTACATTCCCATCACTTGAGTTCTAATGGTTTGAATCACTCAAATAGTTTCTCTACTAGGTGCCAACATCAAACTAATTTGAGAAAATGAGCTAATTCTGCACTTTACATTACCCATGTGATTTTGTCAGTTGAGAAGACTGAATAAAGATCTTCATGTATCAAAACTTTCAGTTAGGTGGCCCGAGAGATTGAGGATATGCAGAGAGAGATGGCTCAGAACATCATCATTCAGTGGAGCTTTGCTACACACATATATAAGCTTGTCACGATAAAAATGGGGCAAAAGCCTGCAGCCCTAGAAAACATTAAAACATTTTTTTAGTAACATAAATTTTAAAAAATTGTAGAAGATAACATTGGTAAATGTAAATTTTTTTTTAGAAATACATTTCAATAATAGTTACCATATTCTAAAGGCCACCAAGGTGCTGTGGAGCTACTGGAGTCCTACAGTAATAGCCCGGGTATGTCTGGTGCCCAGTGTCAGGTGATATTTTGCAGTTCACTTTAGCCCACGCTCCATGAGGCTGACATCTGTGGCAGAAGACAAGATTTCTGTTCCCCACAATGTGCCCACAATTTTTGAATGCAGATTCAAAAGTCAATAACTGCCTGAGTCTCTAGAAAGCCTGCTGATGGAGTCAAAGCCAAAGTCATTGTACATCCTTTTCCCTGTGTGATAACATTTGTAGCTGCAGTGACTGTTTGAAGAAGAAATGCATGGGAGGGACTGAGCAGTCCCAGGAAAGCTTCTTCCATGTATTGAGTCTGTCCCTCTGGGGCCTTTTCAGGGACCATTCTAGATGTCACATTTGTTCCATCAGGTGTTTTCCATTGGATTGCTACATGCAAAGGGAGCTCGCCACTTGTCAGCTTAGATATCCAAACCACTGCAATGTGTAGGGGCAGGGAAGTATTGCTTTCTCCTGCCTACTGAGGCTTTTTGGTGGTAGGATCCAAGTCTCCAAGGGTAAATGAGATGGAAGTAAGAGTATTGTCTGCATTGATTGTCTTCCTTAAACCCCTAAGACATCATCCTCAACTCCCTGCCTTAAAGGCTGTTGTGCTCCAGCTTCTGATCCCAAGGTATTTCCTGTCTCACCCTCCACTCCCAGGACTTCAAGCAGTTTTTACAGTGATGTCTCCTCAGAAATTGTCTCCAGCCCACCTGAATACCTCACAGCATATCATACAGAACTTGTCAAACCCTGAACTTGTTACCTCCTCTTCCCCACACCATGAATCCACCATGCTTACTGTTGTCCCATATTTCCAGCCTCAGGGAATGACAGAAGTCACTCCCCACTCATTTTCCCAACCTAGAAACTTGACTGGCAGCCTGTGTCCTTGCTTCTCCCTCGTTACCACTCTGACCCCATCACCACTTCCTGCTACTTCTCTTCCTACGAATTCTTAAGTCCGTATGTCCTCTGCATCCCTGTGTATGTTAGATCCTCAACATGTTCCACAGAAATGGTGTGGCATCCTCCTGACTTCTGCTCCAACCCCAGTTTTCTCCTCAACTCATCCTCTTAACCACTCAAATATAAAGGTGAATCTGCACCATATAACCACTAACATCCTTCCATATACTCTCATCACCTGCAGGATAAAATCCACGTGACTTTCCAGCCCACTTTCCATTATTGCCTAGCATGCACTACACCCTAGTACATGAAATTGCTTTAATTTCAGACATACCACATTCTCTCAGATTCTCTCTGCCTGTAAAGTCCTTTCCCCATAATATTTTTCAACTTCAGGTAACACTGAAAACTCAGAGGCTTTCCAGACTCACAGACTTAGAGAATGAACTTATGGTTACCATCAGAGTGGGGATAGTTAAAGAGTTTGGGATGGACATGTACATACTGCTATATTAAAATGGATAACCAACAAGGTCCTACTGTATAGCACAGGGAACTTGGCTCAATGTTATCTGGCAGACTGGATGGGTGGGAAGTTTGGGGGAGAATGGATGCATGTATTTGTATGGCTAGGTCACTCTGCTCTTCACCTGAAACTATCACTACACTGTTAATTAGCTATAATATAAAATTAAAACTTTAACAACAAAAAAATAGAAAAAAAATTAAAAATAAAAATCAGATTTTCACAGTTTTAAAAATCTGAGTTTTAAACTTCTCTAGAAAAATCATCTCTGGCGGCATGGAGTCTGCTTTTGCACACAGCAACAATTGGCCAGAGCTCCAAGCTGCTGGCCTTGTAGCTAGAACCTCAACTCTGTTTCTGACTACTACTCTCCAGCCCTGCTCACTTTCTTCATTGTTTTATGTGTCTGCTCACTGTTGGCATTTGAATTTGCAACCCCTGATCTACAGAAATGCAAAAGCTTACGAATTCATTTTCCAATGAATCATAAAGCTTCCAGCATATGGGACAGTTGCATTGCCATGACTTAAATAAACAGTGTTGCTGTAGTGAGCAAGACATTCTGCCCTCTAATTCTATTCCAGGCATTGAGAATAGAAAATTTGGTAAGATAAAGTTATACTGGCATGCCTATTACATTTTGTTTTATTATACTTTGCAGGTACTCAGTTTTTTTTATTTGTTTGTTTTTTTCGGTTTTTTTTTTTTTTTACAAATTGTAAGTTTGTCGCAACCCAGCATTAAGCAAGACTGTCAGTGCCAGTTTTCCAACAGCATTGGGTTCATTTTGTGTCTCTGTGTCACATTTTGGTAATTTTCACAATACTTCAAACCCTCCACCAGCAAAATGACTGTGACTTGTTGAAGGTTCAGATGATGGTTAGCATTTTTTAGCAATAAAGTATTTTATTCATTGAGGTAGGCACATTGTTTTTTTTAGAACATAATGCTATTGCACACTTAATAGGCTACAGTATAACATAAATACAACTTTTATATGCATCGGGAAACCAAAAAATCCATGGGACTCACTGCATTTCAATGCTTATTTTATCGTGGTGGCCTCAAACCAAACCCAGAATATCTCTGAGATCTGCCTGTATCTATTTAGGTCTTGGAGGAGACGCTAAATTTGGGCAAGAAAGATTTTGTTTCAGAATGTGAGCATTAAAACTAAACATGTTGGTGAGCAAGAGCAGGCAGAATCAGGTTTGAATGGAATTAGGGTGCTACTAGAAGAAACGTTGTTGGGATTTAAGTGGGAAGATCCGTGTTGGAAGACTTCCTGATCGTTAAGACTTTAAGAGATCTAGGAGGAGCAATGAGGTGTCAGGGACTATAAATATGACCTGAGGAAAGAAATGCTTTCTTAAGAAATAGAAAGCTTCATGTGGCTACATGCAGGTGAGCCAAAAAGCAGGCCTGAAATGACAGCTTGCCATCTGTCCTCCGAGAGCCAGCTTTGCAGAACACCAGCCAAAACGAAAATGGTACCACTTGTGTGGGTTGCTCTATTTTGTAGCATTTGTAACAACAGAATTCTTCACCCAGAGTGAAGCCAGAGCATTCCACAGCTGAAGGGAGGGTTGGGAAACCCTCATTTCCTCTGATTCTATCTTCTCCATGGGTGGGCTCAAAGAACCTCCTTTCACTTTTCTCTGCAGTCTGGCTCCTTGTTACAGAGAATGCCAAAATAATATCAGAAAGAACTCAATTGAGACTTTACCTAGGCTATTGATTGATGATTATTAGCCCATTAAGTCTGCTGGGTCCAAAAAAGTGAGATAGTGCTTTCCGGTGAATTGCCAACAAAACACTTTTAAACCTACTCCTATCCCCCAAGTCACAAATTTAAAATGAAGAATTAATTAATATATTCAACATTTATCATTTTCAGCTTTACACAGTGGGGTTAAAAGTGTGGGCTTTGTTGATTCAAATCACTATTCATTAAGGGAACTCGAGGTTAAAGTTATTTAACCTCTCTGCGCCAGTCACCTTTTCCTTATCTGTAAAGTGGGGATAATAACAGTAGCTTTTTCTTAAGAGTTGTGAGAACTTAAAAAAGCTGAAACAGGTAAAGTCTTTAAAAAGAGGCTAGGTGTGGATTAGCTATTATCAACACTGTATATATTAGACACTCTGCTAGGTACTGAATATCTTTCACAGAGCTTAGCCTAGCGGCTGGCAATGTGTAAAATGTTTCATAGTTACTTTGATTCGCCATTCCAGACAGCGCATTTGGATATAAAAAAGACCTTAGAACCCCTGATGGCAGCTTTTTCTCTCTGGCAAAGTGATCATATCCTTGCACAAAGATGACCTCTGGCAGAAGCACAGAATGTTGACAGCCCGGTCAGGTGAGAGATCAGTGATTGCCTTTCAGATTCAGAGGTGCCGGTTTGGCAAAGTTGCTATCCATAGATGTTACAGTTTTAAAAGATAACAGAAGCTGCTCGAGCAGCTGTAGTAGACTGTACTACCCTTCACGAGATTCCTTGCTCTTCCATGGCAGACTTGGCCATGCGACTTGCTTTAGGCGATATAATCCACTTCTGCTCTTAAGCTTTAGAGCCTTTGTACTGTAAACTGTGCTCTTTTTCTTGCTTCTGAGATTATGGAAGCATGTCACATGAAGCCTCCTTCAGCCTGGGTCTCTGAAATATAATGAGCATCCTTTGTACATGGGTGCATCTTTTGTACATGAGGTGCATGAGCAAGAATAATTCTTTATCAATAAAGCTCCTGAACATGTGGAGCCCTTTGTTACTGAATCATCACCTATCCTATTTTAACTAATACGTCATCCACAGTTACATCCAGTTGCTATGATGGCCAGAATGTGCTGCTGCATAGATCTTTAACCTCAGGACCTCATGCTCCTCTTTCTTTCACTTTATGTCTTTGGTGGCTCCATT
The DNA here is from genome assembly GCF_032405125.1 of Capricornis sumatraensis. NCBI lineage: Eukaryota > Metazoa > Chordata > Mammalia > Artiodactyla > Bovidae > Capricornis > Capricornis sumatraensis. The sequence goes on from NC_091072.1 coordinate 87,285,790, forward strand.
GGTACTTCCAGAGTCGGACAATGAGCACTAGACCCGAACCCAAATTCTGAGACCAAGGTCCAGCCCGTCCACTGTCTAACTCTGTGATCTTCAGCAAATCAGTTCATCAATCTGAGCCTCAATTTTATTTGCTTAAATAGGAGGAGTAAAATATCTGCTAATTGTAACACAACTTTGTTCTCCAGAAGCACATTATAAGTGTTATGATAATATAGAAAATCATTTTTAGTTCTTAAGAAGTCATGGGTGAGACTTCTCTGACGGTCCAGTGGCTAGGACTTGCCACTTCCATGGCAGGTGACATAGGTTTGATCCCTGATCGGGAAGCAAAATTCCCTCATGCATATGATGCAGCTGGAAAAAATAAAATAAAGGGCACACCAATTTTATACAATTTTTTTTAATTATAAGAAAAGAAATCATGGATAGGCCTGATCACCATCAACCCATGAAACTCTCAGTCAACACCAGTTGACTGATAATGGTGACCACAGAGGGCAGGGCATCTTAGAAGACTGGTTTATAAGTGAGAGGTCAAGGTCCTCATTTGTGTCCTTGCTCAAAACGCACTTCTCAGTCCAAAAGTGCCATTCAGAAAGGGGAGACTTGATGACAACTTTTCTTAGTTTTTCAAGACACATTTTCTTATGCCAAATAATATTGCAATTGTCTTTGAAATGCAGTATGTGAGGGAGAAAACCTTAGACTCAACCATCGATATACACAGAATTCAGATTTAAACAGAATGTGAACAAATGTGTACATACCCAGTTCAGTTCAGTCGCTCAGTCGTGTCCGACTCTTTGCGACCCCATGAATCGCAGCACACCAGGCCTCCCTGTCCATCACCATCTCCTGGAGTTCACTCAAACTCATGTCCATTGAGTCAGTGATGCCATCCAGCCATCTCATCCTCTGTCATCCCGTTTTTCTCCTGCCCCCAATCCCTCCCAGCATCAGAGTCTTTTCCAATGAGTCAACTCTTTGCACGAGGTGGCCAAAGTACTGGAGTTTCAGCTTTAGCATCATTCCTTCCAAAGAACGCCCAGGGCTGATCTCCTTTAGAATGGACTGGTTGGATCTCCTTGCAGTCCAAGGGACTCTCAAGAGTCTTCTCCAACACCACAGTTCAAAAGCATCAATTCTTCAGCGCTCAGCTTTCTTCACAGTCCAACTCTCACATCCATACATGACCACAGGAAAAATGATAGCCTTGACTAGATGGATCTTTGTTGGCAAAGTGATGTCTCTGCTTTTAAATATGCTATCTAGGTTAGTCATAATTTTCCTTCCAAGGAGTAAGCATCTTTTAATTTCATGGCTGCAATCACCATCTGCAGTGATTTTGGAGCCCCCCAAAATAAAGTCTGACACTGTTTCCACTGTTTCCCCATCTATTTCCCATGAAGTGATGGGACCAGATGCCATGATCTTCATTTTCTGAATGATGAGCTTTAAGCCAACTTATTCACTCTCCTCTTTCACTTATACCCAAGTTGTTCTCATAGATGCTTACGTCACCACACACAGTGGTTTGTAATAGCCTGAGGGTTTCCCTCAGCCCTGAATAACTCAGAGCAAAGTAAGAGGAGGGGAAGTTAGAATGTTCTTGCCTATCATTCTTTCTCAAGAAGACTCCTTCTCAATCTTCCTTTTAAGTAATCTTACTTGACTGCACCATCTGATTTAGATTAATTCATTCATTCACTCCTTTATCAAGTTTTTGAGTGACTATAATGTACCAGTTCTAGACGCTATATACAGAATAGACAAGTCCCTGCCTGCATGGAACTTACATGTCTGAGGGGAGCTGACGTTCTGTGTTTCTATAGCTCCTGACACTTGTCTCCATCTGTCTCCATGTGCGATAGTCGTTGGTTTGGACTACAAGATCCTTGAAGATATGGGGAACACATATCTCATTAGACTTTGTGTTCTCAGGGTCCCCAGCCCTGGTGCCTGGAATACAGAAGGAATCCAAAAATGTTTCTTTCAAATGAGTAAATATCAGGAGCTTTCAAGTTCCCCAAAAATATGAAAAATAAGGGATTTAGTCACAGTGCACAATCAATAGTTATCTTTAACTGATTCATTTCATGAAAATTTATAACAAGATTAATGTTGCTTTTGGTGCCGCAGTGCATTTGTTGACAGACTTAGAGGAGATCAAAGTGAATAAATGCAGAAAGCTAGCTACATTCTTCTAGGTTATAAAAATTGTTATGAAGTACTTTGCAAACAGTGTCAGAAAGTACTTGAGTTCAGTTCAGTCACTCAGTCATGTCTGACTCTCTGTGACCCCATGAACCGCAGCACTCCAGGCCTCCCTGTCCATCTCCAACTCCCGGAGTCCACCAAACCCATGTCCATTGAATTGGTGGTGCCATCCAACCATCTCATCCTCTGTCATCCCCTTCTCCTCCTGCCCTAAGTCTTTCCCAGCATCAGGGTCTTTTCCAGTGAGTCAGCTCTTCACATCAGGTGGCCAAAGAATTGGAGTTTCAGCTTCAGTCCTTCCAATGAACACCTAGGACTGATCTCCTTCAGAATGGACTGGTTGGATCTCCTTGCAGTCCAAGGGACTCTCAGGAGTCTTCTCCAACACCACAGTTCAAAAGCATCAATTCTTCGGTGCTCAGCTTTCTTTATAGTCCAACTCTCCCATCCATACATGACCACTGGAAAAACCATAGCCTTGACTAGATAGACCTTTGTTGGCAAAGTAATGTCTCTGCTTTTTAATATGCTATCTAGGTTGGTCATAATTTTCCTTCCAAGGAGTAAGCGTCTTTTAATTTCATGGCTGCGATTACCATCTGCAATGATTTTGGAGCCCAGAAAAATAAAGTCTGACACTGTTTCCCCATCTATTTGCCATAAAATCATGGGACCAGATGCCATGATCTTAGTTTTCTGAATGTTGAGCTTTAAGCCAACTTTTTCACTCTGCTCTTTCACGTTCATCAAGAGGCTGTTTAGTTCTTCTTCACTTTCTGCCATAAGGGTGGGTCATCTGCATATCTGAGGTTATTGATATTTTTCCCAGCTATCTTGATTCCAGCTTGTGCTTCCTCCAGCCCAGCGTTTCTCATGATGTACTCTGCATATAAGTTAAATAAGCAGGGTGACAAAAAGTACTATAGACTAAGAAATAACACCAACATGGTCAAAGCTAAGCATGGGAATGCAACTATGTGAGCAATCTGTCCTGTGTACAGACGGTGGTGTATGAGAGTAATGCAGAGAGAAAAAGAAAACCAAAGTGCATATTTGAAAGCATTTTCTTCTCCTGAGAGAGAGTCACTTAGAGCTAAGCTTTGAGTACTGCAATAGTTATATAGCAAACACAGTGGGCTTAAGAAATGTTTTCCCCAATGTTTTCTCTATTAGTTCAGAGATTGAGAAACTGTAAAGACAAGAGGAAAAGTGGGAGGAACTTCCCTGATGGTCCAGTGGCTAAGGCTTCCCGGTCCCAGTGCAGGGACTGGGGTTCAATCCCTGGTCAGGGATCTAGATCCCACATGCCCTAACTAAGAGTTCTCATGCTGCAACTAAAGATCCTACAAGTCACAACTAAGACCCAGCACAGCCAGATAAACAAATAAATACTTTTTTTTTTAAAGAGTAAGAAAGGGAGAAAAGAATGGGCAAAGGATGTGGAGACAGAAATGAGCTTGATAGTCACATGCTAGGCGACTCTGACCCTCTCCATTTACTTCTGTGGTATACTATGTACCTTACAATGTGTTTGATTACCAAAGGAAAAGAGATACACCTTGATTTAGTCATTTATCATGCAAATATTTATTAGTATCTGATCTTTTATCTTTGTTTCTTAGGTACCTATTTTGAATCAGATACTATCTTAGATTCTGGTCAGAAAAGGACCCTTGCCCTACTGAAACTAACATTGTGATAGGGAAAACAGATAATCAACAACTAACTATGTAAACAAGATGATCCTAGGCCATGATAAGGGCCCAAGAAGGTGTCTGGAGTGGGGTAGGTTAGTGCTAGTTTAGAAATGGCCACAGAGGAAGACATCCTAAAGAGCTGACTTTGAATCGAGGTCTGAACCATGAGAAGAAGCTCACCATGAAAAGCTTCAAGTAGCAAAACATTCTAGCCAGGGGAGAGAACAAGGGCCAAAGCCATGAGGCAGGAATAAGCTTGGCAAGTTCACAGAATGAAAAGCAGACCAGTATGACTAGAAGGTGGTGATGAAAGGGTAGAGAAGGTAGAGATCAGATCCTACCTGGCCTGGAGAGGTGTGGCAAGGATTTTAAGATTTTCTTTTGGACCTAATGAGAGTCGTTGGAGGGTGTTTGGCAGAAAATTGAACATGATCTGGAGCAAAGAACTAGTGAACTCCAAGTGTTACACACACCAAATAACACTAACTTCACTGCTTTAAGGCAGCCCCAGGCCTCTTCTCTCCATTAGCACTAAACCAAGGCCCATGCACCTACATTTTAGATGGTTGTTGACTGATTCTGACCCTGTAGAATTATGAGGCATACATATATTTGAAATTGGGTGCAATTTTGTTAATAACAAGATAATGCTCTTTTCTTTAAGCATTCATGTGATCAGTCTATGTTGACTGTATTTTTTCTCAAAGAAAATTTTCGGCACATGAATTGACAAGTTTAAAGTATGTTTTTTTTCAATAGCTGAGTCATATTCCATTGTATATATGTACCATGTCTTCTTTAGCCATTCATCTGTTGAAGGATATCTAGGTTATTTTCAAGTGCTAGCTATTGTAAATAGGTGCTGCCATGAACATTGGGGTGCATATGTCTTTTTCAATTGTTATACACAGTGAAGTAAGTCAGACAGAGCAAAACAAACATCATACATGAATGCGTTTATATGCAATCTAGAAAGATGGCGCTGGTGAGCCTACCTGCAGGGCAGCACAGGAGACACAGACATAGAGAACAGGCTTGTGGACACAGTGGGGGAAGGAGAGGGTGGGACCACTTGAGAGCAGAGCATTGAGACATACGTATTACCATATGCAACACAGATAGCCATTGAGAATCGGCTTTATGATGCAGGGAACTCAAATCCGGTACTCCCTGACAACCTAGAGGAGTTAGACGGAGTGGGAGGTGGAAGGGAGGTTCAAGACGGAGAGGACGTATGTCTATATATCTATACCTATTGCTGATTCATGTTGCTGTATGGCAGAAACCAGCACAATATTTATTGTAAAGTAATTATCCTCCGATTAAAAAAATGATGTAAGTTTTGGAGACACTGCATTGGAAAGAATCCCCAGTGTTCTCCCTACTTGCTACAAGGAAAAATAAAGCCTTCCTTCTCCCGCAAAAAATAAAAAAATAAAATAAAATAAAATGTGCTTTTGAGGTCAAGAGGACAGAATATGTTAACTTGGAATCATTTGTGGAAAGCTTATTGTGCCTAGCCATATACATCTTGTTATGCGCAATAAAAAGACTGGATTCTTAGCTCTATGTGATTTGTGGAAGGTGTTTCTCAAGTGTTATTAAACAGAAATTTCAAGGAGTTCCCAAGCAGGAGTCAAGAAGCAGATGAGATAGCAGGGCTCATTATTGCGAGTTGCTCTTGGTGTTAGCACCACCCCTATGCTGGTGTGAGAGGAGGGGGGTGAGTGCCCAGCCCTTCCCACCCTCTTCTCACCTTCTCCTTTATCACTGCTCCATTTGCACCTCACTCCTTCTCTTCCACACCCTATTAGCACTACTATTCTATTTCCAGATGAATTGATAGAAAGGTGTTACCAAAATTTCAGCCTCTTTCTCAGTAGTAACCTAATATTTTGATACCACTGACAGTTTCTCTCTCCTGCCAATTCCTTCTCTCCTTCATCACCTCCTTCCTCTTCTTTTCACCTTGTCTCTCCCACTCCTTCTTTTCTAGTAGGGATTCATCCAGGACTTCAGAAAGTCCCAGTTAAAAAATATTTAAAATCCTTTCTGGTAGAAAAATAATTTCTGAAAAAGAAGATTGATCATTAATATTTTTAAATCAAGGGATATATACTTATAAAAGCTTATTATTTAAGAAAAAGAAATGTATAATATCTTTTCTAGATTGAAAAAGAGATGATGAGGGAGATATACACATACTCCCTGCCCTCCAGAACAAATATCCAACAGGGCAATGGGACCCCACAAAGGACCACAGGGCAAGAGAGGCCGTAACAAGGTCTTTTACCTTGGTTCAGTGCTAATGGAGAGAAGGGGCCTGGCACCGCCTTAAAGCAGTGGTTGGTTTAGTCACTAAGTCGTGTCCGACTCTTGTGATCCCATGAACTGTAACCTGCCAGGCTCCTCTGCCCATGGGATTCTCCAGGTAAGAATACTCGAGTAGGTGGAGAGGTGTGGTTTTCCACCGTAGGACAGAGAATAAATGGGAGGTTTATTCCAGTGGAGGCCTGATAGGGAAGGGATTTGATGAAAGACCAAATAACACTACCTTCCACTGCTTAATGGAGAAAAATGACAACCCACTCCAGTATTCTTGCCTGGAGAATCCCATAGGCAGAGGAGCCTAGCAGGTTACAGTTCATGGGATCGCAAGAGTCGGACACGACTTAGTGACTAAACCAACCACTGCTTTAAGGCGGTGCCAGGCCCCTTCTCTCCATTAGCACTGAACCAAGGCCCATGCATCCACATTTTAGATTGTCAGTGGCTGATTCTGACTCTGTAGAGTTATGAGGCATATATTTGGTACTGGGTACAATTTTGTTAGCAACAGGATAATACAATGATTTGTGAGTGAGCACTCTTAAGCCAGGCTGTCTGGAGTGGACTGGCTGTCTGGAGTGGAGTGCTGCCACCATCCTTTACTGTCTAGGTACATTTAACCAAGTAACTTAGCCTTTCTGTTCCATTTCCTTGACTGTAAAGTGGAGTAATAATATTGCTCATATTGTGTGCTAAGTCACTTCAGTTGTGTCTGACTCTTTGCAACCGTATGGGTTGTGCCCTGCCAGACTCCTCTGTCCATTGGATGCTCCTGGCGAGAATACTGGAGTGGGTTGCCATGCCCTCCTCCAGGGGATCTTCCCGACCCAGGAATCGAACCTGCATCTCTTATGTCTCCTGCATTGGCAGGCGGGTTTTTTACCATCAGTACCACCTGGGAAGCCCATTATTCATATAAATTCCATGAAAGGACTTATTACAATATTTGATACACCATTAATCCTTGATGGATCTTGTATATATGAGAACTAAATGGATATAATGCACTTAGAATAGTTGAAGAAAACTGAATAAACACTGAATGATGCTAGTGAGTGTTAGTTCTAGTGGCCTACTGTTAGGGCTTTGAGTGAGAGCCATCTTTGGTCCTGAGGGAGTGGTGCTTTTTCATCTTTACTTGTGCACAGACGCCCCCTCGTGGAGACAGAGCCAAATATTTGTGGCCAGTTCCTCTCTCCAGTTCTAGGAGGACATGAAAACAGTAAGACTCAGCAGCTGACATCACCAGCCACACTGCCGCCTGTGGCCAGGCCACCGCTGAGATCAGGCCTACCTACCCTAGGGGAGAGCAATCCATTTAGGAACCAAGCATTGTGTGGAAATCAGGCTCAGTCATATACATGAGAGAGTACTTAAAACAGTATGATCAGTTTTTGAGATGAAAGAAAGTGAAAGTGTTAGTAGCTCAGTCATGTCTGACTCTGCGACCGCATGGACCATAGCCCACCAGGCCCCTCTGTCTGTGAAATTTTCCAGGCACGAATACTGGTGTGGATAGCCATTCCCTTCTCCAGGGGATCTTCCTGACCCAGGGATTATTTTTTGAGATAATCAAACTCAGTTTTACTTAATACCCTTCATGGTTGCTTTTAGCCATGAAAGTTTCCCAGTGGAAGCATTAAAGTTTATTGTATGATCATCCCTTACCTTTTTTAAAAGATTTAAATTACTCGAATGTATGTATTCCTTCAAATGAAAAAAATCTTTGCTGAGTGACTACTATATGCCAGGCACAGGTGAGACCTTGGGGCACCAGAGAAAATAAAATACAGCCCCTGGCTCAAGAGACTCATCATCAGACAGTATAGCAGAGAATGCTGAGTAGTGAGTAAGGACTAAGCTGGAAAATATATTGTAGCTCAGTTGGTAAAGAATCTGCCTGCAATGCAGGAGACCCAGGTTTGATTGCTGGGTTGAGAAGATCCCCTGGAGAAGGAAATGGAAACTCCAGTATTCTTGCCTCGAGAATCCCATGGACAGAGGAGCCTGGCAGGCTACTGTCCATGGGATCATAAGAGTCAGACACGACTTGGTAACTAAACCACCGGCAGGGACGCTATGAGGATGCAGGGGAAGGACATGGAACTGAGGAGCTGCTTGCCAAGGGCAGTGCTGTCTGGTACTGGAAGCTCCAGGGATGCTAAGGGTTACGGAGGACACTTGTGGACGGAGGTGGCGTTAGCTTCTCGCCGGTAGAGGAGTTGCCTGCACTGCTGTGCTGCCCCCACTGCTTGTCTCTCCACAGAGCCCTGCCCCTCATCCGCATGGCCGCCTAGACAGTGGAACTGGGGCCCACAGGCTGAATACTACATCCAGCTGCCGACAGGACAGCAGGGGCAGCCCCTTTCTGGCTAGCCGTGCCCTCACTAGCCCTCTCTCAGGGGCTGCTGGCCTCTGAGGCCTCTGAGTGGTGTTTTCTGTGCTGGGCAAGGCCCTGACCCTGGACAGGCAGCCGCCACCTCCCTTAGGTGGGGTCAGGCCTCTCTGGTCCTCTCCTGGAGATCCTGGCCTTCACCGTTGCCAGTGGGAACCAGAGGGAGGGAGATGAAGCTTCAAGCCAAACAGAGCTAGGAGGGAAGTATGGTAAGTGTAAGTGGTAAAAAAAAAAAAAAATACTACTAACGTAAAATAAATATGGGATGCTGTGGGAGGGGAGGAGCTGATTACTCTGCCACTGGGTCAGAACTAGGTCAGGGCAGTTTTCCTGAAAATCCCTTTTTCTATTTTCTTTAAGATACTGTGGTCCGTGAGCTGTGCTATGCTCAGTTGCTAAGCCATGTCCCAACTTTCTGCAACCCCCAAAGACCTCTTTGAGCCCGACAGGCTCCTCTGTCCTTGGAGTTATCCAGAGAAGAATACTGAATTGAGCTGCCACTTCCTCCTCCAGGGGATCTTCCTGACCCGGATCGAACCCTCATCTCCTGCATCTACTGCACCTAAGGCAGATTCTTTACCACTAGTGCCACCTGCCCACTCCAGTATTCTTGCTTAGAGAATCCTGTGAACAGAGGAGCCTGGTGGTCTGCTGTCCATAGGGCCGCACAGAGTTGGACACGACTGAGGCGACTTAGCAGCAGCAGCGCCACCTGGGAAACTTGTGGTCTTATGAGGCTGCAGGCTCTAACTTGAGTGACAAGTGACAGCAAGGTCCAGGTTTCCAGAGAGTGGTTTGCATCCCTGATCTGCCCTGTCTGTGGGTCAGTTTTAGAATGTGTTTCAGTGCCTCACCATCCTTTTCTTTCATTGTTAAAGGTGCAGAAGTGTCATATGCAATCACAGCATCACCTCTGCTGTTCCATTCTTTTTCTAGCTAAACAAATCATTTTAAATGCTGGGTAATTCTATAGCATCAGCCATGTTATTTCAAAAACAAAACAACACCAACTCTGTGTGTGTGTGTGTGTGTGTGTGTGTGTGTGTGTGTGTGTGTGTGTGTGTTGTTTTGCCAACAAACAAAGGGTATAGGCAAACGGAGGGAAAATTAGGGTAAAAAGGAAGTGGGCTCAAAATGTTTTTACTTTATTATTTTTTTGAATTGGGCTTTAGGGGAAATCCTTTAAACCCAAGGATTAAAAAACACACACACACCCACAAAATTGGTCTAAAGAGGGATCAAGCCCCATGACCTTAATTTTATTGGCATTATGCTCTAATCAGCCAATGAATTAAGAGATGAAAGGATGTTTCAGTCAATTACAGTCACATGAAGTCAGTGCCTTTTTCTTGGTGGCGGTTTTCTAAAGGCCAAAAGAGCATTTTTAAAATGCTTTTTTTTTCAGAGACTATTTATTGACAATCCTGCCTCAGTATTGATGGAGGAAGTCATTAAATTTCCTTCCTCTGTGTTCATTCAGATGGGTTCTGAAAGGAGGGAGGAGCTATTTATATAAATGTGAACTGGAAGAAAAGAGGCACCACACTTGGCTTCTAGTTGCATGCAGAATCCTGGCATCTCTTGCTTCATCCTCAGTGACATCCCCACCATGTGTCTGATACCAGAGACATGAAATTATGAATTGGCTCACCCTTTACAGTGCATGACACATGTTTTTCATGAGCATTAAAATTCATTTTTTTTCAACTGAGAGAAAATTAAACCTAGGTTCTGGCACTAATCCCCACTTGTCTTTCTCCTGGCAGCATGAATTGTTTGTTTCTGTGATGTAGAAAAGCATAACTCTTGTTTGTTTGTTTTGCCAACTCCATGCATTTTCTAGGGAAACATTTGCTGTCTTTACCGCTCACTTGTATGGATACCAATGGATAATTCAAGTCTGTTCAAGTTTTATGCCACTTCCTGGGCTCCAGGGTTAAATTGTCACCTTGTCAAAAGCAGCCTTACCTTTTATTTCCTGCAGTGCTCAGCACCATGCCTTGTATACAGTGATGCTCAATGAATGCTTATTAAATAAGTGAGAGCTTCCTGGAATGTAAATATTGATTTTTCTATTAATTTCTGATACATTAACCACAGAAATCAGCTATGTCAATAAATATTTTACTCAATATTTTACAGATTTTCTCTTACTATTCTCCCCTCCTCAAGTAAGCTCCAGCCTCACTAGTCTCCATGATCATTCTTAAGTATACCAAATTTATTCTTGAGTCAGGATTAAGGCATTGAAAGAAGCAGTGATCTCTTTCAACATATTTTTCATGTATATGAGCAATGTGGACAAATATTGAAATGTCTCTTGAAAGATAAAAATCTCCTTCTTTGAGGGAAATAGTCTAGTATGGATAATGCCTGGTATCTTGCTTAATCTTTATGAACTGACATTTTTTTTGGACTGTTAGAGAAAAAATTCTTCTGACACTTGTTAGAGCAGTTAAGGAAGACTTTATCTGGGACTACTGATACATGGCAAGACTATTGCCAACCAGGCTCAACTCCACAGACAACCAAGACGACTGAGGATTTATGGCCACCGAGCACAGTGAGGAGTCAGTGGATAGAATCTTACTACTGGGGGACATTGAAGATAGAGGGACTCTTGCTAAACCTATTTAGCAGGATTCTTGCTGGAGACGTTGTGGGGGTGAAAAAATGGATCAGATACTGACAGTGATGACATATCAAGGGTGGGAATTCTCTCTAAACCAACACAACAGGATTCTTGGTAAAACTGGAGGTGGCAGGCTACAGACAGGGCCCACGGATGAGGCCTCCAGAGGAGCTATGATGCAGAAAGTGTACACATTTATGTTCTTGGACTGTTTAATTCTAATGCCACTGTACAATCTGACAGAAAGCAGACTATGAAGAGGCCACATGTACTCTCAACCATCCTTTCCTCTCTGGGTCTCTGAGCTCCGTTTACTCCAGGACTCCACCCACTTCTTCCATCCTATTGCCTTAAGTGACCTGCACTTCCCCTATCAAACTGCCTTGGCCTTAAAATTCTCTTCTAAGATCATAAAGAGGAAAAGATTTGAGTGTTCTTACCAGGGAATGATGACTTAAAGGTCTACATCCTATAAAACGTTGGCATTATGTAGTAGAAACCTCGAGCAATGTGAAATAAATTGAAGTGACATTTTGGAACAATTGAAGTTTTCCAGGAACCCCTCTTATCACAGCTCATTGGTGTATCTGCTTGGATGCTGACACTGCTTGTGACCTTGACCATAAATACTTCGCAAAAATTACTGAAAACACTTTTCAAAAAGTATTGGCCAATGCCAAATTTTTTTCCTGCTTATTCTTTATCCTATTTCATTCTTCCTTTTCTGTGGAAGACTGTGCTCTCCTTGAAGTCAGGGTTCATGCCTCTTCATTTGTGGATTCACTACATAAAGGAGATCTTGTTCAATATATGTTTGTACAATTAAATCAAGTTACAAGCTTGGATAAAGCCCTATCACATCTCATGTTCAAAAATGGAGAATAGGCAACTAATCTAAAATTGGTCTTTGTTTTACCAATCAGATCAGTGAGGTATATATTATTATTATTTCATTTTATGAAAATGTCTTTAATACACATATATTAAATTCATTTAATATGTTACTTTTGGGGTGGGGCTTCCCAAGTGGCAACAGTGGTAGAGAACCTGCCTGCCAATGCAGAAAACGAAAGAGACTCAGATTCGATCCCTGGGTCAGGAAGAGCCCCTGGAGGAGGGCATGGCAACCCACTCCAGTATTCTTGCCTGGATAATCCCATGGACAGAGGAGCCTAGTAAGCTACAACCCATAGGGTTGCAAAGGGTCGAACACGGCTAAAGCAACTTAGCACACCCACACTTTTGGGGTGACGGCACAGATTCTTGGTAAAGTGTTCCAAAGGCAAGATGACACAGGCCTTAGGGCAGCATGAGGGCTATGAAGCAACTATAACTCCAATCACTGTAAGATTTAAGTAGAGAAACTTCAAAATCTTAAATCATAGCAACCCCATTATGTATCAGTCCCTCCTAGATGATCAGTTTCAGTCTTCTGTAACTATTCATTTACGAATCATTTCAGACTTCTCGAAAAGTAGGAGAACAGTGCTCTCGTATACCCTTCGCTTAGTTTCCCCCGTTGTTAACATTTTCATTGACTTTATCATGCTCTCTCTCCCTTCTCTTTCCTCCCTCTCTCTCTCCCTTACTCTCTCCTTTCTCTTCCTAGGTAGATAAACGGAGATATGTGTGTGATTCAAATATATCCTTTGAATCCATCTCCTTTATTAGAGAATATGGTACTCTATGGACAGCCTGGCCTCCTTTAAATCAGTCTGGCATTTGAACTGGCATTTCCTTTGAAATCCCCCCTCAGTCTTTCCTCAGTCTAGCAAGCATCACTGTGTACCAAAATAATAGAAGAATGATGCCTGATGGTTATTTCTTTGAGCAAACAATTCATGCTAGTTTAAGTTGTAGATATCAACTTTAAAATATATTAAACTTTTTGGAACCATTTTAGAATATATTGTAGTCATGTTGAGCTCTTTAACCCTAAATAGTTCAGTATATGGTCTCCAATAATAAGAACGCTATCTTTCTTAATCATAAAATAATTATTAAAAGCAGGGAAAATAATGTTAATACTATTACCTAATATATCATCTTATTCATTGCTAAATAGGTCTGTGATGTTCTTTATAGCAAAGAAAGATGAAACGAGGGAAGAAAGGGAGGAGGGAAGGAAGAAAGGGAGGAAGGAAAAGAAAGAAAGAAAAAGAAAGGAAGGAATCTTCAGACTAGTGGGCTTTTTATTGCTTTCCTTGGAAAACTAGGGCAGAGGGTCAACAAATCTTTCATTTTTGCTTTTTTCATATACTTTAAGCTTTTAAAATAAATTTTAAACTATTTTTAAAGCCAGTACATATGCTAAATTTTGACAGTTTGCAGCCCACAATCGCATTAACATGTGCGGCCTGCTGGGCTCCTTTTTGTGTAGATGTTAAGGTTTCTCCTGCTAACTCTGTTGAATTAAAGACATCCCGACATTCATTCATTCATTGTTCATCCACCCACTTAGCAGTGCCAGTAGTATTGAGGACCTACCAAAGACCCGTGCTGAATGAGATAAGCTGTTAGTCTGTGATTATTCATAGCTACTTGTCTACGAGTACTGCAAAATCCATAGAAATAAATCCAGAAGCTGAGACTGATAAAATGCTACAACTATCCATAATCCTTCACTTCAAATCAAATAGCTCCATCAGTTTCTTTATTGATTTTGTAAAAATCAAATGTTAGAATTTTTAAGTTGGAAAATAAACAGTTTTTATTTTAATATGTTTAAAAATATTTATATTATCCTTACCTTTTTATTTGGGAGGTTTAAATATGCATTTGTATGAAAAAAAGGGTAATGTTTCTAATACTATTTAAACATAACTTGTCTAGACCTGAGTTTCCAAATATTTTTTGTCACACACCCATAAGTTTAAGAATTAATATATTCCTTGATATATGTTTATTTATATAATAGAGCTGGTGGCTCAACTGTAAAGAATCCACCTGCAATGCAGGAGATTTGGGTTCATTCTGGATCAGGAAGACCACCTGGAGGAAGGCATGGCAATCCACTCCAGTATTCTTGCTTGGAGAATCCCATGGACAGAGGAGCCTGGTGGGCTATAGTCCATGGGGTCACAAAGTCAGACACGACTGAAGCAACTTTCACACATGCACATTTACATAATAAGTGTATACTAGTGCAGTAGTGTTGTATATATATTATACAACTTACCCAAAAAGAAAACTCTAAAAAACCCACGTAAAATGAATATAAATAAAAGTTCTCATAACCTCTTCCTTGACTCTGTTGGCTCATCTTATTGATCCAATTGGCTTCATTGGACCCCTTGCTCGTCCTTGTACTGTGCTTTTCAGTACTTTGAGGCTGGACTCTTCCCTGCTTTATTATCTATTCTTGACTATCATTTTTATGGTGATGACTAGTACTGCACTGTATGAGTCTGTTTAAAGGTCAAATTCATTTTCACATTTGTATATCACCTCTATAAATGTCATTTTTTTTGGGTATGCTCATTCATGTCATACTTGCTTGTAAATATTTGTTCTCTTCCACATGACTGTTACATTTTTACTTGTAATAAAATTTTAGATAAGAAGCTTCAGGAAACATTTGCACTAGAGATAAAGAATGATAAATTAAAGAAGTGACTGAGCAGAAAACTATTTTTACCACAAGCGTTACCACCCACCTCATGCGCCTAGAGAATGATTTCACACATTAAGAAGATATAGATAACTCAGGAAAAGAGCACTTCTTCTAAATTAGCAATAATTCCATGTTCAGTGCAATATGTGATAAGGAAATGAGGAAGAAACAGCTAAAATCAACATGTGTCTCTGTCAAACAATTTTAAAATTGTTTTAGCCATAACACTTGAAAGGAAATCAGATTACTAGGTCTCTGAGGGCAGGGCTAGTGTTCATTTTTATATGTACTTAATGTGCTTTTGCAAAAAACAGAGTTCAAATGTTTGTTGAATGAATGTTAGTGGATTAATAAGCGACAACATTTCCCCAGCTTCAGTACCAATAATTTTGGTCAGAAGTAGCAACCTGAACTGCTTAGCTCATACAGATTACCAGAAGTTCTATGTTCCCCTTACAGTCTTCCTTTACATGATGCTAAATCTGTATAAAATATACAAAGAATGGGATTAAAAGCAAATTAGACCAGGCAGAAGAATAGATTCGCGGACTTAAGGCCATAGCAATAGAAATTATCCAAAATGCAACACACAGAGAAAAAATTGGAAAAAAAAAAAAAAGAACAGAGCCTCAGTTAGGTGTGGGACAGCTTCAGGTGTTTTGATATTTAATTATTGGTTTGATATTTATTTATTGGAGTCCCTAGGGGGAGTCAGATAAATATTCAAGGAATACATATATTTCACACCAGACACTGTAATTTTTATCTCTAGAAGTGAGATGTGCCTCTTTTTTATACCTTCAGTTTCTGTCCTTAGAATGTTCATGCTGTCCTCTACCTCACTGTTGTTGAGTTGCTAAGTCATGTCTGACTCTGCAACTCTGTGAACTGTAACTAGCCAAGCTCTTCTGTCCATGGAATTTTCCAGTCAAGGATATTGGAGAGCGCCTCCTAAAATCATCCCACTGAGGGCTATGCATTTGGGGAGGAAGGGATGGAAATATTCAGTCCATAACACTGCACACTAAAACAGACCTTTCCTCTCAGACTAGTGTTTTCATCCTAAGAATGTCTCTGGCAGATGGCAATTAGACATAAAGCATGCCTGCCACATGCGATGGCCCATCTTGGTCAAATAGGGAGTGCAGTGAGGAGTTTTGTCTCTTGTTATGTAAGGATGTACAAAATATATTTGGTTTTGCCTCTGTCTATAAAGTCGAAAATATTTACTATGTGAACTTTAATAGGGAAAGTTTGTGGACCTTGACCCAAGACTAACCTTGCCCCACTGCTGAGGTAACACCATTCTGAATACTCTGTCCAGTTCTCAGTGTATTTTAGGTTTTGGTGCTCTAGCTGGTGGAAACAGGAACTATTCCCATCCTGTGTGAGCTCTGAAAACTATTCCTCCCATGTTTTTTCCTTCTGCCTCAGGAAGTTTCATCTTTTCTGAGGTTCCACAAAAAATTAAAAATAGAGCTATCATATGATCCACCAATTCCACTTCTGAATCTGTAAAAAAACAAAAACACTGATTTGCAAAGCTATATGCACTCCATGTTTACTGAATCATTATTTGTGATAGCTAAACCATGGAAACAACTTATATGAGTATTAGTAGTTATATGAGTAAAGAAATTGTGTTATATGCATATATTATTCACCATAAACAAGAATGAAATCTTGTCATTTGCGACAACATGGATGGATCTCAAGGGCTTCGTGCTAAGTGAAAAAAGTCAAAGAAAGAAAATATTCTATAATCTCTCGTATATGAAACTTTAAAAAAAAAGAAAATAATAAAACACTAAGGTTGTAGATACAGAAAACAGACTGATGGTTGCCAGAGATGAGAGGATGGGATGGAATAAATGGGAGAATTGAGTGTGTATGTGTTTTAGTTTAAATAAATTAAGTAACAATTTAAGTGCAACAAATTATATCAAAAAATAGGCTGAAATTCTTTCTCCCAGACTCTAAAATTTAAAATTAACTTGTGTCCAAATAATGATTTTTAGAAAGAAGAACATCTAAATAATGAAGCAATTAAACTAGGGGTTGATTTATATATGTATAACTGGATTGCTTTGCTATACAGCAGAAATTAACAAAATATTATAAATCAACAATACTCAATAAAATATTTTTTTAAAAAACTAAGGGCTGATTTTATAGATCCAGAAAGTAGGTGGTGTAACTTTCTCATTGCTGACTCTATTCAGTGAATTTTTTAATCTGTCCATGATCTGTGAAAATGCATCTGCAATAATAATGGAGAAACCATTTAGCTCTAGTTTCATCCATGAGAAGGGCACTTTCTGAAAAGTATGCTTTTCTTACCCCTAACATAATATCCTTTGGACATATACACATACCAAACTGCTTCTCAAGCTGCCAACTCATTGTGATAGACTGCCAAGAGAAAGCCTATTTTCTTCTTGCCATTAATAGTTAATGTTAGTGCGGTTTCTCAGATGGGAGATGTGGGTTACAGAAATCCTATCCATCCTTTCTAAAAGTGCTGTGATATTATTAGAGGTGGTCATGGAGCAGAAAATAAACCTGATCCCTGGAGGATTAGATGGAGTGGGCTTGCAGATTTTTCTTTCTCCTCTGCTCTGAAGCACTTTAGAGAGTCACTCGTTTTCACAAGTCGTCTGCCTGGGATACTCAATCAACGTTACTGTTCCATGAGAGCTCTCCTGTTCCGGAATGATTTGCATTGGTATACATCTAGAGCTCGCCTTTTGAGGGGTAACATGCATACCCATAGTGATGCTTCATGCCTCACTGAAGCATCTCATTTACCCTCTCTGCTGCCAGGGCCTCTTGTACAAATACTGACATTTGGAACATCATTTTACAATACTGTGAGCCAGCTTTTCTAATATATCACCTCTGGGATTTTGTGGCTTCCCTAATTGGGGAAACGAATAAAAGAAAAAGTGACCCAAAAAGGTCAACCAATGAAGAGAAGGAGAATTTTAAACTATCCTTAAAACACAGTAAAGAGATCACTTTGATGATCCCTCACTGGACAGTGTATCTTATTAGAGGATCTTGATTAAAATAAATTGAGCTGAAAAGCTAAAATGAAATAATGCCTAAAATAGGAAAATCTTGATGTAAGTATTAGTCAATACTAAGTGAACCCATTGAAATTTTGCTATACTTGCTGCTTTGCAATGAGGCAAATACAGGTTTTTTGTTTTTTTAAATCAGCTAAAATCTCTGTAAGGCAATGTAATGGTTAATATTCTAGTAGCAGAGTCGGGCCCTATGTCCACTACTTATTGCTATCTGACCTTGGGCAAATCACTCACCTCTCTGCACTTCATCTATAGCTTCCTCATTGCAGGGGGGACATGGTAATGAAACCTGTTGAATAGAGTGTTGAGAAACTTCAGTGAACTAGTGCCTGCAAAAGTGAAAGTGAAAGTCGGTGTCATGTCCAATCCTTTGAACCTCATGGACTGTAGCCCACCAGGCTCCTCTGTCCATGGAATTCTCCAGGCAAGAATTCTGCAGTGGGTAGCCGTTCCCTTCTCAAGGGAATCTTCCCAACCCAGGGATAGAACCCAGATCTCCCTCATTGCAGGCGGATTCTTTACCATCTGAGCCATCAGGGAAGCAATGCCTGCAAAAGGGTTCCATGAATGCTAATATTGTTATTAATAATCAAAATTATCCAGCACAATCTACATTTGCTTCAATTACCTGGAAATATACAATGAAAATGGATGGCTTGGAGACAAGAATTACCAGGCTGACAAGCTAAGATTTCTGTCATGTTTTGCATGGAGGCCAATCTCTACCTGAATTTTGCAATAATTTGAAGAAAGCTAAGATCCCCTGGAGAAGGAAATGGCAACCCACTCCAGTATTCTTGCCTGGAGAATCCCATGGACGGAGGAGCCTGGTGGGCTACAGTCCATGGGGTCGCAAAGAGTCGGACACGACTGAGCAACTTAACTAACTAACTAACTAAGAGGAACTAAAGAGCCTCTTGATGAAAGTGGAAGAGGAGAGTGAAAAAGCTGTCTTAAAACTCAACATTCAAAAAACTAAGATCATGGCATCTGGTCCCATCACTTCATGGCAAATGCATGGGGAAACAATGGAAACAGTGACAGACTTCATTTTCTTGGGTTCCAAAATCACTGCAGATGGTGACTACAGTCATGAAATTAAAAGACGCTTGCTCCTTGGAAGAAAAGCTATGACCAACCTAGACAGCATATTAAAAAGCAGAGACATTACTTTGCCAACAAAGGTCTGTCTAGTCAAGGCTATGGTTTTTCCAGTAGTCATGTATGGATGTGAGAGCTGGACTATAAAGAAAGCTGAGCACTGAAGAAGACTTGATGCTTTTTAACTGTGATGTTGAAGAAGACTCTTGAGAGTCCCTTGAACTGCAAGGAGATAAAACCAGGCCATCCTAAAGGAAATCAGTTCTGAATATTCATTGGAAGGACTGACCCTGAAGCTGAAACTCCAGTACTTTGGCCACCTGATGTGAAGAACTGACTCATTAGAAAAGACCCTGATGCTGGGAAAGATTGAAGGCAGGAAGGGAAGGGGATGGCAGAGGATGAGATGGTTGGATGGTATCACCGACTTGATGGACATGAGTTTGAGCAAGCTCTGGGAAATCACTGTCTGGTGATGGACAGGGAAGCCTGTCATGCTGCAGTCTATGGAGTCGCAAAGAGTTGGGCATGACTGAATGACTGAACTGAACTGAACCTCTGCCTAACAATGTTGTTCAAACGGGAGCACTTTATAACAGCATAGCATGTGCTTTTGAATATTTTGAAGGCACATTCCACCCCCGCCAAAAAAAAAACCACAGAAGTATATTAGAAAATGCATACTTTCAGTTATTCAGTCAGTCAAACTATATATGTGTGTGTGTGTGTGTGTGTGTCTGTGTGTGTGTGTGTGTGTGTATATATATATATATATATATATATATATATATATATATAATTTCTGTTTTCATTTTTCCTTTAAAGCTGCCTGAAGAATTTCACATTTGGGGACATGTTCACTGAACTTCTGACATAAAATCCAACCAAAATGAAGTTGAAGATATCATATTTTGTAGGCACTTGTCACTTCATAATATGTCCCATGAAATTATTATTTCAGAGTAGAGCCTCTCATTGTCAATTTTGCATTGTTTCCAAAGCAGTAATTGTGTCCATCAAATGCAAATATCTTCCATCTATGCTGAAGATACCCTTTTCATCTTGTGCTTTTATTGATGTGAGGTTTAAATATAGTGAATCTTCATCTCCCCATCCCCATTGTCTCTGACATATCTTAATAATACCGGACACAATGACTTTTTTAAAGATGCCTCATTGCATATTCATTAACATGCATTACCCTTTAGAAGAATACTCCTTGTTAATACTGACAAGATATGCAGTCATAGAATTGCCAGAGTGCGTTTCAATTAAGTTTGATTTTCTTACCCACAAGGTCTTAAATCTAATTGGCTCAGAGAACTTTTGTCTTTCTGTGAAAGACAGACACATAATTATGCTATTTGTTAAAGGAAAAGAAATATGCCTGGCACTGAGATTTCCATTGTCATTTAAATGATAAGTACTTTGTAACCACAAGACATTCTCATTCGACTTGAGAAACTACTTAAATCCCAAACACATTGATCAGAGAAATGTTTTCTCAGCAACCATTTCCAGGCAACATGCATTTTGGTATAGAGTTCATATTCATTCTACATAAGAACAGCATTGTTGCATTAAGTCAACATTCAAGAAAACAATCTTTTAAAACTTATACTCAAGTAATTGTTGAAAAGTTAGATGATTACTCTAAAAGATGTTTATATATTTTACCACTAATTTTTGTGCATACTTGGAAATGAAGGACAAAGACCTCCATGGAAGTAATGATATTATATCCCAATGACTAATGTTTTTAGTATTACTACTCAAAATTAGAAAATATACTGGGTAGTTCCACCCTTCAAAATTTGAAAACAGTTACAAAATAAATTCTAGGGACAGCGTGTGCTTTGAAACATCCCATTTAGCCACAGAAATTGTTCATTAATTTTAAATGATGTTTTTATTGGGACAGAATCTGAAAATAACTTCAGCATGGATGCTTGGGGTTTAATAAACATAGTAGATGCTTACCGGGATGTATGTATAGGGGAACACTGCGAACAAGAAGGAATTACATTAAGAGTGTCTCAGCAGCAAAAAACCAAAACATTCAGCTTAACAGAGGCTCACACAATAAATCATTTTAGCTTCTCACATGTAAGAAGTTTATGGGTAAGCAGTCTTGGTCAGACGCAATGGTTTAACAATGTCCCATCCCTTCACTTTGCTTTCCGTGGCATATGTTCTGGCCTTGTGCTTCCCACCTCATGATTATAAGGTAACTGCCCCATCTCTGAGTATATCAGAGCATGAGGAGGACACAGAGAGCTCCCCTCTGGTGCCTCACTCTTTTAAAGGAAGCATAATGTTACTTGTTATGCAACCTGATTGTGTATCAGAAATATGCCATGTGACCTCACTTAGCTGTACAGAAGGCTCAGATATGAGCACTTAGTTTTTCCAGGCCCTCTGTGGGAAGTGGTAGGGGAGAAAGAAGAGACTTGAGAATTGCTGCTGGGTCAGTCTCCCTATAATATCCCCACACAGACCAACTAGGCAAGGCAGACAGAAATCATCTGTAAGGAGAAGAAAAGAGCAATTTCTGATTTGGAGTAAGGATATCATGAAAGTAGTACCTAGACAGGGATTTTTAGGATAAATAAGACTTGGTAAAGGAGTTGCAGGCTACAGAACAATTCAAAATAGAGTAAACAAAGGAAAAGGAAGAAGTATAAAATGACATGACATGTATGGGCATTGGGCAAAAAGTATGGATCTAGGGATGCATAAATGTGCTGATTGGGAAGTTGTATGCTAAGAATTTACAAAGGAATTTTGAGATTCATTTATAAACTGCCAAATAGTTTAACTTTCAGTGGTTTCCCAGAACTACAAAATCAAAATCACTCAAACTGCATAGCCTGGCAGTAAAGCTCTCAATTATTTGGACCTAACCTGCTTAGCTAGGGCATTCTTTCCTTCCACTATACCTGCATATATGAAGATATCTTTGGTCAAACTGGATTTCTTATCACATCCACCTGCTGCCCCCAAACAACATGCTCTTTCTATACCCATTAGTCTCCTGCTATGGTCACTGACTCGATGAACGTGAATCTCAGTGAGTTCTGGGAGTTGGTGATGGACAGGGAGGCCTGGTGTGCTGCGATTCATGGGGTCGCAAAGAGTCAGACACGACTGAGCGACTGAACTGAACTGAACTGATGGATTCTACTGAGATCATCTGTTCACCCCTTTCCAGACTGAAGTTCTACCCCTCAAGCCCCCTCCCATCAAGAGAGGTAGTGGGATCGTCTCCAGTCACCTTAACTATATTAAGCCCCTCTTTTGCACTATTGTGTGTGTGTGTTAGTCACTCAGTTGTGTCCGACTCTTTGCAACCTCATGGACTATAGCCTGTCAGGCTCCTTTGTCCATGGAATTCTCCAGGCCAAAATACTGGAGTGGGTAGCCATTTCCTCCGCCAGGAGATCTTCCCTACCCCGGGAACAAACCTGGGCCTCCTGCATTGCAAGCAGATTCTTTACCATCTGAGCCACCAGGGAAGCCCACTATTTTAAATATTATTGTCCTGTATTGGGAAGGATGAGGTAAGAGAGACCCAATCTCCTAGCCTACGTGCAAAGACTGGCAAGAATGATGACTTCAACTCAGTTCAAATTGGCTTTCATTTCAGAGGACTCCCAAGCAGGCATTCAAGCAGGTCAGGGATAGAACAGGTCAGTCAAGCAGGTCAGGATTAGGAAGCAAGTGAGTAGCCATAGCTCCCCAGTTTCTCCCTAAACCTTCATGAAATCATGTGTGTAGTTGTTGGTCAACTCAAGCCTATTGGGGTAAGAAACCTACCAGATCTGAGGAGGCCAGAACTACAGGTTCAGTGCCTTTTATATGCTTAGCCAGGGGAGGGACCACAACAGCATCAGGATCTATCTATTATGTAAATAAATTTTGGCTTCAGCTCAGTTACAGTCCACATTCTATTTCTGGCCAGAACCTACACACACTATCTTACCACATATTTTTCTAACATTGGAGTTACTATGTATATCTGTTACACCTTGTATGTGTGTATCTATTACATGTGTTTACTTGTTGTTCAGTCACTCATTTGTGCCCGGCTCTTTGTGACCCCATGGACTGGAGCAAGCCAGACTTCCCTGTCCTTCATTATCTCCTGGAGTTTGCTCAAATTCATGTTCATTGAGTCGATGATGCCATCCAACCATCTCGTATTCTGTCGTCCCCTTCTTCTGCCTTCAGTCTTTCCCATCATCAGGGTCTTTTCCAGTGAGTCAGGTCTTCTCGTGAGGTGGCCAAATCTGAGCTTCAGATTCAGCATCAGTCCTTCCAATGAATATTCGAGGCTGATTTCCTTTAGAATTGACTGCTTTGATCTCCTTGCAGTCCAAAAGACTCTCAAGAGTCTTCTCCAGCACCACTGTTTGAAAGCATCAATTCTTTGGCATGCAGTCTTCTTTATGGTCCGACTCTCATACCTTTACATGACTACTGGAAAAACCATAGTTTTGACTATACTGACCTTTGTCAGCAGAGTAATGTCTCTGCTTTTTAATACACAGTCTAGGTTTGTCATAGCTTTTCTTCCAAGGAGCAAGTGTCTTTTGATTTCATGCCTGCACTCAACATCCACAGTGATTTTGGAGCCCAAGATAATAAAGTATCATTGTTTCCATTTTTGCCCCATCTAGTTGCCATTTATTACACATATGTATATCCGTTACAGGGGATGCCTGGTGTGCTGCAGTCCATGGGGTCACTAAGTCACACGACTTAGTGACTAAACAACAACAAATATCTACTACATAAGGAGAAGGAAATGGCAACCCACTCCAGTTTTCTTGCCTGGGAAATCCCATGGACAGAGGAGCCTGGCGGGCTACAGTCCGTGGTGTTGCAAGAGTCAGACATGACAACAGCAGTTACACACTGTAACATGAAGGTTAAGGGCACAAGCTCTAGAGTCAAATTACCAGAATTTAAATCTCATCTCTTAGTTGCTTTATTTTAGGGAAAATATGATCTTAATTTTTTTCTTTATACTAATTTTTAATTATTTTACAATGGCAAAAAAACTTTCTTCTTGTGAAAGCAATAATCTTGAAATGTCAGTTTTTGCAAACAGCAGTGCCATGGCCTGTGGTTCCCAGCCTGTTCACACATTCATCAGGGCTGTCAACAGTCTATCTTTGGAAGTGAAGGTGGTGGGTGGTGGTGGTGAAAGCAAAGACCCCAAAAGCGGACTGATTCTAGTCCCATTTCTGTTGTTAATTTTCCGTGTGGCCTTGAGCAAACTTTCTTCAACTGTCAAGACATACAGCTAATCATGTCGTACTGCTATTAAGTGTAGGTAAATTTACTTGTTTTCTAAGTAGCTAACATCAAGGGTCTTCAGATGTTAAAATAAAATAGCTCTAACCCACCTAACTAAAGAGCCTACTGCTAATTACAGACCCAAATTTTGAGTTAGGTCACACACACACACACACACACACACACACACACACACACACACACAGTGCCAGGTCCAGGGGCAGGCATGTAAGGCACTCTAGGCACAAAATGTAAGGAGACACTCATTCTCGGGGTCATGCAAGCTGACTGTCTGATTTTAAACCCATTTCTAATCTCCAAAATGCCCAATGCTTGACCTCAACTCAGCCCTGACTGTGAATGCCTGCTTATATTTTGTACCTTAAGTGCCTCTTACCCTAGTTTTGGCCATACATGTAAGTGTACACACATACACAGACACACAGACACACAGACACACACACACACACACACACACACACACTTTAATGGTAGTCAGAAAGAAGGATGAAAAATTTTTCTCTAGAATGCTTGTCAGTTCTATAAAGTTTATCAAATATGTAGAAACAACTTAATTGCACTTAGAGAAAAGAAATTACCCTGTTTTCTGATAGATGATAAGGAATGGTAGAAAAATCTCTCTTTACTCAGACAGTATCCTGTCCTTTTTTTCCTTCCACGTGATTCTCATTCTGTTTCTTCACCGCCATTATTGTCTTCTTGGCATGACTCCAGAATTCCCACATTAGACTCCATTGAAATAGTATTTTGTTTTGTTTTCTTTCTGACCACACCGCACAGCATGGAGGCTCTTAGATCCCTGACAAGGGATCAAATCCATGGTCCCATTAGAAGTATGGAGTCTTAACCACTGGACCACAGGGGAAGTCCCGATAGGAATTGGATTAAAAGTAGCTATCCAGTCATCCAGTGAATCTTCCAGAGGTCTTCTTACCATCAGGATCAAGCTTCACATGTGTGGAAAGAAATACATGTTGGTCTGTCTACTTTAATTTATATACTGCCTTTTCTTGGGGCTTCCACTTAGATTTAGTCTCCAGCTCTAGACATTTGAACATGTTTATTGACTATGCCAAAGCCTTTGACTGTGTGGATCACAATAAACTGTGGAAAATTCTTCAAGAGATGGGAATACCAGACCACCTGACCTGCCTCTTGAGAAACTTATATGAAGGTCAGGAAGCAACAGTTAGAACTGGACATGGAACAGCAGACTGGTTCCAAATACGAAAAGGAGTACGTCAAGGCTGTATATTGTCACCTTGCTTATTTAACTTCTATGCAGAGTACATCATGAGAAACGCTGGACTGGAAGAAACACAAGCTGGAATCAAGATTGCCAGGAGAAATATCAATAACCTCAGATATACAGATGACATCACCCTTATGGCACAAAGTGAAAAGGAACCAGAAAACTTCTTGATGAAAGTGAAAGTGGAAAGTGAAAAAGTTGGCTTAAAGCTCAACATTCAGAAAACAAAGATCATGGAATCTGGTCCCATCACTTCACGGGAAATAGATGGGGAAACAGTGGAAACAGTGTCAGACTTTATTTTTTTGGGCTCCAAAATCACTGCAGATGGTGATTGCAGCCATGAAATTAAAAGACGCTTACTCCTTGGAGGGAAAATTATGACCAATCTAGATAGCATATTAAAAAGCAGAGACATTACTTTGCAAACAAAGATCCATCTAGTCAAGGCTATGGTTTTTCCAGTGGTCATGTATGGATGTGAGAGTTGGACTGTGAAGAAAGCTGAGCACTGAAAAATTGATGCTTTTGAGTGGTGTTGGAGAAGACTCTTGAGAGTCCCTTGGACTGCAAGGAGATCCAACCAGTCCATTCTGAAGGAGATCAGCCCCGGGATTTCTTTGGAAGGAATGATGCTAAAGCTGAAACTCTAGTACTTTGGCCACCTCATGCAAAGAGTTGACTCATTGGAAAAGACTCTGATGCTGGGAGGGATTGCGGGCAGGAGAAGGGGACGACAGAGGATGAGATGGCTGGATGGCATCACCAACTCCATGGACATGAGCTTAAGTAAACTCCGGGAGTTGGTGATGGACAGGGAGGCCTGGCGTGCTGCAATTCATGGGGTCACAAAGAGTCGGACACGACTGAGTGACTGAACTGAACTGAACTGATTGACCTGGAAACTTCAAAGAGTGCTTCTTTGGTTATTGCTTCACTATTCTTATCTCTGTGATCTGAAACTGCTAACTCCCCATGTGCAGAATAATTATTTGAATTCTGTTTGTCAGAAGGTGTTGAAGTGATAACATTTGCAGGGCACTGAGTGACTATAAGGACAAAGCAGCAGTTTAACATGACCATACTCCTTGGCACACAGGCAGACAGCAAGTGCTCTGTGACAAAACTCCAACATGACCCCAAATCAAAAATTTACTTTTATAAAATATGATAGGTATCTTTCTAAATTTTTAGTTTGGAGACAAAATTAACAGTTTAGCCTTATGAAATTAGATTTTACTCTGTGTAGCTAAGTAATATAAACCAAATCTGCATGATGCTAATTCACCCAAACTTTAATTCATTCGCATGAGTTGAAGTAGGTCATTTTGCCATGTGTAGTTACATTTATATTTCTCTTTCAGGCCTTTTTTTTGTAAAATAAGATATTTCCATGCCTTATTTCTTAACTATTATCTTAACAGGTATTTACAAAATGTATAACAGTACATGTGAAACTAATTGCAAATTCACTGCCCAGTCAGTGCTGTTAACATGCAAATCCACTTGAAGTGTTGTGTCATATGCCTAATTCCTATACCTATACATCAGTTCACAAAATATGGCTTCTTCTACACAACTCTTCAGTATAATTTTCTTATCATTGCTTAATGGAGTAAATGAAACAGTATTTTACCAATCATGAAGAGATATCTGTGAGAATATTATTCTTGGTAAAATTGTATCAGTTTAACAAATAATGCTTGCAAAGACAGCTGTTTCAGGTTGGTGTTGCTTGTATTTTGTGAGTAATTCAATAGTTGTTTAGTATTATTTAGTTCATTTCAGAGAGAAGCTCATGTAACCTAATATTTTTTCTTTCCTGTCAGACAAGAAAGCTAAAGTAAAAGGTTGACAGTTATTTTGGTTGTATAAGTATTCTGTTCAGCATTATGGGTTAAAGACAAACTGACTCTTACAGGTTTTTGATAAATATTCTCTCGGTTTGGTAACCACAGTCTACTTTGCTACACCCCCACACCATCTGTTTTTATCCTCACAGTCTATAGGATGACAGCCAAAACTTTCTACAAATTCCAGGAGGATGTGCAAGAAAAAGTTCAATCACAAGAAATCTGAAAAAAACTGTTTTTTATCATTGAGTGTCATTGTTATTATTTGGGTGTGTTAGTGGTGGGTTCCAGAAAAGGTGATGGCACCCCACTCCAGTACTCTTGCCTGGGAAATCCCATGGACGGAGGAGCCAGGTGTGCTGCCGTCTATGGGGTCGCATAGAGTTGGACAAGACTGAGCAACTTCACTTTCACTTTTCCCTTTCATGCATTGGAGAAGGAAATGGAAACCCACTCCAGTGTTCTTCCCTGGAGAATCCCAGGGACGGGGGAGCCTGGTGGGCTGCCGTCTATGGGGTCGCACAGAGTTGGACACGACTGAAACGACTTAGCAGCAGCAGCAGAAGCAGTGGTGGGTTCTCTGGGGAAAAAAAATGAACCAATAGGAGTCATATCTAGATTTATTATAAAGAATTATCTCACATGGTTATGAAGGCCAGGAAGTTCAAAAATCTGAAGTCAGCAATCCGAGACCTAGAGGAGTTGATGGTAGTTCCAGAATGAATGCCACATCCTAAGAACAAGGAAAACCAATGGCGTAAGTTCTAAACGTCCAAGTCCAAGTCCTAAAGCAGAAGATGATCAATGTCCTAGCTTGAAGCTTATAAGCAGAAAGAGCAAATGCTCTCTTACTCAGCCTTTCTGTTGTATTCAGGACTGCAGCGGATTGCATGAGGCCCATTCATGTGGGAAAGAGCAATCTGCTTTACTCAGTCCACAGATGCAATGTTAATCTCATCCAGAAATATCTGCACAGACATACCCAGGGTAACAGTCAACCAAATATCTGGGTACCTTGTGACTAAATCAAATTAACATGTAAAATTAACCATCACAAGGTGCAATCTAAGAGTGTAGAGTCAACTTTATCCATTTAAACCTAAGAAAACTGAACTGCAGAGATACAAAGTGACAAAGTGACTGTCCAACTCATAATTAGTGGAAGATCCAGGATTATAACCTAAATCTTTATATTTTATAATATATATTATATGCATCAACTATATATATATATATTCATTCAACTCTCCTTCTACTATACCACCGTAGTTCTTTTTAAAACTTGCCATTCAAACTAATTTAAGTGTAGTCTATGTTAATGAATCCCATCTGTGTGTGTTTGTATGTGTTGTGTGTGTGGAGAGGGAGAATATGCATGACTTAACAACTATGTGATCTTTGGGAAATCATTAATACTCTTGAGCCTCAGTTTCCTCATTTATAAATGAGAACAATAATTGTACCTACCTCATGAGTTTATTGCAAACATTAACTAGGTCACTGTATTAAGGGTAGCACTTCTAGTTACTGAAACATAGCAAGTGCCACCTAACCATTAGCTATTATTGGTAATGTTGATATAAAACCTGGTATAGTCAAGTTTTGCCTCATTCTTCCCCTTAGCACCATCCTTCTCTTCCCTAATCACTAGGCCTAGTATGTCAGCTAGTTCCTATTTCTCTATGATACTGTATCTTATTCCATAAACACTCAAGGATTTCACAATCAAACTGGACAGCCACAGCATGGAAAGAATAGTATGTCTGAAAAGTACTGGGCAAGGGGAAAACTGGTTTAGATAAGTTTGAAGAGGGAGGCAGTGTTCAGGTATTTTATTATTCCTGTTCTTCTGTTGCTGAAGCTGAAGCTCCAATATTTTGGGCACCTGATGTAAAGAGCCGACTCCTTGGAAAAGACCCTGATGCTGGAAAAGATTGAAAGCAAAAGGAGAAGGGGGCAGTAGAGGATGAGATGGTTAGATATTATCACCGACTCAATGGACATGAATTTGAGCAAACTCCAGGAGACAGTGAAGGACAGAGGAGTCTGGCATGCTGCAGTCCATTGGGGTTGCAAAGAACTGGACACAACTTACTGACTGAACAACAGCAATTCTTTATTAGGTTTTGGATTTTTGTTTTAGCGAAAACAGCCAAACCAATGTGTATAACCATATTTGCTGAAGTTTCCAAATGTGCAGTTTAGCAGCATATTCCAACCTGGGGATCATTTTCCAGATACTTGCTATACCTCCAAGTGGGTAGGTAACCTGGGCATTTAGAGAAACAAGAACTTATTAGGCTTTCCTTTATTTTGTTATCATTGTGACCCTCAGCTTCTTCTTAATCACATGTTACAATGTTATTTACAATGAGCTGCTAGTTAAAAGGACTGGCCAAGTGATCTGACGAGCTGCTCTCTGAGATTTTGCCTCATGACAAAGTGCTCATGACGTGGGTTATTTGAGGTGCTGTAAATTTACATACCAGGGCTTGAACTGGGCTTATTTTATGAAAACCTATCTCTTTTTTGAAATGACTTACACATCAAATATTTGAATATTTTTTTCTTGTCAACAGGGATATTTTCCACTGTTTATTTTCTAAGAGTTGACTTCTTGTTACTTAGCAAAATGTTAAGATATTTATGAAACCTATATATATCCAGGAGAACATGTGTTAATATATCCACGGTATGAAAAATTTAGTGCTATATTATCCCTAATGACAAAGAAATATAAATATCACACCTGGACATTGTTTATTATAAGAAGTACATATTTAATTTCTTTAATGGCTCTCAACTTCTTTCATACATGATCTTACTAAGATT
Source organism: Capricornis sumatraensis (assembly GCF_032405125.1). Taxonomy (NCBI): domain Eukaryota; kingdom Metazoa; phylum Chordata; class Mammalia; order Artiodactyla; family Bovidae; genus Capricornis; species Capricornis sumatraensis. The sequence goes on from NC_091072.1 coordinate 87,316,121, forward strand.
CAATATATGAAGATAAACTTTTATTATAGAGTAACTAAATTTGTGATGTTTGACCTCAGTCACAATCTTTAACTTCTGATGAGGAATTAAGAACAACAATTATAAATAATACCTGGTGTGTTATGTCTAGATTTGTGTGTGTTTTATTTAATGCAGGTGCGTATAACATGGACTTCCCAGATGGCTCAGTGATGGAGAATCTACCTGCAAATGCAGGAGACACAGGAGACATGAGTCTAGGTTAGGAAGATCCCCTGGAGGAGGAAATGGCAACCCGTATTCTTGCCTGGAAAATTCCATGAACAGAGGAGCCTGGTGGGCTACAGTCCATAGGGTCACAAAGAGTCAGACACAACTGAGTGACTGAGCACGCCTGCATGCACATACGACACACATGCCATGCATGATATTCACCACATATAGACACAGACTGCATAGCTAAGCTGTGTAACTGGGTCTATATGTACACTGGAGGCTCTTTGAAGATAATATTAGTGTTCAGGTGTGGTTAGAATGATAAATGGACCCTACACTTTTCTTCTCCTGATTGAAAGGTTTAGTTCAGTTCAGTCGCTCAGTTGTGTCCAACTCTTTGCCACCCCATGAATTGCAGCACGCCAGGCCTCTCTGTCCATCACCAACCCCCAGAGTTCACTCAAACTCATGTGCATCAAGTTGGTGATGCCATCCAGCCATCTCATCCTCTGTTGTCCCCTTCTCCTGCCCCCAATCCTTCCCAGCATCAGAGTCTTTTCCAGTGAGTCAGCTCTTCACATGAGGTGGCCAAAGTATTGGAGTTTAAGCCTTAGCATCAGTCCTTCCAATGAACACCCAGAACAGATCTCCTTTAGGATGGACTGGTTGGATCTCCTTGCAGTCCAAGGGACTCTCAAGAGTCTTCTCCAATACCACAGTTCAAAAGCACCAATTCTTCAGTGCTCAACTTTCTTCACAGTCCAACTCTCACATCCATACATGACCACTGGAAAAACCATAGCCTTGACTAGATGGATCTTTGTTGACAAAGTAATGTCCCTGCTTTTTAATATGCTATCTAGGTTGGTCGTAATTTCCTTCCAAGGAGTAAGTGTCTTTTAATTTCATGGCTGCAATCACCATCTGCAGTGATTTTGGAGCCCCCCAAAATGAAGTCTGACACTGTTTCCACTGTTTCCCCATCTATTTCCCATGAAGTGATGGGACCAGATTCCATGATCTTTGTTTTCTGAATGTTGAGCTTTAAGCCAACTTTTTCACTCTGCTCTTTCACTTTCATCAAGAGGCTTTTTAGTTCCTCTTCACTTTCTGCCATAAGGGTGGTGTCATCTGTGTATCTGAGGTTATTGATATTTCTCCTGGCAATCTTGATTCCAGCTTGTGTTTCTTCCAGCCCAGGATTTCTCATGATGTACTCTGCATATAAGTTAAATAAGCAGGGTGACAATATACAGCCTTGACGTACTCCTTTTCGTATTTGAAACCAGTCTGTTGTTCCATGTCCAGTTCTAATTTTTGCTTCCTGACCTGCATATAGGTTTCTCAAGAGGCAGATCAGGTGGTCTGGTATTCCCATCTCTTGAAGAATTTTCCACAGTTTATTGTGATCCACACAGTCAAAGGCTTTGGCATAGTCAACAAAACAGAAATAGATGTTTTCTGGAACTCTCTTGCTTTTTTGATGATCCAGCGGATGTTGGCAATTTGATCTCTGGTTCCTCTGCCTTTTCTAAAATCAGCTTGAATATCTGGAAGTTCATGGTTCACGTATTGCTGAAGCCTAGCTTGGAGAATTTTGAGCATTACTTTGCTAGCGTGTGCTGCTGCTGCTGCTAAGTCATTTCAGTCATGTCCAACTCTGTGCAATCCCATAGACAGAATGTGAGATGAGTAGTGCAGTAGTTTGAGCATTCTTTGGCATTGCCTTGAAAGGTTAGGTGCCCTTAAAAGATGCTCTTGGAGCCTCTTATGCTTTCTTTACCAAGGTCTTTAGACAACTGTTTGTTATTTTTTATTTCCTTTCACTCTTTGGTATCTACTGTTTGCTTCCATTTATCTGCTTAACAAAAAACATTGTTGAGTACCTACTTATGTGCAAGGAACTGTGATGGACACTGGGTTGAACACAGCCAATCTGACTTACTCCTCAAATTGCTAACATTCAGACAGATATATAAAGAGAATTCATAAGTGTAGTCATTAGAAATTAGAATAAGACCTATGAAAGAAACACAGAGACTGTGTTGAGGATGAGAATGAAGGGCTTCTGTAGATAAGATGAAGAAAATAGCCACCATGAAGATAGACACTTGAACCAGAACTGAAAGAGAGTAATGCAGAATTTCAAGATTTGGCAGAACAACATTATAAACAGAAGGAAGAGCTAGTAAAAAACATTTGCAAAGCAGAGAGAATGCCAGTGTGGTGGGAGCATTGAAAAAAGAGGAAGATGAGATTAGTGAAGTGAGTTGAAGGCAGTGTAGGGCTTTGTAGGCCAAGGTATGATGTTGGAACTTTCTTCTAAAAAGAATGTGAAAGAAGCCTTAAAGAATTTTTGTATGGAATAGATGTGATCTTATTTAGAGTTTTAAAGATCTTTCTTGATGCTCTGTGAAGAATGAGTTGGAAAGAAGCAAAAATGGCAACAGGGATATTATGTCAGTGTACTAAGATACAGGTAATGGAAGTTTAAACTTGGTGTTGACAATAGATCAAAATGAGAAGATTTCTTGTGTATCTGGAGGCAGAATGGAGAGATCTTGAGGACAGTGTGTGTGGTGGGTAAGAAAGTATTCACAGGTGCTTCAAGTTGTTATCTTGTGCAATTGGATGGTTAGTAGTTCCAGTTACTAAGATGGGAAAGTTCAAAGAATAACAGGCTTAAGAACAGTCAGAATCTCAAATTCGGAATATTACGTTTCAGATTCCTTTTGGATATGCAGATGGAGATACTGGGTAGCAGTTAGATATCGGAGTCTGTAGAACTCAGGGTAACAAGCGGGGCTGGAGATAGACATTTGGTAAACATCAGCACATAGAGAAGGAAATGGCAACCCACTCCAGTGTTCTTGCCTGGAGAATCCCAGGGACAGCAGAGCCTGGTGAGCTGCCGTCTATGGGATCACACAGAGTCGGACATGACTGAAGCGACTTAGCAGCAGCAGCAGCACATAGAGAGTGTGCAAAGCCTAGGGCTAGGTAATAGTTCCTAAAGGAAGAGTAAGATAGAAAATAGAAGGTGTCCAGGAAGGAACCCTAAGGTTCATCATCATTTAGAAGCTGGTCAGGAGAAAAGTCAGCAAAGAAAATGAGAAGGAAAATCATTGATGTCGAAGAAAAGTTGAGAGAATACGATGCCACAGAAGCTAAGAGAAGAAAGTTTCAAGAAGGAAAGAATAGTCAACTGTGCCAAACAGCTTCTGAAAATTAGATTAGGATATATAAGTGTCTATTAGACCTGACAATGTAGAGGTCGTTGATGATCTTAACATGACTGGTTTCTTTCAGTTGTTGGGGGTCAGTGTTAGATGAGAGTGTTTGAAGAGTGAAATAGAGATAATAATGGGGCAAAGACTACAGAAAATTTGCTTGACAGTATTGGGTTGGCTGAAAGATTCATTCAGGTTTTTCCATAAGATCTTAGAGAAAAACCCAAACAAACCTTTTGGCTAACCAATATTTCATGTGATGGGGAACAGAGAAGTGGGGCAATCAATAGAGGAAGATGTGGACTCTATGAAGGTTTAATTTTCAAGATACATATTTTTATATATGTATCTTATACATATTTATATGTTTATAGGAACAGTCCAGTACTGAGAAAGGAACTGATATTGCAGAAGACAGAAGAGGAAAAATATTCTCAAGAACACAGCAGGGGATGAGAGCACAGCCTTAATAACCACCGTATGTCCAACGTATCCAGTGCTTGGCATAGGTTAGAAGTTCAGCAGATATTTACTGAGTGAATCAAGTAAACATCTGCCCAAAGACTGGGAAACCAAACAGACAGCAGACTCAAAAGAAAAAGGGAAGAGAAAGAAAGCAAAGAGAAGGACATGACGTTTTCATACTCCTTCATTGGTTATTGCTTATTTTATAGTATGTTCTTTATGATCCTGGTTAGACAACTTAGCCAAAAATTTTAAGAATTAAACGAAACTTTTTAAATGTGGAGACCCCGTCCATGCAGCACTTAGCTACGTGAGTTCTTAGTTTACTTAGTGCCCAGGATGACCCCCTAACAACGTGAATTCTCAAATGCAAGAGGTGTGTTCTCCCTCAGTAATTCATTTCCAGATGTATGGCGAGAGCCTAACAAATTTGTTGTTCTGCATGTAGTTTCCCTTAGTTTTCATGATTGTCTTCAGCGCTGATAAAATTACTGATCATATTGAACAAAAACATATTCATAAGTCACATAACCATGTTTACTTTGGAGGTACAAATTGGCAGTTTGTAAGATCTAATTCACAGTCACAGAGTCAATGTTTTTCACAAGCCTAAGAAAACTGTCATAAAAAAAATCTGTATACTCTGATGAGGTTCAAATAAACACACTTTTATTGTGCCTATGTCAGGATGTTCAGATGAACTAGAAGACAGGTCGTTTGTTATTAAAATTTTTATAAACACAGTTTGAAATACAGGACTCAATAAAATATTTTTGGACATTTGTTGTTTAGCAATTGCCATCCTCAAAATACAAGGCAACCAGCAGTACTCAGAAACAACACTGTAAAGAAAGCACATCAAATAAGATACATTTAATACTTCAGATTTTTGTTTTCCTTTTATATGAGGAATGATTCTACTGATGTTAACAAATCATGAAACTTTGTCAGTGCATTGGAGTAAAGGAAATGGTAAATTTTGAGGTTCTCATTTTGGGTCTCTAATTTGACGCAATGCAAACAAATTATATATACACTTTAATGAAGTGTATGGATAATAAATGATGTGGCTATACTTTTAGCATATGATAAAAATAAAATTGAAAAATAACATAGTCAGAAGAATTTTGATGAATTAATCATAAATGTCAGGCTTCCCTCATAGCACAGTTGGTAAAGAAATCTGCTTGCAATGCAGGAAACCTGGGTTCGATCCCTGGATTGGGAAGATCCCCTGGAGAAGGAAACAGCTCCCCACTCCAGTATTCTTGCCTGAAGAATCCCATAGACAGAGGAACCTGGCAGGCTACAGTCCATGGAATTGCAAGAGTTGGATACAACTTGGCGACTAAGCTTATCACCAATCAGAAATGAGAATTTAGTCTCATACATTCAGTGGATGAGAATTTATTTCAATTTATTCTGGAGTTACTGTGAAATTTTCATTTGTGGTCTGTTAGAAAATCATCAAAGATTTATCTCATCTCTTATTATTCTGTTGGAAGCTGTTGCAACATACTGATTATTTGCTTGAACTTTCTAGAGACTTTGAGTGGTTCATTATAATAGTTGTCATATTTAGAAACAATTTCAGCCTGGAAAATAAGTTTAATTTATATTTGGGGAGTGTAACAAAAGAACCCCTGAGGAAGTATCATTTAAACTGAGATCCAAATGATGAAAAAGAATGAAGTAGTTGAAAAGTGACAGAGAGTTGCATGTTGGAGTTTGTGGCAAACCAAAAATGTCTGAAGAAACCTGTATTGCCCTCACCTTACCAGCACAGTGATAAGACCTGCATTATAACAGTGATAACAGAGATTACGGATATTGTACTTGCTGCTTGGCCCACCTTACACCTGAACTCTGACTACCACCTTAACTCCAACCTCTTCAGTTCTCCCATTTTCATATTTACTGAGACTTCCTGGAAGACATCAACCTTTTCTCATAAGTACGGTTCTTTTGGTTTTGCATAACACGTGCAGGACAGATGTCTGCTGCCCTCACTCCTGGGGTCACCTGCTCTGGGGTTTCCTGTGCCTCCAAGTAGCCACAGCTGTTGGCAGCGGTGATATCTGCCTGTGTCTATATCGAGACTTCCTCTAGTGATGCTGATGCCGTTGATGGCTGCACTGAGGACGCTGCTGTCTGATTGCTACTGATACTTAAGCTCCCGTGTCTCTTGACTGAGGATGCATGTGACCTGATTCGCTGCACGAGCCCTCCGTGGGCTGAAGCTCTGTTCTGTGTGACACCAAAGGAAGGGGATTTCTATACTGCCTCTCTTCTACCATGCTTGTGTGTTCCTTGGTAATGTCTGCGCCCAAAATGATGTTCTGTTTTGCTGTTGTTCAGTCACTAAGTCGTGTCTGACCCTTTGTGACTCCATGGACTGCAGCACACCAGGCTTCCCTGTCCTTCACCATTCCCCAGAGCTTCCTCAGACTCATGTCCATTGAGTTAGTGATGCCATCCAACCATTTCATTTTTTCAAGCTTAATTTCCCCAGAGTTCTGGAATAAGTCTACCTAAATTCTTCTCTCCTCCTCTTCCATTGCACCCAAGTCCATTGTCCTTAAATCCCTCTCTTGAGACCCAACCCCCACTTCCCCTGCTACATGTTTGTTTCCCAAGAAGCTTCTTAAGCTCGCATGTAAATTAGAAAAGGCATGCAGTTATTTCTAACTCATTGGTTTCCTCATTAAGCCAGACTTCCTGGAATCCTCAGATGCACACATCATTATTTGAAGCTGTGGTTCCTCTCACGTTAGTTCTATATTTTTTGCAACTAAGTTCCTTGACCAACATCTTCTAGAAAGGATTTTTCAATAATATGATTATATGTGGATTTTTAAAATTACACGTATGCTTCCAGAATCCTCATTTGGCGCCTATGAAGTGACCTAAAGACAACATATCTGGTTGAATTAGTGACCCTCTCCTCCCTCATCTCTCCACTGTTAAATATTTCGTTAGTAAGGAAATGTGATTATCTTGTGAGATATTAGTGGAGTTAGTGTGTGTATCAAACCCAGTATAAATTATAATCTTAATAAGAGATCCAGCAGGAAGGTTAGCAGAGGGACAAAGCGTCATTTTCCATAAGCAAAATTGATTTACCTTTGCTTGAGTCCTATAGAACAGCCCCATGACATAATAATAGAACACTGAGGTTAGAGTAGGAGGAAGTCCTGGCTATGAGCTCTGGTTCTGCTACTTTTTGTTCATCATTTAAGTTTTTTGAATTTTAGTCTCCTTTTACCTGTGAAATAAAGAGAAAATACCTGCTCAGCTTAAAAATAGCAAAGTAATTAATGGTAATATTTCTTGAATGACTACTAGGTTCCAGACAACATGATAAACTTCACAGAAGCTTCAATCAGTCCCCTTAACAGCCCTCTAGGATGGGTACATGGAACACAAAAAGCTACATATGGATGTTTATAGCAACTTTATTCATATTTGCCAAAACTTGGAAGCTAACTTGGAGGATATCCTTCAGTAGGTGAATGGATAAATAAAATTTGGTACATCCAGACAATTAAATAGCATTCAAGCCTTCCGGAAATATAACCGCCTGCAATGCACGAGACCCTGGTTTGATTCCTGGGTCAGGGAGATCCCCTGGAGAAGGGATAGGCTACCCACTCTAGTATTCTTGGGCCTCCCTGGTAGCTCAGATGGTAAAGAATGAGCGTGCAATTTGGGAGACCTGGTATCAATCCCTGGGTTGGGAAGATCCCCTGAAGGAGGGCATGGCAACCTATTCCAGTATTCTTGCCTGGAGAATCCCTATGGACAGAGGAGCCTCGTGGGCTACAGTCCCTGGGGTCACAAAGAGTCAGACCCAACTGAGCGACTAAGCACACACACACAGCACAGTGCTCAAAAGAAATAAACCAGCAAGTCATGAAGAGACATGGAGGAGATTTAAATTCATATTACTAAATGAAATAAGCTAATCTGAAAAGGCTACAGACCATGATTCTAACTATATGAGATTCTGGAAAAGGAAAAATATGGATACATAAAAAGATCAGTGGTTAGGAATATGAGGAGGATGAATGGAAGAAGCACAGAGGACTTTTAAACAATAAAAATACTCCGTGATACTATAATAGTGATTTCATGTCATTATCCATTTGTCAAAACTCATAGAATGTACACCACCAAGAATGAACCCTAAAGTAAACTATGGACTTTAGATGATAGTGATGTGTCAGTGACCTGACTGACCTGCCTCCTGAGAAATCTGTATACAGGTCACGAAGCAACAGTTAAAACTGAACGTGGAACAACAGACTGGTTCCAAATCGGGAAAGAAGTACGTCAAGGCTGTATTTGTCACCCTGCAGAGTAGATCATGCATAAATGCCAAGCTGGATGAAGCACAAGCTGGAATCAAGATTACCGGGAGAAATATCAATAATCTCAGATACACAGATGACACCACCCTTATGGCAGAAAGTGAAGAAGAACTAAAGAGCCTCTTGATGAAAGTAAAAGAAGAGAGTGAAAAGGCTGGGTTAAAACTCAACATTCAGAAAACTAAGATCATGGCATCTGGTTCCATCACTTCATGGCAAACAGATGTGGAAACAATGGAAACAGTGACAGACTTTATTTTAGGGGGACTCCAAAATCACTCCAGATGGTGACTGCAGCCATGAAATTAAAAGACGCTTGCTCCTTGGAAGAAAAGCTATGACCAACCTAGACAGCATATTTAAAAGCAGAGACATTACTTTGCCAACAAAGGTCCATCTAGTCAAAACTATGGTTTTCCCAGTAGTCATGTATGGATGCGAGAGTTGGACTATAAAGAAAGCTGAGCCCCAGAGAATTGATGCTTTTGAACTGTGGTGTTGGAGAAGATTCTTTAGAGTCCCTTGGACTGCTAGGAGATCCAACCGGTCAATCCTAAAGGAAATCTGTCCTGAATATTCATTGGAAAGACTGATGCTGAAGCTGAAACTCCAATACTTTGGCCACCTAATGGGAAGAATCGACTCATTGGAAAAGACTCTGATCCTGGGAAAGATTGAAGGCTAGAGGAGAAGGGGAAGAAGGGGAAGACAGAGGATGAGATGGCTGGATGCCATCACCAACTCTATGGACATGAGTTTGAGCAAGCTCTGGGAGTTGGTGATGGACAGGGAAGTCTGGCATGCTGCAGTGCATGGGGTCTCAAAGAGTCAGACACAGCTGAGCGACTGAACTGAACTGAACTGAACTGATGTGTCAATGTAGGTTTATCAGTTGACAATCAGTGTACTATTCTGGGGTTCAAGTTCGGGGGAGAAATGTTTTTAATTGGGGAAGCTAGGGATGTGTGTGGGAGTAGGATATATATGGAAAATCTTCCACTCAATTTTGCTGTGAACCAAAAACTACTCTGAAAAATAGTCTTAAAAAGCACTGCCCTTGATAGTGGTTAAGTCACTATAGTAAAGTCATCTGGTTATTAAGTGGAAGAGCCAGACCCTCTGACTCTGAATTGCTGCACTTATCTGGTGTGCTGTGCCGAATAGGAGATAATGTTCAAATGTACATGAATGATATTAACTCTGATATCCCTGTGGTTTTTTCCTCTGAGATATGTGGCTGAAGCTAGTCATTTCTCAAAAAGAGCAACTGCATTTTCTGTAACTGTCACTGATGTCATTTCCCAACTATACATGGTGATTTTATATTTTAAAAATCTTGGGGATTAAAGATTTCAGTGGGTTCAGGGGAGGGAAGGTCTATTAAAAAAATCCTGGGAATTAGTGCAACGTTATAACTATTTGTTCAAAAACCATTGCTCACAATTATTTTAATATCTTTGTATCACTTTATGAATCTTAACGTACTTATGCAGTTCTAAAACATACATACTTTGCATTTAGGGCTTACCTGGTGGCTCAGTGGTAAAGAATCCGCCTCCAATGCTGGAGATGAGGGTTTGATCCCTGGGTCAGGAAGATCTCCTGAAGAAGGAAATGGCAACCCGCTCCGGTATTCTTGTCTGGGAAATCCCTTGGACAGAAGCCTGGTCCTTTGGTCCATGGGGCTGCAAAAGAGTTGAACATGACTTAACGACTAAACAAGAACATTTTGCATTTATGCTTATCTAATGCATTGGAGAAGGAAATGGGAACCCACTCCAGTGTTCTTGCCTGGAGAATCCCAGGGGCAGTGGAGCCTGGTGGGCTGCCATCTATGGAGTCACACAGAGTTGGACACGACTGAAGCAACTTAGCAGCAGCAGCAGCAGCAGCAATCTTAAATTATGAATCTGCTTTATTCATTCAAAAGATATTTATTGAGCTTCTGCCATAAGCTAGGCATTGTCTAGACTGTGCGGTTAATCAGAAAGCAAAATAGCTATCTTGATTAAGATTTCCTAGTTGGGAGAGAGTATTATATATCAATGATGAAAATTGTTGCAAAATAAAAAGTAAGGCAGGGTAAGGAGGCACAAATAACAGGCAAGATGATATTTTAAAATAGTCTGGTTTAGGGAAGGCATCCTGAAAAGGTAGTGTTTGAGTAGCGACCTGAGTAATATGAGGGTGAGTCCTACATATATCTCAGTAAAAGAGTTTCTAACAGTGAGACAGCAATGCAAAAGCTGTGAGCAGAGGAGGAGTTCGCTGTGTTGGGAGATTTTTACCCAAATAAGGGTAAAATAAGAGGAAGAGTAGTAGAAGATGGTAGCTGGGGTGGAACAGATGGGGATGGAGGAGGGGAGGAAGGATGCTATTAGGGAGATCAAGAAGGAACTCTAGATGGTTTTTATTTTTATTATTATTTTTTTCCTCACAATTTTTGGAGATATAATTGAAAAACAGCACTGCATAAGTCTAAGGTGTGCAACATAATAATTTGACTTACATACATCATGAAATGCTTGCCATAAGTTTAGTGAACACCCATCATTTCATACAGGTACAAAGCGAAAGAAATAGGGAAAAAATGCCTTCCTTGCAACGAGAACTAAGATTTACTCTCTTAACTTTTGCATATAACATACAAACTGTTAATTATATTTACTATGTTGTATATTACACCCCTACATTATTTTATAATTGGACATTGGTACCTTTTGACTACCTTTATTGAATTTCCCCTCCCCCTGCCCTCACCTCTGGTTACCACAAACTCAATCTCTTTTTTCATGAGTTTATTTGCTTTTAAAGTGTAGTTGACCAACAACACTATGACAGTTTCTGGTACACAGCATAGTGAAAATCGCTCAGTTGCGTCTGACCGTTTGCGACCCCATGGACTGTAGCCTGCCAGGCTCCTCTGTCCATGAAATTCTCCAGGCCAGAATACTGGAATGGATAGCCGTTCCCTTCTCCAGGGGATCTTCCAAACCCAGGAATCAAACCCAAATGTCTCTGGCATTGCAGGAGAATTGAGGACTGGGCCCTCCAGTATAGAGAGGTCAGGAAGATGAAGAGAAGTGAGCAGAGGAGCCTTGAAAAGGAGAGGTGGTGAATGAGATACAAAACTAAGAAAGTGTGGCATCATGGAAGCCTGGTGAGGAAAGAACATCAGGGAGGAGGAACGAATCACCTGTGCCAAAGTCTGCTCATAGGTCAAGCAAGATGGAGACTGAGAACTGACCACTTGGTACAGCAATCCTGGCTTAATGTAGCAGGAGCCAGTGTAGAAATAAAGGAGGTAGAAAAGAGGAACGGAAAACAATAGACACGGACAGTTCTTTTTAGAAGTTTGTTTGAAAGGAGCATAATGAAAAGGGGTTAGACAAGGAGATCTTTCAATTTGACTTGTTTAGCACATTCGAAGACAAATTCAGTTCAGTTCAGTTCAGTCGTGTCCGACTCTTTGCAACCCCATGAATTGCGAGAGGCATCAGAGGGCAGACACACAAACCATAATCACAAAACTAGTCAATCTAATCACACAGACCACAGCCTTGTCTAACTCAATGAAACTAACCCGTGCCGTATGGGGCCACCCAAGACGGGTGGGTCATGGTGGAGAGGTCTGACAGAATGTGGTCCACTGGAGAAGGGAATGGCAAACCACTTCACTATTCTTGCCTTGAGAACCCCATGAAGACAAATTAGGAAGACACAATAGAGAGGGTTAGCTAATGATGCAGAAACGAGAAAGAGAATTATGCAATAATTACCTCCCATCGACGTACCATAATTTATTTATCCTTTTGCACCAATGTTCATTTAAGTTGCTTCTGATTTTTTACTATAATACTGCAAAGAGGGCTTCGCTGGTGGCTCAGCAGTAAAGTATCTGCTTGCAGTGCAGGAGTTCCAAGAGACACGGGTTCAATCCCTGGGTTGCAAAGATCCCCTGAAGCAGAAAATGGAAACCCATTCCAGTATTCTTGCCTGGAAAATCCCACAGACAGAGGAGCCGGGAGGGCCCTACTCCATGGGGTTGCAAAGAGTTAAACACAACTGAGGGCACACACACATACTGCAAAGAGAATCTTTGTATCTGTTTCTTTTATATTCATGGAAATAATTTCCTTAAGATAAATATGCAGGGAGGGAATTACTGAATCAAAGATCGTGAGCATTTTTAAGAACCTTGATGTTGCCCCATTGCTTTAAAAAATTAATTTCCTGTTCTACTCATAATGTATAAATGGTTAAGATTTATTTCAATCTTGCTTGCATTATCTTGTGGCCATAACTCATGGAATCCCCGTACTGTTTCAACAGCAGTTTTTCTAACAAACTGTTAGCTTCTTAAAAACAGAGATCATACCTTAAAATTGTCTTCATTCCCTCCTATTTTTTAAACCATATATTTCACTTATAATAATAAAAACAATCTTTTATCTGATATCCTTCTGCATAAAGTTGTGCATGTAGTATAATGGTAAAAAATAATCAGTTATGGAATCAGACCAACCTATATTTGAACACCACATTCATTACTTGAGTTGTTTTTAGTCACTTTAATTTCCCTATCAATTAAAAGATTAATAACAATGCCTGCTCTCTAAGTCCTGGTGAGAGCTGCAATGAGATATCTATAAAGTCCCTCGCACGAGTAGGAAATTTTACAGAAAACAGTGGAACTTTTAGAAGAACTTTCTCATGAAAATACCTTGTGAACATATATATTTTTTTAAGGGCAGAAAAAAAAATAAAAATCTTCATATAGCTTGTCTATAGTCCATAGAGTTCTCATATTATAGTTTTGCTAATGGTCATGAAAAAAAAAAAAATCCCTATGCATTTCAGTTCTTATAAACTGTCGAAACAGAAAGCACCTGAGTTATCTCTTGGGAATGTACTGGCTGCTACAGTAGGCCTGGGATCTGCAACGTCTCGAAATAGCGCCAGGCAGTTACCTCCAGGTGACTAAATGGGGCTTCCTCTCAGTACACCAGGTTAGAAAGCTTTCTGATTAGTTTGGCTCTCCAAGGTGAGGAAATAACACAAAGAGGAGTACAAATGGAAACTGAACTTAACACAGCATCCAGCCAATTTCCAAACAGGTAAGAGAATCTTTCGTGACACTAACAGTGCTAGGTTAAGAGGCTGAATATTGAGATTTCTGTCTGTAGCTGTTGTTGTGCACGCATATGAGTGAGTCAGCAGACAATCTTTGTGATACCTAGGGAAATAGCTTTAGCCTCAAAGTTGAAATTAAAAGAAAATCCTATGCAATTATTCAATATCTCTGAACAGTAAAAACCTTACCACCATTACAAGAAGTTTCTTATAAAAAATTTGTATCCAGACCAACAAGGTCCTACTGTATCGTACAGGGAACTCTGCTCAATGTTATGCGGCAGCCTGGATGGGAGGTGAATTTCAGGGAGAATGGATACATGTATATATATGGCTGAGTCCCTTTGCTGTCCACCTGAAACTCTCACAATGTTGTTAAATGGCTATACTCCAATATTAAATAAAAAGTTTTAAAAATTATTAAGCTAAAGGCCTTTCCCCCAGTTTTAGAAAATATTCTATGGGAAATACATATTTTCTTTATATGCAGTGATATAAAAAATAAAGATGCGTATTTCCCCCCAAATATTGTGTCTGTCATAAAAAGAATGGAATTACAAATACATCCACTTGGAAAATTTTCATAAAAGGTATTGAATGGGGCAGCTATTTCCTTGGTTTTTCTTGGTGTAATTCCCACACTGACACTGGGGAAAAAGATGACCCCTTGCATTTATGATAACTAGAAAAGGAAAGGCGAGCTTACTAAATCTAGACAGTTTATCATACTGCATCCTGGGGACCCTGCCTTTTTGCACAGACTTCACGAAAAGACTAGTCAGTATCTTCCATTGTAATCGGATGTGGGGGACCAATAAACAACAGTTGGTGACAGGAGATATCCTCTATCTAATCCCCAGCCGGGACCTCAGCTTTGTTGTTTTCTACCAGTAAACCAAGAACCTTATTATGAAAGCTGGGCAGTCCTCATAAGAATTAGGGCTCTCATTAAAAATTATGTATGAATTCATTAGCTAATCTGTACAGAAAGTGCTATCCTCAGGTGAAAAGTCTCAAAATATTTAGTTCACTTAAGTTTATTTCAAAAAAATGTGTCAAGTTCCCATTGTATTCTAAGCATTGTACAAAGTCCTGGGTGTACAAGGATTAAAAATAAGAATTTAGGTTGAATGTTTAAAGATAATAGAGTGATTTTGGTGTCGGTGCAAAATTATGAATTCTTCTGATTTTATCTGTTGTCTGTGATGATGAATAACAATGTCAGAAAACAGTACATCTGGTGTTTTCATCCATCTTAATCATAAAATTGGATTAACTTCCTGTCTGATTCAATGTTGCAGAAAACAATCATCAAGATGCCCCAAATATATCATTTGATTCAAGAAATCAACCTTTATTTGCCACAAAATATAGGGCTGTCAGATTTTTTTAAAGTATGTTTCTCGTGTGAAACATGAGGACATTATAATGCCAAACGATGGTTTGGCAATCATTCCAAAGAAGGATTTAGGATTTAGCAGCAAGATTTTAGACTAAAGAGAAATAAAAGTTTTTAGTGATTTTCTTTTAATGTCTTTTAATACAAGGAGAATAATATGTTTAAATCTGCCATTTAATAGAAATTAAAGCTTTAAAGGAGACATGGCTTTTTAATTCTGCACACCAAAATATCTTTCCCTACAGCTTCCACAGTCCTAAACTTATTTTTAAATTGCTGGCATGAATTATCCAGTTGATATTGATGCTAGATTGTGTTGTATGAAATATAGAAATCAGCCATTTCTATATTTAGCTGTAACAAGGAGGAATAAGATATATATAGTTTCCTTTGTTTTTCTGAACAATCCATGTACTTCTATCCAGCAATTTAATAATTAGTTCAGAGATATAGCAATCCTAATAAATATCATGACCCCAATTATGCTTAAAGGAAAAAATAAGGAGTATCACTAAGAAGATTGAGAAGTAATAACAGAATAAAATTGGCACAGTCATGCTGTGCATTAAAGTTATGCTGCAGACAACATCACTCAGAACCTTTATTTTCCAGAAATGAGATGATTCTCAGCATTCTAATCACCAAAATAACACATTGTGGGAAATTATATGCTTATTGTTTTGCCATCTCCTTCTACAGATGAAAAAAAAACCACAAGAACATTGACTAAAACTTATTCCACCTTCTCTCTTTATTCATTTTTAGTTATGCAGAAAATTCTTACTTCCCACTGTGTCAGAAAAATCAAGATTCCTGAGAATAAAAGTTTTGAAAGGACATTAAATCACAGAGTTTTTATTTGCATTCCAGAACACATGCCAATAAACTTCGTTTTATTTTACCATACTTCTTGGGAAATTAGGTGGTTCACCAGAAGAGTGAGAAAGAGAATCCTATTACAGTCATTGAAGTGAAACATAAACTACTTCATGGAGGGAATAGAAATAAAAGGAAATTTATAACATCCTTCCAGGGATGTTAGACCACAAACCACCCTGTTGATCAGACTGATATTTCAGAGCCTGTGTGGTCCTCCCTGCCACTCACAGATCAAGATTTCACATGTGGAAAAAGTCAAAAGTCCCCAAAGAATATATTCCTGTTGATTGCACTGAAGTCCATAAAAATAAAAGGGGACAATCTCCCTATTCAACCCACAGATGGATAAAGCCTCCGGGGTCTATAATGATTGTTAGTTTCTTCATTTTTTAAGGTAGTATTTATATGCTTGATGGCTTGGGAAGCATCACTTTCTGACTGGGAAGCAAAGTGCTTGAGGAGTTAAAGGATTATGACTTTGCCCTGGAATGTCTATTTCTAAGCATCCCTAAATGCCACTTAGAAATCAGCCTGATCACAATTCTTACTGCATTCGGTGGTCAGACGTCTCCTCCGTCTTTTCAGAAAAGCTGCATGAATGGAGCCGTCATGGCTGTGATGATTAGAGTTCATCCTGACAGGGTTGAATGTAGAAACCTGAATTAGTCTGACCTCATTTTTCAGGCAACATTCGTCTGAGCATTGGGCTTTTGTCTGCAGAGTTTCTGCCTGGCCTTGATTCTTGCCATTTTCCATTCAAGCTTTTGGTTACTGAGCCTGCCTGCAGCATAAGAGATGCTGAAGGACAGGGAGGGGAAGTAACAACAGAGAGGAGGTTGAAAGGCAACACAGGAATAAGAATAATGGAGAAGAAACAATAATCAGTACAAGGTAGAAAACATAATCAGGGGAGTTGAATACGGAAATTTCTGTTGACTGGAGCTTATAATAATGAGACTTGAAAATTCTGTTAAAAGCAAGTAACTTGCTATTATATTTGTTTACTGTACTCAGAGTAATATCTATTTGTGGGTAAATCGTGATTTTTCTCCTGTCTCCAAAGAACTGTGTTAAAACTGTATTTTCTTCTATCTTACCCATAGATGTGTCTGTGACTTTTATTAAAATATTTTTCTAAGTGTAAATGGACACCAAGTCACAAAGTATAGGAATGATAGTATCATAAAAGTATATGAAGTGTTATTTTGTAATTTTTGGAAGCCTCATCTCCTCCATTGACTCGGAAAAGTCGAGACCTTCACCATTTCATGATTTTTTAAAAGAGCTCATTATAAAGATGGGGGCTTATTCCAAATTAAATAGAATTTAAAGTTTTAAGAACAATGTATTAAAAATCTTAACTTTATTGCTAAATTATAGGAGGCTTTTTTTTCTTTTGGCCACAAGGAATATGAAATGAAGGATCTTAGTTCCCCAACCAGTAATTGAACCTGTGCCCCCTTCAGTGAAAGCTCAGAGTCTTAACCACTGGACCATCAGTGAAATTCCAACAGAAGAGTCTTTAAAGGCAAAAGAAAAGATTTTTTTTTTACAAGAATGTTATTAGAGGATGTGAAAGGGAGCACTAATTAAGAGGTAATATTAAAATAGAAAAGGGGGATTAATGAAATGAAGAAAAAATTGGTTGTAAAAAGCTTTTCAAACAAGTAGGGTACGGATTCCAATCTAAATCCCTACATTTGACTGTTTCTTGTTAATATTTAATTTGTAGTAGTAGAGAGAGAAACAAGAAAAGGATCATGAATACGTATTTGATTCAGTAGCTATAAGGAGTCTTTTATACAATTTGGATCTGAGTTGATGGTTCACACAACCATGGTTAGAAAGAGTGTAGTAGGAAGTGAATGGAAGTAGAGATTCTGAAATCAAAGAACCCTTCTTAAAATGTGCTATTTTAACCTTAAACCTCATGCATGTATTCTTCCAAAATTATGTCACTTTAGCAAAACCAAATTGTTTGACCATTGCTTTTTCCTCTGACCTAGATTTCCTAATTGACTTTTGGCCAAAGTCCTTTGATTGTTAAATCAGTAAATGTAAGCACTGGAAATCCAATCAGGCCACTTCTTAGTATATTAATATTATTACTGTTCCAGGAAATAAGTATAAGACCTTCATTTAGTCAGCAGATTTGCTCCTCACCCGTGTGCTGAGTATCCAGAGAAGTAGATCACTTCATTGTTTTTAACACTGATGTACAGTCAATCCATATTTTTAAGCAAAGTTTATGGAGCACTTTTTATCTATCAGTTCTAGCTGTTTTATGTTTGATAACAGGTGGTCTTCAAAAGCCCTGTGAAAAGTATGCCGTTCACGTTCGATTTGACAGATGAGGAAACTGAGGCTCAGAGAGAGTTAGTAATTTGACCAAGGTCACTCAGCCCAGGATATATCAAAATCTGTCTTACTAACCATGCTGTTAACTATTATACTATACTGTGGCAAAGTTTTCTTATTTGGTGTTTGCTTACCTGTGTGCAACTTCCAAACTCATAATTATTTTAAGTCATATTCATTCTCTCTAGCTATTAGAAAACCGAGTACTCCAGAGCTTTTAAATGTGTGAGAACATAATTCAAGAAGCTCTTGAACATCTCCCTGGTCCACAAGGTCTTTCCTTTCTAAATAAGAATTTAGATACATTTTCTCACTCTCTACCAATTTTCATTTAGCTCCTCATAAATTGTTTTAACTGATTAGCTAATCAGTTGTTTTAGCAGCCCTAGAAGGAAATGGCAACCCACTCCAGTGTTCTTGCCTGGAGAATCCCAGGGATGGCAGAGCCTGGTGGGCTGCCGTCTATGGGATCACACAGAGTCGGACACGACTGAAGTGACTTAGCA
The DNA here is from genome assembly GCF_032405125.1 of Capricornis sumatraensis. Classification (NCBI taxonomy): domain Eukaryota; kingdom Metazoa; phylum Chordata; class Mammalia; order Artiodactyla; family Bovidae; genus Capricornis; species Capricornis sumatraensis. Next base: position 87,334,656 of record NC_091072.1, read on the forward strand.
GCAGCAGCAGCAGCTCTAACGGAGTCTAGGATATGAGAAACTCATGAATCTGACATTGTAATTGTTTTCAAAATCTCACAAAACATTACTCTGCCTAAAAGTAGTATTGGCATGTCATGTGTTAAAAGAGGTAGCTCATCACAGTGTAGAGATCTTAAAAAGAAAGATTAAGTCACATGATGCATGATTGCTGTAGTATAAAGGTCAAAATTCTTACCACCTGAAGGGAAAAGATTTTTCTATCTATTTACCATCTTGTCTTCTTTGTTCTCAGAAAAAACTGGCCTTGGTGTTCTGCCTGTTTTTTCAGTACCCAATCACATCTTAACACCCCACCTTCCCTACCAAAGTCTCAATACACATTCATGACACACTAACTTTAGTTTATGAGTATCAAATTGTACTAACACTTAAAAACTCATTAAGGGACCCTTTAGGACAGAAGAGGGCTTCCCTGATGACTCAGCAGTAAAGAATCTGCCTGCAGTTCAGGAGATGCAAGAGACTCGGGTTCTATCCCTGAGTCGGGAAGATCCCTTTGAGGTGACAATGGCAACCCACTCCAGTATTCTTGCCTGAAGATCCCATGGACAGAGCAGCCTGGTGGGCTATAGTCCAAAAGATTGCAAAGAGTTGGACATGACTGAGCACCTGAACACACATACCTAAGACAAAAGAAAGTCTGTGGGATTGTACCCCAGGCACCCATATATCTACACAGTGATCCCGCACTTTCAAATAAGTTCCAGTGAGGATTCACTTGGCCTCCCAATGGACCATGGACCACATTTGGAGATTCATTATTTGAAGATCACCAATTATTTCTCATCAACAAATCCAAGAACCTTTCCTCGGTCTGCATTTTTCTTAACCTTCAGCAGCATCCAGCAGTACTGACAAACCTCTTTCACAAACTGCTCTTGACTCAAGAGCACCATATACTTGATTGTCCTTGAACCCTTCCACCCATGTAAATATCCATGCTGAAATCAAGGCCAACTACAGAAATAGTTGTTGAGACTTTTTGCCTTTTGTGGGTATGGGCAATGGGGTACAATGTAATGTATAGCTTTGTTGCACCATGTATTAGTGTTTGAGGGGGACAAGAAATAGCATCTCCCTTCTCCTGCCTGAGGAAGACAGAGGAAACAGACCTGTGAAGATAAAAAGTGTAACTTTATTGCTGATGGAGCTGCTGGACTGTGACTTAGGAGCATGACAGTATACTTTTGTGCCTGCCTCTCCTTCTTTAGCAAATTCACACAACCAGTCACAAGAGTACTGGGCAACTGGGGCCTCTGGAAGGGACAGAGCCTTCCCAACTTCCTTTACTATTTGCAAAGAGCATACCAAGTTGTATTGTCTTTACAGGTAAGCAGATGCCTAAAGGAAGTACAGAGCTACGTATGCCCCAGTGTCTCATTCCAAGTGCACCAATTACATATCACTTACCCTCCCCTGGGGAGACTGAGGAGCGGAGGAACCAGGAATATTACTGTATTTGAGATGTCACCATACAGAATAAAACATCAGGGTTGGTGAATAGTGTTTCCTCCTAACATTATGGGAAGAGAAAAGGCATAGAGACGTGGCAATTAGAGCATCACATTAAAATGGATACATATTTGTATGATTATATATGCACATAACCAGTCCATTCTGAAGGAGATCGACTCTGGGATTTCTTTGGAAGAAATGATGCTAAAGCTGAAACTCCAGTACTTTGGCCACCTCATGCGAAGAGTTGACTCATTGGAGAAGACTTTGATGCTGGGAGGGATTGGGGGCAGGAGAAGAAGGGGACGACAGAGGATGAGATGGCTGAATGGCATCACTGACTTGATGGATGCGAGTCTGAGTGAACTCTGGGAGTTGGTGATGAACAGGGAGGCCCGGCATGCTGCGATTCATGGGGTCACAAAGAGTCGGACACGACTGAGCAACTGAACTGATATATATAATATATGTGCACATTACATTATATTACCTACATATTAGAAAAAGCTAACACTAAAACACCACAAGCTTTATTTCAGGGTGATGGAATAAACTATTATGAATAATATTTTTTTTTCCTAATTCTTTGAAGTTTCTAAATCTCCTATCATGAGCATATTTAGTCTTTAAAATTAGAAAGATAAAATTTAAAACTCTTCAAATTAATCACAAGTAATATACACACTGATTAAGTGCTGTTTACAAACAGTATAACACACAACTCAGGAAGCTGATATTGATTTTGTGCATTAGAAACAAGTTTCAAATAATTGGTTAGATGAAATAAACTGATTTTTCCCCCTCCTGAATGGTGTAGTAGTCAGTGTGTGTGCGTGTGTGTAGGTGTGTGCATGTGTATCTGTGCACTCAGTTGTGAAGATCAAAGCCCACCAGGCCCCGCTCTCCATGGGCTTCTTTAGGCAAGAATACCGGGGTGGGTTGCCATTTCCTACTCTAGGGGATCTTCTGATCCAGGGATCGATTCTGTGTCTCTAATGTCTCCAGCTTTGGCAGGTGGGTTCTTTACCACTAGCACCACCTGGGAAGCCCCAACATTGAAGCTCCACCCAATTACAGTTTTTGACCTTTGAACAATGTGAAGACTAGCTGAACCGACCCCAACGTTCAGTTGTAAATCCAAATGTAACTTTACAGTCGGCCCTCCCTATCTGAGGTTCTGCATCCTTGGATCCAACCAACCCTTGCTTTGTGTAGTGCTGGGGTGCATATCCAGTGAAAGAAATAAGTGTATAACTGGACCCACAACTTTCAAGCGAGTGCTACTCATGGGTCAAGCATAGTAACTACACAATGTTGAATGTGATGAGTTACATATTCCTTCACTTCACAAAGATTTATTAAACACCTACCAAGTGCCAGACACTATTCCAGGTCCTGAGGATATAACAGAGAACCAGAAAGGCAAGATTCCACAAGGGCGGCACTCACATTTTAGTGAATGCATGCATGCTAGGTTGCTTCAGTCACGTCTGATTCTGCGACTTTGTGGACTCTAGCCTGCCAAGCTCCTCTGTTCATGGGATTCTCCAGGCAAGATTACTGGAGTTGGTTGCCATGCCCTCCTCCAGGCGCATTTTAGTGAAGGGAGGTATATAATAAGCAAACAACAAAAAAAGAAGCAAGAAACTATAAGATAGTGAGGAATGCTATCCGGAAAATAAAGCAGGGTGATGTGATAGGGATTGGCCAGGCTAGGACAACCCGTCTGAGGAGACGACACTTAAACTGAGAGCAGAAAGATCAGAAGGACCCACCATATAGTGATGTTGAATGACGATCCAGTGGGCAGGCAGATGCCATGCCCATGATGTGCGAATGAGCACAGCTTGTTTGAGGAGCTGGAAAAAAAGGGTGGAGTGACTTGAGGGAGAGACATGAGATGACATTTAGGAGGAACAGGAGCCAAATAAAGTAAAGCCTGGTAAGCCATGTAATTGAATTTAATTCTAAATGTAATAGAAAGTCATTGGAGGATGTTAAAAGAGAAAGGAAGCTGAACTCTTTGGGAAAAAATAGATTTAAAAATGGATAGAGAAGATTAGGAAGCTATAAACGAAAGTTTTGTGCCATTTCCTGTCTGAAACAGTTAAGAGAGAATGTATCTTATCTGAAACATCACAAAGAATACACTGACAGAACTCTGAAGATAAATGAAGATAATAATAAAACATACTTTACAGAATCAAAATCACACTAGAAACCAAATAATTAGATTAAATTCTATTGAAAACACATAACACAGAGTAGACCTGAGAAATTTTTGATGAACTAAAGATAAAGAAGTGGTAAGAGATGACAAGTACATAAAGTGGTTAAAAAGAAAGAATATAAAGTTGCATAATTAGTATCCTTAAAGATGAACCAAAAAATATTTAGAAGAAAGACCATTCAGATGTGTAATAGGAAGAAATACTTCTGAAACAAGACATCTGGGATGTGTAGACATCAAGAGCATGCTGCTGCTGCTGCTAAGTTGCTTCAGTCATGTCCGACTCTGTGCAACCCCAGAGATGGCAGCCCACCAGACTCCCCCGTCCCTGGGATTCTTCAGGCAAGAATACTGGAGTGGGTTGCCATTTCCTTCTCCAAGGCATGAAACTGAAAAGTGAAAGTGAAGTTGCTCAGTCGTGTCCAACTTCGCAATCCCATGGACTGCAGCCCACCAGGCTCCTCCATCCATGGGATTTTCCAAGCAAGAATACTGGAGTGGGGTGCCATTGCCTTCTCTGCATCAAGAGCATACTATGTTGCAAAAACTATCAAATCAAGGAAACATCCTGGTGAAACTTTTTCACTTTAAAAAATAAAGACTACTATGAGATTGCAGGCAGAAAAGCAAGTTATCTACAAGACAGGCTGGCCTCAGGCCAGAGCATTTTTCACAGCAATTTTCAATGCCAAGAGGCATTGGAATAACAGCAGCAGAGTTCAAAGGCAAAAAATAAAAATGAGGATTGAATCAAGAAGTTAATATTCAACCAAGTTGTAATTTATTGTTAAAGGCACCATAACTACATTTTCAAACACATAACATGGGAGGAAACATAGTGCTTATGAAGCCTGCCGTAAAGAACCTACTTGATAATGAAATATGGCTAAATAAGAAATACATCAAAATAAAGAATTCAGGAATGGTATGCCCTTCTGAAAAAGAGCTGATCATGATCTTGACTATGAATATGTAACTAATACTATAGAGCCTTAAAATTATTAATTACAGAATATATCCATTAATGTAAATAATGCTAACAAAATCCCAATATTTTAGTGACTTAATGCAATAAAAGTTTGTTTCTAACTCATGTCGCTGTTTAACAAGTGTTGAATGGGACCTCTGCTCCATGCAGTGATCAGGTCCTGTGCGTCTTCTTTTGTATGGCTCCATGATTTCATTACAGTCTTCAGAGTCATGCTGGACCCATGCAGCTTATAAACAGAGGGAAGAGAGAGGGTAGAGAAGACTGCCTCAGGCTGAAAATGTCACTTCACTTTTATTTACATTAATTGGTGAGCACTATTACATGGCTCCACCAAGATATAAATGGGCTAAGATACCAGGAGGAGACAATAGGTTTAGTGAGTAGTCTCTATTACATAAAAACATAAATATCATCAAATATAACAATACAAAAATAATAATGTAATTATAAAAACTGGAAAATGATCATGATAATTGATGGGAAGAGATGTACATGTCCTCACTTTTCATAGCAGCAATTAATAAATATTTTCTGAAGTTTTCAAATCAATAAATAAAGATTTAAATATATTATCATGCAATATGTATATTATGAACATAGGCACATGAAGAAAAAAATTTAGAATGACCAAAAAAAAAAAAAATACCACTTAACAAAAGACAGAAAACTAAGGCGGTATAGAAACAAATTTTAAAAGATAGCATAACATAAACTACATTTAGATCTATTAACATAATAAAAGTCAAAGGGATTAGCTAAACTATAGTAAGAAATTATTAGGTGAAACTCAAAATATGATATTTAATGACAATATATATTGTAAATACAGAAATATATCTAGAATATATTTAATAAGTTAAATATATATTAAGTGGAATAAAGCAAGCTATGGACAATATTTGTATTTAATAATAATAAACATGGTATATAATAACTATACATTGTTTTACATTCTATATGCATAGAAAATATTTGCAAGAGTACGCAAGAAATAGCAATGTTGTGTCTGAGGATTGGAATGAAAAGTTAGGAGAAGCTAACGCAAGCATGCTTCCATTTTTTACTCTATATCTTTCTGTAACTTAAAGTTTTTGTAATATGAATTTTTATTATTAAAATTTAAACAAAAATAACTAAAGTTCAACATAGAATATTGTCAGAGAACTGAAAGATGCAAGCAAAGGGAAGGGAAAGAGAGGTCATGGAAATCTGACAGCATTATATTTTATTAAATATAGAAATAGAAGTAAATTTGGTTGTGGATGAGGAGAGGGAAAACATTAAGCTCAGTTTGAGTAATATAGTGTTTGAGGTATAAATGGAACAATCAGGTGGAAGGCTGCAGGCGTAGGACTCTAAGAAAGGTGGGAGCATGAAATACGGAAATAAAAATGATTAGTATGTAAGTGACAGCAGAGGACAGTAGGGAGTTAAAAGAAGGGATTGAGTGATGTATAAAATTCCTCCAATAGGTCAAGGTTTTCTTCTCTGTTCAGAGACAGAGAAACTTTTGCTTTTGTGCTTGGGAATCACTTGACATTCCAACTGCTGGTCGTAAAGGGAAAACTCCTTGCCAAGAATGAGCTTAGAGATCCTGGGTGGCAGTGAGCACACATTAAAGTTAGGAAGGGGTGAGTGAAGCCTTCCTGACAGGCTTGTCCTAAAGGAAGCTGGGCTCATTGGTGGCTGTTGGGAATTGGAACTGGGCTTCTGTGAGGGCTCTGAGGACCTCTCTTTGGCCCTCCTCCCCTACTAGGGTCACTAGGTGTGGTCCTGACTCTTACTCGGGTGATCAGATGACAGACCAAGCTGCCTAGTAGCTTCAAGAGGTGACTAACATTTAGAAAATTGACCCCCCAGGCAAAAGTAATTCAACTGTCCTTTAAATATAAGTAACTAAAAGCTAGCCACATACTTACAATTTAAACATAATGCTGGTACATAAATTCAGGTGTTACATTTTAATCAGTTTCCTCAAATTGATTTATATCTAAGACTCATAGGCATCAAATGCTTTAGTAGACTGTCTGGTGACCAAAGAAAGAAACTCATATTACACAGGGGTATTTTCTCTGTGGGAAAAAGTAGACCTGGGGGAGGGATCATGGGTCCCAGATCAAAGGAACTGACTCAGGAATCTCTTTGCAAGGCGGAAGCCCAATAAATTTAAATACAAATAGAGCTTGAAATCTCTGAATTTTTACCATGTTCAATTTTTTATATGTTTAGATATTAGTAATATCAATAATAATACTCAGTTATTTGGGATAATAACTCTATTTTCATCATTCATTACTGTGAAATGGCTTAGCATTTGTACTTGGAAAGAGCGTTGTAATTTCTTTTAAACTTAAAATTTTCAGTCATTTGTATGTTAAATGACCAAATGGGTTTAGAATAAGACTGAGATACATCTTGTACTGTTATATGGTAACTTTGAAGTTGTGACACTGTTATTGCCATGGAAATTTATATTCTGTCATAGCTGTTATGATCTAACATATTAGGATGAGAAAAAGCTCTGTGTTTCTAGCGTCTCTCCAGGAGGAAGAAGGTAACATATATTCTCTTATTACAGGAAGTCATACTTATTTTCCCTGAAATAAAATTTTCATTTTGTCTAGAACCCTTTCTTTTTCTCCAATTGTAATTGTATATAATGTCTGGCATGTAAGAGGCCTTCCAATACATTTTGTGGTTGTTGTTGGTACTGTATTTTAGAATTACTGTTTTATGGTGAATAGTCAGAAATACTTGCATGTGCTCTGAGATCAGTTCAGCTTTTCACAGGCAAGCAGAGAACTGAGGTAAATTATTCAAATATTTGATCCAATGAACCAGATGATTGGAGTTTTAACCAGTTACTTCAACTCACTTCTTCATTTTAGTTAGGGAGTCTAAATTTTCTGTTTCAAAGGCACAGTTTTACCTTCTTGGAATGTTGCCATCTTGAGTGATTTTAAACCTTGAGTTCCCATTTCACATCCATTTGCCATTTCAATCTGAGAAACTTAGACTTTGATACTGTTTCCACAGCTACAAGCTTCCAGTTAATCATGGCCCTGGGAATTGAGCTCTCAAGTGTGTACACAACCCCCTTGGCTTGCAGTTCTCAGCATAGACTGCTGGCTCCAAATCATGCCCATGGGAATCAAGGGCTGTGCCTGCTTGCTCACCCTGCCTGACAAACACTGCTGGTGAGCCAGAAGTCGGTGGCTCCTCATCGGTGTTTGCAGTAACAGAGGAACCCATCTCTGGGCTTTCCAGAGGAAGGGGAGTAAACAGTCTCCAATGCAAGGTCCAATATCTATTGGCAGCTTCCACAGCTTTGCAGAGCTGAAAGTAAGCTGTTAGATAAGAGGAAGTCTCTGTTTCTCAGAGCTACCAGATGGATTTAATTTTTCTAATCTTTTGGATTTTCCATAAAGCATGTTTTCATAAAATATGAAGTGTGCTTAAAAGTATTGGGTTTTTCTCATTACTGCATTTCCATATCCTACTCATCTTTCAGTTTTACTTTCTGCATCAAAGCATGTGTATTCAGTCACTCAGTCGTGTCCGACTCTTTGTGACCCCCTGGACTGTAGCCTGCCAGGCTTCTCTGTCCATAGGATTCTCCAGGCAAGAATACTGTAGTGGGTTGCCATTTCCTCCTCCAAGGGATCTTTCTCACCCAGGGATCAAACCCGCATCTCTTGTGTCTCCTGCATTGGCAGGCAGATTCTTTACTACTGTGCCACCTAGGAAACCACCGCATCAAAGTGTATTTTTGTATATAGGAAACATTTTTAAACCATAGAAAAGCACAGAGAATAACATAACAAACAACTGTGAATCATTAAGTGGCTTTTGTTTGATTTTTTGTGTGTGTTACTGATGGCATTAATGTAGCTTTCCTACATACTCCCAGCAAAATTCTCCTTTTCCCCTCCCCAGAAGCAAATTGTACCTTATAGTTGGGGTTTTGGATAGAGTTTTTCAATAGTTCTTCCGTTTTCTGGATTTCTGGTTTTTGCCAGGAGTCTTCCAGCTACCCAACATGACCAAGCCCTATGGCCCCTGCCCCTATGCAAGTGTTAAGACTCGAAGGTGCAAAAGCAGAATAAACTTCAGCTGGGTGTACATTTTGATTGGGAAACCAGTATACTTCTTCTGACCTCCCCCACTCCCTTTGATTTCTGTGTATGTGTGTGTGTGCATGCTCAGTTGTGTCTGACTATTTGCAACCCCGTAGACTATAACCTGATGCAAAGAGCTGACTCATTTGAAAAGACCCTGATGCTGGGAGGGATTGAGGGCAGAAAGAGACGGGGACGGCAGAGGATGAGATGGCTGGATGGCATCACCGACTCAATGGACATGGGTTTGGGTGAACTCCGGGAGTTGATGATGGACAGGGAGGCCTGGCGTGCTGCAGTTCATGGGGTCGCAAAGAGTCGGACACGACTGAGCGACTGAACTGAACTGAACTGAGACTATAACCCACCAGGCTCCTCTGTCCATGGAATTCTCTAGGCAAAAATACTAGAATGGGTTGCCATTTCCACCTCCAAGGATCTTACTGACCCAGAGATTGAATCCACGTCTTCTGCATCTCTTGCATTGGTCAGGCACGTTCTTTACCACTGCGCCACCTATAGCAATGAGTATTTGGCCCAGTTTCCAATCACTTATTTTGTACCAACTTTATGTATAGAGAAGTTGCTATTTCCTAACAAAGCTATAAACTATTGAAGCAGTATTAATTCTTCTTCCACAGCAAACTGGGAGAAGGTCCTCTAAGAGTTCTTACACTCCAGTAGATTACACTTAAAGCCAATCGCTTAATCACAAAAGTGTGTACATAGACCTGCACCTCATTTTATAGGACAGATGGTATTGCAGTCATCTAACAGTTACTGTTAATCTTCTATGGTCAAATTAGGGAATTAAGCATTATAAAATAAGAAATGCCTATAAGGTTTGTTTCCCCACCTTGCAAAGCATCCATTTCAAGTGATTATGATGCAGTTTTGAAAATACATAGTTAACTGATTTTTGAATGTTATAACAGCACCCATGGCTTAAATTAAGGATGTAGTATTACTTACTTACCTTGGTTTATATTTTAGGAATTCTTAAATACTTAGTTGTCTTTTTCCAAAGCTATTTGAAAATTAAGAGTGTGTGCCCAAGCAATTGAATAAGAATTATTTACCTTAGACTGAATTATCAGTTCCATTGATTTCTTTACCAGAGTTTGAAAATGCATCATTGCAGCTCATTCTTCTGCCTTGCACTGGCAGCAAATTGCTCTATAGAGAAACTGCCAAGTCTGGTGTTAATGGAACTTACACAGAATCTTCCTCTCTGTGACTGTGTGTGAACACAAATTAAAGATGTCCTCTGGCTTGGATTACTGAAATGTACTTGGCTGCACGTTCCATTCTATCATCTGGACTTAAAGCAAAATAAATCAATACACATTTCAGTGAAATTCTTTATGAATTGATCATTCATATGAATTCTTGATTATAACTAGACAAATCACATTATTATACAATGTACCATCTTCTTAACTAACACCATTTAAAATTTCATGTAAAACGTCCCTATAATTTTATCTCCATTAAAAATAAAATAAAGCACCATGGCTGTGAATTTCTCAGAGTCACAGGAATTTCTGTGGTCAGTCATCCATCAGGAACTGAATGTTGAAAATCAAATATTTACTATAATTTGAATTTTTTTATTTTCCAGACACTGCAAATGGATGTAAACAGGCTGAACATAACCTTGCTTCGGATATTTCGCCAAGGAGTAGCTGCAGCTTTAGGACTCTTACCCCAGCAAGTGCATATCAATCGCCTCATTGTAAGATACCTACATTTCGCATTTCTGGAGTATAAGCTTTGATCTTTATTGCAGGGCTCAAGAATAATGAACAATAATAAAGAACACCCATGCTGTCGTTTTATGGCCCATGAGCCAAATCTGGCATAACACCTGTTTTTGTCAAAGACGTTTTATTGTAACAAACCATAGCCATTTGTTTACATATTGTCTAAGGCTTCTCTCATGCTACAATGGCAGAGTTGAGTAGTTGTAACAGATCATCTGTCTAAATTGAAAGTTGAAATATCTGTTATCTGGTCCATTACAGAAAATGTTTGCCAACTTTCTCATAGTTCAAGACTAGCTACCCTGGTAGGTAAAGATAGAAAGGCCCCAAATACCTGTCTCACCAACTTGACACTCCTCCCAAAATATTCTCCCTAAGAGAGAAATGTTTTGTATCAGGCAAGACTCTGTCTCCAGACAGCATCTATTAAAATCCCTTTAGGTATAGGAGGATAAAGGATAGCGAACACGAAGGCAGAGGATTTTGAATAAAGAGTGAAGAAGAACCATCCTGAAGGACAGCAGTCCAAGGAGAATGCAAGAATAGTCTTGAAAAGTCAAGAGAAAACTTGGATGGGTAATTGAAGTGGAACGAAGTAAGCCCAAGGGATCTTTTCTATTAGGCCCACTTTAGACCTGTCAATCAGTCATATCCTTTCTTTTCCTCCTCTCCTCAGTATTTAGGGACCTTGATATCATCCAACTACATGTTCCCATCTGTACTTGAAAGTGGGTGTGAGCAAAAGAAAGGCAGATTAAAATATTATGATTTTCTCTTTGTAAAAAGCATATTATCAAAGCTTCCTGTGAAAAGGGACTTTGGAATAATATTTTGCAGTTTTAAAGTTGTTCTTAATTTCTGCTGCCTTAGAAACCCAAGCAAGGACTTCTCATTCTCCTTGCCCTAAATTCATAGGCTCCTGCTCGGGCCCAGTTTTATACTGCATCAATACCTGCATTTCCACATATGGAGAAGAATTTACTTTTAATTTTGGTTTAGAATTATTATTTCTTTTCCTTTTTCCTGTGTGGCAAGTGAATTACGTTCATCCCCATAATAACTTTTATTCTGTGAGTCAGCTAATCTCTGGGACTAAATAAGATTTTTTTTAAAAAAACAAAGTTTTTAACAATAGAAGAAGAAATATAGCATTTCTCATTACCTTGAAAGAAGTTATTTATACCCAGAGTGTACCTAACTCAAGTGAGAAGTGAGGCATTATAGATGTCTTAGATCTAGATTTTATATATATATGTACTTAGATATCTTAGATATACTTTTATGTGTGTAGATTTAAAGAGTATAATGGCTCTTTGAAAGGGTAAAAGAGGGGTTTGCCACACCTAGAGAGGGATATGCATATCTTCAGAGAATGTTAGCAGCATTTATGCATGTCTGTTTCTAAGAGTAGTTTTTGTAATAGTTTGAGTTATGATGACACCTGAGGAAGCACAGTATAGTGATTAAGAGCAAGTGCTGTGGAGACAGACCCAGAATTCTATTTCATTTCCCGTTTGGCCTTGCCCCAGCTCTATGACCTAAGGCAGGTTACTTAGTTTCTTTCATTTACAACATGAAATGACTATAATACCTCTGTCCTGGAGGTAACAGGTTTAAGGCACAGGGAAGCATGACAAGTACAAAACAAGTGTCTCTCCCTACTATCGTTGCTATTAGATCATAAACTATTTGGATTATTATCAACATCTTTCACATCAGCATTATGTGATATCCAGTTGTTGTCTGTTGTTTGCTGCAAACACAGAAACATTTTTCCCTGGATTGCTAGCTGTCCTCCATTTTATACCTGAGTGAATGTCTGATAAATTGCATTCAAAGAAAATATTCCTTTAAAAAAGAAAGTTTTCTAGCAGGATAAAACTCTGTGTATTGAAAAGAAAAGCTAACCACAGTTTTCTTTATAAGTGTTTTGCGTAAGTTGTGAAAGAGAATCCATCGATGGCAGCATCATTTTGTGTCGTGTTTGTTTCTTATGGGTGTGTGGCACATCAGCCATTTATGGTAAGAAGTCCTCTCACCCTGTCTCAGCAAATGAGGTCAGACTAATAGGAAAGTAACATGATATCATTGCATAACACTTGCATTTCTACTGAACAATGGATCTTAAGAGTGTGACATATTTAAGGTGAAAAACAGGATCAGGGAAGTAAGTTCAAAGACAGCATTGCCTTCCTTAGTTAGTCCAGTCTTCACATTAATGCAAGTTATAAGATGGGGTGATAATGTCTAATAATTGTACTGTTAAATCAAATTTTGCTTAGTTCATTCGATTTTAAAATACTTCTTTAAACACAGTTTCTCAGGAAACATCTAAACAATATATCTCAAAAATTATAGTATCGAAAAGAAAATAAACCAGCATCTAGTGAAATATAAAATTAGAAAACTAGACATGTTAACTAATTGAAAGAAGGCCATTTGAAGATGTGGGACTTTGGGCTGCTAATTTTAAGTGTACAAAAGAATACTTAATAAAAGTGATCTCCAAGATGCCATTTAGGAATCTAAGGTTCTGGTTTTCTTTAATATTTCTAGAGGAAAAGCAAAAAATATTTCCCAGACTTGCTTCACATATCTACTAACATATACAAATAATCTACTTTTCCTAGGAAAAGAAGAACAGTGTTGAACTATTTGTATCTCCCATAAATCGGAAAGCAGGGTTTTCTGATGCTCTTCCATCTGAAGAAGTGCTGCGTTCCCTCAATATCAATGTTTTGCATCAGAGTTTATCCCAGTTTGGAATTACAGACGTCTCCCCTGAGGTAGGTTGTTGCGTGGAATATTTCACTTAAAATTTTGCACAGTTAGTGTGACACAACCCAATTCTAGGAAACTTTGAGATGAAAGCTGTTGATTGTGTGTTAACTGATAATATAAAAATCTCCCTTAGGGTCAAAATTCTCTGATTTCACTCTGTGTATTTTTATTCCTTAAGGAAGTTCATTTTCATATCAAAGTTTCACTTTTTGACAATTTCTTCTCCAATCTTTATGGCCTTATAATTTATTTTGACTTATTCAACAAAATGTCCAGAAGAAAAGTCATTTAGATATATTTGTCAATTGATTGCTTATTACTGAGCTGTTCCAAAAAACACCCTGATATCTTTCCTCCTCAACAGTTTTGCTTCTCATTGTTTTTGTTGTCAAAATGGTCACTTTTTCCCACTATGAAGTGAAAGTCACTCCGTTGTGTCTGACTCTTTGTGACCCCTTGGAATTCTAAATGAAATAAAGTAGCTTCCTTTCAGCTGTGCTGGGTCTTTGTACTGCACGTGGGCTTTCCCTAGTTGCAATGCCTGGACGTGTCACTGCGGTGGCTCCCCTGTTGCGGAGCACGGACTCTAGGGTGCATGGGCCCCAGTAGTTGTGGCTTGTGGGCTCTAGAGTGCAAGCTCAGTAGTTGCAATGCACAGGCTTAGTTGCCCCACAGTATATGGAATCTTCTCAGACCTGGGATCAAACCTTTGCCCCTTGCCCTGGCAGTCAGATTCTTGACTACTGAGCTACCAGGGAACTCCACGTGTGTGTGAAAGTGAAGTGAAAGTCGTTCAGTCGTGTCCATCTCTTTGCGACCCCATGGACTGTATAGTCCATGGAATTCTCTCAGCTTGAATACTGGAGTGGGTAGCCTTTCCCTTCTCCAGGGGATTGTCCCATCCCAGGGATTGAACCCAGGTCTCCCGCATTGCAGGCAGATTCTTTACCAGCTGAGTCACAAGGGAAGCCCAGGAATACTGGAGTGGGTGGCCTATCCCTTCTCCAGTGGATCTTCCCGGCCCAGGAGTCAAACCAGGGTCTCCTGCATTGCAGGCGGATTTTTTACCAACTATCAGGGAAGCCTACCATGGGATTAATATGAAATGTGGTTTTTTAATTGGAGAGAAATCCAGTCTTTAGAACTACGAATATTTCCTTTACAGTGTTTTCTAAATTTGGCACTTTTCAGATTTCCCCTACCACCTCCACCATTTTCATTCCTAAATAAACCCAGTCTCATTTTTACTTCACCTTGCTGTGTCCCACTCTTAACAAATTTGCTAGAATAAACATCATCCCAAATAAACATAATTAAATTCACAGAATCATAGAATTAGACATTGAGAGAACACATATGGGCATTTCAAAGATACAGAGAGTAAGGCCCATAGAAAGTAAGTGATTCCATCAAGGTGACCAAACAAGTGAAGTATTAAGCAGTATTTAGCATCTAGATATCTTATTCCTAGTCTATTTCCCTTTGCAGTGAAGCGCACCGCCTCTCATTATAGCAAATGTCAAGTGTGGTATAAAAAGCTTTGTTACAAGATTGAGTTTGAATCCCAAAGCCAGCATTTAAAATGTGTGTGTGACCTTGGGTGATTTAGTCTCTGTGAAATTCAGTCTGTCTTTACCTAGCATCAGCCTCTCTGAGACTCAGATTCTTCATATACTACATGAGTATAGAGAAAGAAAAAAGGAAGAAAGAAAGGAGGGAGGAGGAAGAAAGGAAAAGGAAATGAAAAAAGAAAAGAAAAAAAATTGGGTACAGTCCTCATCTCATAAACTTGAAATAAGAATAAAATTTTAAACGTAAGAAAATACATGGAAGTCATCACAGAGTAGACACTGAACAAATATAATTTGAATGCAGAATGAAAATGTATTTCATCACTGAACCATGACTGTAACAACAACCTCCAGCTGGCCTCCCTGCATTTAGTGTTGTTTTCTTCCCTGCTCTCTCCACCACCAAGCCCAACACATAAACACACACACACATACACGCACGCACATGCATACAAGCATGCACACTCACAAACACACACACGTGCACACACATACACAGTGTTTTCTTTCTTGCCACCAGAGTAATTATTCTAAAAGCAAATTCGCCCATGTCTAAACCCTGCAAGATCAAGTCTGAATTTCTGACTGTGATATATGGTTCTTTGTGTATAGAGCTTTATTATTGTTGAACAACACCTCTTTGGTTTACACTTCAGCAAATCCAAACTTAATGGGCACCAGGACACTGCACACCATTTCTTCTCTCCGTGGGCTTGTGTGTATGTTGATACATCTGCACATCTTTGGTGTTTCAAGATCAGCCCACTGTACAGTGAAGCCTTCCCCTGTGCCTCCACAGGCATGGCTGCCGGCTTTGTGTTCTCATTGAGTTTAGTACAAAGACGTATCCCCTGTTGGCCTTCAGGGCCATCTCTACACTGTTGCTCCTTGAGAGCATGTGCCATTTCATCTTCTGTGTACACAGAAGGGCCTTCATGCAGGGCCTGGCATACAGTGGGCGTAAAAATAGCCAAGAACTGGGCTAGGTGGTGTCCAAAGTCAGAAAAATAAATGCATAAGCAAACAAAGACACAAATAAAATATGATTTTTGCTTTTGGTGAGTTCTATTCATAACAGGGTGACAAGAGTCAAGCAAGGAGAACACAGGGCTACGAAAACATAACCGTACTGTGCTGTGGGGGTTTTGAGAAAAAGAGGACACTTCGTACTTCAGAGAGACCAGGAGAAGGAATCAACGTGAGCTCAGGCACCCAGACCCCTCACCAGCCCTCGCACATGACCCTGAAGAGGCTCCCTTTTATACATCAAACCAAACTCCATGCCCATAGTCCAGGCCCCTCACAGACTGACTTGCTCTGAACAACTCATCTCTAAAATTTAAAAAAGACCATTAGATTAATTTATACTGCTACCCATCTTGGGTTGGGAAGATCCCCTAGAGTACGACTTGGCATCCTGTTTCAATGTTCTTGCCTGGAGAATCCCATGGACAGAGGAGCCTGGCGGGCTACAGTCCATGGGATTGCAGACACACACAGACACACACACACACCTATAAGCTTTCAGTGAATAATTGCTTCTGGTGCTTTATTCTGCATTTAAATGACATTCTGAAGGCTTTAGGAATATGGCAGCTTAGTGAGTCATCTAGATTTGCGAACCAAGGGAAGCTCATCATACCAAAAAGTAGTTAAAATCATATATTTGAGGTGCAACACACCTCAGCCTCGTGAAGGCAAGCAGTCTAGCCTGAATGCGTCACAGAACTGTTAGCTGTCAGTAGACCACAAGCCTATACTGCATTTGAATAATGAAAGTGTATTTAATGATCAAAATATGATATTGTCTGAAAGAATTGTGGGAGTCTAACAAAAGGTCCATCTAGTCAAGGCTATGGTTTTTCCAGTAGTCATGTATGGATGTGAGAGTTGGACTGTGAAGAAATCTGAGCACCAAAGAACTGATGATTTTGAACTGTGGTGTTGGAGAAGACTCTTGAGAGTTCCTTGGACTACAAGGAGATCCAACCAGTCCATTCTGAAGGAGATTTCTTTGGAAGAAATGATGCTAAAGCTGAAGTTCCAGTACTTTGGCCACCTCATGCGAAGAGTTGACTCATTGGAAAAGACTTTGATGTTGGGGGGATTGGGGGCAGGAGAAGAAGGGGACGACGGAGGATGAGATGGCTGGGTGGCATCACTGACTCGATGGACGTGAGTCTGAGTGAACTCCGGGAGTTGGTGATAGACAGGGAGGTTGTTGCAGCCTTTCCTTCTGGCACTTCTAGAATGGGCCCAGTGATACCCTCTGACCAGAAGCTCTAACTGCAGCCAGGAGAGAGCCATCTTCATTGTTCACAGGCCCTTGCTGGGAGCTTCAGACACAAACAGTCCAAGAGGCTCTGCAAGAGCATTTGTTGATAGTTCTTTAAGTTGATAGGTATTCTGCAAATTTCCCCACTTCTTTATTCATTGTTGTGGTTCATGTATAATAAACAGCTTAAGCCTCAACCCATTCTTTCACATTTCTAATCCCCAAATTATAGCCCTGTTATGGTAACATGGTTATTATCAGAACAAAAAAAAGGAATACTGGTATTTGGGGTTTTCATCCTTTACCTTGATTACAGAACATGATGAATGCTGTCTTAAAGCATCCATTTCTACACTTTTATTAGTTACTTCCAGGGAAGGGTGTGTTTTCTTGTTGTTGTTGCCATTTATTTATTTGTTTGATTTTATTTAAATCAGAAATGACCCTTGGGAAACATAGACAAATACCAAACAGAATTCTTTTCACTTATTCATCTGTGTTTATTTCGAATTTAAGTTTCTTGAGCAACAAAGACATTTTTTCTTTTATATATTTTCATATGATACTTAGAACAGTGTAGGACCTCAATTATTGTTTAAAGATGCTCAGAAATATTGAAAACTAGACTTCCTCTTGCCTAATAAGTTAAATCTCAGGGAAATAAAATTAAATTCATTATTTTAGTTTCTATTTTTAAATGTGTTTATAAAATTAATTAAATGTCTATTGAAGCAGTATATTCTGCATTGATAGTGAAAAAAATGATTTAAGATTTTGTTGTTGTTCAATTGCAAATTACCCTAGTTTCACAGGTCTTATATTTCAAAGGAGGATGTTATCTTCTTTAAATAAAAGCTCAGGGTAATGACTGATACCTTCATGGACTGTTCACAAAGAGAAAAAAATCATACCAAATAAATATAAAACCTAATTCATGAGTTTGTTGATTGTTCCCTTAGACATTAGCCAGTTGTCTAAACAGTTATATAGTCCTAGCCATACAGTGACAAGAAGGAATACAATCAGTGTTACCATGGGTCAGATCATGCATACCAAATTGTTTACCTTGTGCATGATATGGTGGAAGTTTGGCATTTATGTAACAAAATCATATTGTTATATGATCAGTTCAGTTTAGTCGCTCAGTCATGTCTGACTCTTTGTGACCCCATGGACTGCAGCACACCAGACTTCTCTGTCCATCACCAACTCCCAGAGCTTGCTCAAACTCATGTTCATCAAGTTGGTGATACTATCCAACCATCTCATCCTCTGTCATACCCTTCTCCTCCTGCCTTCAATCTTTCCCAGTTTCAGGGTCTTTTCTAATGAGTCAGTTCTTCACATCAGATGACCAAAATATTCAGCTTCAGCTTCAGCATCAGTCCTTCCAATGAATATTCAGGACTGATTTCCTTTAGGATTGACCAGTTGGATCTCCTTGCAGTCCAAGGGACTCTCAAGAGTCTTCTCCAACACCACAGTTCAAAAGCACCAATTCTTCAGTGCTCAGCTTTCGTTATGGTCCAACTCTCACATCCATACATTACTACTGGAAAAACCATAGCTTTGACTAGATGGACCTTTGTTGGCAAAGTAATGTCTCTGCTTTTTAATATGCTGTCTAGGTTGGTCATAGCTTTTCTTCCAAGGAGCAAGCATCTTTTAATTCCACGGCTGCAATCACCATCCACAGTGATTTTGGAGCCCAAGAAGATAAAGTCTGTCACTGTTTCCATTGTTTCCCATCTGTTTGCCAGGAAGTGATGAAGTGTTATATGCTACATCTCATTAATCTGCCTAAGTCAATTAATTAACCAGCTAATTTGTAAGATTTCCATTTTATTCTTACTTTCTGTGCTTCACCTTTCTAAAAAGATATAACTCTTAAAGTCTCTGTATTATCTCTCTTAGCAATGGAGATATTTCCCAGTATTGGGGGTCAGAATTGTTTTTTTTTTTAAAAAAAGGAAATTATAATGCATCAAATTATTAAATAGGATGTAAAGAAGTCATTGCTGTCAGTATAGGAAACCACCCACCTTTTAAATAATCAAACAAAGCAAAACCCAGCAGCTGCTTCCACTGCCACAGAGTTAAAGGGAAAGTGATATGGCTGTGAAATAAGATGTAAAGATAATACAGTACGTTGGTGTGACCCGGCCGTGGAGCCTCTGAATCACTGAACCCTCAGTCCCCTGTCAAAATGTAAAAGGCATCACGGTAACCTTATACAAAGGTTAGACTGGAGATTTCGTAAATTACAATCTTATGATTTGTGGATCTTAACTACAAACTTTTTCATTTACTACCCTGCCCTTATCAAGGTTTTTAGATCTCTGTACAAATATAGTAGTGCTCAGTAGGACCAGCATGACTCAAAGGAAATATGTTTACCAAGAAAGTGCCGTGACTAAGTTCTGGGAGTTCAAAACATGTGTCTTTCTAACTAGGGATAGGGAGATGGGAGGTGGGAAGTTCGTTCCTCCATCATTACTGCTTTGGTTAAAAGAGAAATCATAATTGATTTGTCTTAAGCAGAAAAGAACATGTTGATGTTCCAGGAGGTGTTGAACTATAGCAGGAAAAAAATGAACCAAATCAGGTTAGGAACACAAAATCTCTTTTCCACCCACCTAACCACTCCTTTTTAATCCAAATTTTATATGAACTAAAGCTCAAATCCTCACACTTAAATTTGACAAGTTTATGCTGCCTACTTGAAGGCTTAAGTGCTTTGCTTTTATACCAAGCAATAGATGCTATTTAGTTGCCTGCAAAAAAAAAAAAAAAAGGCTCATTTCCATATTTATACTTGATTTCTACAAGAGTTTACTTTTCTGTTAGTTTCTAGCTATGTTTTCAAAGACATTGGAATCAAATATGGTCTGGCTAAGACAAGTGGTCACTTGAACCCAAGATTTCCTTTTTAGGAGGACATATGAGTTTCTACTTATTTAACAAGCAAGCATTTTCAGATTCTCCATCAACTTACCACTCATGTATTTTAAAAACATGTATTAATCATTTCTTGCATCTATAAATTTGCCTCTGTCTTAAACAAGGCAAAGTATTACAGTGAATTTAAGTATATTTTACAAGCAAAAAAAAAAAAGGGAAATTAAGCTACTTCAAGCAATAGAAGTCTTCCTCACATAGTTATAACCACAATTGAACTCAAAGATCCTTTCTGTTCTGTTTTGTTCAACTTGCCACCAAGACTCACTTGAGTTTCAGGATAGAAGTTTTTCATAAAATATTTTTCAAAAGGCGAATATTTCTTTTGTCTAATTTACAAACTTGGAATGCATTTTTTAAGTCTTGAAAAATAAATAACAATGATTTCAAAATTCAGACACCTACAAGAACAGGTTTTGCTGAAGGCTTTTTTTTTCTGAGACAATTACTATTTCTTTCTCAGGATTCTATAGGTTGACTAGGATCAGCTGGGTGGTTCTTCTTTTCCACATAGTATAGGCTGAAGTCATTGCAGTGGTTACATTAAGCTGGGAATTCATCTGCCTCTGGGATGCTCAAGATGACCTCTCATTCTCCAGAGCCACTCTCTTGGTGGTTTTTCATCATTCACTATCTTATTGTTCAGGGCTTTCTTCATCACTGGAGACAGCTCAACTAAAGGGAAGAAAAATCAGGCTTCAACAAAATGTAATTTTAGATGAGTGGGAGCATTCAACTTGATTTAGCTTTATATGTTTTTCCTATTTGTGGACCATTTGGTTTCCAGCTAAATTTTCTTTAACCTAAATCTGTAAATTTCACTGAATTATAAAACATATAAAATTATAATTTATATAAATTATAAAACTCCATTGCATTATAAGATGTGATATTAGTAGATGCATTTTTAAAAGAATAGGTAAAATTAAACTAAATTCCTCACTGACATTTTATTCATGCTATTTCTCTACCCTTTCACCCCTCAAATAGTAAGCTAAGTTAATAAACAAACAAATAAATGAAACTATTTTCCTTTTATTACCTATGAAATAATTTTAGATATTTTGATGCTCTCCATTGATTTCAGTAAAATATAAGTCCTAACAATTTATATGGTTAAAGTGGTACATTCATCAGATTTTGACAAATAGACTGGATTTTTAAAAAAGATTTCATGAAAAAAGGAAGGAAATGATCTCGACATTGTTGCTCTGTTTATGAATGCATCATGAGACTGCACCTGTTTCACTTTTGTTTAAAAGTTGAGAGCAGTATTACAGCACATAAATCAGGGTGTTGGTGTTGTGGGAGGAGTCTGAAAACAGTAAGGAAAGCTTCAGAAACAATTTCCTCAACACAGAAAAGAGCAGAACTCTCTCACCTACGAACCAGGTAGTTTCTGAGAGAGAGCTCGAGGGGCATCAACAAAGGCTGGGGCCCAGTATGCCATGTCGGGCATGCTTGCTCCTATACAGGACATAAAGTAGTCTTAATGTATGAGAACAGCAATCCGATGTCTCAGATCAGTTTGAGAAGCAGCTCTGGCAGCGGGGGATGTAGGTGTGTTCTACTACACTGGATGGAATCAAGCTAAAAATATGTTTAGTGTCTGATAAGAACGCCAGTCTCCTCAAGCTCTCATTTAACGTCGGACTTTCTGTTTTGCTTTCAAAGAAAAACGTTTTACAAGGGCAGCATGAAGCGGACAAAATCTGGAGCAAAGAAGGATTTTATGCTGTTGTCATTTTTCTCAGCATCTTTGTTATTATAGTAACGTGTTTGATGGTAAGTTTGTTTCTTTATATATTTTATCTTTTACTGAGCCCACCATTTGACATTACTGAATACACTGCCATTAAAAACAATGTTGGAAAGACTGGGAACAGAAGCAAGGCTCTGATCCTGCTAGGTTGCGAATATTTCACATCTAACAGCAGAGTGAAAGCTAAGGGAAAACCTATGGAATTATGGATTCTGACCTGCAGAATAAGGCTATAATTGCACTGAGGCTTTTAGTAACTTGATCAACCCTGAGAATGAAGCTTCAGAAACTGATTTACCGAGGTCACTGAAACCCTCAAAGTCGTTTAAACCTCATGGGTGCACTTTGGGCTTACTTTATTTCTTCTTTTATATCATCTTTATGCAAGTTGGGAAAAATTTTTAAAGAAATATGTCTTGGGGTAAATTTACTTCTTAATGAGTAAAAATAAGGTTTTTTTTTTTTTATTTTTAATGGGCCTTGAAAGCACTCTATGAAATTCCAGGCATGAAAATGAGATGATTATAGGCTAAAAGGCTAAACAATCCATAATCAACTAATTCCTAGGTGAAAGAATAATGTAAAAGTATAAAAGCATACACTGCAAATAGCTCTGTAAATGACAAGTTATAGATATGAAGCCTTTAAGAGTATATTTCAAAATTTTTAAAACAGAACTCCAAATAAACTGAAACACCCTAAAATAGGCAGTGCTTCTTGGTGTTGAATGAATTAACAGTTACCTTTCTGACAGAATGACAAAATATTGTTATTTTGAAAATTCTGTGATATAGCTTAAAATATTTGCAGTTTATAAATGGGTTTTAATATCTTTTTTCCTGTGTGCTATGTTCTTCTTAATTTTGCACATTTCCAAAAGGATTCCCTCCTTAGTTTTTAAATGCCCCCTGCAAAAGACATCACTCCAGTTATGCTTGCAGCAGTCAACAGTGTTGCCGTGTGTCTTAATGGGTTTTGTTTATTTGTGCTCCTTGTCCTGGGAAGGGGTTTATATTAGAAAGATTAGGGCTCAGTTTGGAAAGATAGAGGCTGAGTGGGTCTAAACTTGAAGGGTAAAAAACAATTAAGGCCTTAAATAGGCTAAAGATTGGCATATTTCCTAGAATCTAAGCTTTAGAAAGTAGCAAGTTTCTAGTCACCCTAGAGTTCCCATCATCATGAATTCAGAAGCATCTCCTATGGGTCAGGCAGTCAGAAAGATTTCTACAAATTGTGACATGATCAACAAAAGAATAATTTAAGAATAAGAACACAGATTTTTATAGCTAAATAGTGGAGGTTACGGGTAAAAAAATTTAATGAATTTGGAGGTTTTATGGAAATTTTGACAGACACCTCTGGACATTTTTTAGGTAGTATAGGATATGGTTTCTTGTTATGGTTAATTGTATTTTAAAATATGTGGTTCTTTTTTTTTTTTTGTAATAGAGGAAATCTCAAGTGTTGTCCTCTATCTTATAAGTCACAATTACAGTATTTTTCTGCTGGGAACATTGGAAGGAAAGGAAAATAGAAAGGGATACAGAGAGATTCAAGTGGAGATTGTATCATGTCTGACTCTTTGTGACCCCATGGACTGTAGCACTGATAGATCAGTTGGTAAAGAATCCACCTGCAATGTAGGAGACCCCAGTTTAATTCCTGGGTCAGGAAGAACCCCTGGAGAAGGAATAAGCTGCCCACTCCAGTATTCTGGGCTTCCCTTGTGTCTCAGCTGGTAAAGAATCTGCCTGCAATGCAGGAGACCTGGGTTCGATTCCTGCGTTGGGAAGATCCCCTCGAGAAGGGAAAGCCTACCCACTCCAGTATTCTGGCCTGGAGAATTCTGTGGACTGTATAGTCCTTGGGGTAACAAAGAGTTGGACACAACTGAGTGACTCACTTCACTTCACTTCACTTCAGACTGTCGCCCCTTAGGTTCCTCTGTCCATGGGATTTTTAAGGCAAGAATACTGGAGTGGGTTGCCATTTCCTTCTCCAGGATCTTCCCTACCCAGGGATAGAACCTGCATCTCCTGCACTGGCAGGCGATTCTTTACCACTGTGCCATCTGGGAAGCTGCCTTTTTCCGGAAGTAAACACTTAAGATCCAGAAGAGCAAAGTCAAGGGTGAAAGGAAGAAAGTGGGAAAGCAGATTCCTGAGCAGCTCGTGAGCACTAGAGGGCTGAGGGAGTCAGAGCAGAGGTTGCTATTAACTTGTTAGATATGCTTCAAATTCTGTATCTCTAGCTCAGGGTGGATCCCCATGTATCCAGCATGATTGGATAAATTCCCACCTTACATATTGGTCTCCAGTAGCAATAGAACCTGTAGTCACCACACATTAAACTCCCTGGGGCCAGGGAAAAACTGACCCTTCTTTTCCCAATAGCTGCAAAGCATCCATGTAAAATTCAAAACTCTAAGTCTGCTCCAACGTTGCTGGAAGAAACCGAGAATGAAATGTTTCAAAAGTGTGTAGGCAATTGCTCCCTTCAGGGCTGGTAGGTAGATTCATCAATTCATTCAATCCAGGAATTCCTGCAGTGGGTTCACTGTGAGCCTGTTGGACCTTTGGGCAAAGGAAGGAACAAGATAAGGTCCCTGTGCTCATGGTGCCTATTCTCCAGAAGACGACAGAGACAATAATTAAGTTGCTGTTTTAAAAAAATTAAATAGTGTTCATATTCTATGATTCCTAGTATATGACATTCCGGCAGAGGCAAAACGATAGAAACAGTAAAAAGATCAGTGGTTGTCAGAAGTTGTGGGGGAGAGATGAGTAGTTAAGACTTTTAGGGCAGTGAAACTTTTCTGTGCGATTTTACAGTAATGCATACATGACATTATGGATTTGTCAAAACCCATGGAACGTACAGCATCAAGAGTGAGTGAGCCCTACTCTACGTTCTCGACTTCAGTTAATGATAACATATCAATGTTGAGTTAATTAGTAACAAGTATGCCACACGAATACAAGATGTTAGTAATAAGGGAAGTTGTTGAGGGAGGTGGGGAAGGGGGCAATATGAGAGCTCTGCTCTCTGCTCAATTTCTAATAAACCTAACACTGCTCCTAAAAAATAAAGTTTGCTTATTTTGTAAAGAATCAAAAGCATTAAGTGCGATGAAGAGCTCATGGTGAGATAATACTGAGTGAGTGGAGCAGAGCAATCAAAGACAACTGAGATATCTGAAAAAGTAGGGACAGGGCCTCCCTGGCAAAGGATGTGACAGGTGGAGCATGGAATGGAGCAGCTGAAGCTGAGGGAGGAGTCCTCTCTGGCTTCCAGGAGAAGGGCAGAAGCTGTTTCAGACAGAGCTTCGATGTGATCTGATTTGTGGATTTAAAAGATCAGAGTCTCTGCTAGTGGAGAGTGGTTGGGGATAGAACTTGGGGTGAAGTGTTGGAGCAGGTATTGTATTAGCCTGATGAGAAATATGATGGTGGCCCTGAGTTAAGGGGTGGGGGTAGAGATGGAGAGGAGTGAAGGATTGGGATTTATTTGTAGGTGGAATTGAAAAGACTTGCTGTGTACTGATTCTCTGGGAGGAAGAAAGAGAAACGAAGGATGACTCCCAGGTTATTTGACTGACAATCTGGATGGTTGTGTTTCCATTTCCTGGGAGAGGAATCCATTCAAGATGGGGAGGAGTGAGACAGAAGAAGCCCTTTTGATTTGTATTCCAATAGATTTTGAATAAATGAAAGAAAGTAGTAGAATGATATGTTTCCAACAGGATCTTCCATTTAAATGTGAAAGGGTCACTTTAAAAAATAGCAGGGGAATCAGCAGTATAGAAAGGAATTAATATTGATAGAACAATAACTACTACCTGTTACACAGTAATAAAATGAAGTTAAGTTTATCTGATACAACTTAACCACTGACAAGTTTACATGGAAGACTGGTCAAATGCGATTCTCTAAAATAAGCTTATCTTTGTGCATGTTCAAGTGTTTTTGATAATGATCTTGATTTAAAGCAAGTTTTTCCCTTGGATCTCTCTGTAATAGTTACACTATCACTCTTGCAACTTTCAAACAAATATATTCTGGTTTCTGTTTCCCATAATTTTGTTGATTCCATGGCAAAGGAAAAGATATAACTCAGAAATTTCCCTCTGGCATTAATTATATTTATGAAAGATCAAATGCCATTATTTGTGTCCAAGCCTTCCTCATATCATAGAAATAAAAAGCATGTGGTTTTATTATGAAATTATATAGGTAAATTGCTGTCACGGAGGATTACATGCTCTGTAACAATAACATAAGGCTTGGCAAAATTTTTGAAATCTGGCATATTGTTTACTTTCCTTAAAATTAAAAAAAAAATGTATGTTGCCAGGCATAAAATTAGACACACATGACATTTTCAAATGTGTGACTTATTTAGCACCTCTCAAATGTGAACGCAGAGTGGGTGGCACAGCAAATAGACAAATACAATTTTCCAGGGGAAAACGTGTGGGCAACTTCCAATCCATTCAGTCTGTTTTAGGTGGAGGAATATATTACTGAGAAGAATTAGTTCTTAAACTGGAATAAATAATAGAAAGAATGCAGTTTATCACCTTCATTACATCTCCAGTGCACTTAGAAGTTTATTAACAAGTGCAGAAGTATTTATGGAGTTAGGTAGAGCTGTCTACAGATCAGATTGCTACTGGAAAGCAATTTTATTTTCCTGGTTTTTGGCTGTGCTGGACGGTCCTTGCTGCATGAAGGCTTCCTCTAGCTGTGGCGAGCTGGGGCTGCTCATCATTTCGGTGCACTGGCTTCTCACTGCCAAGGCTTCTGCTGTTGCAGAGCACAGGTTCTAGATGCTCGGGCTTCCGCAGTTGCAGCGCGTATGCTCAGTAGTTGTGGCACACAGACTCAGCTGCTCTGCAGCACGTGGGATCTTCCCGGACTGGAGACTGGATCCATGTCCCCTGCATTGGCAGGTGGATTCCTGTCCACTGCACCACCTGGGAAGACCTGGAAAGCGATTTTAGAAAACACATAAAAAGTAGATGCTTGGGACAATAAAATCTCTGCCTTGTTAGCCCCATAGAAGAGCCATCAATATGTCATTGAAAATGTTTGTCTAGTCATGATCTTGGTAGTGGACAAAGGAAGCTCTCTGTTGGACTACCTAAGATAGCCTGAACATCACAAAGAAAACACATGTCGAAGGTGAACATATATAGCCACACTTTTCTAATGTTATATGTAATTCCTAGTGGTTCAGGAAATGGGACTAGATTCCGAGCTGGAATGCTTTGGTTACAGAACCACTTTCCAAAGTAGACATGTCTCTCAAACTAATTTTCTGGGTTTTTTTTCTGTATTAATAGAAACCATTCAGCTCAAAATACAACCCTCTCAATAATAACAAAAATAATATAACAACCATAATAACTAGTTTCTTCCAGGCAGTACTAACTGTACTTACTGCCTGGTACTAAACAATATATTTTTAACACACTTCATTGACATACAAAAAGCTGTACATGTTTAATGTAAACAATTTGATGAGTTTGGAGATAAGTATACACCCATGAAACCATCACCATAATCTATGTCATAAATGTATCTATCAGCTCCAGTAGTTTCTCTTTTCCTTTTTATTTATTATTATTTTGTATTGTGATAAGCACACTTAACATAGTATCTGTCCTCTTAGCAAATTTTTAAGTATACAACAATTTATTAATTATAGAGTTTATGTATAAACACAATGTATTTTAGTTTCCTAATTTTACTGACAAGGAAACCAAGATTCAGAGAAGATAAGTGGCTTGACCAAGAACAAGCAGTATGTGGATATATCTGTGTGGGTGTCTGAGAGGAGAGGTTGGAATTCAAATCCAAGTCTATCTGGATTAAAAGTCTGGGTTCTTTCCCGTATTTTATATGTAAAGGGATCACACTGTAGTTTCTTCCAATCCTGTCACTCTGTCTTGTGAACATCTATTTCTGGCCACAAAGGAGTCTAGAAAGCAATGACAATGTCTGTGTTAATTAGAGACATTCAACTCAGGCAGACGTAATAAGTGCATACTACCATACCTGCTGTTGACACGGCTCTGTTTTTACACCTAGTGTCTGGTACTGGACATGATTTTTACACATCTGTCTCTTCTGGAAGCCTGTGAATTCCCAGAAGCTAGGACTGGGTGCTATCTTTGCCCCCACAGTGTTGTTTCTGCAATGTAGTAACAATTGATTCACATTTTATTCAACTGAAAGAAATGAATAAACTGTTTTAGTACTAACTATAAACTACTGCAAAGGAGACATGCTAGGACTGTTAAGTTGGTGGCATGCTCTTAAGATCTGAATATATTTTAATCCAAACAAATGTTTTGTGTGTTAGTCACCTATGTGTTTTTTTTATTGAAATATATTTGACGTCTAACATTGCATAAGTTTAAGCTGTACAACTGAATAAGATTTTTTAAATGAAAATTATAAGCTGCAAAGTAACTTTATAGGATTATTTTAAGCTTCCTCTCATTGGTTTCTCTGGTTGTCTTCCTCCTGTTATTTTTTTTCCCCTGCAATAGTTTTGATTTTTATAGATCCTTTCATTCAATATTCCATTCTCTTTCTTTTTTCAAATGATCAAATGAGTGTGTTGATAATCCCAAGATTTAAACAGCAAGTTCTTAAAGGGAAAGTTATATTGACTTGCCATTCCAACGGCAAGCTTTTAGGTGGAGTTTGAAAACACAGTGCATTCATATAGAGAAACATGCATATGGTATATTCCAGATCTCAATCTGCACAGAGAAAAACTTCTGACAACACTTTTACAGAGGCTTTGGGAAAGAGGTGGGGAGGAAGATCTTTGGGGATTTAGAAGACACTGTAGTGGAGCATGATTATAGGCATACGTCAGGAAGCCTGGATTCTAAACTTCATTTCTAACTTGCCATAAGTCACTGAACCACTCTGGCTTTAAACGTGAAGTGACTTACTATACCAGGTGATTTTTAAGGTCCCTTATACCAGTTCCTTGACAGCAGCACTGCTGACTTGTTGGCCTGGATAATTCTATCAGGAATGGGGGTTGTCCTGTCCACTGTAGGGTACTTAGCATTCTCTCCAGCCTCTGCCCACTGGAGGCCAGTGTCACCCTGCACACACCCTAGTGCACGCTGTACGTGTGTGCATGCTAAGTCGCTTCAGTTGTGTCTGACTTTTTGCAACCCCCTTGACTGCAGCCCGGCTGGCTCCTCTGTCCATGGGATTCTCCAGGCAAGAATAGTGGAGTGGGTTTCCATGCCCTCCTCCAGGGGATCTTTCTGACCCAGGATCGAACCCGTGTCTCATGTCTCCTGCATTGGCAGGCAGGTTCTTTACCACTAGCACCATCTGGGAAGGCCCAGTACCATGACCAAAAGAGGTTACCAGATGTGGCCAAGTCTCCCAGGAGTGCAAGATTCCTGCTGGTTGGGAAACACTTCTGTAGAGCTTAATTCCATGACAACTGCTCTATAGGCCAGGTACCAACCTCTCCAATTCTTTTCACATTTTGTCAGACAGACCAGCTCTCTCCGTTAAATATTTAAACAGTGTCTTAGGAGTATTGTATATTCTCCAGGTTCTGCTTCCCCTAATTAAAGATGTAGAAATCAGTTTTTACACATACTACACAGATATAGATTTAAAAAGTGACCTCTAACTGGAGATGAAGTAAAGAAATGATTGTAAAATATGTGGCAAGGTTCACCACCAAGAACATAAGCTTGTGAATGGTATAAAAGGACTTTGAACCAGAGTAATTTTCCACTAACACCTGTCGTGGAAGTAGGGAGAAGGCTGACGTTTTCTTGGCTTTCTCATTTCCATTTTAAAAATATTTATTTATTTATTTGCCTGTGCTGAGTCTTTGTTGCAGCAAGTGGGATCTTTACTTGTGGCATATGAGATTCAGTTCCCTGACCAGGGATTGAACCTGGGCCCCCAGCATTGGGAGCTCAGAGTCTTAGCCACTGGCCCACCAGGGAAGTCCCTCTCATTTCCGTTTTTGAAATATCCTTCTCCAAAACTCTAATGTAAACAGGCAAGTGAATATTTCGATTTATGTATTATAAGTGAAGTGAAGTTGCTCAGTCGTGTCCGACTCTTTGCGAGCCCTGTGGATGGAGAAACCATAGGATTTTCCAGGCAAGAGTACTGGAGTAGGTTGCCATTTCCTTCTCCAATATGTATTATAGTTGACTGTGAAAAAGCTTAGAATATACAATATATGCATTATCCTTGATTAAATAGATTTTTGTAAATATATGTCTGTTTCTTTTCTCATTCAGGAGAATAAACTTACTATTAAAAAATAAAAAGCTGTCTCAACTTAAATTCTAATTTCCTCATCTTTTAGTAATTATGTATTTATCTTAATGCATACATGTCATCTGATTGATATTGTTCTATTGGGGGTTTTGTTTGTGCAGAATGTTGACAAAGTGCTTTTTGAAGGTTATAGAAACTGAAAAGAAGCAGCAAGTTGAAAAACATCTCCCCATCCTTAGGCATTATATTCAGTATTTTCTATCCTACAGAAAGTAATTACATGCCACTTAATATTAGACATCTTTTTTCCTCATGCAATAATATTTGTCACAGGAATATTTAGAACCCATTGTTTCAAAAATTCAAGATTTAGCTTTACCGTTCCATAGTCAACTTTTATACCACCAGTATAAAAGTTACCACATTATACAAAAGTGAACTGACATAAAAGGCAAGAAGGACTCTCCTTAATTTCCTGGCAGTTTGATTTATAATACACATTTCTAGTTATACCTCATTTGTGCATAGTCCTTTTCCTTAAAAGAACTTTCTTTTTTAATATTTTTATTTATTTATTTATTTGGCTGTACAGGGTCTTCATTGCAGGATCTGGGATCTTTAGTTGCAGCTTGTGAACTCTTAGATGCAGCATGTGGGATCTAGTTCCCTGACTAAGGATCAAACCCAGGTCCCTGGCATTGTGAGAGTGGAGTCTTGGTGACTGGACCACCAGGGAAGTCCCAGAGAGAACTTTCAGTGCACAAAGATGTACTCTTAGATTTGGTGATGTTCAAACCCATTGCTAGAATCACATGGGCAGCAGATGTGATTTCAGAGTTGATCTTTAAGAACGATGGTGTGGCAAAGAGCATGCACATAAGCGGTGGGAAGTGATCAGTCCTTGGAAGCAGAGGGGCCTTGAGTTTGGCTCGTCCACAACTAATTGCTGACTTTGGAGCAGCCACATTAGTTAGCTAAACTTCAATTTCTTTCATGTATAATTAGGTCAGAAGGATCTCTTTTTTTAATATATAAAACCTGTATGTATGTTATTGAACACACTGATAATGTTGCATTTAAGAGCTGAACATTGTGAACATGTAAGTTAAGAGAAGTGAAGTCACTCAGTTGTGTCTGACTCTTTGCAATCCCATGGACTGTAGCCCACCAGGCTCCTCCGTCCATGGGATTCTCCAGGCAAGAATACTGGAGCAGGTTGCCATTTCCTTCTCCAGAGGATCTTCCTGACCCAGGGATCAAACCCAGGTCTCCCGCATTAGAGGCAGACGCTAAAGCTCTATGGGATGCTAGTATAATCCTCATTTTATTAGTGAGTGATGCCCCTCAGGTTGGGACGGGTCAAGAAATGAATGTGCCCAATGACCCACAGCTGCAAGATACAAAAGAGAGAGAAACATCAGGAACAGAGTTTAAGTAAGTCTTCCAAATTAATGTTGTGACTTGGGAGTAAAAAGTTTGAATCCTAATTTCTCAGCTTCTGCTATCATAGAGGTCTTCTCTAGATGTGAATCTCTACCATAATTTTGTGCAGTAAGGCTGGAATGGTGGCGACCTTTTCTTCCTTTTGTCCCAAGCACACAGGTGGGTGGGACAGCTGAGGTTCCAGACTCCTTAGAGGAGCCTGTAGCCAGAGAAAGAAGGAGGTCATTCTTTGCTAATCTCCTAAAGTCCTAACCTCCATTCCCTCTGTATCCCTAACTAAAAATATATTCATTCATTTTTTTTTTAATTTCGTTGCCCTCCTCCAACTTATTTCTTGTTATTACAATCTGAGATGTTGGAACTACATAAATTTATTTTTCACTCTACATTTAAATAATTCCAGGGCTCCCTTTCATATTACAATTTCTATTTCCTCAGTTCTTCATTTGGAGTCATCTCTCTCATGACTCTGAGTAAAGTTTTTTCAGGAAGGGTAGACAGGTAATCAGAGAAGGCAATGGCACCCCACTCCAGTACTCTTGCCTGGAAAATCCTATGGACGGAGGAGCCTGGTAGGCTGCAGTCCATGGGGTCACTAAGAGTCGGATACGACTGAGCAACTTCACTTTCATTTTTCACTTTCATGCATTGGAGAAGGAAATGGCAACCCACTCCAGTGTTCTTGCCTGGAGAATCCCAGGGACGGGGGAGCCTGGTGGGCTGCTGTCTGTGGGGTTGCACAGAGTCAGACACGACTGAAGTGACTTAGCAGCAGCAACAGACAGGTAATACGGAGAAGGCAATGGCAACCCACTCCAGTACTCTTGCCTGGAAAATTCCATGGATGGAGGAGCCTGGTAGGCTGCAGTCCATGGGGTCGCTAAGAGTTGGACAGGACTGAGCAATTTCACTGTCACTTTTCACTTTCATGCACTGGAGAAGGAAATGGCAACCCACTCCAATGTTCTTGCCTGGAGAATCCCAGGGATGGGGGAGCCTGGTGGGCTGCCGTCTATGGGGTCACACAGAGTCGGACATGACTGAAGCAACTTAGCAGCAGCAGCAGACAGGTAATATATCTTATGAAACCTTGCATATTTGAGAAATTGTTCCTGCTGGCTTTATTCACATGAGTAACAGTTTATCTAGGTATGGGATTCATATATCCTCTCTAATATGCATTTTTTCTCAAAATCATAAAAATTGCTCCATTTTCTTCTCGCATTAATCGAAATACTTTTAAAAAAAAACTAAGAACTTTTTTCATTCCATATCCCTAAATTCCATAGAAACAGGATACAGTCTATTTTGTTCACAGTGGAATACTTTGTACTTCACACAAGGCACGGAAAAATAGTTTTGGATATTTGCTTCTCTCTTTTATTCTGGTTTATCATTTACCATAACTCTTCTCTGAAGTCCATATCCCATCTTTTCTCTTGTTTTCATCTTCGTTTCTCCTTTGCTGTAGATTCCATGCAGACTCTCAGCTTTGTCATATCTACCACTGATTGTATTTTCTGCATTGTCAGTTCTGTTCTTTATTGCTTAAAAGATTTATGCCCTGCTGCTGAGTTTTCAGTTCTTTGAATTCTTTTCTTCTTAATTTCAGTCTAATACCTTCTCGTCTTAGATTGTTGTGTTTTTGTTTCATCCTGATTCTTTTTTTTATAATTGAAGTAGAGGAGTTATCATCAAGAAAGGAGAAAAAACTATGAAACCATTATACTGTACATTTTAAACTTTAAATGTATACAATGTTATATGTCAACTATATCGTAGTAAAACTGAAAAAACTATATTAATACATATAAAATATAAAGTTAATATTTTTAAAAGAAAAGAAAAAAGGGGGGACAGGGGCTTATAAAAAGGAAAGCCTGAGGACAGGAAGGACAAACCTTGCTCACTTCACAATTTGGTCCACTGGCGTGTCCCAGCAAAGTCAATCCCATTCTTTTAAAAGTTTTAAAACTTTCTGAATTGAGTTAGCCATTCCAGAAAGAACTCTGAGAATGAAGGAACATAACACTTTGGCTTTTTTCCAACACATATTAAAAATTTAAAGGAGCAAGAAGTAAAACAGAAAATTCTGATTGTCCAAATTATCCTTTAACATGTGCCCTAAAATTTAATTTTTTCAAGTATTTATTAGATACTCAATATGTGACTAATGCAGATATTTACCCACCGTAAGAACTTGTGGCTTATAGCACTGCTATGCTTTAATTAATACTTTATGAGACTTCCTTCTTACACATTGTAGTGGTTGCAGATCTCTCTATAAATGTCATAAGTCTGTATATCATGGCTATTCTTTCTATACGTTTTCCATGTCAGTCATTTTAAATTAGAGTTTACATGTGATCAAACTGACATTGTTTATAAAATTAGCCATATTTGCTTTCGAGTTCTATTTGAAAAGCAGAGTCATGTATATATATGTTTAATATGTTTGTACTCCTTGTGAGTGCATGTTTTCTGAGTCACTTCAGTCGTGTCTAACACTTTGCAACCCTGTGGACTGTAGTCCGCCAGGTCCCACTGTCCATAGGGTTCTCCAGGGAAGAATACTGGCATGGGCTGCCACTTCTTCCTCCAGGGGATCTTTCTGACCCAGGGATTGAACTCAAGTCTTCTGCATTGCAGGTAGATTTTTAAACACTGAGCCACCAGAGAAGCCCTTTGCACTCCATAACTGGAAACAAACTGTATCTTTTTGAAGAAAATCTTCAGTAGTATAAAACTGAGAAATCATCCTAGGAAGCTTTGCTCACTTACTTTGGCTTGTCTTCTAAGTTGGGATGGAGATCATATTCTGTTGTTGAAAAACTGATGGAAATTCTTTGTATCTCCTTCCATAGATTCTTTACAGATTAAAAGAAAAATTTCAGCTTTCCCTGAGACAAGATAAAGAGAAGAATCAGGAGATCCACCTATCACCCATTGTGTTACAGCCTTCGCATTCTGAGGACAAGACAGCCAACAGCATGGTCCAGCCTGAACAGGCGCCAAAGGTACTGAGTGTGGTTGTGGACCCTCAAGGCCGATACACTCCTGAGATCAAAGCTACCACCTCTGTCTGCCCTTCTCCTTTCAAAATGAAGCCCATAGGACTTCAGGAGAGGTAAGAACTTTTTCTAGATTCCCCTGACAGGCTGCTTTTTTTTTTTTTTTTTTTTTTTGAGTATTCCTAACTGAGAAGGATAGAACTAGAGATGATTGGCATACTGGGTAGAATCGTTCACCACCAAATGAACACTAGGAGGAAGTGGTTTTTCTTGTCCCCTAAAAGAGTCTAGCTGTGTTATCAATAATCTTTTAGTCACATCTGATTTTGATAAGACTTGGGTCTGGTGTAGACCCAAGTCGAGTCTTCTTCAACTACAGGACAGCTTCTATAATAATTTATTGAGTGCTTTTAAAGGCCACTGTTCACACATAACACTATCATGTTTAATTGTCATCAAAACTCTGGTAGATAGAAGGTATGGGAATAAGAATATTTAATAGATATAATAGAGTATTTCCCACCAAAGACCACATTCTTATAGGAAGGTAGAAAGAGTCTATACTACAAATAAATTTTTATAAAGTTTTATCTCTGCTTCCCTTGAGCCAAACAAACAGTAAATATCTCAAGCTTCATGACGTTATTTTTGTTGTTTACCTGCCTTTGTGATATACTTGTACTGGTACGTTCCCACTGAAAGCAAATTTAAATAGGAAAACTAGAAGATGCAAAATATTTAAATGAGGGGCTAATTCTTTGCTTCCTCAAAATATTAAGTAAAGCTTTCCCATGGTATGTCTTAAAATAAGAAGCTTTGTGCTTACGTTTGAAATATGATTGCTATTATATCCAACACTGCACATTAGGGTGGTGGGGAACTGAGAGCTTCTCAAGGTTCATTCTCCCAGTTTCGTCCTCCGCTTGTTTCCCTGCGTCTCCATTTTCTATCACTGTCCTGATTGTTGCCTTAGGTTTTTAGATCATGTATGTAAATTTTGATTGTATTTTTTATCACATGCACACACATATACCCCATATTTCAGAAAATATAGTTTGGAGCTTTAAGAACTGCAAAAGACCAAGTGGGTAATTCAAATTTCTTTGAAAGTATTATCAAAGAACAATAAATGAAGTGAAAAGAAAGGAGTTTGTTGCAGTGATTGCCAGAGTTCTATTAAAGAGTACTGTGACTCCATCATGGAAGGGAAATGGAGAACAATTAAGTCATTCTTCCTACCTCCACCCCCAGAAGACTTGGTTTCCTTATGAATCTACTTGGGTCTACATGGACCATTCTCTTACTTAGATGCCACCAAATTGCTGTCTGGGTTGCAGTCTTAAAGGGCAGACAAGATGAACTTTCTCCCTAAGGCCAACGGGAAGAATGACTCCAGACCCAGCTCTGCCATTTCTGGATTGAGTGATTTCAGATGAATCATTTTACCTATCTGGGTCTTGCTTTCTTCTTCTGCAATATGAAGGCACTAAACTTGACTTCTTCACTTCCTTCAGGCTTTTCTATGCTTGTTACCTAAATTAGTTTCATGCCTTTATGTTTGCTTCAAAGAGAAACCTTGAAGAAGTTGTCTGAGCAGCAGTGGTATAGCAAGCTCAGGGTGGCAGAAAAGATCTGGTCAGATGAAAGTGATAAAGGGGTCACAAAGATGATTTAAAGTTGATAATAAAACTGACTGAAAATCAGATTAATTTTTATTAGCATCATGCACCACCAGTTCTGAGCAAGGTCAGCAGTTTAGTCCTCTGGGGAGAATCTATTTCCAGTATCCTGCCCTTTGTAGGCTACTGCTGGGCATGTTTGAATTTCAAGGGGCAGAAGGTTAAGTATCCATTAATTCATTTGAATGAAGTGAATGTTTAAGAAAGGATTGCACAGGGATGGTGTCTTGCTCCTTTTTGTGGTCTACGTGGGGGACTCTGGATACTAAGTGTGTGATCAGTGTTAAGTGGATTCCCTGCCTCCTGGTCTACAGACTTTCCTGCATCCCCATCCATTGCCTTCCACTTCCTGCCTTGAGCAGGAAAAAACTCTTCTCCCCACAAGGGCTCCAGCTCCTCCCTCCCCACCCTGATCACTTACTCTATCAAATTTCTTCGTCTATGTTCAACTGCAACCTTTTTGCTGATGCAATACCCTTAGCATGAAAATGGTTCCCTTTTGTATCAAAGAAACTCCCTTCATCCAGTCCCTCCTCTGATTTTTATCTCTTCTTCCTTTCTGAGAAGTGTCTTAAATAGGCAGTTTATTTGGTGCCTCTATGATCTTCTGTAAGCCTCCATCCTCACTGTTTCTCTCACATCTTTTTGCCAAGTATGTCAGTGGTCTAACCACCAAAGTCAAAGCACATGTTTTGTTTCTTTTTACATCCAACATTAACGCCCACTTCCTGTTTGAAACTCTCTCTTCCTTTGGCTTCCAAGACATTAGTTTTCCAGTTCTTGAGTGGCTACTTTTAGGCACTGATGAACTTTCTCCCCATAACGTCAGAGTTTCATCAGAGAGGTAGATTGAGCTGAAGATACATCTTTAGGAATCAACCATGTAAAAGGCAGTAAGAGAA
Source organism: Capricornis sumatraensis (assembly GCF_032405125.1). Classification (NCBI taxonomy): domain Eukaryota; kingdom Metazoa; phylum Chordata; class Mammalia; order Artiodactyla; family Bovidae; genus Capricornis; species Capricornis sumatraensis. The sequence continues at coordinate 87,371,922 of NC_091072.1, forward strand.
GAAGAGGAAAATGGTCTTGGATTACCTGTATATGGTTGGACTACCCAGAAAAGAGACAAGTGGTCCTGGGGTGAGGAGTGGAGGTAAGGAATAGGCAAGGAATATGGAGAAGGCAATTCAAGCATCGCTTTCTCTTGAAAGTCATTACCTCCTTCTGCTTCTTCCTCTCACCCACCTTCCAACCTGGATTCAGTCCCCTCTCCCCCATGCCCCTCTATCCTAGTGCCGTAATCTTAAGTGCATATAGTATTTATAAACTTCTTAGGTAAATGTTTTCATTTAATCATCTGTCTTACCCCATAAACTCTAAGCTTCTTTAGGGCACATATATGATTTATTTGTCCCTTCCATATAGAACATAATTCCTAAAAAGCAAGAGCTCCTGTCAATAAATGCTGTAATGAATGTATGAATGTTATATTGAATAATTCTCAGGTTAACAGCCAGTTCTTGTAGGGAAACACCTTCTTTATTCCATCGTCTCTATTCTCATCCTGTTTTTCTACCATACGTCCCTTGCCAAGATGTCATAGTGATGAGGGTTTTAAGAGTGGTAAAAGATGAGAGATATACAGTGTTCCATATAGTAGAAACTTTCCTGAGAATTTTAAGCCTTAAAGCATAATTTATGTTTATATGTTCTAATGGTGCCTTTAAAATAGCCTTGTGTTTTATAGCCTTCCATCTCCTGATCCCAAAGTGAAATAATAATCCTCTGTTTATTGCATGAAAGTCTGGCTTCATTAAAATCACTATGAGATCATAAAAGCTGCATTATGAGTCATTTGTCCCCAGAAATCTTTTGGGTCATACCATATAAATCTCTCATCCCTGAGGGGGAGAATCTATTCCTCTGACATAATTGATAATAGAATATAATTTTAAATTAAAAATAAAGGGAAATATAGAGACTAATTGAATATGCTTGACTGAGTACAAAGGGTATACCCTGAAAATTATGCAGATTAAAGAATTATAAGGGGAGGGACAGAGCAGTCCCCTTGTTTTCCTCTATTTCCAACTAGTCACCAGGCCATATTGATTCTTACTACTTGGATTTCCTCATTTTCAATTCCTCTCTTTGTAGCCATCACCCTGGACCTAGCTCTCATTACTTTATATTTGCATTATTCCATCCTATGATTATAAAAATGGCATTAAGGCTAATGGGATTATATATTTCACATATATGACTTTATTTCATCATTTTTGTCTGAGATAATTCTCTTCCCTCCCTCAGTTCATACTATACACTCTTCAGATTTATCTTGCTATAACAATACTTGCATTATGTTACGTTGGTGTGTATGAATCCTCAATATCTCCCTTTTGCCTGCAGGATAAGGCACAGACCACCTTGATGAGCCTTAAAAGTTCTGTACTATCTGGCTCGGAATGTTCTATTTACCACAATGCCCCCAAATAAACCCTGTAGTCTGTTCTCAGTGGGCCATGTCCCTGTCTGTGTGCACCTTTGTTCACCTGGTTCCTCCTCATCCTCCTTACAGCTATGTCTAGTCTCCAGGTCCCAACACAAAACTTACCTTCTACCTTTGGCCGTGACCCCTACTGAAGCCCACAGTGTTTTTTAACACCTCTGCATTCTCAACATGTACCACACTTCTAGCAGTGATTTTAATTAAAGAATCATTTAGAAAAGGACTGAAATGGGGTTTTGATAGATTGTCCTGTCCCCTCACCTGCTTGTGAGAGTCATAACGATAGGTACAGGCTCAGGCTCAAGATATTTCTGTGTGTTTCATATTCCTGTGTGTTCCATGGTTCCTGTAAGCACGATATATTGTAAACACTTGAAAACTATTATGGAGTTAATTAATTGAACTGCAAGGAGATCCAACCAGTCCATCCTAAAGGAGATCAGTCCTGGGTGTTCATTGGAAGGAATGGTGCTAAAGCTGAAACTCCAATACTTTGGCCACATCACGAGAAGAGTTGACTCATTGGAAAAGACTGTGATGCTAGGAGGGATTGGGGGCAGGAGGAAAAGGGGATGACAGAGGATGAGATGGCTGGATGGCATCACTGACTTGATGGACATGAGTTTGAGTGAACTCCGGGAGTTGGTGATGGACAGGGAGGCCTGGCGTGCTGCAATTCATGGGGTCACAAAGAGTTGGACATAACTGAGCGACTGAACTGAACTGAATGCTCCTTTACATATGAGGAGCTCAAATATTTATTTTAAAAATTCCATAAAAACAGTCTATGATAAACTACTGAGCTGGGTCTCTGTGTTAATACTACTTGACATTTACTAAATAAGTGACTCGAAAGGTTAATTAAGTCCTTTTGGTACAGTTTTCCCTATCTACAAAATAGGTGTGATGGTATCTGTTCCACCTTTTTTCAAAGGAAACCATAAAATTAACAATCAATATAGGGACCTTCCCTGGTGGTCCAGCAGTTAAACTGCTTCCACCGCAGGGAGCATGGGTTCAATACCTGGTTGGGGAACTGAGATCCCATGTGCAATGTAGTGCAGACAATTTATTTTTTTAATTTTTAAAAAGTTTTTGAATAAAAATTAAAAAACCCAATCAATACAAAATGATATTATTCTTTTAAGAAGAAAAATTAAATCTAGTACTGTTTTCATTTTTTATTCTCTGATCTCATTCCATAAGCCTGTACTAAGTCAGTTATCGGAGAAGGCGATGGCACCCCACTCCAGTACTCTTGCCTGGAAAATCCCATGGACAGAGGAGCCTGGTAGGCTGCGGTCCATGGGGTCGCTAGAGTTGGACACGACTGAGCGACTTCCCTTTCACTTTTCACTTTCATGCACTGGAGAAGGAAATGGCCACCCACTCCAGTGTTCTTGCCTGGAGAATCCCAGGGACGGGGGATCCTGGTGGGCCACCGTCTATGGGGTCACACAGAGTTGGACACGACTGAAGCAACTTAGCAGCAGTAGCAGCAGCAAGTCAGTTATATTTTTGAACTTAAGAATGTTGAAACTTCCTTTAAACTGAATTGATACAGTTCAACCTGCTATTCAACATCATAAATATTTTTAACTGTTGCTTGACTTAGAGGTTTTCTCATCCTGTTTATAAATTTGGTTACTTAATACTATTTAATAATTAATATTAAATTGAATCAATTCTCATCTAACAAAGAAATTCATTTCCCACGTGAGTCCATGAATTTGAGAGCTACATTCAGGTGCTTGCTCCACACCTTCTACGTGTATAACTTGCTTGTTCACCAGTAATGAGAATAGCACATGCTGTGCAAAGGTCTTGTGACAGTTGAGCCAGACAACCAACACCACAGGCTGGCTCAGCAGGAGGCCACGGTTAGCTCCTGTTCCTTCATCCTTTGTCCCTTTCCTGTCCTCTTCAAATTCTTCTCTTGTCCCTCTCAAGGAAACTGTATTTTATAGCTGGTTTTTGCCAGCTTCCAAATGCCCAGTAAACAAGAGATCACACGCAGCTCTTAGAATGGTACACTTTCTTCTGTACGAAGACAGAGAACTTGTAAATAGAACTTTCTGCAGATTTCTCCTTTAGGCTATTGTGTGACTAATGGAACCAATTTTATGGGAAGAAAATCAACAGGTAGATTCACATTATTTCCTCATTTTTCTCATCTGATTTTCTATTAGAAATAAAAAGCGAGCAAAGGCAATTAGAAAACTGTCCAGAAAGGAAGGATGGACTCATTATAACAAGGCACTCTCACTCCTGACTTAAATTTGCCTCAGAAATGAGTGAATGGGCCAGTAGGCGTATGGCGTTAATGGAGGTTTTCTTCCTATGATAATCAAAGTCTCCCTAGACCCCCTAGGGTCACTGATACCCAATGACATTCATTCTCTAACTTTTCTTACACTGTACCACAGCATGGTTTGTTCTGGTGTCCATAAATACTGTGCAAATGATGAAAAAGCACCCAGGTATGTGAGTTTAAAGGTTTTGTTAGGGGTTGCAACCTGGCTGAGCCTGGGAGATGTCTTTCAGAGCTGGAAAGATGTCTGCAGTGGAGGAAGCAATGGAAACGCAGGCATCAAGAGAATGCTGAGTATTCTGCACCTAAACTCAAAGCCTTTGTTTACTGTCATTTCCTTGAAGCAAGGGAAATGTCTTGACATCCACCCCCTGCCCTCCCCTACAGAGAGACATTTCAGTGCTCAAAAATTTTAACTTAGGAATGCTGGGCAGTGTTTAGTTGCTCAGCCGACTCTTTGTGGCCAGTCCATAAGGACTGTAACTTGTAACCAGTCCATAAGGACAGTTTCCTCTGTCCATGGGGTTTCTCCAGGCCAAGAATACTGGAGTGGATTGCCATGCCCCCCTTCAGGGCTTCTTCCCAACCCAGGGATTGAACCCAGGTCTCCGGCATTGCAGGCAGATTCTTTACCAGCTGAATCACAAGGGAAGCCCAGGAATACTGGAGTGGGTGGCCTATCCCTTCTCCAGCAGATCTTCCCGACGCAGGAGTCAAACCTGGGTCTTCTGCATTGCCAGAGGATTTTTTTTACTAGCTGAGCTACCAGGGAAGCCCTTAACTTAGGCGACACATACTTGATTGTTCCTCGACTGATCTCCCTTTGGAGATATAAAGTAAAGGAAAAAGTGTAGAATGTATACAACTGAGCATCAGGGTACAAAGCATAAAAAATACTCTAGAAATTAAAATCTGTATTCACCAAATGGACCCATGAGTGAAAGAGGGGTTGAACTCCCTCATTTTCTGTTTGGTGAAACTGAGAGCCAGAATCTCCTTTCTTGGTCGTTTCTTAGGTGTTAGATGAGGTTCCTTCCCAGGCGGCGCTAGTGGTAAAGAACCCGCTTACCCAGTGCAGGAGACCAAGGAACGCGAGTTCAATCCCTTGGTTGGGAAGATCCCCCGGAGGAGGGCACGGCAACTCACTCCAATATTCTTGCCTGGAGAATCCCCATGGATGGAGGATCCTAGAAGGCTTTACGGTCCATAGGGTCACAAAGAGTCAGACATGACTGAAGTGACTTAGCTATGCCCTAAAAGCAGCCTGACAAGGATTCTTGTCCCAAGTGATTTAGAGAGAGCTTCTGGGAGAAGCCTAAAGGAAAGCAGGGAAAGCAAAGAGATGCTTTCCACTGACGTCTGGCCTCAGCCTTATCACACAGGGAGAGCTGGAACGTGAGATGTTCCACCTTGAGGGCATCTGTACCCCATGTCAGTCAGCCATTGACTTCAGGCCACCTGAGGATGGTGGAGGCATTACTCCTGGGTACTGCTGGACTAGGCCACTCCCATCAGCCGGGGGCGAGTCTCCAGAGAAGAGGCAGCTGTGTGTCATCCTCGGTCAATACTCCCAGCAGCTGGGGAGAAGAAGTCTAGTAAAGGTGATCTGGGTGGGGAACCAAGAGCGTTACTCCACTCACCAAAGGCGATGACACCAGTTATGACAGAGCCAAGTTTATATTCCAGGTTTCCTTGATCTTTCCAGGCTGTTGTGCACATACCATAAAGCCTCCTTCAAATAAACACTATTTGTTCTAGTGGAATTTAGGACCCGGTACCATGGAACACGGTCTATCAGCCACAATTCATTGGCTCAGCCTGACAATATGAGGACAATTCCGTAACAAACAACCATTTAGAGATCAATCCTACTGAACTCCAAGTAACATCAATGAAATTAACTCAGTGAGATGTAGTGACCCTTTATATGCACTTTCTCATTGAATCCTCACAAGGGACTTATTATCCCCTCCTTACAGTCAGGAAACAGAGTTTACATTATTGCCAAAATAGTGGAATAGTAAATTTCTGGGGATGAGAAAATGACAAACAGAATTCGAATCCATGCAGTCTGGCTCCAGAGAATGATCTTCTAACTGATCCTATATTGTGCGTGTGTGTGTGTGGTGGTGGGGGAGGGGGGTGGTGGAGAAGTTTAGGGGGTGTGGCACATTCCTATCTTTTATGCAGAATAAGAGGAAAAATATATTATAAATCAGTATGTTTATGGAGTGTCATGCTGTTATTCCTCTTAACAAATTTCGTGCTTGGCTTTCGGAACGCTTTTTGGCTTCTAAATCTAGTAGAATTCAGCTTTATTGTGTATGTATATATTGGCTGTGCCTTGGCAGCCTATCACTGGACCGCCAGGGAATTCCTCTAGAATTCGGTTTTATGAGATTAAGTTTCAAAATATTCAAGGCAGATAACGATTTCATGGCCAGTCTAGAAACTCACTGTCTGCCGCAGGTTTTCCTTGCATCTGGTTGCTCCCACTCCAGAAGCCTGGTGGTAATCCAACATGAAGGACCACAGTGGTGGCAAACACAAATATCGTAAAGAAAGCAGTCTGAAAGGGAGACGTGAGGCAGCAGCTCAGAAAACTCCAGTCAAAAACTGCTCTCAAGGGTTGTGGCAGGGAGGTCTCTATTGTTCAAACAGCCTGAATAATAACTAAGTCCATGTCACCAGCCACTGTGCCTGCATGGGAAGAGAAATCGAATAATGAAAGGTAGCATGTTGACCACTCACCTACCACATGCTGCCTACCACCAGGCTAATGTATTGATTTTATCTCCTCCACTCTTCGCAGCATCCCATGAGGCAGGTACTATTTTTATTCCTTCTTGCAGGTAAGCTAACAGAGAGAGATTGAATATCATGCACAATGTCACAAAGAAATAAAGATGCAGTGGAAGGGTTAAATCTGAACAGTCTGGCTCCAGAATCTGCACATATCCACTCTGTCCTTACATCCTCCTAGATGATGCAGATGATAACATTTTAAACTTCTCTTATTTTATAATCATATCCTTATAAAATGTTTTTATGAGGATGTCCATATCTGGGGAGGCTTTGGAAACATGCTGCAGCCCTTCATTAATGGGTAACATCAAACAGGTTTTTTCTTTATCTGTAGGACAGGCACAATCACATTTTTCTAACAGCGGAATGAGGTTCTGAAGGGTTAGAACAAAGCTTTATATGGTTCTTTATTTAAAAAAAAAAAAACGCTGCAATTGAAAGGATGGAGGCGAAAGTTTTTAAATCTGCCTTAAATTTTTTATGGAAAATGAGGCAAAAGTTAATAATGGTAAATGAAAGAAATGACAGTGGCTACAACCCAGGAAGAGTAGCACAGAAATCAAGATATATTTTTAAGGAATTAAGTGTCGCAGCATACTCCCTAAAAAGGTAAAATTGGCCATCACTTATTGCAAGCACAGACCTAGCTTCTCTCCAAGCAGACTGAAAGGTTTGAGCCTGTGTGAATAAGTCCCAAGAGTACAGACGTGGAAGTAGCTCTACTGACAATCACTATAACAGCTCCTTTCCCCTCTCCACCTTCCTTTCTTCCCCACTCATGGCCCTTGGCAGAGTAACAGAGTAAGTCCCATTGGGTCCTCTTACTGCCATTTCATCCACCAGACCACCCTTCCCACAGGCGGCCTCATCCTGAGATTCAAGTAAAAAGGGCTTCTCAGAACACCATCCCACCCCATTCTTCAACATCTATGAACTTGAAACCTGATCCTGACACTGGCTTCCAGCTTTACTAGGTGATCTCTGTGTCCACTCACACTATGGGTTACAAATTCCAGCAGGCTTCTGGGAAGTCTTAAAGCCATTCTGTAGGGTCTGACCTATTTTTAGGGAGAATTATGTGCTTCCCCCAAGCAGCATAATGATAGCATTTCAACAGAGTTCTTGTCCTGACCTTCAAGAAGAGGTTGTGTGGTATAATTGTTTGAGGTTCATATTGAGCAGTTTCTCTTTCTGTGATTAAATTAGAGTTTCACTGTGGAGAGTTCTAAATGCACTGCTTTTAAACAAAAAATTTATTTTATATTGGCGTACAGTTGATTAACAATGTTGGCTAGCTTCAGGTGTACAGCAAAGTGATTCAGTGTTACATATACATGTATCTATTCTTTTTAACCCTCTTTAGCACTTCCTTTATGATTCAATTGGTAAAGAATCTGCCTGCAATGCAGGAGACATGGGTCCCATCTTTGAGTCAGGAAGATGCCCTGGAGAAGGCAATGGCAACCCATTCCAGTATTCTTTCCTGGTGTATTCCATGGACGGAGTAGCCTGGCAGGCTGCAATCCATGGGGTCGCAAGAGTCAGACATGACTAAGTGACTAAACCACCACCACTGCTTTTCAAATTGCTTTCCATTTAGGTGATTATAGAATATTGAGCAGAGATCCCTGCCCTATACAGTAGGTCTTTGCTGCTTCTCTATTTATGTATAGAGAGCTCTCAATCTATCCCTTTCCCCTGCCTTTCTCCCTTGGTAACTGTTAAGTTTGTTCTCTAAGTCTGTGAGTCTGCTTCTGATTTGTAAATAAGTTCATTTGTCTAATTTTTTTAGATTCCCCATACAAGAGATAACATGGTATTTGTCTTTCTCTAAAGTCAGATTTCTAGTCTTTGTTAGCAGACCATGTTACAGATCTTGGTGTACAGGTTGACAGAATTAGGTAAAATAGCCCTTTTTGGAGAAGTGTTTTAATCAGGGCAGGCACAGACAATTCCCAGAGTATTAGGCTTCCTATTTTGAGAGAGTCCAGCTCGGAATCTCGGTTACTGTGTCCGGAGATTTTAGCTTGTAGGCAAAGTCGTTTGCTTTTGGAGTTACTTGAAATGTGTCATAAAGGTACAGCTCGGGGTCCTACTCTCTGCGTTTAAAGGACTGTATGAATATTTGTTTTCCTGTAAGGTGATGTTCTACCCTGTTCTCATCAGATTTTCCCAGCTCTTGATACATGACCTCTTTTAGAAACACACTGGAAAATCACAGATCACTCACAGGAGATGACTTTAGCAAAATTATTTTTCAGCCAATGGATTGGTTTGGTTTTTCACCTGCAAGTATATTACAGACATTAAAGTGTCATTTCCACTTAGCAATTCATCATGATTTGCTGCTCAGTCGCTCAGTCATATCCAGCTCTTTGCCACCCCATGGATGCAGCACGCCAGGCTTCCCTGTCCTGTACTATCTCCCAGAATTTGGTCAAACTAATGGCCATTGAGTTAGTGATGCCATCCAACCACTTTGTCCTCTGTCGTCCCCTTCTCCTCTTGCCTTCAATCCTTCCCAGCGTCAGGGTCTTTTCCAATGAGTTGGCTCTTTGCATCAGGTGGCCAAGGTATTGGAGCTTCATTCAGCTTCAGCATCAGTCCTTTCAATGAACATTCAGGGTTGATTTATTTAGGGTTGACTGGTTTGATCTCCTTGTAATCCAAGGGACTCTCAAGAGTCTTCTCCATTGTCGTAGTTCAAAAGCATCAGTTCTTCGGTGCTCAGCCTTCTTTATGGTCCAGCTCTCACATCCATACACGATTACTGGATTATCTGGGTATAATTTAAACGGGGTGGCAGGGCTCTGTTTTCTGATAGGTTCTGAAGTCCGCCCAGTCCATCTGATTGTATTGATAGTACTATGGGGAAATAGTGCCCTCCAGTGGATAACTGTATGTTGAAGCAATTATTAGTCTCATCTAGGGAAAAGGAAGCTGGCTCTTGTTTTTGTTAAAAAAAAAAAAAAAAAAATCCATAATGACTTTAATGTCCTGTCTGTCAGATGAAGCCTAATCTTTTTTGGCAGATACTTTATAAAAAGGTCTCAGCCTAGTGAGAAAGAGCTGTAACTTGAGAACAAATTAGTGTGAATGTTCTCAAATATGATATGCTTTCTAAAAATGCTTAGCTTCCAATCATTTTCATTTCTCATTAAATCCACAGGTAATTTGAAAGACAGTGTGTCAGATGGAATTATTATTGCCTACTATGTCTTATAATATATGAATTCTTATAGTTAGGAGCCATTTCCCTCCCCTAAATCAGAGGTTTGAATACAAGCCTCAATATTTCTTCCCTTTTCCAGCTGTTTCATCCTACCTGCCTCACTCCCCATCCACCCCCCACCCCCAACTTTTTCCCCTGGATTCTGATTTCCCCACTTGGTGGTGTTGATAGCACAATGCCTGGTACATACTACATGTTCCTTAAATATTTGTCAGTCTCAATATGGAAAGGGCTTTCCTGGTGGCTCAGCTGATAAAGAACCCACCTGCCAATACAGGAGATGCAAGAGACTCAGGTTCAGTCCTTGGGTCGGGAAGATCTCCTGGAGAAGGGAATGACTACCCACTCCAGTATTCTTGCCTGGAAAATTCCATGGACAGAGAAGCCTGGTGGACTACAGTCCACAGGGTCGCAGAGAGTCGGACACAACTGAGCATGCATGCACAATGTGGAAAAAGAAACAAGTTCTTAAAATTAGGTTTATTCTATGGAAAGAAATACTTCAAAAAGAAAAAAAAAACAGATGATCCCCATCATTCCTCCATTGCCTCCAGACAGAAGTCCTCTGTAATTTCTGGCCTCATGAACCACCACGAGGGGCTGAGAGACTCCTCTTGTCTGTCCTGGATCTCACACTGCATCACGGGGCACGAACAGACACATAAAACCCCTCATTCTCCTGCTCTGAGTATGGTTTCCCGACTCATTAGTTTCACTCTTGTTACGCTTTATTTGCTGTTGAATTTTGGTCCCTAAGTTGGCATCTTGTTACTAAATATTCAAAATAACATTCTTCTCCTGATAGAATCTTTAGTCTACCCACAGATTCTAAAAGACAAATTTGAATTTTCAACCCACTTGAAGCAATAATTTGAGTAAAAACGATTAAGTGCTAAAGGACCTATGAGAATGAATACATTAAAAGTACAGCAAAGACTTGCTATATAGCCTGAAGGAATAGACCTCACACATGTATCCTTGGCCACATAAGTCTCTGACAGACACTCAACACTGCATCCTTTTTCCAGTCTGTCTTTTTCTCAATCATTCCCTTTCTCATTCCTCAGGACACCTTTAATAGATCTGTATCGTCCTCCTTAAATTTCCTTCCTTCTTCCCTCACTCTCTCCATAGAAAAAAATAAAGACCTCTGGGAATAAAATATCTTTAAACACACCACACACACACACACACACAGAGGCACACATCGAGTCTCCTAAGAGCTCATTCATCTGTTTCCTTACTTCCTAGTTTCACACACATAGTAAGGGTTCTTTAAATATTGGTTACCTGATCCAATGTTAGCATTATTCATGTTTCAGCTATGAAATGTCCCTTTAGTTCTAGAAAGCCCCAGCACAGAGGAAGCTTCTCACTTGCCATTTCATTCTTGAGTGCTTACTTTCTCCAACCACTTATGGTGACCAATGAGCTTTTTCAATTTTTTTTTTAAGCCTATCTGCTCCTGTTTAATGAAGAGTCTTGTAAAATTAAAGAGATTCTACCCCAAACCTGTTATTGTAGCACAAATATGCATCATAACCCTTGAACAAGAAACATCATGCGGTTGAATGAGTCCACATTTGTGAAGTAACAGGTTAGAAATCTATGAGAGCTCAGATCACGAGATTGAAAGTTTTTCCAGGAGAGGCAAGATTTCTTCATCTTTGAATATTCTGTAGAGCTTGGATGGGTGCTTATCCATCCAAGACTATCCTTATCCTTGTCTTTACTTTCTTATTACATATTTTAAAATGTTAACCTTCTTTTTTAAAAGTAATCATAGGCATTTTGCAGAAGGAAGATACTTTCAGCCAACTTCTTGTTCCAGGTGACCCTTATGATCTCAGCCATGGTGATAATGGTTGATTTGCCATCACTGTTTTGTAGAAGACAGTTTATTTCTTGAACCAGCCTTTAAAGTGTATTATCTTTAAAAGTGTTTTATTGCCTACTCCATCCTCATAATTCATGGAGGGTTAAATATATCATGGGCAGAAACTAATAGGAAAAAGCTCTTATTTTAGCCAAAATTTGTACACGAGAAGGACTTAGGTACTGGAGCAGTTTGCTGCTGCTGTCACTGCTAAGTCGCTTCAGTTGTGTCCGACTCCGTGTGACCCCAGAGACGGCAACCCACCAGGCTTCCCCGTCCCTGGGATTCTCCAGGCAAGAACACTGGAGTGGGTTGCCATTTCCTGCTCCAATGCATGAAAGTGAAAAGTGAAAGGGAAGTCGCTCAGTCGTGTCCGACTCTTTGCGACCCCATGGACCGCAGCCTACCAGGCTCCTCCGTCCATGGGATTTTCCAGGCAAGAGTACTGGAGTGGGGTGCCGTTGCCTTCTCCGACTGGAGCAGTTTAGAATAGAGTAAGTAAATTTCCTTCCAGATGAATGGGTGAGAATTCAAGAATGCAAGTGATAAAGCCTCATGCATATGTAAGGTATGGGGACAGATTTTATGTATTTTGTGATTTGGGTAGATTGAGTCCAAGAGCTTGGTTGGTAAGTATTCTGGAAGAATGCACGCAGAGCTATGATTAGAGCAATTGGTTCCTCCATCAAATGTGAAATCCTTGAGAGCCATGCTCTCAGCAAATGTGTGAGTAATGCCCCCAAGATTTCTAATTTCTGTTTTAAAAACCCTTCCGTATATGACCTGTAGGGGGAGCACTGAAACAACAGTATACTTAGAGAGTGAAAATGTACTCCTCAGTGTATGACAGAAATTCCCAAGCAATATTCTGCAGCTATGCCCGTAAGATCAAGGTGGGGAGGGGAGCTCATGAAATCTTGACTATGGTGTCAATAAGGGTCTTTCCGAAAGACGTTTGTTATGGGTTATCCTGCCCTGAGGTGGGAGCATATGCCCAAGGTCAAATGGCATTAGAACGTCAAAAGCCTAAACATATTAATAATAAGTAAAATAATAAAACATGGCTTACACATGATTATATGACCCCACACATTATCATCCTTCAAAATACTACACTGTGTCATTTAGTGAACGAAGCTGTAGGGTTCTTAGGGTAAGGATGATGTCTTACACCATTAATGCTTGTATTGCTTATCAAGGTACCTGGGGCACATCAGATTTTAACAAGTGCTGACTCCCCCCTCTCAGGTGATGCAGATGGTAAAAATCTCCCTGCCAATGTGGGAGACGTAAGAGATGTGGGTTCCATCCCTAGTTGGGGAAGATCCCCTGGAGAAGGAGATGGCCGCCCACTCCAGTATTCTTGCCTGGGAAATGCCATGGACAGAGGAGCCTGGCGGGCTACAGTCCGTGTGGTTGCAGAATCAGACGCGAATAAGCACACACGCACGTGCGTGCTCTGCTGTGCCCCTCTCTCATCTCCACTCGCTGCTGGTGGCAGTAGCCGTGTGGTAGGCATGGTGATAGTCTGGAAGAAGGTGGTGGTAATAGTAGAACTGGGGCATTCTTGAAAAGGCAAAAATACCACATTTTAGAGTTGAGAGAAACCTCAGAACAGTGGTTCCCAAACATAATTTTACATCATATTCCCCTAAGGGCTTGCCAGGTAGCACTAGTGGTAAAAATCTGCCTCTCAATGCAGAGCACATAGAGACATGGGTCGGGAGGATCCCCTGGAGGAAGGTATGGCAAGGCACTCCAGTATTCTTGCCTGGAGAATTCCATGGAGGAGCCTTGCAGGCTACAGTCCCGAAGATCCCCTGGGAAAGGCAATGGCAACCCTCTCCAGTATTCTTGCCTGGAGAATCCCATGGACAGAGAAGCTGGCAGGCTACAGTCCATGGGGTCACAAAGAGTCGGACACAACTGAGTGACTGAGCATGCAGTGTGCACACGGAGCTGTTTATAATGAATATAAATCCAGAAATAACTCCTAGAAAAACTGTTGCTTACTCTCAGATACATTTTTCATTGGCCACATGGAAACCTGATTGCAGTTAAAAAAAAAAAAAAGTAATAATTTCTCTTAGAAGTTCTTTTGTGAAGTTTTCTTTTGTACTTCTTTATGATTAATTTTAATACATTATGTGTCATTTATGCTTAGAAGTTAAATATTCTGATTTTTTATCCTTATAACCCATTCTAAAATTGACATTTTATCTTATCATTATAATTAAAGTCTTTAATCACCTTTTCTCAAAAGTAATTCAGTTTTTTAATGTTCAGCAAAAACTCCTCTCCAGAAGGACTTTTGTATCAATAAGTGTCTGAGTATTTTAATCTTCTGAGAAAGGAAAAATTAAGACTAGGACCCAGAACTCAATATCATCCAGCATGGGGCCCTTACAAGTTTATGAGACAATTTCAAGTTTTCTTCTTTATTATATTGCTATCTGAAGCCTTTTGTATGATCAAATATGCAGCAATAAACATGTGGCATCTTTAACACTAGGTAAGAATTTTAATATATATATATATATTATTTCTACCAAAACCAATCCCATCCTGCCAATTCTTCCCCATGATCTTCCCTATATGTACCAAAATTTTGAAAAAATAAAAAATTGAAAAGAGGAAATGGAAATAGTAGGAAAGAACCTTATTTTTTTAATGCAAGCTATCCCACAATGACAACAGTAATAACAGTTAACATTATATTGAGTGTTTACTACATTCCAGGCACTGTTCCAAATGCTTTACGTGTGTAGCTCAAATACAAAACAGTCCTACAGTTATTACCGCTGTTTAACAGGAGGAACATGGCCCCAAGAAGTTTTGTCACTTGCTCAAGCTGGTCGTGGGAACCATAAAAAGAATATAGGTGATCTGGCTTCAGACTCCAAGCTGTCAACTGTTGTACATACAAATTTGAAGCCTGATTTTTGTGTTATAGTGTCTTGCTCACAACAGACACAACAAATAGACATTTGTTGTATTGAATTGGAATTTTGATGAAATGTTCCTGAATTCAATTGACCAAAATACAAGCAAAAAGATAGAGTAGACCTTTTTAAAAAGAAGTAGAAGGATGAGGAAGGGGAGAGGGAAGGGAGGAGGGGTAGTGGGTTGGGGAAGCAGGAGAAGCAAGAGGAGGAGGAAGGGTGGGGGCATCATTCCTTACTGGGCTTCAGCGTGGGTTCCCTGGACAATGTCTAAAAGTTATGTTGAAGACCACCTGTCTTCATGATCAGTCTCTGATATGAGTCTATATAAGAAGCAATACTATTTAATTATGATTTCCTTATTTAGGCTTAGACAGGTCCTAGAAGACCCTCCCTTAGCAAAGAGAGATAAACTCATTGAGTTTGCCTTCAACCAGAGTTTTGTTGGAGTCCTGAATGGTGAATCCATTCATCCTAGAACTTAACAGATAGTCCAGAAATAAAGTCATCATTTGCTCATCTGTCTCAGAGTCAGATGTTTAACCCTTTAATACTTAAAGTTTCAGGACAGTTGGTAAGGAAAACAATAAATAAATTAAGTATTGCTATGTTATTATTCTAAAAATAATCACTTTGTTCTGAATGTTTTCCATTCTTTCCCACAATTTTCTCTATTCTATTAAAATGGTATGTACCACAAGGACAATTGTCAGTTTATATAAACTCACCGAACTTGGCTGTTGTACATTTTTTTTTTTTTAACCAGTATTCAGTTCCCAAATCAAGAACTGGGGAATCTGAAAATATTTAGTGACAGAAGCATAAAAATGTAATACACTGAAAAGATTTAGATTTCCTGACTAAAATATAAAGGTTTCCCTAGATTTAGTGGGTAATTTTACTCCATTGTGCTTTATTTATTCTTAGTATAACTTGAGGGGATTGTTTTCAGGATAATGTCAGGATAATTGTTCAAAACTGAGCTATGGGCCAACCCAAGGGCATTCTCCTGGGAGCAGTTAAGCTAAAACATACAAAAGATCTCTCCTCTTATCAAAATTATCTCTTCTTAAAGATAAATGAGGAAAGGTTTGACATGAGATAAAGATAAAAGCAAAATAAATCAGTGACTAAATGTCTTATGTGATCTTAGGACATAGTTAGATGGCAAATACATTATGTCTCCCAGTCTCTTCATGCTGACTTTATAATGGGATAATATATAAGATGTCTTTTGTACACAGTTGACACCCTTCCTTTCTCAGAAAGATAGTGTTGACCTTGAGGCTGTGCAAAATGTTGGTAGATATGAGAAATCAATGTTTATCCAACTCATTAATTTTTTTCAATTTTTTATGTACTATACAAATAATATGTTCTTACTGCAGAAGTGATGAAAGCATATTTAAGCCAAAACAAAAGCACAGAAGTTATTTCATGGTCAGTTCCGCCACCAGAGGGAACCACCATTAACACTTTTTGTATATCTCTCTAGACTTGCATGCACACACATACACATCCTCACACACACCAGACCTCTAGTAATCGCTGGTAACTATGACAGCAGAGGTTGCATCAGGAATAAGAACAAGCATCAACCGTAGTTTTATCAGCAGCAGTATGAGTGTTAGCTACCAAAGGTGAGTTAGCAATATCAGTAACAAGAGAATCCATAACCACAGTGGTTGTAACTGCAGAGAAAGCTGTGGTGATTGTAGCAGCTGTCTTGGCAACAGAAATGGCATCAGTAGCAGCATAGTGGCATAATAATATTAATAATACCAGCTAAGAGTTACATAGCACTTACCATGTACTAAGCACTATTCTGTTTCACATAGACTGTCTCAATTAATTTCCACAACAAGCTGATGAAGTAAATGTGTTAGTTGTATCCCCATTTTTACAGATGAGGACACTGATGTACATTCCAGTTAGTAACCTGGCCAAGATCACACAGTCTTCATTTAATCTTAGCCAGAAGGCCGAGAAGCGATCAAGATCACCCAGTCTTAAGGGACAGAACCTGAATTTGATCCCCAGCCAGTCTAACCCCGTAACCCACTTTAACCACGATGCTGGTAGTAATAACATGAATTCTAAGATACAGTACGAGAAATATTTTACAATTTGCCTATATATTTACATAATGAATGGATGAATTTTGAGAATGATCCTGAAACTGGAAAAATAGAAGAGGAAGATATGAACTAACTTCCCCAAAAACATCTCTTTCAACTAAGAGATGATCATTTCTTACAATTTTCAAAGTAAAGTGTCTTTCAAAGATAATATATTTTGAAAACATTTCTACTCCCTTTTTCATTAGCCCTCAACAATCTGTCCCTATCCTTTTGGGTTCTTGTCTAACATTTTAGAGTCTCTGACTGCAATTTCTTAAAAATAGAAAGCAAATGAACCATACTGCCTAATTTGTTATATCCTCAGTTTATAGATGAGTCTCCATATTTTTAGATACATGGAGTATTTATGTTCAATAAGTATGTGTGAGTAAGTGAATAAAGCAATAAGAAATAAAATTTTAAAATACACACTAGAGGCAAATAGAACCTTATTGGACCAAACACATACAATTGCAGTAAGAATGCTATTTAATGCTGATGGCAACAGCAGTCAGGGGAATAAGAAAAACTTAAATACAAGCAGAAAAAGTGAATGACGTTGATGCTTTGGTTCTATATTGACTCTGTTTCACCTTCCATAATTGCAGATTTTGAACATTTAAGTTACAAATAATATTAATATTTAATCTGCATGTACACTTGGACTGTCCTTATAGAAAATATTTCCTCTGCTCCCTGAAAGCTATAAATATAAGTCAAGATAGAGTAAAAACTGAAAGAAAAATTGACTTTGGTGCATTAGTAAAATTTTGTCTTTTGTATGATGAGAAATATTTAATCTTGGGGAAAATATATGGCCCCTAACATAAGTTTTAATTTTTGTGTGCTTTTTAATGGTTTCAAGCTGCCAGAAATGGCAAAACTGGAAGTCAATGTACTTCAAATATAAAGTAACTTAAGAGAAAAAACAATCCCCTCAAAAGTTATTTTAGGACTTTTCTGCTCAGAGTTTCAAGCTGAAGTTTCAGTGATATGACTTGATTTAATTTCCAAGACTCTTATCTGTAGTTTATTCTTGTTACTGCAGTTGCTACTGGTTTTTAACTTTGTACACAGGAAACCAGTGCCAATCAATTTTGTTCCCAAGGTGACAGGAAGCCCTGGTTGGTCAGATGTTGATTGTGCTTGCTGTTCACGCTCCACCCATCATATTTTCTTCCCTTTTGGCTGAACTTAAGACAGATTAATCAGAGATCAACATCTGGCAGACAGTTTTGGTGTCTTCTCAGTGATTTGTGTGTTGACCTGCATGGTTAAAAAGTAAAAATCCAATGCATAAAACTTGCACACTCTAAAGAGAAATGCTGCCAAGAATCCCTTGTAAGGACTTGCATAGATGGCCCATCTTTTGGCTTTTTCATTGAAAATGTGAATTTTCTCAAGTAATGGAACATCTGCTAAATAAATATTTCACCTTTTTTGTGATGGTCAGCTGCTTACCTCACCCTATTGTAAATTCCAGAGATGAAATGTGGAACAGGGAACAAGGAAGGACTCAGAATGGTAAGCTTTTTAGCAGGTCTCCGCTGTTGGTGATCAACCACCTGCATCTTTTCTCCATAGTAAGTCCTGTTGCATATAAACATACCCCTTATCACTAAGTACACTGAAAGCAAATGTTGGTACCCAGAAGATGACAAATAACAGAACTCACAATTAGAAGCTAGGTGTAAAATCAAGCCCAATGACCTTCCCATCACTCAAAGCCTGTCTTCTTTGCAACTTCTTTCAAACTCACAGTTTATGATTCTATAAAAAGAAAAATTGTCAACTGTCTACTTGCTTTGCAAACTATTTTCTAGAAATCATTAAAGATGGTGATACTAAAATGGATGTCAGATGTTATCATGTCTAGTGATAGTAAAGATTTCCCATGAGAAATGTACAAGAAATCCTTTTTTTTGTTGTTGTTGTTCCTGTGCAGGAAAATGAAAGAAGGTAAAATGCAGGAAGGTGAGATTAAGATAAACCTAAAAAGGGCAGGTATGTTGGACCAGATAGGCATTTCCTGTTCCTAAAATGTCTTGTGTTCTTACACAGGAAGAGCATTCTTATCCACCCGAGGCATTTGCAAGTCCTAGGCACAAGACCTAAAAGTACCCTGGCTTGTGGTGGTAAGAAAGCAGGAAAGAAGTGGGTGGGAGAGGAAGTGTCCGTGGTAGGTCCATAACCAGGACAAGTCTCCCAAAAGGTAGAAATACATCCACGTCTCCTCTGAGAACAAATTCTGCTAGTTTGTTCTTTCCTAATACTTCCATACCAAAAATTGGATACTTTTAAAATTGGGGTTGATTCAGGCAATTGAGTCACCACAGAATTGGTAAGCCTGCCCGTTGCGAGTTCACTCCCCTTCCTAACCCTGCCACTTCACTGTCTTCCAGCTCTCCTCCCAAAGATTACTTTCCTGATGCATTAGCAGGAGGGGTTTTGATCCACTTGTTTTACTTTTTCACTAAAATATCTTCCTTCAAGAGGGTAGGTCTATGAAATAAAGTTGAAGGGCTGGAAATATTTTGCAGTGTTTTGAATCCTAACCATTTTGCAGAGCCATAATCCTGGTTTTTTACCAATAACCGAGTAGAAGGAAAACTCAAGAAATAGATAAAGTATTTTTAAGCACTTGCCAAGGTCCTGTAATAAAGCTGGTTTTTGTTGTTGTTTAGTTGGTAAGTCATGTCAACTCTTTGTGACCCCATAGACTGTGGCCTGCCAGGCTCCTCTGTCCTTGGGATTTTCCAGGCAAAAATACTTGAGTGGGTTGCCATTTCCTTCTCCAGGGGATCAAACCCAGGTCTCCTGCATTGGCAGGTGGATTTTTTTTCTTTAACCATTGAGCCACCAGGAAAGCCCTAGCTGGTAGAGACCCCTAATAGAATACTGTGGCAAACCTAAAATGCATTTGAAAAGCATTTGCAATTCTCTCCCCTCCCCCTCATATTAGTTCCCTTTTGATTTGCGTGACAGTCTAGTTGAACAGGAACAATCTGCTGTGTACCTGGTCTTCTTTCCATCTGCATTTCCATCAGCAGTGGAAAGGAGTGTGCCCAAGGGTGGGGACTGGCTGCGCACAATAGCGTCGGGTGCCCCTCCTCAGATGCTAGATCAGGATAGAGGAGTGTCTATTCCTGGGCAGCAGTGTCACCATGTACAATGCCAGCTGACTTTGACCATAATCAAAACTGTTCCCTTGGCTCTTTAGCATCATTTCTAACCTACTAAACTGGGAGCTTTAGGGCGTTTGGGTGTGTGGTGTAGTAAGAGCTTTTGTAAGGCATCCGAACAACAGAGATAGCGATGGGTAAATATCTGCAAATGCATTTCTTTGGGGAACTTATGGCAAGTGTGCTTTTCTGGATGATCCTGTTTACATAACACATGCGTTTTAAGTAATGAAACCTCTCTTGGCTTGCTTAGAATAGAAGTCTTATTGTGGAGTGACTCTCTGTATAGGCAAACCCTATCTAGTGAAGAATGCTGCCTGAGCTTTCATCTGAACCAAGATAGAAAAAATTGTTGTGGCAAAGGTAAGGGGGTGGGGGAAGTAAGATCACTTATTGGGTGCCTTTATATATAGGATAACATTTCATGGTCTAATGTTGCTGCTGCTACTGCTGCTAAGTCACTTCAGTCGTGTCCGACTCTGTGTGACCCCATAAACGGCAGCCCACCAGGCTCTCCCGTCCCTGGGATTCTCCAGGCAAAAACACTGGAGTGGGTTGCCATTTCCTTCTCCAATGCGTGAAAGTGAAGTCAATTTTTAAAATGTCCCAGAAGCTAGAAAAGCCTGCATATGGCTCTGTCATACCTCAGATTTGTTGAGCAGCTGCTACATACTATGTATGTACAGGATGCCTCTCAACCATGTAGTCATTTCCTTCTCATGACTGTCTTAGAGAGGTGGGTTTTATGGTCTCAGTTTTAACTGAAACATGTGAATGTGCATGCTAAGTCACTTCAGTCATGTTCCACTCTTTGTGACCCTATGTGCTGTAGCCCTCCAGGCTCCTCTGTCCATGGGATTCTCCAGACAAGAATACTGGAGTGCGTTGCCTTGCCCTCCTCCGGAGGATCTTCCTGAACTAGGGATCAAACCTGTGTCTCTTGCATCTCCTGAATTGGCATGCAGTTTCTTTACCACACGTGACACTTGGAAAGTCCTGAGATGCAGACACATAATACATGTCGTAGATCCCACAAGCTGCAGAAATGGGACTGAGCCCAGGTCTGTGCACCACCACCAAAGCTCACGCTCTTTTTTATCACCTACCTCCCCTGATGCTCCAGGTATCCCATAATTCTTCTGTTTTTGTCTTTTCTGTACTCATGGTTGGACTGTATTCAGTTTTGTTAGAGGAGAAATATAAACATTCTGAATTGTTTATTCCGCCCAGCCTTCATAAATGCATCCCACTTGGAGAAGAGCCGGTAGTGCCTCTTTCCACCCCTAGGTGGCACCTATGTGCCACCAACAGACAGAAGAACATTCTGGGTCAATAGCAGGTTGACCTGCTCTTGCTTTTGTTCAAAGGACATTTAAGCAGATCATTTCTCTGTCTTCAAAAATCCTGCTTGAGGAATATCTAGCATTTTTTATGCTTTTATTTTATTTTATTAAAGTATAGTTTATTTACAATATATGTTGCCATCTTAAGATTTAAAGCCAAATCAAATAAACAAGGAAAGGACCAGATCCTCTCTTTAGGATCATCCGATCCTAAAGCTTATGGTGTCTCAGCAGTCTTCCTTCCCAGAGGTACCTTATCACCTGCTGTAGAAGGCAGTCCCTGAATTTGTTCAGACAGCAGATGCACTGGATCGGGTTGCCCAGCTACAGTGTCCATGACCTTTAAAGGATTCTGGCTTGGAATTAACTGGGAGGGATTTTATTTCTTCTTCATTAGCAGCGATAAAGATGTCTGTTGTATGGAAGCAATAGAAGGTGGATGCCTGTGCCTTTGAATTTTCAATTTTGAAAAAGAGGATCTGTTGCTCTCTCACACGACCCATCCAACAAAACAGTAATGTGATTAAATCTGGGAGATTTTCATGATTCATTAGGATTTTCATTTAGAAGGGATTTCTGTGATAAAAGCACGATTTCACTGTAGAAATGATCTGCAGGAAAAGATGGGGGTGGGGAGCCTTGAGAAGTTTGCATCTGTGAACCCTGGATTCCCGTAATGCAACAGGCCTTATCGAGGGCAGTCCAGGAGTGAATTGGCAGTACATTAGAAAGCGTGATTATAAGAGGGAAAGCTGAACTGGCCTTCATGTCAGCTGTTTTCCTCCACAGGATACTGGGTGATTCCTGTCCTAACCAGATACTGATTACTTAAAGCTTAGCCCAAGAGTTCTTGTCAAAAATGATTTCCGTAGTGTATTTTGACTTGCTGAGGTCTGAAGAACTTTTGGAATTTGTTAGGTGTGGACCTGAACTCCAGGAACAGATTGTCTTAAGTGCCTCATTTTTATCTCATGACTGGTTTTCTGTCCTCATTTGACATGGAGAATTATCGGTAGAAAATGTATACATTGATAATTCAGACAAATTACAGTTAAAAAAAAGTTCAAAGGACTTCATATTTTTAAACAATATATCAAACAAATGCAAACTGCTTATAAATGTTTTAATCTACAAAATTATATATTCTTTTATTTCCCCATTATAATTGCATTTCTTACATTTCATAAATATTTCACAGCAGCAGCAGCATCATATTGAAATTCAAACTCAAATATTTAAATTGCTGAAGACTATTTTTAGAGTGAATAAATTTTCTTTTCATGAAGTACAAAGAATTAATGTGCCATCCAACTTTTCAAAATATTCTACCAAATATTCAACCCAAAATGGTAAGATACAAAAAGGGTGTATGTTTGTATATAAAGCAGTGGACCATTTGTCTTTTTTATATAACTCTTTCTTAGCAGTGTTAAGGCTTATAGTACTTTATAGTTCCAAATGTTCAACAGACAAGAATTCAAAATACTACAAATAATATAAATTCGAGTCAAAATAATAAATTTTCTAGAACTCATTCTCTTCTGAGTCAGATAATTTGTGGGACATTTCAAGTACTTATAGCTGTGTGGCATTTTTAAAGAGAAGATTTTATTTTTCATTTCTTAGCATGGATCCCTATTCATATCAGAAATCAAAAAGCATTATTACAAGTAAATCAAGTTTTATATTATTAGGTTATAAATTTTATATTACCATTATTACATTCTATAATTGTTTAGAATACCAGCAAAAGCAAATACTACTTTTTTCCCTTTAAAATCAATGAAAAACATTATGATAAGTACAAAAAACAATCTGTTTCTAGCCGGTCTTAAAATCTCCCAGTACTTAATTCTTATTTCCCTTCCCACATCTATAGATCTGACGTACACAGAAGAGGTCAATGGATGCAGCCAAGGAACAGAATTGGGTCAATTATGTTTCTGCCCTGGTAGTGTAGGAAGGCATTCTATATATGTAAGACATGTCCTATATTATAGTGTTTTTGTTCTGGGCTCTTGTAGTAACTTTGTGAGGACACCCTAAATGTCAGTATCTAATTTTTTTCATTAAACTACAAAAATTTGACAGTTAGAGCTATTTTTCAAATCTAATGGGCATCCTGTGTTTTCTTATTTGCTAAATCTGGTGACTCTATACCTTGTTATCCCCTTGCTAAGCATCTTTTAATAAGCAGACTCATTCATATGTTTCTTACCATCAGAAATGACCATTTTCAGAATAAAGTGTCACTGGTGTAGCTTAGACCATTTAACATGCTCAGATGACACAATTAGTTGGTATTTAAAGTCATTCTAGTCTTTTGCCATACTTGATCTACAGTAGACACATATTAGTTATACCTCTCATAATTGTTCCTACAAACACATTTGCATAAATAAACATATGGTTCAAGATTGTCCATTGTAATATTGTTATTAACAGCAAAAAAATTGGAGATAAATACCTATCATTAGATGTTCATCAATAAATCTATACCATTATATATTTATTATTTGTGAAAAACACATTGTTACTCTAGTTGGATAAGCTTTCTAATATATAATAAAAAATGGAAGAAAAATTGAAAAACTATATGGAACTTTATGATTCAATTTATTTTAAAAACCATATATGTGTTTATCTTTGTAAATGCATTGATAATTTCAGAAATTGTGTATAAGAACCTGAATAAGGAAGAGGTCTGAAAAGTAGATCCAAAAATTAGGAGATGGGAAGAACCAAGGAGGAAGGGACATTTTTTCTCTTTTCTTATTTGAAAACTTTACTGTAAGTACACATTAATTTTATTAATGTTTTAAAAATTAAAACAGATAAGTTATTGCTTTCTTTGAATTAATAGGTATGTAAAGCATAGATAGTCTGTGCGTGCTAAGTTGTTTCCGTCGTGTCTGATTCTGTGCAACCTCATGGACTACAGCCTGACAGACTCCTGTCCATGGGGATTCTCCTGGCAGGAATCTAATTCAACATAAAATGAATGTAAGTAAAACAGTGACCACATTATTTGAATAATAATGTAAGTAGCCACAGCCTTTAAGACCCAGAAAATAGCATTGAGTCTCTACCTAAGAATAACCAAGCAATGACAAAATAAATTTCAATCTATGCCGCATAGTGCTTGTGGCTCAAGAGGCTCAGTCGTGTCCAACTCTTTGAGACCCATGAACTGTAGCCCACCAGGCTCCTTTGTCCCTGGGTTTCTTCTGCAAAAATACTGGAATG
Source organism: Capricornis sumatraensis (assembly GCF_032405125.1). Lineage (NCBI taxonomy): Eukaryota > Metazoa > Chordata > Mammalia > Artiodactyla > Bovidae > Capricornis > Capricornis sumatraensis. Next base: position 87,396,418 of record NC_091072.1, read on the forward strand.
GGTCACCGTTTCCTCCTCCAGGGGATCTTCCCGACTCAGGGATCAAACCCATGTCTCTCATGTCTCCAGCATTGGCAAGTGGATTCTTTATCACTACTGCCACCTGCGAAGCCCCATGCCAAGTAGACATAGTTATAAGTTGACATCCCTCATGTGACTCTTGATATTACACTGGCTTCTTTATTAGGACATATTTCATTTACAGATATATACAATATTACAATATGAACACTTGTGAATATCAAACTTAGTTAATAAATCATTGTATTATAAATATCTAGGAATGCTGGTTGCTTTTAACTTATCTAATTCCTCTCTGTATCCCTCAAAGGCAATCAGTATTCTAGACTTGGTGTTTAATCATTCCTGTAGCGATTCTAATGCTTTTACTTAATATATATAAACCTCATATAAAGCATACTGTATAGTATATATTATAGATAATATGTAAATATATAAACAACATATAATATAATTTTGCATAGACTCCATCTGTAAAATGGTGCCAAAGTATATATTCTTTTGCTTTACTGCATCTCAAATACCTAAATGTGAGAACTAAAACTATAAATCTCCTAGAAGAAAATATAGGTGTAAGTCTTTGTTACCTTGGATTAAGCAATGATCTCTCAGTTATGACTCCAAAAACACAACAACCAAAGGAAAAAAAATATGTAGCTTGAACTTCATCGAAATAAAAATGTTGTGTCTCAAAGGAGACTTTATAAGTCAGGGTTCTCCACAGAAACAGAACCAATAGGGTGTGTGTGTGTGTGTGTGTGTGTGTGTGTGTGTGTACATATACATGTGGGCTTCCCAGGTGGTGCTCGTGGTAAAGAACTCACTTGACAATGCAGGACACATAAGAGATGTGAGTTTGATCCCTGGGTTGGGCAGATCCCAAGGTAACCAGATCCCCCTGGAGGAGGGCAAACCACTCTAGTACTCTTGCCTGGAGAATCCCGTGGACAGAGGCCCCTGGGGTCTCAAAGAGTCAGACACGACTGAAGCGACTTAGCACACAGGCATGCATACATACACATGTATTTATATAAAGAGACTTATTCTAAAGATTTGGCTCATGTGATTATAGAGCTGGCAAGTCCCTAGACCTATGGGGTGAGCTGGCACACTGCAGACCCAGAGAGCTGACATAGTTCCAGTGTGTAGGCTGGCAGATTTGCAACCCAGGAAGTGTCAGGGTTTCAGTTCAAGTTTGCAGGCAGGAAAACATTGATGTTCTAGTACAAGGGCTGTCAGACAAGAAGAATTCTCTATTAACTGGAGAAGATAACCTGTTTGTTTTATTCATACCTTCAGTTGATTAGATAAGGCCCACTTATATTATGGACTTCCCTGGTGGCTCAGATGGTAAAGCATCTGTCTACAATGTGGGAGACCTGGGTTCGAGCCCTGGTTTGGGAAGATCCCCTGGAGAAGGAAATGGCAATCCACTCCAGTACTATTGCCTGGAAATTCCATGGACAGAGAAGCCTGGTAGGTTACAGTCTATGGGGTTGCAAAGAGTCGGACACGACTGAGCGACTTCACTTTCACTTTAACTTTACATTATGGATGGCTATTTGCTTTACTCAGTCAACTGATTTAAATGTTAGTCTTACCCTAGAACACTTAAAATGGTGATTGACCAAATATCTGGACATTCCCTGGCACAGTCGAGCTGACACATGAAATTAACCAGTGCAGATACTGTCATACAAGTGAAAAAACAATTCAAACAATAGAAAATATTTGCAAATCATATATCTGATAAGGGGCTCATATCTAAAATACATAAACAACTTTTCAACCCAACTCTAAAAAAAAATCCAATTTAAAAATGGGCAAAGGATTTGAATAGACTTTTCTCCCTAGAAGATATGCAAATCACCAATAAGCACATAAGTAGATACTCAGTATCATTAGTCTTATGCTGTTAAAACCAAATGAGAGACCACTACATACCCACTTCAGTTCAGTTCAGTTGCTCAATTGTGTCTGACTCTTTGCAACCGACCCCATGAACCTCCAGGCCTCCCTGTCATCACCAATTCCTGGAGTCTACCCCAAATCATGTCCATTGAGTTGATGATGCCATAAAACCATCTGATCCTCTGTCGTCCCCTTCTCCTCCTGCCCGCAATCTTTCCCAGCATCAGGGTCTTTTCAAATGAGTCAGGTGGCCAAAGTATTGGAATTTCAGCTTCAACATCAGTCCTTCCAATGGATACCCAGGACTGATCTCCTTTGGGATGGACTGGTTGGATCTCTTTGCAGTCCAAGGGACTTTCAAGAGTCTTCTCCAACACCACAGTTCAAAAGCATCAATTCTTTTGGTGCTCAGCTTTCTTTATAGTCCAGCTCTCACATCCATACATGACTACTGGAAAACCCATAGCCTTGACTAGACGGACCTTTGTTGACAAAGTAATGTCTCTGCTTTTGAATATGCTGTCTAGGTTGGTCATAACTTTCCTTTCAAGGAGTAAGCATCTTTTAATGTCATGGCTGTGGTCACCATCTGCAGTGATTTTGGAGCCCCCAAAATAAAGTTAGCCACTGTTTCCACTGTTTCCCCATCTATTTCCCATGAAATGATGGGACTGGATACCATGATCTTCGTTTTCTGAATGTTGAGCTTTAAGCCAACTTTTTCTTGGCTTTCTCTCCTCTTTCACTTTCATCAAGAGGCTCTTTAGTTCTTCTTCACTTTGTGCCATATGGGTGGTGTCATCTGCATATCTGAGGTTATTGATATTTCTTCCATCAAACTTGACTCCAGTTTGTGCTTCCTCCAGCCCAGCCTTTCTCATTATGTACTCTGCATATAAGTTAAATAAGCAGGGTGACAATATTCAGCCTTGACGTACTCCTTTTCCTATTTGGAACCAGTCTGTTGTTCCATGTCCAGTTCTAACTGTTGCTAACATACCCACTAGGATGGGTTTAATCAAAACTATAAACAGTAACAAGTATTGGAAAGAATGTGGGCAAATTAGAACTCTCATATATTGCTGGTGGAAATGTAAAATGATGCAGCCACTTTGGAAAAACATTTGACAGTTTCTCAGAAAGTTAAACCTAGAGTTACCATATGACCAAGAAATGCCACTCCTACATATATACCCAGGAGAAATGAAAACATATGGCCACACACCAAAAAAAAATTTGAATGTGCTTAGCAGAATTGTCCAAAATAGCCAGAAGTGGAAACTATCCAAATGTCCATCAACTGATAAATAAATAAATGCCATGTAGCCATACTATAGAATATACTGTGCCCTAAAAAGTAATGAAGTACTGATCAGTTCAGTTCAGTTCAGTCGCTCAGTCGTGTCGGACTCTTTGCAACCCCATGAATCGCAGCACACCAGGCCTCCCTGTCCATCACCAACTTCCGGAGTTCACTCAGACTCACGCTCATCGAGTTGGTGATGCCGTCCAGCCATCTCCTCCTCTGTCGTCCCCTTCTCCTCCTGCCCCCAATCCCTCCCAGAATCAGAGTCATCTCCAATGAGTCAACTCTTCTCATGAGGTGGCCAAAGTACTGGAGTTTCAGCTTTAGCATCATTCCCTCAAAAGAAATCCCAGGGCTGATCTCCTTCAGAATGGACTGGTTGGATGATAGTTTACTATCAATACAGCATGGATGAACCCCGAAAACATTTTGCTAAGTGAAAAAAGTCAGATTCAAAAGTCCATATGTTTTATGATTCCATTTATAAGAAATGTCCAAAATAGGCCAATTTCATAGACACAGAAAGTAGATTAGTGGTTTCCAGGGACTTTGGAAAAGGAGGAATGGGGGGTACCTGCTAGTGCATAGAGGTCCTTTTGTGGCTGAGGAAAACATTATACACTTGACCATTGAACAGCACAGATTTCAATTGCACAGGTCCACTTACACATGGATTTTATTTTCAATAAATACACGGATTCTCCTGTGTTGTTCAAGGGACAGCTGAAAAATTGATTATTGTGCTATTTACACAACACACAAACTACACTAAAAACTACTGAACTGTGCACTAAACAAGTGAGCTTTCATACTTGAAGTTTGTAAAGTATACCTCAATAAAAAAGGAGAAAATATATAACTTTAATTTTATATCAAAGTGTTGGTTATTTCTAGAAAATTAGTTGGATGGTGCTTCTGACATTTTTTCACTTTATTTGAATTGGTTGAAATGTGCTAATTTAGAACATTTTTATTTATGGAAAAGGAAAGGGATGTATTTCCTACCACAAGTATAAAAGTATCCTTTACATGACAAATTTCAGTTCACTCTTAAAAATGTGTATGGCGTTTTGCATTCCAGAAACATTTATTCTTTACCAGTCCATCTGCTCCTCGAACACCATAAAGATAATAAAGCACAGCACCCAAAGAACTCTTTGCTTCATCTGATATGCATGGTCTCTCTTCCTGGGTGAATGGCTATTCTGTTTTAAAGCTCTTGCACTTACTCCATCTGACAGTAGATAAGAGAAGGCCCAGAAATAAAAATGAATTATTATGAGTGGCATCAGATCAACAAACCCCAGTTACCTGAGGGAGAAAGGCTTATTTTAAGTTTTAGCAACATGGTTCAATCACTGTTTTTTAGTCGCTCAGTCGTGTTTGACTCTCTGCGATCCCGTGGTCTGTAGCACGCCAGGCTTCCCTGGCCTTCACCAAATCCCAGAGCCTGCTCATACTCATGTCCATTGAGTCAGTGATGCCATCCAAACATCTCATCCTCTGTCATTCCCTTCTCTTCCTGCCTTCAGTCTTTCCTAGCATCGGGGTCTTTTCCAGTGAGTCAGTTCTTCACATCAGTTGGCCAAAGTATTGGCACTTCAGCTTCAGCATCAGTCCTTCCAGTGAATATTCAGCGCTGATTTCCTTTAAGATTGACTGGTTTGATCTCCTTGCTGTCCAAGGGACTCTCAAGAGTCTTCTCTAGCACCACAGTTCAAAAGTATTAATTCTTTGGCTCTCAGCCTTCTTTATGGTCCAGCTCTCACATCCATACATGACTACTGGTAAAACCACAGCTTTGACTAGACAGGCCTTTGTCAGCGAAGTAATGTCTCTGCTTGTAAATAGGCTCTAGGTTTGTCATAACTTTTCTTCCAAGGAGCCAGCATCTTTTAATTTCATGGCTGCAGTCACAATCTGCAGTGATTTTGGAGCCCCCCCAAAATAAGGTCTGTCACTGTTTCCATTGTTCCCCATCTATTTGCCATGAAGTGATGGGACCGGATGCCATGATCTTCATTTTTTGAGTGTCGAGTTTTAAGTCAGCTTTTTCACTCTCCTTTTTCACTTTCACCAAAAGGCTTTTCAGTTCCTCTTTGCCTTCTGCCATAAGGGTGGTGTCATCTACATATCTGAGATTATTGGTATTTCTCCCAGCAATCTTAATTCCAGCTTGTGCTTCATCCAGTCCAGCATTTTGCATGATGTAGTCTACATATAAGTTAAATAAGCAAGGTCACAATATACAGCCTTGACAGACTCCTTTCCCCAGTTTGGAACCAGTCCATTGTTCCATGTCTGGTTCTAACTGTTTGTTCTTGACCTGCATATAGATTTCTCAGGAGGCAGGTAAGGTGGTCTGGTATTTCCATCTCTTTAAGAATTTTCCACAGTTTGTTGTGATCCACACAGTCAAAGGCTTTGGTGTAGTCAAAAAGCAGAAGTAGATGTTTTTCTGGAATTCTCTTGCTTTTTCTATGATCCAACAGGTGTTGGCAATTTGATCTCTGGGTCCTCTTCCTTCTCTAAATCCAGTTTGAACATCTCAGTTCACATACTGTTGAAGCTTAGCTTGGAGAATTTTGAGCATTACTTTGCTAGCATGTGAAATGAGTGCAAATTGTGCGGTAGTTTACACATTCTTTGGCATTGCCCTTCTTTGGGATTGAAATGAAAACTCACCTTTTCCAGTCCTGTGACCACTGCTGAGTTTTCCAAATTTGCTGGCATATTGAGTGCAGCACTTTTTCAGTATCCTCTTTTAAGATTTTAAATAGCTCAGCTGGTATTCCATCACCTCCACTAGCTTTGTTCATATTGATGAACAGAGGCCCACTTGACTTCACACTCAAGATGTCTAGCTTTAGGTGAGTGATCACACCATCATGGTTATCTGGGTCATTAAAGTCTTTTTTTGTATAGTTTTTTATTGAGCAACTAGCAACACTGTTCAATAATTTATTTTATTTTTGGAGGGTTTTTTTTTTAGATCTTTTTTTTTGATATGGACCATTTTTAAAGTCTTTATCGAATTTGTTAAAATGCTTGTTTATGTTCTAGTTTTTTGGCCATGAGGCCTGCAGGATCTTAGCTCCCTGACCAGGGATCGAACCTCCACCCCCAGCATGGGAAGGCCAAGTCTTAACTGCTGGATCACCAGGGAAATCCCAGTTCAATAATTTATATTTAAACATCTATCCTTATACTAGGCATGACTGATACCATAATTGTGTATTTACATTGGCAAGAATGAGATCATCGTGATCAAGTGCCACTCCTCTTCATTTCTCACTAACACAATGCTTCCAGGTAATTGAGGTGTTCCTTCCACCTGAGAAATGGTGACACTTTAGATACAGTCCATGGCCCCAGAGTAACCCTGCAAAGTCATTTACTCTTCTCTGGCCAAGAGGAAACAACTCCCTACTCCTAAATTCCAAGGTGAAAGGCCAGTGATTTTAGATGGCCACCGTCATCCTGGTTTATTCCTAGAACATTTGAACTGACCAAAGCCCATGACTGCATTGCTGGGTGGTGCACTTTTAAATGAACCCTGAACAAACACAGGAATGTATATTTAAATAAATTACTGTTCCTGGGTAAACATTTGGGGAAGCTCTGGAGGCAGTAGATTTTCATAATTTTGACTGAGTTCACTTTAGGTAAAAAGAGAGCATAATGGGCTCCAGTGAATGGTTTAAAACATCTGCTTCTTACATCAAGTAACTGAGAAGGACTCTGGAAGCTTTCAGATAGGCTTTAAATTTAATTACTTTTTCAATATATCTAATTCCTTCCATTAAACGTGGAGCTTTTCTTTGTGAAATTTCAATTTTACAAATGTTCTCCTCCAGTGATTAAAAAGAATTTCAAGGGTTTGGTATAAAGTAATGTGTTCTTAAAAATAAGTAAATGTTTTCTGCCCCTAAAACTTCCTATGTATGATACTATTCCATAACAGACAGAAAAATATTTGAATATTCTATGTAACTTTCTTTCCTGAGATGTACTATCAACATTCACTCTAGGGGACTTCCACGGTGGCTCAGTGGTAAGGAATTTGCCTGCCAGTGCAGGAGATGTGGGTTCGATCCCTGGTCCAGGAAGATCCCACATGCCACTGTGCAACTAAGCCCGTGTGCCACAACTGCTGAGCCCGTGTGCCACAGCTACTGAGGCTGTGTGCCACAACTGCTGAGCCCGTGTGCCACAGCTACTGAGGCTGTGTGCCACAGCTGCTGAGCCCGTGTGCCACAGCTACTAAAGCGCAAGTGCCCTAGAGCCCATGGTCCACAACAAGAGAAGCCAGTAAGCTGCGCCTAGAGAGCAGGCCCCACTCCCGCAGCTAGAGAAGAGCCGTGCAGCAGTAAAGACCCAGAACAGCCAAAAGTAAAATAAACTAATTAATTTTTTTAATTAAAAAAAAAAGCATTCACTCTAGCTGCAGTCAGAGGTGAAAATACAGTCTTACTACATTTTTGCAGTTCTCTTACATACAGACTTAGCAGTGTCAGATACGTTGGTTTATAGTTTTATTTCATAGTGTACCACTGAGGTATAAAATTATGGCTTCATGGCTGGTTAGAAGTGAAAAAGTAGTCTTAAACTAGAAAACAGCCAATTTCCATCAGGATTGTAGAGTTTGGTTTTTAAAACTTAGGTTGAACCCCCAGATGTTGTTTAAAAAAAAAAGCTGAAGATACTGAGAAGTTATGTATATATATTTTTTGATGATTGGCATTTCAGCTGGGCTGTATGGATCACTGTAATCATGTGTGTCATTTGAGATCTTGAAAGTAATTGAATGTATTTAATTCAGTTGTAATGTTCATTACTGAAAGAGTTCTTTGGTAATTGGTTGCTTTAAAGTGACACAGAGTTATTAATTGTACTATGTTACTTAGAAACCATCATTGTGTGAGTGTGTTGTGTGTGTATGTTTTTGTACATAAATCTGCTAAAATTCAAAGAAAGATATTTCATTTCAAAAAGGATGGTTTATTCATTGAGGCTTATTAATGTTTCCTCAGCATCATCTTTTCTTAATGTATGAGCTTGGAAAAACTAAACTTCAGGACTAAAATTAGAGCTACCATCATTTTGTTCTTTTGTTAAAAGGGAAACAGCCTCCTCACCATGAGTGACAGTCAAAACAATAACAAATGCCAAAAAAAGAGTAAAAAAATTAATCATACTTGGATACAAGACAAAGCACTACTTTTTTTTTTCTCTTCTACCAACAGAATCACCATAGCACATTAGGATATTAATGCTCAGACTTCACTGATATTCATTAAGACTCAAACTAAATACCTACTGTAATGTTTACTGTGCCTAGATAAGCTTGGCTTCTCCATTCTAAATTTTCAAATTCCTGTCTAACATCATTCCCCACCTCCTTTGTTTTCAGGGAGTTGGAAAAGCTAGCAGAGCACAGTGACTACACATAGCATTACCCTCACCAATTCCCTTGCAACTAGTTATGCATGCATATGACAAACATGCTGCTTTCCACGTGTTTAAGACTAGACACAGAGGGAAGAGTAAAGTCAAATTCTTTGCCCTCAAGGAATTCACACTTTAGGGTAAATCCTTTCTAGTGAATATAATATTACTGAGACATTTTGGGGGAAAAAATTGTTAAGAGGATTCCAAGGATAGAGACCATAGCATTTGGGCAACTGGATCTGAAAGAGCTGGGGCAAACCCATTTCAGGCATAGAAAGCAGCGTGGTAGGTTGATTGACCTGCCTGGAGCACAGATCTAGATAAGGATGCGAGAGGAGATGAGGCTGGGGAAACACACTGGGAATAAATGAGAAAGCATTTTATGTCCAAGGGCAGCTATGTGTGGGTTTTATTATCATATTTCCAGTGTGTCAAACATCATTTTGATGAAATCCGGAAGAAAATGTATTGGACTAGGAGATTTTAGTTAGGAAAGTTTGCTAGGAATCTACTACATAGATCAGAGCAAGATATGAAGAGGGTCTGAGCTAATTCAATGTCAGTGAGCGTGAGTCAGTCTTCACGCTTCTTCCATGTCCCTTCTATCCAGTGATTTATCCAAACTCAGAGATTTTGAGTTAGTTTTTAAGACTTCTTGACCTAAAAAACAATCATGAAGTGAAGTGAAAGTTGCTCAGTCATGTCCAACTCTTTGTGACCCCATGGACTGTATAGTCTATGGGCTTCTCTAGGCCAAAATACTGGAGTGAGTAGCCATTCCCTTCTCCAGGAGATCTTCCCAACCCAGGGATCGAACCCAGGTCTCCCACCTTGCAAGTGGATTCTTTACCAGCTGAGCCACCAAGGAAGCCCTGGAAATACACAAACATTAGATTTAAAGATGTTCATTTGCAATCCAGTCTATAATGGTGAAAAACTGAAAACAACTTCTTGTCCAAAAACAAGGTATTGGTTAGAGAGAGAAAAGTCACTCAGTCATGTCTGACTCTTTGCAGCCCCATGGACTGTAGCCTACCAGGCTCCTCCGTCCATGGGATTTTTCAGGCAAGAGTACTGAAGTGGGTTGCCATTTCCTTCTCCAAGGAATCTTCCCGACCCAGGGATTGAACCCAGGACTCCCACATTGTAGGCAGATACTTTACCGTCTGAGCCACCAGGGAAGCCTCTGGTATTGGTTAAGTAAACTATGATACATCCATCCAGTGGAGTACTACGGAATCTTTGCAATTAGTGTTCAAGTAAATTTGAAGACACAGGACATTCAAAATATGTTTAGTTAAATAAAAAGCAAGTCATAATGAATATGTAGACCAAAAAATCTAGACTTTTTCATGCATGTTACATGTATAAAACTTAAAGGACAGATACTTCAAATGTTATTAACAATTACTCTTAGTGTTGGTATTATAGGATAGTTTTCCTTTTGTTGTTTATATTGTTCATTTTTATAGTGATGATGCATTATTTTTGAATCTGAAAAAAGTTATTAATTTTAATTTTAAGGATAGGAGGTAAGAATTTTAAGGGCTTGCAGCATGAAAAATGGTCCCAACTTAGGTGACCACTGACTTTGCATATGTAATGCTGCTACTGACTCTCCATCACTAACCAGCTTCCTGAGTTAACCTTCTTCAAACGTGTATCAGTGTATGTCGTTTACTCCCAGGCAGTCATGACATGGACTGCAATAAGAATTCCCATGTTACCATTATTAACTATTATAGTCATTCATATATTATGTGCCAGTTAGTAGGCTAGAAATGTTTGCATATTTTTGCTTCTTTACCTTTTATCTTGTGAACCAATCCCATGTGTTTTATTATTATCCCCATTTGCAAATGAAGGAGTCTGAGGCTGAAAAAGCTTAAGTGAACTGCAGAACACTGATTGAAACTCAGATTCCAAGGTCAGTGCTCAAAGAACAATGTAACAAGTTCAATTTATTTTTTTTACTGATTGTTTTGATTTTTACTTTTTATAATAAACAAGGGCATAGTAAACTTTGCCTCATGCTGTACGTATGTAAAAGGTCAGATATCATTGTATGAATTAAAAATATTTAATCCCTCAAAAAGAACAAGAATGTTCTACCTAGTGAAATAGGTGCTTTCAAGTAGGGAATTCAATCATTTCTCACACCAAAAAATATTCTCTACATTATAAAGATTTTTCTTCTTACTTCAGAGCAAAATTGATTTGTCATCTTCCTGGGTCTGGTGTCTTTCATACTTAACACATGTCTTTCCTTTGGGGAATTTTATTATAGATGGTCGCAATACCTAATCATTCATTTCAGCTTGTAGATATTAGTAATACTGTATTTATGTCACCATTTAATTTTCCAAGAGCTCTGAATTTAATTCACAGTTTAAATTGGGTCGGGAAGATCCCCTAGAGAAGGAAATGGCAACCCACTCCAGTATTCTTGCCTGGAGAATCCCATGGACAGAGGAGCCTGGTGGGCTACAGTCTATGGGGTCGCAGAGTCAGACACAACTAAGTGACTTCACTTTCATTTTAAATTAGCATTAAAATTAAAATTAGCATCCATATCCTCTATTGTTTTCAATTGCCTTCGTGATCCGGGATAAGGGTTAGCACTATATATAATTTACTTGAAGGTAAAGAAATGGAGGGAAACAGCAAACTATTCATTTACTATCATAACCTGTGGAACTTAAAAATCATAGAATCTGAAGTTTCAGAGAACTGTGGAGGCCAGGCAATCTAAAGGAATTCTATTTCTTTATTTCCATGTTTTTCCTTTGTTATTCAAATGAGTTAAAACTTCTTTTTCTTTCATTTTTATTAGAAATCTTCTTGAAAACTAAATATGTGGACAAATTTGATGAGCAAAGTAAACTAAGAAAAATCAAGTTGGTGGTCATGGATCTTAAGATCACCTTTATAATCAAGCACTTCCCTGGTGGCTCAGAGGTTAAAGCATCTGCCTCCAATGCGGGAGACCTGGGTTCAATCCCTGGGTTGGGAAGATCCCCTGGAGAAGGAAATGGCAACCCACTCCAGTATTGTTGCCTGGAGAATCCCATGGACTGAGGAGCCTGGTGGGCTGCAGTCCACAGAGTCACAGTCAGACTCGACTGAGTGACTTTACTTAGTTACTTACAATCAAGCATAGTTTATTTGTGATCACTGTGATTATAACACACGATGAACAGGTTGGCCTGAAGGTCTCAGACTCAGATTTGGAGAAGACTTCAGTGTTCAACTTCTTGCTTCTCACCAAGTTGAATTAGATGTGTATACTGATAAAGACAGCTCTGAAAAAATCTTGCTTATTTTTGACAGAACCAAGAAAAAAAATAAGATTGAGAAAGCTCTCAAAGAGCTGTTTGCCTTCATTCTGTACGAAGTTCTTATAATCTTTTGATGCATATTTTTCCGTTCCCATTTCAAGTACTTTGAGATAAGCAGCTGCCACCATTTCCCACTGAAACATAATTTCATAATCTAGTAGTTTCAGAAGTACATCCTCCTGGACTCCAGGCAAAAGGATCACTGTCTCTTTTTGTTCTCTTACTCCCATTTCCATTCTTTACTGGGTGTGAAATGAGAGGCCATGCTGGAAGTCTAGTGTTCTTGGTGGTCGCAATACTGCAAAAAGAGCAGCCATATGTGAGGGCTAGAGTATGGTCACAATATGGGAAACTGCCTTTTCTGCCTAAATCCAGCTTCTAAAACCCAGCCGATTGCCCCAACTACCAGGGAAATAAATGCCTCACTTCTGAGTTAGTCCAACATTCAACTTCTTGTATTTTTAGCTTGCATTTTCTTTTCACCTCTTGGTCTTGAGGAGCAGCAAGGCAAAAATTGAAAAATCTCAACAGAGTTGTTTATATTCTCTTGTTGAAATGAATGTGTAGCTCTGGTCCATAATATTTATACAAGTTTTCCTTTTTACTTAATTGTAATTAACATGCTGTTTATTGCATTCCTTTTACCTTTCCTTAAGAATTTGCTTTTTCCTTCAATTGTTTGCATCGGTATCTTTTGAATTTCCTCCCTCTTATTTATTTTTTGGCATAAATAAAAATTGGTGCTACAGTGGGAGCTTGATAACGCTTTTTATTATGTTCCCTTTTGTCCAAGAGCAATCATGAGACATAAAAAAGGTCTAAACAGTTTGTCCAGAGTTATGTTACAAAAAAAGAGACAAAGTTTTTAATAAGACTTTGTGTTCTTAGTTTTCCGCATCAGTTTTTATTAAAGGGCCAGATTTCCTTCAGTTATTTCTGTTGATTCTGCTGATTTTTTTCTCTAAATCTTTTAGACTTTTTTCCTGCCCCTTAATTTAAATTTTCTCTTAATTTCTTATATCTGTTTTGTCTTCTTTTTGAAATGTCTTTCTGATTCTGGCCTCATGTCTTACCATTTGGCTTATGGATCCGAGACATGACTAAGAAATGTACACATTTTTAAGTTGATTCTACTGATTTTATTTCCTAATTGCTCTATATTTCAGTTGACCTAAATATTGTTTATTCCTCAAAAATAAGAGTTAACCAAAGTGGAGATTTTTCCAAGCTCATGACATCCTCTGGCAGTATTTTATGGCCAGGGTACAAGAGCCCTCACGATAAGGCCTGTGTTTTGTGGAAAGTGTTTTCTATCAGGTCAACAGCCTGTGCCATTTTGACTCCATAGTTAAACTTTGAGACATGTCTAAGATGTTGAGGTAAAATGCTCTGGAACTGCCTAGGGTTCAGGGGAAATGGATTTGCCATAATAAAATGAAAAAAAGAAAAAGGTTATCAAGAAGGATGTATTTTGCTTTAGTGACGAAGTATAGATTCTATCCGTTGGTTTCAAAATGTTAAAGTTAATCTCAGTAAAACAATTTTTGAGTTTTTGTAGTGATCTCTTAAAACAAATCCCTTAGAGAAGTATTAGAAGGTGAGCGTTATATAGAACTTTATTCATTACGACCCAAATTAAACACTGGCCAAGCATCTCTTTTTATAAGCAGTTTACTTAAACTATCTGATTAACTCTTATAATAATCCTCTGAAGTTGGTACACTGAATTATTTATTTCACAAAAGAGAAGGAAATTGAGATGTACAAAGTCTAGCCAGACCAGAAGTCCATCACAGGCTCATGGGAGAGGCAGGATTTGAGCCCAGACAAGCATGACTGTAAAGACTGAATTTGTGACTTGAAAATTATACTGTTTCCACATTATACTTCAATAATCCTATCTTTGGGCTTCCCCCAGTGGTTCAGTAGTAAAGAATCCACCAGCAATGCAAGAGCCATAGGACATGTGGGTTTGATCCCAGGTCAGGAAGATCCCCTGGAGGAAGGCAAGGCAACGCACTCCAGTATTTTTGCCAGGAGAATCCCATGGACAGAGGAGTCTGGCTGGCTATAGTCCATAAGGTCGCAAAGAGTCAAACACCACTAAAGTGACTTAGCAGCATCAATCCTGACTTTACTACCAGCAACTGACCCCAACTCTACATAGGGCACTGCACAGACTAACACAAAGTGCCCGCCTTATCTTGCTTTTGTGTGGCAAAGCAGAAAGTGCTTGGGTTCTATGTTCTAACATGGGTTGAATCTTTAGTCTGCTATCGTGTTCCTATTAGTTATTTCTTCACCTATCAAATGAGGGAAAATAAGACCTCAGAGAGCTGCTCTAAAAGTTGAGGTATCATATGTGAAAATGCTTAGAACAGTGCTTGGCAAGTAGTAGATGTTTAAGAAATAGTATTTGTTTCCTTTCTTCCTTCCCTTGCCAAACAAAAGTCATTCTTCCTGACCAAGTCAGTTTGTATGAAAATGCTTTCTTGGCTCTCAGTTTATCACAGAATCTGTACAAAAAATTTTTTAATTTATTTATTTTTAATAGAAGGATAATTGGTTCACAATATTGTGTTGGTTTCTGCCATACATCAACATGAATCAGCCGCAGTATACAAATTTTGCACCTTAGATCAAAAGGACGTAAAACAAGGATCCCAAAGACGTTTAATCCTCCACGTTTGGGCAGAGAAGCCAAAATAGAAGCTGATATAACTCGATGCTCTGAATTCTCTCTTTCCTGGATTCGGGCAGTCTTTTTATACCCTTGTTTCTGTGACTCTTGCTTCTCTCCCAGCTCTCCTACATGACCCTGCCCCCCAGTTCCAAAATACATCTTACACAGCAGAGCTCTAGTTCAGACTGCTGATATGTGATTTCTCAAAGATGCCTTATCATTTCCTGCTCCCACACTTTTGTTTTCCTGCCAGACTCTGTCTCTGAAATAACTGTCTACTCAAAATTTATCTTTTATCTTCAAGACCCAACTCAATTCATTCTCGTTCATACATCTGCTCTGATCACTCTTGTTGGAAGAGACCTTGCTTTCTACTAAACCATTATCTAATAGCACTGAGTGTTCCTCAGTTGGCAGGTTGCAGACACTTCTGTGTTTTAGGGATGAAAATGGACTGAACAGAATAGTGGTTTTAAATGGCGTCTGATCAGAAGTCCCTTAAGCCACCTCTCCCAGCTCCTTACTCAAATATCTGTGTAACCAGCAAAGTCAAATTCTTACAAATATAGTAAAATCTAAGGCCAATAGGCAAACTATTATCAGAATTAGGAATTTCTGCAATCTAAAGGCCAAAAGAACTGCACTGAGAAACTTTAAAACCACTTTCCCACTAAAAATAGATTAAAATTCTTGGCCTGAATGTAGAACCACCCTTTGCTCCCTCTCAACTACTTATCTCCTACTCAGAAACACAGGAGCTCTGTCAGTCACCACTGACAGGCACCTAAAAGGCAAACCTGGTGGGAGCAACCATCATTTTATGGGGTGGCCATTATGCTATCCCCTAATCCCTAATACAATGATTCAGAAGAGTTAAAAATAATAACAGGAACTAGAAAAGTTTTCTTAGGAACGTGCTCAGAAAAGGCAGGTAGTCAATATTAAATTTTGAAGCCGGATGTAGGGGTTGGGGGAGTGTGAATTGGATCAGTTCAGTTCAGTCCCTCAGTCGTGTCCAACTCTTTGCAACCCCATGGACTACAGCATGCCAGGCTTCCCTGTCCATCACCAACTCCCAGAGCTTGTTCAAACTCATGTCCATCGAGTCAGTGATGCCATTCAACCAGCTCATCCTCTGTCGTCTGCTTCTCCTTTCAGTTATAACATAAACATGTACTAACTATGTGATGTGAAATATGATGACTATTAATGCTGGTCTATGGTATATTTGAAAGCTTTTAAGAGAGTAGATCCAAGCGTTCCCATCACTAGGAAAAAACTTTTTTTGGTATCTATTCGAGATAATGGATGTTAACTAAGCTTATTGTTAATCACTTTATAATATATGTAAGTCAAATCATTATGCAATATGCCTTAAACTTAATACAGTGCTATGAGAAGGGGACGACAGGGGATGAGATGATTGGATGGCATCACTGACTCAACGGACATGGGTTTGGGTGGACTCCAGGAGTTGATGATGGACAGGGAGGCCTGGCATGCTGCGGTTCATGGGGTCACAAAGAGTCGGACACGACTGAGCAACTGAACTGAGCTGAACTGATGTATCAATTGTGTCTCAATAAAACTGGGGGGAAAAGACAGACATGAGGCTAGACATAAAATTAATGAGAAATTATTTATTTAATGTTGATAAACTTACAGTGAAACTATATTTATGAACTCTTCAAACAACATAATAGCTGAAACATAATAAAGTAAAAAATTATTAGAAATATAATGAAATATAACAAACACAATTCTGTGAAAGACGCACATATCTATTTCAAGCTATGAGAAATCCAGTAGGAAAAAAGTAAGAAAAAAATAGATCAGAATAGTATTTTTAATAATAATCAAAATATAATATATAATGTGATAGATATGTATATATGTACATATATATGATATGTAGACATATTTATCAATAGATCCATGGATAGTAGCCAAACCAGCTGCCACTAAAAGCATGTATGAAATATTTAGAAAATTTTATTATAGTTTTTGTCTCAAAGAAAACATCAAGAAATTCCAACAATTAGAAATCTAGTCCATCCTGATTTCTATGTACATTTCATGTACTAGATATTACTAAGGAAAATGAGTGGGCTAACAGCTAAATTACCCTTGAGTTAAAGCAAGAATTAAAACTACAACTACGAACCATTTAGAAATTAATGAAAATGACAGCATTATATATCAAAATGTAGAATGACACCAAAGCTGCAACTGGAAGCAGATTCGTGAGAGGAAAGAACTGATATATTTTTGTTTAATGAATTTTTTGTTGTGTGTTCTAATAATTTTCCGTTTCTTAAAATTAAGCCCTAACCACTTCAGCGTTTCTGGATGTAGTACTTCATACATGTTAAACACCATTTAAAGGAAGTAGTATGCTAGACTGAGCCAGACGTGCCTGCGAGTGTCCAGGAGTCTCTGGCAGAGGCGTGGGTCGACGGTGGCCTACTGCGGGGTCAGGGGTACTGAATACAACGGTATGACTGAGCGACTGAACTGAACTTGAACTGAATTATCTGCTTGTATTCTCTTTCCTTGGGTTTATTTGGGCTTGTATATGCCAGCTTTCCTTTTTCCTGGGACAATAACCACTTGGCACCAAATTTGATCACCTGACACACACCTCAGTTCAGTTCAGTTCGGTCGCTCAGTCATGTCTTACTCTTTGCAACCCCATGAATCACAGCACGCCAGGCCTCCCTGTCCATCACCAACTCCCAGAGTTCACCCAAACTCATGTCCACTGAGTCAGTGACGCCGTCCAGCCATCTCATCCTCTGTCGTCCTCTTCTCCTCCTGCCCCCCAATCCCTCCCAGCATCAGAGTCTTTTCCAATGAGTCAACTCTTCGCATGAGGTGGCCAAAGTACCAGAGTTTCAGCTTTAGCATCATTCCTTCCAAAGAATACCCAGGATTGATCTCCTTTAGAATGAACTGGTTGGATCTCCTTGCAGTCCAAGGGACTCTCAAGAGTCTTCTCCAACACCACAGTTCAAAAGCACCAATTCTTCGGCACTCAGCTTTCTTCACAGTCCAACTCTCACATCCATACATGACCACTGGAAAAACCATTGCCTTGACTAGATGGACCTTTGTTGGCAAAGTAATGTCTCTGCTTTTCAATATGCTGTCTAGGTTGGTCATAACTCCTTCCAAGGAGTAAGCATCTTTTAATTTCACGGCTGCAATCACCATCTGCAGTGACTTTGGAGCCCCCCCAAAAATAAAGTCTGACACTGTTTCCACTGTTTCCCCATCTATTTCCCATGAAGTGATGGGACCAGATGCCACGATCTTAGTTTTCTGAATATTGAGCTTTAAGAAAACTTTTTCACTCTCCTCTTTCACTTTCATTAAGAGACTTTTTAGTTCCTCTTCACTTTCTTCCATAAGGGTAGTGTCATCTGCATATCTGAGGTTATTGATATTTCTCCCAGCAGTCTTGATTCCAGCTTGTGCTTCTTCCAGCCCAGCGTTTCTCATGATGTGCTCTGCATGTAAGTTAAATAAGCAGGGTGACAATATACAGCCTTGACGTACTCCTTTTCCTATTTGGAACCAGTCTATTGTTCCATGTCCAGTTCTAATTCTTGCTTCCTTACCTGTATATAGGTTTCTCAAAAGGCGGGTCAGGTGGTCTGGAATTCCCATCTCTTTCAGAATTTTCCACAGTTTATTGTGATCCACACAGTCAAAGGCTTTGGCATAGTCAATAAAGCAGAAATAGATGTTTTTCTGGAACTCTCTTGCTTTTTTGATGATCCAGCAGATGTTGGCAATTTGATCTCTGGTTCCTCCAACTTTTCTAAAACCAGCTTGAACATCTGGAAGTTCACGATTCACGTATTCTTGAAACCTGGCTTGAAAAATTTTGAGCATTACTTTACTAGCATGTGTGATGAGTGCAATTGTGCAGTAGTTTGAGCATTCTTTGGCATTGCCTTTCTTTAGGATTGGAATGAAACTGACCTTTTCCAGTCCTGTGGCCACTGCTGAGTTTTCCAAATTTGCTGGCATATTGAGTGCAGCACTTTCACAGTATCATCTTTCAGGATTTGAAACAGCTCCACTGGAATTCCATCCCCTCCATTAGCTTTGTTCGTAGTGATGCTTTCTAAGGCCCACTTGACTTCACATTCCAGGATGTCTGGTTCTAAGTGAGTGATCACACCATCCTGATTATCTGGGTCACGAAGATCTTTTTTGTACAGTTCTGTGTATTCTTGCCACCTCTTCTTAATATCTTCTGCTTCTGTTAGGTCCAGACCATTTCTGTCCTTTATCAAGCTCATCTTTGCATGAAATGTTCCCTTGGTATCTCTAGTTTTCTTGAAGAGATCTCTAGTCTTTCCCATTCTGCTGTTTTCAGGGGACACACATCTCAGTCCCCTTTAAATTTAAAAATTCTTTAAATACACTCTCTGACCTTGACTCTCAGTCATTCAGTTGCTCATTCGTGTCTGACTGTTTGTGATCCTGTGGACTGCAGCATGCACACCTTCCCTGTCCATAAACAATCCCCAGAACTTGCTCATACTCATGTCCATCAAGTCGGTGATGCCATCCAACCATCTCATCCTCTGTCATCCCCTTCTCCTCCCGCCCTCAATCTTTCCCAGCCTCAGGGTCTTTTCCAAAGAGTCAGTTCTTCACATCAGGGGGCCAAAGTATTGTACCTTCAGCTTCAGCATCAGTCCTTGCAATGAATATTCAGGATTGATTTCCTTTACGATTGACTGGTTTGGTCTCCTTGCAGTGCAAGGGACTCTCAAGAGTCACCTCCAACACTACAGTTCAGAAGCATCACTTCTTTGGTACTCAGCTTTCTTTACTGTCCACCTTTCACATCCGTCCATGACTACTGGGAAAACCATAGCTTAGAGTAGACGGACCTTTGTCAAGAAAGTAATATCTTTGCTTTTTAATATGCTGTCTAGATTGGTCATAGCTTTTATTCCAAAGGGCAGGCATCCTTTAATTTCATGGCTGCAGTCACCATCTGCAGTGATTTTGGAGCCCAAGAAAATAAAGTCTGTCACTGTTTCCATTGTTTCCCCATCTATTTGCCATGAAATGATGGGACCGGATGCCATGATCTTCATTTTTTGAATGTTGAGCTTTAAGTCAGCTTTTTCACTCTCTCTCACCTTCATCAAGAGGCTTTTTAGTTCCTCTTCACTTTCTGCCATAAGGGTGGTGTCATCTGCATATCTGAGGTTATTGATATTTCCCGTGGCATTCTTA
This sequence comes from Capricornis sumatraensis, assembly GCF_032405125.1. Lineage (NCBI taxonomy): Eukaryota > Metazoa > Chordata > Mammalia > Artiodactyla > Bovidae > Capricornis > Capricornis sumatraensis. The sequence goes on from NC_091072.1 coordinate 87,416,390, forward strand.
ATTCCAGCCTTTGCTTCATCCAGCCCAGCATTTCACATGATGTAGTCTACATATAAGTTAAATAAGCATGGTGACAATATACAGCCTTGACAATATACCTCCTTTCCCAGTTTGGAACTGGTCTGTTGTTCCGTGTCTGGTTCCTACTGTTGCTTCTCGACCTGCATACAGATTTCTCAGGAGGCAGGTAAGGTGGTCTAGTATTCACATATCCTTAAGAATTTTCCCCAGTTTGTTGTGATACACACAGTCAAAGGCCTTGGCATAGTCAATAAAGCAGAAGTAGATGTTTCTCTGGAATTTTCTTGCTTTTTCTATGTTCCAGCAGATGTTGGCAATTTGATCTCTGGTCCCTCTGCCTTTTCTAAATCCAGTTTGAACATCTGGAAGTTCTTGGTTTACATACTATTGAAGCCTGGCTTAGAGAATTTTGGAGCATTACTTTGCCAGCGTCTGCGATGAGTACAATTGTGCAGTAGTTTGAACATTCTTTGGCATTGCCTTTCTTTGGGACTGGAATGAAAACTGACCTTTTCCGGTCCTGTGGCCACTGCTGAGTTTTCCAAATTTGCTGGCATATTGAGTGCAGCACTTTAATGTGCTACTTGACCCTCAACACATGCTGTTTGATTCCATACAGCTAATTTTAGTAAGAGGCACTCACACCTTCTGTTCAGGACATAGGGAGCCTTTATATGTTGAAAGAACCATACCTTGCCTCCCGACAAGAAGGAAATCACAGAGAGAGGTTCAATTGTAACTTAGTATATGGGTCTGTGATCTTCCTACTGTAAGTTTATTACAGAATTAAATATATACATATGTAAGTGCATACATATATGCCTACATACATATAGGACAACATATATACGTATGTATACAGAATGAAAAAGTTACCTTTTAGGAATTTACCAGAAACTATTAAAAAATACATTTTGAACTTTTAAATTCTGTTTCAATGGCAATCATTAGAACTAAAATAAAAAGATTGTTTTTCTCCTCTGAGCTTCCTGTGTTTAGTAAAATCATGAAGTATAGTATATTGATATCAAAAATATTAGCTAGGGTGGGTACAGAATTTTTATACTGGACTCTCAGATATACAGATAAAGTAGGCTTATGTTACATCTTATTCCTCAATTCAAATGCTATGTTTACTTTTCCTAAATTTTTCACTTAATTTATTAGCCATCTTATTCATTTATTAGCCATCTTATTATTTCCATAGCAGCTATATCCCTTAATAAACTATAGTTCATTTTCTCAGTTCAGAGTGGTTTCTCCAACAACAAAACTGTCAGTTTGCTGTAGAGAAGCTACAGTAATTGCTATCATCAATTATGGTACCCTAAAAGAAGGTCCTTATTTCTATAATAGTTCTCACTGAATTATGTGTATATCCAGGAAGACAAACTGATCTGCTGAAAACAATCCATACAGTGTTTAAACCTAATAGCATTTTCCTCCAATGTAGGCGAGGGTCCAACGTATCTCTTACATTGGACATGAGTAGCTTGGGCAATGTTGAACCCTTTGTGGCCATACCAACCCCGCGGGAGAAGGTAGCCATGGAGTACCTGCAATCAGCCAGCCGAATTCTCACAAGGTCGCAGCTGAGGGACATCGTGGCAAGTTCACATTTACTCCAAAGTGAATTCATGGTAAGCCTGCTGTTTGTTATTCACTCTTCAGGAGGCATTTTGATATTCTAGCCACCAGAGGCACATTCTAAAATGACACTGTCAGCTCAGAGTAAAATGGTTACAGTTCTAAAGGTTAAGTGCAAAGGTTTCAGGTCCACCCTGCATCTCATCAACTACTGGGGAGTGTTCAAACTAGGACGTAATACCTAAATTAAGGCAGAGGGTATAGAAGCTGGCCAGGCAAAGACGTAGCAAGAAGGAGCTGACCATTCCAGGATGACAGAGCAGGCTTGCTTGTCACTATTTGGGGAATTAAATTGTTCAATTTGACAGGAGCATTAAAATTAAGGTGGGAAGTAACAAAAATTGAGCCTCGGATATAAAACAAATCTAAGACTTAATATGTTACTAAAGGCTTGGATTTATCTTGTGTTTAAAAAATATTACTATCCAGTTAGGGAGTTTGGGATCGAGAGGTACACACTGCTGTATTTTAAATGGAGAACCAACAAGGACCTACTGTATAGCTCAGGGAACTCTGCTCAATGTTATGTGGCAGGCCTGGATGCGAGGGAGCTTCGGGGAAAATGGGTACATGTATATGTATGGCTGAGGCCCTTTGCTGTTCACCTGAAACTATCACAACATTGTTAATGGGCTATACTCCAATATAAAATAAAAAGTTTTAAAAAATTACTATCAGCAGTAGGGTCTGCATTAGAAAGAGGTATTTTGGAGACTCTAGAGATTATCCTGTGAAGCTGTGATTACTCAAAACTAAAGAAGTAGCAGTGAAAATTGGAAGAGTCTATAGGAGTCTACAAGAAGTGGCCTTAATGAGGTAAGTCAGCCAAGAAAAAGGGAGGTTAGGAACAACACCCCCATTTTTAGACTTAGCAACAGGGTACATGTAGTGCCTTTTAATGAAATAAGAAACACAAAAGGAAGACTGAATGTAGGCTAAAAATAATGGTGAGTTTCATTCAGCTAAAGATGATGATGACCCATTGTTGTTGCTGGTGATAACTTAATGCATAAAACACATTTTATCCAGAGAGCATGGAGACACATTAGACCTTCTTAGGTCCAACTGTTTCCCAAGGGGAATATCCATTTTATAGAACCACTTGCATCTTAAAGCAGTTGTACATTTTAAGCCATATCCATTGGGTATAATAAATTGAACACTCTGAGGTGTTACTCAGATGTTTGCAACCACCCTTTCCTGAGCCAGCCATAGGTTTGATCTATTACTTTCATCACCTATTAAGTGTCCAATGTAAAATACTAAGCATGCAGTTTTAAAATTAGACTTTATAGTATGTCATCTCTTTATGTATGAAAAAAATGAAACCTGGGAGGATAAACAAGCCAATCAATGATCATGTAAGTGGCCAAAGGTATGTTTCTCGAACTGCAGATAGCTCTTTGTTCAATGAGATAAGCCTTTAACATAGACTACTTCCCTGAAAGGGAAGATGAGGTCAACAAGGAATAGAGAGAGAATGCTGGAAGGTGATAAATTGTGTGTGTCAGAAAACAAGAAAGAATGGGAGGAATGGAGCTAATCACAGGTTTGCCAAAACAGACTAACCTGTTTGAAATTACTAAGCATGAACAAGTGGTTTCTATTGAACAGTCAACAATTTTGCTTACTTTGGTAACTTGAAACTGTGAACTTATTTAGTTGGAGCAAAGAACAGGAATATATTATAAATATCTAAAATAATGCAAGTTTCAGAAATGATGTTTTTAAAGTAAGCTACTCCTCTCTATGGACCGAGTATTAAATTCATAGTGTAGTCAGGCTTTTCTTGAATTTTCAGATTGCCTGAAAACAAGGACAATTTAAATACATTTGTAGATAAGTTCTTTCATTTCAATGAATACTAGGCTGTCAAGTTTTATTTTCTTTTGAGAAAGTGTAGGTAACAAAAATATTATTTTATGTGATCCAGGGATAAAAGGTATTTTAATTTACATTTAAGCAATCCTCTGCAGAATTTTAAGTTAGAGAACATACCATTTTGTATAACCAACTCCTTAAAAATTTGTTTAGAAACTTTTGAAAACTTTGGCTTATTGTTTCCTTTGTTCCAGTCAGCATCAGATGCTGACCTTTTAGGTCTAACATATAGAGTGACTCTTGCTCTAATTGTTCCCTCCTCCATCATGTAGCATATATTCTGACTTAATAAATATATTTGTATTCTTGTTAATTGCTAGAAGACAGTGTCTAAATGCCCTTCACTACAAATATTGCATTTACAGCCAGAAATGGAACAGTAAAATTAAAAACCATTTTTTAATACAAAAATGCATCATATCATTATTACTTAAATCAACAAAAATGCCCTTTATATTTACCATTTGAGGGGAAGTTTTTCATAATCCTAAAAGAGTCACAATTAATGTTAAGACAGAATCTATCATAATAAAAAAATTTAGTATTAAATCTACACAAAGATTGGAAGAAATCTAAATACACTGTTAAAAAAATTTTCAGCCAGCTGTTTATAAATTTCCAGCAATTATGTCAGAACAGGATTCTTAAAACCTAACCAAACTTTTCTATGTCTCTTTAAAAACTACATATTGAATAATAATATCTAACACACAAAGCCATTTCTTAGAGTCAGCTTGTCAGGGTGCAGCTGATGTGTTTAGGAAAGGAAGGGTGTTGGCAAACCAGAGGTGTTAGTCTATTTTTTTATAAATGACTTTGAAGTCCAATAGAGCTCTGGATCAGATGACCCCCCGTGAAGATTTTCTTTGTGGCAGCATTAGATACAGTATTTGATATCACTTATTTTTGCAGGAAATACCAATGAACTTTGTGGATCCCAAAGAAATTGACATTCCACGTCATGGAACCAAAAATCGCTATAAGACCATTTTGCCAAGTAAGTTTCTTGAATTCAATAGTTTGCATTGTACCCCTCCCTCAGCATTTCCCATCCTCACAATTTCCACATACACGCCAAATTTGGAATTGCAAACACAGCTCAAGACTAATAATCATTAAAGTGGAATTCCCTGGAGGTGGAGTGGTTAGGAGTCAGTGCTTTCACTGCTAAGGCCAGGTTTAATCCCTGGTCAGGGAACTAAGATTGGAGAAGGAAATGACAACCCACTCCAGTGTTCTTGCCTGGAGAATCCCAGGGATGGGAGAGCCTGGTGGGCTGCCGTCTATAGGGTTGCACAGAGTCGGACACGACTGAAGTGACTTAGCAGCAGGAAACTAAGATCCTGCAAGTGGTGCAGCCAGAAAAAGAAAAAAGCTAATAATCATCAGAATGGGCTAAGGTTAATAATTTTATCTTGTATTACTCTTATTATGATGGTCTTCTCACAATTCCAGTAGACACATGGTTCTAAACTTTACTGTAGCACACATTATGATCAATTAATTTTCACTAAAGGTATAAAATAATTCAAGGGAAAAGAATAGTCTTTTCAATAAATGATGCTGAGACAACTGGATAGCCACATGCAAAAAATAAAATAAAATGCCTCACACAACATACAAAAATTAATTCAAAATAAGATCAAAATGGATATGCTAAATGTAAGAACCAAAACTATAAAACTTTTCACATAAAACAGATGTAAATCCTCATGACCTTGAATTCGTCAATGGTTTCTTAGATATGACATCCAAAGTATAAGCAACAAAAGGAAAAAATAAATTGAACTTGGTCAAAATTAAAAAGTTTTGTGCTTCTAATGGTACCATCAAAAAACTAAAAAGATGACACTGACACAAAATGGCAGGAAAATTTATAAATTATACACCTAATAAAGGATTTGTATCTAAAATAAATAAAGAACTCTTATAACTCAATTATAAAAAGACTAATAACTCAATTTTTAAATGGGCAAGGACTTGAATAGACATTTTTCCATAAAAGATATACAAATAGCCCGTAAACACATGAAAAGATGCTCGACACCATTAGGCATCAGGGAAATCAAAACCACAGTGAGATACCACTTCATATCCACACGATTATAATTTTAAAAAAGACAGTAGAAAGAGTTGGCAAGGATGTAGAGGAACTGCAAACTTCATACCTTAACGGTAGCTACAGCTACTGAAGAACAGTTTGGTAATTCCTCAAAAGGTAAAACCTAAAGTTACTACATGATTCAGATATTTTACTCCTAGGTATATATGTAAAAAAAATAAAAACATGTGTCCACACAAAAGCTGTACACAAATGTTTGTAACAGTATTACTCATAATAGTTCGAAGGGTAGAAACAACCAAAGTATTCATCACCTAATGAATATAGTATTATTCAGCAATAAAAAGCAATGAGGTACTGATACATGCTACGGCTTGGATGAACCCTGAACACATCATGCTAAGTGAAAGAAGCCATCACAGCCTCATATTGCATGAGGCCATTCATGTGAAGTGTCCAGTTAGGCAAACCTGTAGAGACAGAAACTACAGTTGCTGTCAAGTGTTGGGAGGCAAGAGAAAAGAAAAGAAAAGGGTATGGAGTTTGTTTAGGAGATAATGAAAATGTTGCCCTTGCTAGAAATATTTAGCTCGCATCCTTACAGAAGAGTCTATAGGGCTGCCTACAGAGCCAAACTGCTGGGGTTCATATCCAGCTACAGCGCTTATTCTATGGCCTTGGGTAAATTCCTTAACTTCATCTGTGAGATAAAAGTAGTAATATCCACCTCACAGGGCTGTTGCAAAGCCCAGTGCTTTGCACATGATAAAGTGCTCAGTGTTACTCTCATAACTCGGAAAGATATTATTGTTCCTTTCTAACAGAGGAGGAAAACTGAGATTTATAGATATTAAAGAAGCAAGATTCAAACCCAAACACGTCTGCCCACATGCCTTTCATCACTGATGGTTGTACGACTCTGTGAATTAAACAAATAAAAATAAACTTTGTGATTGTACACCTCACACAAGTGAATTGTATATGAATTATGTCTCAAAAAAAAATGCTTTTACGGAAAGACTTCATTATGCGTAGCAATCACCCAAGTCCTTGTTAAAAATGTGGCATCCTGTGCTCCACCCTGGGGATTCTGTTTAAATGGGTTCTGTTGGGCCCAGGAATCTGTATTTCTAGCAAACAGGTGATTCTGATGTAGGTGATACCAAGACCACACTTTGAGAAACACTGCTTAGACTATTTTAAAATTAAATTTAACTCTGTGAAATTTATCGATGTCAAGCAGTGAGCTAAATGCCAGGAACCAGGAAAGAATAAGGAAAATCATATAATATCAAAGAGGTCATGGACCAGAGAAGATCCATGTAAATGAGTAATTATGTCCAATGTAAGAGTCCATGGGGTTGCAAAGGGCATGACTTAGCAACTAAAGAACAACAACAACAGCCAGAATGGAAGTGTTGCCCAAGTGCTGTAGGAGGCCGGAGTAATTAATTCTGCCTAGAAAGGCAAAAATACTTTGGAGAGGAAGCAATATTGTCAATCACTAAACAAACAGATGGAGTTGGGATCTTGACAAAACCCATAGACATCTCAGCAATAACTCTGGAAAGATGGAGCCCCAAAGTTTTGTTTCAAAGTATTAACATTGAAATAGTAGAGTCTTCATAATTCAGTTAATTATTTCATTCATAAACCTCCAAATTCTCCATATTTATGCTAATAGAGCAAGAATTACCATTAATAGTGTTCATGGGCTTCCCCTTCTGTTAGAGTTGGAAACACATTGTAATAGTTACTTCCCAGTAACATATTTTTAACTGGTCTTTATAGTTAAACCTGTTTACCTAAGATACAGTTATTGTTGAAAGATATTTTGTAACTATAATTGGCTGAAGGGAATGAAAGTGCTGTGTGTTACATCTGGTATCTCTCTCAGGCTTTTTCATCTCAAATTTGCCAAACATAAGTAAGTAGGGCATAAACATGCGTTGCGATTATTATACTTAACCACCTAATCTCAGAAGGATTTGGAAATTATTAGGACTATTTTAAAGTTCAGCCTTCTCTGTTTCCTGCCCAGATGCTATCAGACAACTGCTTCATAGTCCTGTGTCAGCTTTTCCATTCCCAGAACTGGGTGGGTCACTTGAACCAGGGCACCTGTGCTGACAAATGATGTTGCAAATGACGGATTTTCTGTTGAAAATGTCTGTAGCCTGAATACCCCACCCAACCCCCTGTCATGCAAGATATAATCTAGTAAATATAGCATGGACAAGTCACATCATTGGTTGGAAAATCATCAGAAAAGATGGCAATGAATATAAAAATCTGCTGTTTATGGTTTATTTTAGACTATATGATGGGATAAGTTTGAAACATTACATAAAATAATTTTTAAATGCATAAGCTTTTAAATATTATATTGTTTTTATTTTTTAACCTACAATAAACTCTTAAGTTTAAAAGCTTCCAGCTTGTGCATATTAGTGAGACTATGTAATTTGGAGGATGCTTTGCAGCAGAAATGTGGATGGCCAAGAACTAACTAAAATGTAGCTGTTTTTTTTTTTCTATGTAAAATGTCAGCCTGGCTCTGAATATTCTTAAGTGGCAGATTAAAGTGCTTATGTCAAATTTATATCAAATTATTTTATAATATAAACAAATATTAGTGATGAGAATATCTTCATGTCTTAATTGCAAGAGCAATGGAAAAAAAAACTGATATCAGTGTGAAATTATTTGTACAACAAAGAATTTTTATGTATATTTCTTCCAAGCAGTTTATTTGTACAACTGTGAAACAATATAAATCAAATTCTAAAATCCTAGTTACTCTGGTCATCACTTTTTATTTAAAAATGTAAAGTTTAATGTTTCCTACTTACATTATGTTTTCTGTTTTATTTTATTATGTGCCTGAAACAGAGTAGATATGCAAATCAGTGAACCACTCATTAAGGCAACAAGTTGTATGACTCAAGCAGAATATTGGAGTTAGACTTGATTTCCTATCCTGGCAAAAATATTTACAGTTTATAGCAGGCTACATCATCTTTCTGTGCCAGCCTTTCTTTGCCCTTAAAAATAGTAATAGTCATACTACCCTATAAGGCTGTTGAAAGAATTACATAATCATATGTGGGAAATGGCTTGGAAAGTTCCAACAAATAGTAAACCCTCAGTGCATGTTAGTTTCTCCTTTCTTTATCTTCCTAGTGAATTCATCATTAATCCCAGAAACAATTCCAGAAAATAAGAACCCTAACTATGGGAACATTTACAGTTTCAGAAACAGAGTACTAAAGAGCCCTATTTTCACATAATAACCATCACTGCACTGGCAAAATCACCACTGTCCACAAAAGCTCTACAATGAGGGAAATGTTCCCTATCTCCCGTGTGTGCTGCGTGCTCAGCCACTTCAGTCTTCCGACTCTTTTGTGGCCCCATGGACTCTAGCCTGCCAGGCTCCTCTGTCCATGGGATTCTCCAGGCTAGAATACTGGAGTAGGTTGCCATTTCCTTCTCCAGGGGATCTTCCTGACCCAGGGATCGAATCTGTGTCTCTTAGGTCTCCTGAACTGGCTGGTGGGTTCTTTACCGCTAGCGCCACCTGGGAAGCGCGTTATCTTCCACGAGATAGTCATTAGCTGCGTATGGCAATAAGTACTTGAAGTAAAGTGAGTGCACCCAAGGAATTGACTTTTTTTTTAATGCAGCTTATTTTTATTTTTTAAAATGTTTGTTTATTGTATTTGGCCATGCTGCACCTTAGGTGCAGCACGTGGGATCTTGGGTTGCGACATGCGAGCTCTTTAGTTGCAGTATGTGGGATCTAGTCCCCTGATCAAGGATAGAACCTGGGCGGCCTGCATTGGGAGTGTGGGGTCTTAGCCACTAGAGCACCAGGGAAGTCCCAGGGAACTGACTTTTAAATTTTGCTTTGTTTCAATCAACTTGAATTTACCTACACGTGGCTAGTGGCTACCATATTGGACAAAGCAGGCCTAGATTCCTCTCTCTCTTCCACAGCAAATTTGAAGACGATTCCCAATCACCTTGAAGGTGTGACCAGTCCTTACCCATCCGTCCATCTCCCACTTCTCCTGAATTCATCTCTGAGAACCATCCTATTCCTCTCATCTCTGCCTTTGTCCATCACTAGCAGTGATACGCTTTATCTAATAGCTTCCTCTCTGACTTCAAACCTTAAGCACATTTCTTCCTGACAAGGAAATCTGCAGACAAGCATGTTGTTGTTCAGTTGCTGTCATATCCAACTCTTCACAGCCCCAAGGACTGCAGCACGCCAGGCTCCTCTGTCAGCTGTCTCCTCGAGTTTGCTCAAATTCATGTGCACTGAGTCAGCCCAGTATAACCTTTGACAAAATCTGATATGATTCTAATCAAAATATCAGGATCCAGGTATCATTTTGTCTATTAAATAGAAGGCTTAAGATTGCCAGGGGTATTTTAAAGAGATGGAGAAGAGGGCAGACTTTCACGTGCTCTGTGCACCAGACCTGTGTGTGTGTGAAACTTTGTAGAGAGGAAAAAACAAACAAGAAGGAAAGAAGAAAGAAGAAGAGGGGGAAGGAGGGAGGAAGGAAAAGGATGTAAGGAAGAAGGGAGGGGGAAAAGAATGGAAGGAAGAAAGCAAAGGAAATAAAAAGAGAAGAGCAGGAGAGAGGAGCGAATGTGATCAGTGTCCAATGTGACACTGAATTCATGCACTGCATGAATGAAATTATAACAGTAAAGATGAAGACAAGAGTACATGATGATGACAATGACAAAATTTTGTTTTTGAATACTTGGCTTTTTATTAGACCAAACTAGCTTTAAAAAGGCATCAATTCATTTTCATTTTCTCCTACTCCATCATATATTGTATTCTTGGGGTTTTTTTAAGTATTTCAAAATCTCTAAATATTTGGAAATACTGTAAATTACTAATTTTCAACATAAAGTTAGCTTAGCTTGACAAGGAACCCGCTTCTAAGCAATTTTGGGGTTGAGTTCTCAGTAAATCATATACATCATAGGCATTATAAAAACTGAAGGAAGTGGGCCTCTTTTCAAGTGTGAGTGGTTTAGGCCATTCATGGAAACTTTTAAAATCAGTGGATACTGAAAAAGAAATGGAAGTTTTCTCATCCCCTTTGCTATGAAAAGAGAAAAATCTGGAAGAAAAGCATTATTCTAACTCTTCCTAATTGAAATTAATTCTGATATTAAACCCACTCTGAGCCACATATCAAGTAGAAATCACAAAAGATATAAAAGTTAATTAAAGACAGCCTTTGTTCTCAAGGGGCTCATTGCAATCCATTGAGGGCAAGAAAGAATTGAAACACTTAAAATACAAGATGTTAAATACTAAAATAAAATTCAAGCAGCATGAGCAAAGAAGAGAATGCCTAATTCTGCCAGGAAGACAAGGGAGGACTTCAGGAAGGAAGTATCTCTTGAACTGAGCCCTGAAGAATGAGGACGACTTGCCCATGCAGAGACGGCAGGGAAACAATATGTGCAAAAGCACAGAATCTGCAAGAATGTGGAGTAGTTGGGAGATTGCCCTCAGCCCTTGTGACTAGAGTATGTACTCTGTGTACACACAGAAAAGTGACGATAGATGTGCTCAGTCATGTCTGACTCTTAAGACCCCATGGACTGTAGCCTGCCAGGCTCCTCTGTCCATGGGATTCTCCTGGCAAGAATACTGGAGTGGGTTGCCCTTCCCTTCTCCAGGGGATCTTCCTGAACCCGGGGTGGAACCTAGGTCTCCTGCATTGCAGGCAGATTCTTCACCATCTGAGCCACCAGGGAAGCCCCATTGACATTCTAAGAAACTTAAAAGAGTAAATCTGGTTAACCTATTCTTTCTTGTTTTCTTCATTAGATCCCCTCAGTAGAGTATGTTTAAGACCGAAAAATGTCACTGATTCTTTGAGCACTTACATCAATGCTAATTATATTAGGGTAAGTAAATAAACCTAAATTTCTTTCTGATAAGCATGTTGATTTACTGTCTGGAATTGTTGGGTTGTTTTTTTTTTTAAACCCCTCAGAATAGATTAACTTTAATTTAACTTGGTTGCTAGCAAGTTTTGTTTTGCTCACTTGGTCATAATCAATGCCAGTAGGTCTTCCCTTCCTGTGTGTCTGTGGCCACGGTGCTCCCTCTGAGGTGCTCTGGGGAGGACTGCGCTTCACAACCCCCAGTACCATGTGCTACGCTCGACTTGTTGAGAGAACAACCGCCAGAATGGTGGTGCTCGAATCAATGAAGCTTCGAAAGTGTGTAGCTTTTGGACCTGCAGAGTCGTTCTGTTTTGAAGATCTTTCACCTAAACTTTCAGTGCAAGGCATGGACTTCAAAGTCAACATTTTTTCTTTTTTTTCTCAAACTAGGGCTACAGTGGCAAAGAGAAAGCATTCATCGCCACACAGGGCCCCATGATCAACACTGTGAATGATTTCTGGCAGATGGTTTGGCAGGAGGACAGTCCCGTAATTGTTATGATCACAAAACTCAAGGAAAAAAATGAGGTATGACCTTTTCCCAAGTGCAGAACACTGTATTTTTTCTGTTGCTCTAGAACAGAGATTGTTTAAGGAAAATTACCATATACTTCCTAATAAATTTAAGATGTTAAGACACTTAAAGGCTAGGTCAGTTTATGCTCCCCCAAAATGGTAATTGGTGTCCTATGAATGATAGCTTTCTTTCAGTGAAATCAATGTGCTTGGCATACACCATTCACACTTGTATCCATATATCTATGTAAGGAAATGAGGGGCCCTGAATCATCACTCTGATTTATAACAGGGAAATAAAAAATTGTTTATTTACATCATAAGCAATTTTTGAGCACCTACTAAATGACAGGTACTATTTTATTTACTTAATTTTCTATGGTTGTGCTGGGTCTTCATTGCTGTGCAGGCTTTTCTCTGGCGGAGGAGAGCGGGGGCTACTCTCTAGCTGTGGTTTGTGGGCTTCCCACCATGGACAGAGGAGCCTGGAGAGCTACAATCCATGGGATCGCAGAGAGTCGGACAGGACTGAGCGACTAACACACACACACACACACACACACACACACTGTGGTGGCTTCTCTTGTGGTGGAGCACGGGCTCTAGGGTGCTCAGGCTTCAGTAGCTGCAACTTGTGGGCTCAAGAGCGCAGACTCAGTAGTTGTGGCGGACGGGATTATTTGCTTCGCAGCCTGTGGGATCTCCCTGGAGCAGGGATCGAATCTATATCTCCTACATCGGCAGGTGAGTTCTCTACCACGTAGCCACCAGGAAAGCCCCAGATACTATTTTAGTTGCTGGCAGTTTATTAGTAAACAAACACAAAGATTCCTGCCCTTGGTAGATTTTAACTTTCTAGTGAGGGGGAGACAGACAAAAAGCAAGAAGCAGAATTTCATAAGAATATAGCATATTAGAAGGGATAGATGCTGTAGGAAAAAACAGTAGAGTGGGAGAAGGGGACTGGGTGTCTGAGCTGTAGGCAGCAGTAGGAGAAAGTAAGCTGAGGTATTATACAGGGGGATACACCTCACTGAGAAAGTGAAATTTGGAGAAAGATTTGAAGTTAACCAAACCAAACAACTTTCTCAACACTTTCATAAAACAAAATCCAAGAAAGGGACAAAATTAGATCCCATATCCATACTAGTAAACTTTTCTAAGGATCTAGCTTATAGAATATGCTTTCTGTATTTTGCATCATAAAAATAAAACTGTGTAATTCCCAAAGAGTGCTATCCTAGGGACTGCCTATATTTCATGACATCTTATTGAGATAATTTACAGTCTGATTTTAGCCAGTATTTGTGTTTGTTTTCTGATCAAAATTACTATGCCCACGTCTCACCCTGACAATAAGAATTTAAGAAAATGGAAATTTCCCTTTTACTCCTATGGTGAGTTGCAACCACCGACCATAGTATAACCATGCTGCTAATGCAGAAAACTCAGGTCTGCAAACAGCAACTTAAAGTTCTTTTAAAGTTTTGTTGTTTTCTTCCATTTTTGCTGCAATAGACAAAGAATCTTTTGCTGAAATTTATCCTGGGAAAAAAAGTGTATTTTTGGCCAGTAGATGAAGTTATATACTACATTAGTTATATGTTTACTAAATGTATGCATTTCTATGAATCTTATATGAAAGCTTAAAGTGGCATAATAAAATAATCCCTAATATTCTTAGCTATTTCACCCAATATCAACTTGTCAATATAATAAGCCACTGACAAGTTCTGCACAGTTGTTTAATATCTGTGACAATTTACCTTCATGGCAGGAAAAAAAATTCAAGTTTTAAAGGTACATTCTCTGTGTATTTATACCCATGAATATATAAATAGAACTTATGTAATATGGCTGCTGCTGCTGCTGCTGCTAAATCGCTTCAGTCATGTCCAACTCTGTGCGACCCCATAGATGGCAGCCCACCAGGCTCCTCTGTCCCTGGGATTCTCCAGGCAAGAATACTAGAGTGGGTTGCCATTTCCTTCTCCAATGTAATATGGCAAGCTAGATAATCTGAAAAACCAGTCATACTGAGTGAAATATGATATGGCATGCATAGCAGAGCTTGGGGGAGAAAGTAAATTCTGGTAGTAAAAAACTGAATAAAATGCATAAAACCAGAGAATTACAGGTTACTTGTGTTTTCATGATAATATAAGAACTGGAGACAAAGCTTTGGGCTTGCAGGAGCCAGGACTTAGAACTGAGATCTTCCACGAAGTGAGTACCTGCAAGGGCTATACTTTCAGTGAAAGGGTGAACCACAAAAATAAACCTGCCTACCAAAATAGGATTATGCTGCTGCTGCTAAGTCGCTTCAGTCGTGTTCGACTCTGTGCGACCCCAGAGACGGCAGCCCACCAGGCTCCCCCATTCCTGGGATTCTCCAGGCAAGAACACTGGAGTGGGTTGCCATTTCCTTCTCCAATGCATGAAAGTGAAAAGTGAAAGTGAAGTCGCTCAGTTGTGCCTGACTCTTCGCAACCCCATGGACTGCAGCCTGCCAGGCTCCTCTGTCCATGGGATTTTCCAGGCAAGAGTACTGGAGTGGGTTGCCATTGCCTTCTCCAAATAGGATTATAACAGAAAATTAATCTATCAAAGTCTGGCCTTCTCATGGGATCAATAGTAAGGTACTCTTGAGTATTCAGAATTCAAAAACTAGGAAGCACCAAGTGGTAAGTAATTAATATAAAATAATAATTTTTAATGTATATAAATCATTTATAAACTAGTTTATATTCATTTAATTAAAAAATTAAAAGTAATACTGGATTGGTATGGCACTTTACAAAGTCTTCTGCTATCTTCACAGCAAACACTACACAGAATTTCAAAGGAAAAAGCCCAGCAAATATAAACTCAGAAGTCAAACTTCTGAGAAACACATGGAAATAACCAACATAAGTAAAAATCAGAAACAAGAAATAGTAGAAATAGACCTATGAGAAATTGAAACAATAGAAACTATAAATATAGGCTTTTTTATAATTAAACATACAAAATATAAAATTAAAAACTTGACAAAAGAACAATTTACTATCAAGAAAGACTAGGAAGATTTAAAAACAAACCAAAGCGGCCTAGAAATAAATATCATACAGACATTAAAATGAAAAAACTTCATGAGATAAGTTGATTGGCAAGCTGGACACAGTTGAATAAATAATTACTGGATTAAAAAGCATGGGAGGGGGGTTCATGATTGGGGACTCATGTACACCCATGGCGGATTCATATCAATGTATGGCAAAACCAATACAGTATTGTAAAGTAAAATAAAGTAAAAATAAAAATTTAAATTAAAAAAAAATAAAAGAAAATAAAAAGAAAAGCAGAGCTGAAGAAATTATCTAGAAGATCAAAATGACCAAAAATGTGAAACAGAGTTTCAGAGGACAGTATTTAGATATCCAATATATGTCTAATGGATATTTTAGAAGAAAAGGGATAATATAAAAAAAGAAGTGACACTTGAGGAAATAATGGCTAGGTATTTTCCAAAATTGGTGAAAGACTTGATCTTTCACAGTAAAACCTAGACTTAAATAAAATAAATCCACAACTGGACACATCTGTGGAACTGAAAAACACTGTAGAGATTGTTTTAACAACCAGAATGACTAACAATTGGCTTCTCAATAGTAACAGCAGAAGCCAAAAATCAGCAGAATAATACCCACAAAGGAATGAGAGGAAATCACAGACACCTTAGAACTCACTCAAGATTTAGCAATGCTTCCTAGATCTGAATAGACTGAACTCCTGCCCACTTTGGTTGGAATTACCATTTTCTGAATAGATTGTCATGATGTATTTTCTCAAAGAACATTCATACTGTTATTAATTCTATTTCTTGTATTAAAAATAAACATACAAAATTGACATAGAAAAAGCACTGTGATTTATGCGATTACATAAATATAAGGATGTAAATGCTTTGAAACAAGTTTTTTTTCCACTGAAAACATTTGTTGCATATTTATTAAGGATTAAATACTTGGCAAAGCATATATCCCACAAGGATTAGAGAATAGGTTTAGTAACTGTGTAAGATAAATTATAATTTTTGTTGTCCTGAGCGTTTCATTCCTCCCATGTTATGATATATTTGTTTCCTTAGACAAAAAGACAGAGATAAGCCAATGGTTCTGTAACTCGTTCTTGAGTCAGTTTTCATCAGGACAGGACAGAAGAAGCCAAGATTATGAGTAAGAATTCCCTAGAAGTTAAGTAAGATGTGACATGTTTTAAAGGCCAACAGAGATAATATGAATAATTGGCAAACCTGCCAAAGCCCTAACAGGCAGTTATATTCTTCCCTTCTGTCCCTAAGACCAAAGTTTGTCATTCTAAGAGAACTGCTGTATGAGATAAATATGTATTTCAAAGTGACAATGAGTTGGTTAACTGACAATGCTCAGACATCTCCATTCCGAATGTGAATGTACAAAGAAATGGAACCCATCTTGTTCTTTCCTTTTCAAGTGCACTAAACCTGAAGCTAACCTGTGGGCTTCCCAGGTGGCACCATTGGTAAAGAACCCACCTGCCAATGCGGGAGATAGACAGGGTTGGATTTCCTGCGTCAGGAAGATTCCCTGGGTTGAGAAGATCCCTTGGAGAAGGAAATGGCAACCCACTCCAGTATTCTTGCCTGGAGAATCCCATGGACAGAGGAGCCTGGTGGGCTACAGCCCATAGCGTCACAAAGAGTCAGACACAACTGAAGCAACTTAGCACACAAACCTGTTGGTACCATTCTCAGAATTCTTGTTCTCCATAGGAGAGTCAAGTAGATCTGTTGAAAGCCAGAATTTTTGAAAAAAATTATGGCCACATAAAGGATGACTGAGGTTTTTATTTTTCACTTTGGCTGCATAAGTCAGAAATGGAAGAGGTATTATTTTTTCTTACCATTTTTAGCCTCTTGCCTTTTTAAATGTCTGAGATATATATTCTGGAAATATCAAAGTAAATATTGATATATTATGTTACACTTCTGTGTGCAATTTGCTACATGTATTTTACCATGGCCAGTCATAATTCCGAATATTGCAATAAAGATTTTGACTTCTGTTATTATTGATTACTCATTAAATTGAAATGAAAATTCCTTTCCATCCAGATTTACTAAAGATGTACAAAGAGTACTATGGAAGAAATTTTGATGTTTTACAAATCAAAATGATACTGAAAAGTCTGGCTCAAAAGAAATAGGCAGTAGACTTCACACTGCCAGGAAGATGCTGTTTACCAAAAATGTGCCAACTTTCAATTGTGTTAAGCGTCATTGTTTGAAATAGACAAAAATCATTTCCTCCTAAAATATGTGAGGGTGGAGTTATCTTTAGAAATTCCCAGGCTTTGTATTTTCATGAACCTTTCTACTTTCTAATAAATAAATAAAAGAATAATTGCCAGCTCTTATTCAATAATCACAATATTCTCATAGTTACTTTATTAAATAAGAATAGGCAAAAAAATTTTAAATAAAGCTGACAAATCAATTCTCATCTATAGTGTGAAAGGAGAACCAATTTTTATTGCTGGTAAGTTTGATTTCTTCATTTACTTAAATCTCAAGGAAGGAATTCCTCTTGAAAGAAATAAAACATTGAAAACACAGTGTTCAAACTTTTAACATGAACTATTGCTTAACTAGAGAAGACGCAGCAGCTAAAACCTGAAAAGCTAGAGTTAGATCAGTCTAAACAGTACAAGAAGCATTTCTATATTTCCAAAGTCCTCAGACTAGCTCAGACTTTCTGCTAAGAAAGAAGTGGCTATGAATGTTGGTCATATTGTGTGTACAGTGGAAGATATTTTCCACCGACTGCCATTTGTTGAATGTACATAGTAAGCACCGTTCATATGTTAATTCAGTTCATTTTCACTCTATCTCTACAAAGCAAGATTTACTATACCTATGTTATGGATGAGAAATGAAGGTCAGAGGTTAAATCATTGCCTATAGTCTCAAAGTTAAGTGATTTTAGTCTAGGTTTATTTGATTCCAAAGCTCATGCACTCATCTTGCCCCCACATAATAAATGTGCTAAAGAAGGATGTAAAGTGTTAGTTGCTCAGTCGTGTCTGACTCATTGTGATCCCATGGACTGTAGCCCACCAGGCTCCTCTGTCCACGGGATTCTCCAGGCAGGAATGCTGGAGTGGGTTGCCATGCCCTTCTCCAGGGGATCTTCTTAACCCAGGTATCAAATTCAGGTCTCTTACATTGCAGGCAGATACGTTACCATCTGAGCCACCTGGAAAGCCCATAAATATGGATGCAAGGCATTAAAAGACAAAGTACCCACGGTTGGCTTCAAGGAGGAGTAAGACACCAAATTATCTTTCGTGAAGTGAGGGCATTACTTGGTGATCTGGCCTAACAAAATACTTCTCTCGAGTACTTAACACTGCCATATTCTGTCTTAATATTTACATCTTTCATCTGAGTTCAGCTACGCGACTTAAATACTTAAAAACCTCATTTTGCCCATTTACCTATTCAGCACAAAAGCAAAATAAAGAAATCGTATTTTAAGTATTCCCCAATTTCATTCTCTTCCTTTCTCTAACTGATAAAATTATGGATAAGATTCATTTTAGTTACATTTCTTTGTCCAAATAGCTCTTATGGTGCCTTACAGTTTTCAGTAGGAACCTGCAGAGTAAGCAGGTGCACAAGGAACATAAACCTGGCAAAGCAACAGCGCACAGAGGCAGACACGACACACAGAGCATGCTGAGCAGTTTGGTGTGGCTTGAGCATAGTAGGGAGTGAAGGGAGATGGGCCTGGAATGTTACATTTTGCTGAAGACTATAGAGAATGAAAGAGGGTTCTGTATTCTTTGTATATTCTGCTTTTAACATTATGAGTGTTTTCCATATCATTAATAACTCATCAAAAACATGATTTTAAATGACTGCTAGAATTTCACTGTATGGATGCTAAAATGTATGTAATCATTTCCTTATTAATAGATAAAGTCATTTCCAATCTTTTTATCCACATCTTTCATTATTAATTTATAATTTTAGATGTGAAATGACCTGACTAAATGATAAGAACTTTTGAAAAAATATATTCCCAATGTGTTTCCCAGAAATACATCTAACTGTATCATCACCTTTGGGCTTCCCTGTAGCTCAGGTGGTAAAGAATATGCCTTCAATGAGGAGACCCAGGTTTGATCCCTGGATTGGGAAGATCCATTGGAGAAGGGAATGACAACCCACTGCAGTGTTCTTGCCTGGAGAATCCCATGGACAGAGGAGCCTGGTGGGCTAAGTTCCATAGGGTTGCAAGGAGTTGGACACAACTAAAATAACTAAGCACTCCAATATTTTTGCTTGGAGAATTCCATGGACAGACACTATATTACTACCTTTACCTTTAGCATCTAGAACTCTCCAGCTAACCTTGATGACTTTCAGTACTTAGTTCTTCTTTACAAAACATCCAGTGGTGTGTGTGTATACATTCATTCAACAGATATTTATCAACTATCAGCCATCAAGCACCAGTGTAGGTACTTGGATTATATCTTTATTGACAAAATAGTCAAAGATCCCTCCTTTCATGAAGCTACAATCTAAAAGAGTAGACACAGTAAACAAGAAACAAAAATTTAAAATATTAGATATAGGTACAGTGTTAGGTCTTATGAGGAGTGGAGAAAACATATGGTAAGGTAAGAGAGATGGAAGACAGTTTACACCGAGATCAGGAGATGATTTTAAAATTTATATATGGCAGCCTATAAGAATCTTTAAGTCAAATCACAGCTACTATAGATGACTTTATTTAATCAAATACATCCAAAACAGGTGTTTTTTTTACAATATAAATATTAATCAAGTATATCCCATGTTTACCTTAAGTTTCATTATGAAATCTGGTGGGTATTCTGGTAGAAATGATTGATTTGTAAGTAAATTATAGTTAAAAATAAAGTAGATCTTTTTAAGCTGTACATTCAAAGAGAAAATAGATTTTCCTGATAAAACACTAGTAATTAAATGTTAATTATACTATGTTATATTCTAAATCCATGAAATAAAAGTACATCTTCTCAACTATTTAAAATTAGCTTAAAAATTAGAGTTTAAGTTAGATAATCTAGAAAGTTCATCAAATATACCTAGAAAGTCTAGAAACTGGGCTGTTTGATCTTCCAAATAACTAATGTTTATAGAATACTAACAGTGTGCTTAGAAATTAATCTTTACAATAAGCTTATTTGTAAAACTCAGTGAAAGACACCGAGGTCCAGGACAGTTAAGCAATCTGCCCAGGCCAAACAGCCAGCAATCTGACTCCCAACTCCTCCTTCTCACCTCTCTACATACCCTCGTCAAGTCTTCCTAGTTAAGATAGGAAGGGAGAAAGTTCTAGCCCAAGCAGTGATTGCGGCCAGAGAGCAGTATCTGGGATTGCTTACAGTCCTGGTTTAAAATCTCTAACCATTCTAAGAAGCAAAGAGGAGAAGGATAAAGCATTTTGACTTAGTTTAAAGAAAAAGTGTAAGGTCTATTCATTCAAAATAGTGGACAATTTGAAAGTGTGGATTGGAACTGTGATGGGGGAGTCATGCTCAAGTTAGAGGTCAGTCTGTGAAGTGTGGGGTGGACAAGAGGATTCACTCTTTGTACCAAGCATGAAAATAAATGAGCAAACAAAGTCCCGTAGTCAGTGTCTGTCAACAAGGTCAGGGAGGGTCATGTTGAAGGAGAGTGGAGACCCATTGATTGGTATTCAGCTGTTCTGGACAATCAGAATTAGATATTTGGCTTCTAGAGAAGCAGCCTGACCCAGCACTGCCCAGCACTGCCCAGCAGCCTCAGCTCATTTCCTGAATGACTGGGGGCTGGACAGTTACGCTGCACAAGCAATTAAGAGTGGCCAGGACTTCTGAGGCTGACAGTCCCTAAGAAATATTACTCACCTGTTCTTTCAAACATGCTTATATTCCAGGTATAACTCAGCACCCTAATTTTTAATTCAGCTGTTCTCCATTCAATTGCTGTAACTTGGTTTATTTCTAACTATAGTTAGAAGCCCTCTTATTTGACACATATAATGCAAAAACGTCAGAGTGGAGACTCAAACACAGCAAAAAGCTCTTCTATTTTGTCTTAAAACAGGTACAGTTGTTCCTATTCAGATTTGTTCGTTATTTTATTATGGGACAGTCTTTTATTATTTTTAATATTGATTCCAGGTCATGTAGTTTGTATAATTCCTGCCGTTTATATATCATTAAAATGTCCCATTTCCGTTTCTTTAAGATGAGAGAACATAGAAAAGTTTATAAAACCATATGAATGCAGAATTCTGTCTATATTTCCAAACTTTGCCCTTTTATAAGTCTCACCTGTACCTGATTTTCATGCAGTTTTCTTTACTGATCCACTTCCCCCCGTCCCATGAAAACCTAATTAACTCACACAATTATTTCATGGAACAATTCTTTTTTTTTCTTTTTACCCTCATGTTTCATGAATTTATGTAAAGTTTCATTAAATGAATGCAGCTGTCCTTAAGAGGTTTGAATACAAATACCGCTTACTAACATACAGCTCAGCACAGTGACAGAAAGTACTGGACCCACTGAGAGAGTGGATGGAGGGCATTCAGTGTTCCATTGAGTATCAGTGTGTTTCACAGAGGGAAGGAAGAGTATTGGTTAATGGTATAGAAAAGAGTTGGTTATTGGAGCAAAAATCCAAACACAAAAGCTTGAGTTTATAAAGTAATATTTGCTCAAAGGGTCTTGGCTCCAAGAGGATGTTCTCAGAGACCCCTACCAAAACACCTGAGCTTCAGTATTCTCAGCTGTAAAATCATTAAAAAAAAATGATAACATTAACAATATCTACTCTTTGTTCTACTTAACACAAATGATCATGGAAGGGATTCAATGATATATTTTGGTAAAGATGCTTTTATTATTAAATTGCTGCATCTATGTTAGTAATATTAGGTGGAATACTACGAATTAGAGTAACTAAAACCATAATAATTTTAGACAATCTAATCCATTCTCTTTTATGCAAATATAACCCAACTGCAACTAAGTATCTCTTTGTTTATTTAGAGCCACTTCCTATGTGATGATACATCTTTAGCTCATAAAGCAAAAATTTCTTTGATTTTAAATGCATAGAATTTAAAAAGAAAGTAATTTAAAAATAGATTTTCTTTTCAGGCAACTAATATGTTAGCTAGACTTGCTTCTTCTTTATACACAAATAACCCTAATGTGGTGAGAGTGAGAGGGATGATCAAAGAAAATAATAGATTATAAAAATATGGGTTTGCATTGCTTTGCACTGCATTCTACTTTTGCTGTAAACCACTGATGATGAAAAATTGGTTGATGTCCAGGATCTTTACAGCCAAGGTTCACTAATTACTTGTTTGTACAAGAGACACATAACCTTCTGGAAACCTCTTTGTCCTCCAAATTATGAATTCTTGGAATTAATAGATAATTTTACTGAAAGAATTGGCCCAGCTAACAGAATAGTGATGATTTGGGGTTATATTCTGCTACATAGCGTGCTGTTTCGAATTACACACAATTAGTGTGATTTCACAATATTATCTTTAAGAGAGCACTTTCCTTCCTTGCATTTTTCTTTTTCATATCATTGTTAACACCACAATGAAAAAACCCTAAAAAGCTACTCACAAAAATAATTCAAATGTGAACTGATGCCCTTAGAAACAACCACATTTGCAGCTCTCACTCACCTCATATTCAAAAGCACCCACACTTATCTGGTCTCTTTTTCTATATCCTCCTTAAAGAGGGGAAAAATGTATTCAGTGTGTAAAAATAAGCTATTGTATCTCAGAAAGGAGATGGGATGCTAATTAAGGGTTGTTTGAATGAACAAGTCACATTACATTGTCTACTGGGAGCTGGCTGCCAATTGCATTTTTGGTAAAGAGTCAAGAAAAACATTCGAGAGGGCCCCGGCAAGCTCAGGAGAGAAGCAAGCAGTGCTTCCATTTATCAAGTAGGTGCACAAGCCTGGATTGTATTGTTAAGAGTCAGGGTGCAAGCTGAGAGCTCCTGCCTGGCAGTTTTTCTTACCAGTTTCAAGAGCCACCTTCTCATTGAGAGGCCTGCTACTCAGGCCAGATCCTGGACAATGGGGCACATATGCCTGACTGCTGGGCCACTGAATGCCTCTTTCTTTGTTCAATACCTTTTGCAAGATTCTTTGTCACTCTTCTTGGATGATCCAGGAGGCAAGGGTTTTAAGTCACACAATAGCTCGGGTCTTGCAGCGAAATAATTGATGCTCCATTGAAAGCACCCAGGCAATTTGGTTAGTATGATTATCTTTAACAAATCGGGGAAATTTCAGACATTTGGCAATTCGTAAATGAGGAGGGAAATAAATTGCTTTATTTTTTAAAGATTGCTATTTTTTTTTTAATTTTATTAAAATTAGTTTATTTACAGTGCTGTGTTAGTTTCAGGTATACAGTACGGTGATTCAGTTATACAGATATATGTATGATTCTCTTTTAGATTCTTTTCCATTAGAAGGTATTACAAGATTTTGAGTATAATTCCCTGTGCTGAAAGTTTCTCTTTTTTTAAATGTTATTGTTATATTAGCCAGACTAAGCCTGATAGCCTAATTGCTCGATAGTGTTGGGGTGGAATGGCATGGAAATAGAGGTGAAAATGATTTACTTTGTTTGGAAAAGGACCAGAAAGTAGAGTAGGCAAATGTGTTTTTATTGTAGTGGATGAAAAACAATTATTCCACTAGATGAAGTGACTTCCTTGTGGCTCTAACACATAGAGCATTTGGTACTTAGCATGATAGAGCCCCAGAGGTGTGTTTCTGATACGTTACATGTCTTTTCCTTTAGTTCTGTAATTCTGTAATTTTTTTGCTGTTGCTCTTTTAAATCTATAAGAACTTAACTATTTTTAAGTGTGGTCATATGCCTTTGACATAGACATAAAGAAACAAGCGTCCTGAGGACTGAAAGGTCCCTAACCAAAGGCAATAAGTGAAAGAATTTCTTTATCAATATGCATGTGTGTTTGAAAGAAAATGATGAATTCTATTTAAACAATATTTCTAAAATTAAATTACTTCCCTGGGCACTGAAGATAAAGCATTAACTTTCACACTTTTATTCTTAGACATTAAAATATGTGGTAAAAAAGTAATAGTTCTTTTGTGGTTGTTTAAAAGGCAAAAAATAAATAATATGAATTTATATGTATGTTTGAAACTCATTTTGTAGTTTTTTAAATAATGTGATAAATAATATATTTGATACATGATCTAAGGCATATTTAAGTAATGATCTAATCCCTTTAGATCAAAAACTCATCCCTTAATCCGGTAGTTGTAAAATATAATAACAATAATAATAATAATATCAAGTTTTGAATGCTTACTGTATGCTTGGCTTTGTCCTAAGTGCTTTGCATGTATTAAATCTTGAGGAAACTGAGGCCAGAGAGAGTTTATGTTTCCCTGTTTATGGACTCACAGATAAATGGTAGCACCAAAATTTGGTCCCACGCTCTTTAACTCCAAAGCTTGCACCTTATCCATCATATTATGTTTTCTTGCTTGCAATATAATTGTTATTACTGCTATTAAACCCTTCAAAGAGGATCCTTCATAAAAATTTGAAAAATAATTTTGCCATACATTTATTTCAACAGATCCCATAGATGAAAAGGCAATTGGTCCTGGAAAATACAATACCACAGATATATTAATGGTCATTATATCTACTTTACATACAGGGGAGGCTGCATTCTGTGGCATCTAACACATTATACCATTATACACATTATACACATTCTGTACCGCAGGCAGACTCTTTACCATCTGAGCCACCAGGGAAGCCCCAAGGAAATGTGACTTGCCTCAATCATAGGGGAGAACATTTTATTTTCACCTTGTTCATCACATGATAAACTCTTAATATTTGGATCTTAGTTTCCTAATTCTTAATTCAGTTCTGAATTAGCCCTTAATTTCTCTGTGGGGATTTGAGAAATTTTGCCTTAATTATTTTTTTGTATGGGATCAACAGCAATAAGTGTTGGTTTTTTTTTTTTTTTAAAAAAAAGGTATAATATATACTGTACATACTATGGGCTTCCCAGGTGGCACTAGTGATAAACAAACAAACCTGCCAATGAAGGAGACAGAAGAAACGTGGGTTCAATCCCTGGGTCGGGAATATCCCCTGGAGGAGGAAATGGCAGCCCACTTCAGTATTCCTGCCTGGAAAATCCCATGGACAGAGGAGCCTGGTGGGTTACAAAGAGTTGGGCTGCATAGAGTTGAACACAAGTGAGCACCACATGCATATATATATATACTATAAAGTTTACCCATTTAAAATGTATAGTTTGGTGGGTTTAGCTCATTTACAGAATGTTTAAAATTGGTACTTGATTTATTTTATTTAACTAAATAGAAACTTTTGAGATGCTTGAATGAAAAATGCTTCCAGGCCAGTGAAAACCATTAATATTTGCTGTGTTCTTCTTTCCCCTCCTCCAGAAATGTGTGCTTTATTGGCCAGAAAAGAGAGGAATATATGGAAAAGTTGAGGTTCTGGTTATCAGTGTAAATGAATGCGATAACTATACTGTTCGAAACCTTGTCTTAAAGGTAAGAATATGGAGCTGTAGCTGTCTACAAAGTGGAAGGTGTTAGAGGATTGCATTTTTATTTTGAACTTTTTTTCTCCTAAGAACTGCAGATTCAATCTGAACAAGTTAAATAAAGTCAAGATCAAGAAGAAAGTATAATCACTCCCTTATGTATTTTGTTGTCAGCTACTATCACTCTGTGGAATAATTAATTTAAGCAGACATTAAAGAAATCCACTAAGTAGGGTGCTATGGTCTGCTAATTTGCATATATATAACACCTCTGATTTAACCTTTTGAACGCCTTTAACTAAAGGACTAAAGGCTCGTGCTGGAGATGTTACCGTGATTTCTTTTTTTAATGTCACTTTGTCTCAGCAGATTTAAGGAAGGCCTGGAAACTGTGAAAAGGAAAATCTGCACTCGTGGGTGGTTGTGGGAGGCAAGAAAAGCCTGAAGTGTTGTTGAGATCTTCCAAAACTTGGAGTTACAGTCATTTATAGGGACTTTCCCAGACCAGATTATGTCATAGAAAATTTATCTTATTTAAATTTTGGACAGCAAATGCTGAGGGATGTTGCCATGGTATAGTTGGTCGTTTTTCTTCTAGAGAGCAAGCATCCCAAAGATTCCAGTTCTATCTAGAACCCCACTGCTGGGACAGAATCATCGCAAAGAAGAAGAAAGTAGAGACAGAGCGGCACGGATGGGTTTTAATGGGAAATTCATGATAGGAAGGCACTTAGAGAAACCTGTTCTGCAACATGTATTCAGCTAGTGCGTAGTCTACGCCAGGCCCCAGCTTGGTTCTGAGATGATATGCATGGACCCTCCTTTGTCACTCCTTTCCTCCAGGGGTTCCTCACTGCTGTTAAAAACTGGTATTTAGGGTGAGTGTAGAATCATTAGAGTGACTGAGTATAAAATTAAGCATTCTTATACTGGTCAATATATTTATAATAACCTGTCAGGAGCATTCAAAGACCAGGAAACACACTATATCTCAATTCTTTCTTGGCCATTTATTCATCTACCATTATGTTCATGATCACAAATTACAAACATATCTAGCATATATATGTTTTCTATATTAAATATATATCATATATATATTTCTCATTTAATTGAAGCAAGACTGTCAGATTTTGACATCAGCATATTTACAGTAAATTTTTCTCAGGTTGAAAGAATATTCTTCAAAAGTTTCCTAGATTTTATTGCCACCTAGAAGTGAGGAGCAAGCAAGATGGCTGTGATAGAAGGTGTTTGGTATTGTGGTTTGGATGCCTTTTAGTTCCACAAGTAAATGAAGCGCTTGGTGGCTATTTCTATTTTCAGCAAGGAAGTCACACCCAACGTGTGAAACATTACTGGTACACCTCATGGCCCGATCACAAGACTCCAGACAGTGCCCAGCCCCTTCTGCAGCTCATGCTGGATGTGGAAGAAGACAGACTTGCCTCCGCGGGCCGAGGGCCTGTGGTGGTCCACTGCAGGTAAGGGATGGGCTGTCCTTCCTGCCTCAGTAACGGTCTATTCTTTGTAAAGTCATACAGCAAGTGGCAGTTGGGTTTGACTTCCTGGTTCTGACTTTGCTGGTAAATTGAATAGATATTGAAACTAATTAGCCTCCCCCTTGATTCTTGACCACAGTGATACTTGTCAGAAATGAAGTGCCATTATTAGCATATTTTTAGCAGTCATACAGTGGAGAAAATTTCACTTATGAATCACTCAGGGAACAGGAGATCTTATTGATTCAGTCCTCGACCTTGAAATGTAGGTGGATTCATTTAGTCTCATTAGGCTCGTGTGTGCTAGGAAGGACATATGATTTTTTAATTATCAACAGCTTTTTTCTTGTTTTGAGATGCCCCTGAACTTTACTAGGATTGTATCTTGATAACATTTATTATTATTATGCCGAATTTGGTGAAAACCAGTCAACAGTTCTAAACCTCATGAAAAACAGATAGAAATAAATTTATGAAATGTTAAATGGCAAGTGGTAATTCACCAAGAGGAAAACAAAATGCTGTTACCAGAACATGGGGTCCTGGAGGCTGGGCTGACAAGAGGCACCGATTTTAGTGGTTCCCTTGACTCGTGTCCAATTTAAAGTTCTTATCCTTTAACTTATACCTCTTCCCCTTGTTTTCCTGCTAATGTGCCCAAACCAAAGTACAAATTTTAAAGTTATTTATATAACTGGTTGTTTTTTCTCCATACTTTCTCAAAAAAATTTGCATTACTTTATTGATCCCCTTATGTCTTATAAGATAGATTTTGGTGATGTTTTTAATAAACAAAGTATATTACTTTAAATTATGATTTTAGCCTTCTTTTGAACCTTTGTGGTTTAATTAAGAGTAAGATTTACTGTATGTCTATTTGCCCAATATGTCATTATCTAGTTTCTAACTTTAGGCCTTATCCTAAACTTAACTTACTTTAGAGCTAGAACTGTGCCACACCCAAAATCGTAAAACAGTCAGGATATCTAAAATGAACTAACCATTTCCCCTCTAAACCCAGCTCCCCTTCTGATTGCTATTTCTAAGAATGAGACCATCTTTTTTCCAGCCACTCAATATCAAATGTTGACAGTTATCTTTGGCCCTTTTCTCAATTCCAGCCTCAGTATCTAATCAGTCACCAGATTAGCTTTCCCTTCAAAGCTTCTCCCACAATCATCACTTCCTGCCCAACCACCCAAGTTCAGGCCCTCATGACCTCATCCATGTATTTTAGAAGAAGTCAGCTAATTGCACATACACACCCCACTTCCCCATGCTCCACCCCCACTACAGTCTATTCTGTGCACTCCTCTTGGATGATGTGCCTAAAACCCCCTTTCATCACATGGAGTCTCTGCTCAAAGCTTCACACAGGCTTCCCATTGCCTAGAGCAAAATTTCCTAATCTTGGATTTGTGGATTGCATACAGGGGCCAGTGAACTTGAAATGACTTGAACAGATTTGAATACATTAAGTGAATTTTCTGGGGAGTGAAAACTCATTGTTTTCAACATATTCTCAAAAAAAAAAAAAAAAAGAGTACCATTGTTTTAGAGGATGAAGTCCAAAGTTCTTAGTTCAGTTCAGTCGCTCAGTCGTGTCCGACTCTTTGCGACCCCATGAATCGCAGCACGCCAGGCCTCCGTGTCCATCACCAACTCCCGGAGTTCACTCAGATTCACATCCATCGAGTCAGTGATACCATCCAGCCATCTCATCCTCGGTCGTCCCCTTCTCCTCCTGCCCCCAATCCCTCCCAGAATCAGAGTCTTTTCCAATGAGTCAACTCTTCCCATGAGGTGGCCAAAGTACTGGAATTTCAGCTTTAGCATCATTCCTTCCAAAGAAATCCCAAGGCTGATCTCCTTCGGAATGGACTGGTTGGATCTCCTTGCAGTCCAAGGGACTCTCAAGAGTCTTCTCCAACACCACAGTTCAAAAGCATCAATTCTTCAGTGCTCAGCCTTCTTCACAGTCCAACTCTCACATCCATACATGACCACAGGAAAAACCAAATCCTTGACTAGATGGACCTTAGTCGGCAACATGATGTCTCTGCTTTTGAATATGCTATCTAGGTAGGTCATAACTTTTCTTCTAAGGAGGAAGCGTCTTTTCATTTCATGGCTGCAGTCACCATCTGCAGTGATTTGGGGGCCCCCAAAAATAAAGTCTAACACTGTTTCCACTGTTTCCCCATCTATTTGCCATGAAGTGATGGGACCAGATTCCATGATCTTCGTTTTTTGAATGTTGAGCTTTAAGCCAACTTTTTCACTCTCCTCTTTCACTTTCATCAAGAGGCTCTTTAGTTCTTCTTCACTTTCTGCCATAAGGGTGGTGTCATCTGCTATCTGAGGTTATTGATATTTCTCCCAGCAATCTTGATTCCAGCCTGTGCTTCTTCCAGCCCAGCGTTTCTCATGATGTACTCTGAATATTAGTTAAATAAGCAGGGTGAAAATATACAGCCTTGACGTACTCCTTTTCCTATTTGGAACCAGTCTGTTGTTCCATGTCCAGTTCTAACTGTTGCTTCCTGACCTGCATATATGTTTCTCAAGAGGTAGGTCAGGTTGTCTGGTATTCTCATCTCTTTCAGAGTTTTCCACAGTTTATTGTAATCCACACAGTCAAAGGCTTAGGCATAGTCAATAAAGCAGAAATAGATGTTTTTCTGGAACTCTCTTGCTTTTTCCATGATCCAGCAGATGTTGGCAATTTGATCTCTGGTTCCTCTGCCTTTTCTAAAACCAGCTTGAACATCACGGAGTTCACGGTTCACGTATTGCTGAAGCCTGGCTTGGAGAATTTGGAGCATTACTTTACTAGCATGTGAGATGAGTGCAATTGTGTGGTAGTTTGAGCATTCTTTGGCATTGCCTTTCTTTGGGATTGGAATGAAAACTGACCTTTTCCAGTCCTGTGGCCACTGCTGAGTTTTCCAGATTTGCTGGCATATTGAGTGCAGCACTTTCACAGCATCATCTTTCAGGATTTGAAACAGCTCCACTGGAATTCCATCACCTCCACTAGCTTTGTTCATAGTGATGCTTTCTAAGGCCCACTTGACTTCACATTCCAAGATGTCTGGCTCTAGATGAGTGATCACATCATCATGATTATCTGGGTCGTGAAGATCTTTTTTGTACAGTTCTTCCATGTATTCTTGCCACCTCTTCTTAATATCTTCTGCTTCTGTTAGGTCCAGACCATTTCTGTCCTTTATCGAGCCCATCTTTGCATGAAATATTCCCTTGGTATCTCTAATTTTCTTGAAGAGATCTCTAGTCTTTCCCATTCTGTTGCTTTCCTCTATTTCTTTGCATTGATCGCTGAAGAAGGCTTTCTTATCTCTTCTTGTTATTCTTTGGAACTCTGCATTCAGATGCTTATATCTTTCCTTTTCTCCTTTGCTTTTCGCCTCTCTTCTTTTCACAGCTATTTGTAAGGCCTCCCCAGACAGCCATTTTGCTTTTTTGCCTTTCTTTTCCATGGGGATGGTCTTGATCCCTGTCTCCTGTACAATGTCACGAACTTCATTCCATAGTTCATCAGGCACTCTATCTATCAGATCTAGGCCCTTAAATCGATTTCTCACTTCCACTGTATAATCATAAGGGATTTGATTTAGGTCATACCTGAATGGTCTAGCGGTTTTCCCTACTTTCTTCAATTTGAGTCTGAATTTGGTAATAAGGAGATAATGATGTGAGCCACAGTCAGCTCCTGGTCTTGTTTTTGTTGACTGTATAGAGCTTCTTCATCTTTGGCTGCAAAGAATATGATCAATCTGATTTCGGTGTTTACCATCTGGCAATGTCCATGTGTAGAGTCTTCTCTTGTGTTGTTGGAAGAGGGTGTTTGCTATGACCAGTGCATTTTTTTGGCAAAACTCTATTAGTCTTTGCCCTGCTTCATTCTGCATTCCAAGGCCAAATTTACCTGTTACTCCAGGTGTTTCTTGACTTCCTACTTTCGCATTCTAGTCCCCTATAATGAGAAGGACATCTTTTTTGGTGTTAGTTCTAAAAGGTCTTGTAGGTCTTCATAGAACCATTTGACTTCAGCTTCTTCAGTGTTACTGGTTGGCGCATAGACTTGGATTACTGTGATACTGAATGGTTTGCCTTGGAAATGAACAGAGATCATTCTGTCGTTTTTGAGATTGCATCCAAGTACTGAATTTTGGACTCTTCTGTTGACCATGATGGCTACTCCATTTCTTCTGAGGGATTCCTGCCTGCAGTAGTAGATATAATGGTCATCTGAGTTAAATTCACCTATTCCAGTCCATTTTTAGGAGAAGGCAATGGCACCCCACTCCAGTACTCTTGCCTGGAAAATCCACTGGACAGAGGAGCCTGGTGGGCTGCAGTCCATGGGATCGCTATGAGTTGGACACGACTGAGCGACTTCACTTTCACTTTTCACTTTCATGCATTGGAGAAGGAAATGGCAACCCATTCCAGTGTTCTTGCTTGGAGAATCCCAGGGACAGCAAAGCCTGGTGGTCTGCTGTCTATGGGGTCACACACAGTTGGACACAACTGAAGTGACTTAGCAGCAGTCCATTTTAGTTCACTGATTCCTAGATTGTCGATGTTCACTCTTGCCATCTCTTGTTTGACCACTTCCAATTTGCCTTGATTCATGGACCTGACATTCCAGGTTCCTATGCAATACTGCTCTTTACAGCATCGGACCTGGCTTCTATCACCAGTCACATCCATAGCTGGGTATTGCTTTTGCTTTGGCTCCATCCCTTCATTCTTTCTGGAGTTATTTCTCCACAGATCTCCAGTAGCATGTTGGGCACCTACTGACCTGGGGAGTTCCTCTTTCAGTATCCTATCATTTTGCCTTTTCATACTGTTCATGGGGTTCTCAAGGCAAGAATAGTGAAGTGGTTTGCCATTCCCTTCTCCAGTGGACCACATTCTGTCAGACCCCTCCACCATGACCCGCCCATCTTGGGTTGCCCCATGGGCATGGCTTAGTTTCATTGAGTTAGACCAGGCTGTGGTCCTAGTGTGATTAGATTGACTAGTTTTCTGTGAGTATGATTCCAGTGTGTCTGCCCTCTGATGCCCTCTTGCAACACCTACCATCTTACCTGGGTTTCTCTTACCTTAGGTGTGGGGTATCTCTTCATGGCTACTCCAGCAAAGTGCAGCTGCTGTTCCTTATCTTGGACGAGGGGTATCTCCTCACCACTGCCCTTCCTAACCTTCAACGTGTGAAAGCTCCTCTAGGCCCTCCTGCACCTGCACAACCACCGCTCCTTGGACAAGTTCTTAGCTTTCTATAATCCTTTATAGACCCCACTGTACCTTCCCAGCCTTCTTTCCCACTATTCCTCTACTGTAACTTTCTCTTCCTAGCCAAACTAGTCCACTCATTGTCACACATCTTATTTTCTGTTCTGCTGCAAATTTTTCCCTATATCAGTCTCACCTGTGGAACATTCTGTCACATTGATGATAACCAAAATGCGTGCCATTCACAAGGTACAATTCAAGTACTATCTCTTTATTGATACAAACTCTCTTTAGACACTTACGCTAAAAGGGATGCATTCCTCCTCTGAATTCCTCTGTACCCATATTCAACAGGAAACAAGTGCCAAGTCCGAGAAATAAGTGCTATTTGAGTGCTGCTGTTGTTGTTGTTCAGTCGCTAAGTTGAGTCCAACCCCATGGACTGTCACCCACCAGGCTCCTCTGTAAAGACATTTCCCAGGCAAGAACACTGGCATGAGTTGCCATTGCCTTCTCCAGGCCATCTCCCTAACCCAGGAATCAAACCCACATCTCCTGCATTGGCAGGAGGATTCTTTATCACTGAGTCATCAGGGAAGCCCATATTTGAGAGCTGAAAGGGGAGCTATACTCAAACTATGAGATTTGAACAAAGTCTCTAAAAGTTGGAATACTGCTGAACAGGATCTTGAAAGAAGGAGCAATGTTTGTGGTTTTAAAAGGTGGTAGGGTGGGCATTTCTGACTGGAGAAGTATCATTAACTCAAAAAGGAAGATTCAAAAAGAAAAGGTTGTTTTGCAAAGATTCAAATGCAAACAATGGCACAAAGGGTACAACGTCAACAACAGAAAGACAAAAAGCTTGAAAGTTCATCCAATCATATTATGTAAGGCATGAATACCATGGAAGCATCCTTAGACACTGTACTGTGACCATCTGCAGTTTTTGCTGGTGCTTGTGTATGTGCAGTCACGTCCAACTCACTGTGACCCTTTGGGGTATAGCCCACCAGACTCCACTGTCCATGGAATTTTCCAGGCAAGAATACTGGAGTGGATTGCCCTTTCCTGCTCCAGAGGGTCTTCCTGACCCAGGGGTCGAAACTGTGTCTCCTGCATCTCCTGCATTGGCAGGCGGATTCTTTACCACCAAGCCACCTGGGAAGCCTGTACAGTTTTTGAGTATTGAGTAACATGATCAGGTTCCTATTTCAGAGAGATGAACCTAGCAACTGTGTATATCATGAATTAGCCCAGGAAGAGTCTTGAGACTTGGAAGCCAAGATGAGATCATCGTTAATCATGAAGTAAGATTTCAAAAACGTGAGCACAGTTTATAGAAAGAAAAGCATGGTTCCCGAAAGCTCAGTGGAGGTGGGAAACATAAGAATTGGTAACAGACTGGATGTGGGAAGTGAGAGAGGGGGAGATATTGAAGATGGCTCCAAGATTTCTAGGCTGGAAAACTTGTGGCTGCTTGGTAATGCCATTGAGGAAAAAGATAATTAATTCTGTTTTAGATACATTGAATTTAGAGACACTGAACTGCAGCAAGTGTAAAATAGCAACAGCAGAAGTGCCAGCTAGGAGGTGGAATGCTAATCTAGAGTTTAGGAGAAACTTGGGGAACTTAAGTGTAGATTTGGAAGAAATTTACATAAAGATGGTTAAAATTGCTGAAAGAGAGAAAGAGACAGACAGAGAAAGTTTGTAAAGTTGATAACTTGCCATCTAAAGAGATTCACGAGTAAACCTTCCATGACAGGTAATATTTCTGTTCAGCTATTACCTTGATTTAAAAAAAAAAAAAAAGCCTTGGAAATATGTGCCTTTAGCCACATCCTCTCTCCTAACCTGAACTGAATCTTCAGCTGTTCACTAACATCTTTCACATCAGTATGTGTATGTGCTAGTTGCTCAGTCTTTTCCAACTCTTTGCGACCCCGTGGACTATAGCTCACCAGCCCCCTCTGTGGAATTCGCCAGGCAAGAATACTGGTGTGGGTTGCCATTCTCTTTTCCAGGGGATCTTCCTGACCCAGGGATTGAACCCGGGTCTCCTGCATTGCAGGCGGATTCTTTACCATCTGAGGCACCAGGGAAGCCCCAGCCACATTATTATATCCAGGACCAAAGCCTCTACTCTCTTCCTCAAATCAGACCTCATTCCAGAACTCCCACTGCATCTCAGTGACACTGCCATTCTTCCAGTCCTCCGGGCGAGTCACCTTTGACTTTTTGCTTTTCTCATTGTTCAGCTCCACTCCTCCACGCTCACTTTTGTCATGTATGTAGGTCTTTCCCCTCCTTGCTACTGCCCATACCTTACTAAATTTCAGGCCCTAGTTCTTTGTAGAACAGCTGGTACCTTTTTCACTATTCTTTCCACCCACCACCTCCCTCGATCCCATTCATCCTCCTTCTTAGACCTAAAAGGAAGAATGCTTTTGCAGCATTTAGCAGAGGGCCAGGTTTGTACACTCAGTACACGAGAGCTGCTGCTATTATCATAATTATTATTATTGATCCTAATGGTTGTTTTCAATGTTAAAGGAATATATTTTATCTCTTCTATTTTCCCTGCACCTGTTAATTCGCTGTCTGTTCTTTTCAGTGCAGGGATAGGCAGGACGGGGTGTTTTATTGCTACATCCATTGGCTGTCGACAGTTGAGAGAAGAAGGGGTTGTGGACGCACTGAGCATCGTCTGCCAGCTTCGTGTGGACAGGTGAGTGTTGGCGGGATGTAACAAGAGACACTTCAGAGCAGCAGCAGCATCACAACCTTATTTAATCACACTCCTAACTCTGTAAAGATTTGTGTAAAATGCTTAAGAATGCACATTATACTAAAAAGTCATCAAAGAAAGTGTTATTTGCACCACTGACCCTCAGGAACCCAAAATCAAGAGCTTGTGCTTAACCCTCCTTGTCCTTATGCAGGTTGTTTATAGTGGTAGCTCTTAGATTTCCACCTCTGTTCCTTCACAGGGACTTTGCATTTTCATTTGAATTCACTGAGTCCTTCACTTTAGGATCTTGCTCCTTTAGAATGAGGCATATGCCATACTACCAAGAGTCATCTTTTTTCTCCATTCACCCTTTTTTAATTGTGAAAAATGCACATGACAAAATTTACCATCTTAACCATTTTTAATAGTACAGTTCAGAGTGTTAAGTATATTCGTATTGTTGTGCAACAAATCTCTAAACTCTTTTCATCTTGCAAAGCTCTGTACCCAGTTTCTTGGCAACCACCACTCACCTTCTGACTCTTTGAATTTGACTACTCATGAGGGGCCTCATATAAGTGGAATCATGTGGTATTTGTGTGTTACTGGCTTATTTCGCTTAGCATGGTATCTCCAAGATTCATCCATATTGTAGCATGTGTCATAATCTCCTTCCTTTTTAAGGCTGAATAATATTCCGTTGTATGTATATACCATAATTTCTTTATCCAGCTGTCTGTTCTTGGGCTCTTAAGTTGCTGCCACCTTTTGGCTGCTGTGAATAATGCTGCAAGTATACAAATAGCTACTTGAGATTCTCTAGGGTACATACTCAGAAGTGAGAAGGCTCGAGCATACGGTAATATTTTTAATTTTTCAAGGAATGCCACACTGGTTTCCACAGAAGCTGTACCATTTACATTCTCATCAACAGTATACAGGGATTCCAACTTGTTTGTTGTTTCGTAGTAGTAGTCATCCTAATGGGTGTGTGGTGAGAGAGTCATTTTCAGGTACAGATGGTTGGATAACCTTTGTGATGGTCTCTGTTTATGCACTGAAAACAGAACAAACAAGCGATTTCTTTTCTTGCTCACTCCAAAACTAAACCTGGGAAAATGAACAGCTGAGTGAATGGCGGGCGAGTGACAGAGAAAGTGGGCAGATGCTCCCTCACAGCAGGCACGGAGGAAGGTGCTTGCAAGCACGTGAGCAGAGGACCTGCCTGCTCTGGAGTCCACTGGGCTGTTGTGGGAGAAGAGCTGTCTCGAGAGCTCGGCTGTGGGTTCTCTTCATTCATACGGCAAGTGCGTATCAACCACCTTCTAACTGCAAGGCCTTGTTCTGGATGCTGCAAGTCCTGAAACAACGTGAGGGAGGCTCTGCTCTCCTAGAGTTTACACGCTAACAGTAAGAGAGAAGAGATAATAAACAGCAAGGAAATAAACCGGATAATTTCAGACAGATAAATGCTGTGAGGTAATAAAACACGAGAAGACTCTACACATGGACATCGCCAGATGGTAAACACCGAAATCAGATTGATCATATTCTTTGCAGCCAAAGATGGAGAAGCTCTATACAGTCAACAAAAACAAGACCAGGAGCTGACTGTGGCTCAGATCATTAACTCCTTATTACCAAATTCAGACTCAAATTGAAGAAAGTAGGGAAAACCGCTAGACCATTCAGGTATGACCTACATCAAATCCCTTATGATTATACAGTGGAAATGAGAAATAGATTTAAGGGCCTAGATCTGATAGATAGACTACCTGATGAACTATGGAATGAAGTTCGTGACATTGTACAGGAGACAGGGATCAAGACCATCCCCATGGAAAAGAAATGCAAAAAAGCAAAATGGCTGTCTGGGGAGGCCTTACAAATAGCTGTGAAAAGGAGAGAGGCGAAAAGCAAAGGAGAAAAGGAAAGATATAAGCATCTGAATGCAGAGTTCCAAAGAATAGCAAGAAGAGATAAGAAAGCCTTCTTCAGCGATCAATGCAAAGAAATAGAGGAAAACAACAGAATGGTAAAGATGAGAGATCTCTTTAAGAAAATCAGCGATACCAAGGGAATATTTCATGCAAAGATGGGCTCGATAAAGGACAGAAATGGTCTGGACCTAACAGAAGCAGAAGATATTAAGAAGAGGTGGCAAGAATACATGGAAGAACTGTACAAAAAAGATCTTCACGACCCAGATAATCATGATGATGTGATCACTCATCTAGAGCCAGACATCTTGGAATGTGAAGTCAAGTGGGCCTTAGAAAGCATCACTATGAACAAAGCTAGTGGAGGTGATGGAATTCCAGTGGAGCTGTTTCAAATCCTGAAAGATGATGCTGTGAAAGTGCTGCACTCAATATGCCAGCAAATCTGGAAAACTCAGCAGTGGCCACAGGACTGGAAAAGGTCAGTTTTCATTCCAATCCCAAAGAAAGGCAATGCCAAAGAATGCTCAAACTACCACACAATTGCACTCATCTCACATGCTAGTAAAGTAATGCTCCAAATTCTCCAAGCCAGGCTTCAGCAATACGTGAACCGTGAACTCCGTGATGTTCAAGCTGGTTTTAGAAAAGGCAGAGGAACCAGAGATCAAATTGCCAACATCTGCTGGATCATGGAAAAAGCAAGAGAGTTTCAGAAAAACATCTATTTCTGCTTTATTGACTATTCCAAAGCCTTTGACTGTGTGGATCACAATACACTGTGGAAAATTCTTCAAGAGATGGGAATACCAGACCACCTAACCTGCCTCTTGAGAACTCTGTATGCAGGTCAGGAAGCAACAGTTAGAACTGGACATGGAACAACAGACTGGTTCCAAATAGGAAAAGGAGTACGTCAAGGCTGTATATTGTCACCTTGCTTATTTAACTTATATGCAGAGTACATCATGAGAAATGCTGGGCTTGAAGAAACACAAGCTGGAATCAAGATTGCTGGGAGAAATATCAATAACCTCAGATATGCAGATGACACCACCCTTATGGCAGAAAGTGAAGAGGAGCTAAAAAGCCTTTTGATGAAAGTGAAAGAAGAGAGCAAAAAAGTTGTCTTAAAGCCCAACATTCAGAAAACGAAGATCATGGCATCCGGTCCCATCACTTCATGGGAAATAGATGGGAAACAGTGGAAACAGTGTCAGACTTTATTTTTTCGGGCTCCAAAATCACTGCAGATGGTGACTGCAGCCATGAAATGAAAAGACGCTTACTCCTTGGAAGAAAAGTTATGACCAACCTAGACAGTATATTCAAAAGCAGAGATATTACTTTGCCGACTAAGGTCCGTCTAGTCAAGGCTATGGTTTTTCCTGTGGTCATGTATGGATGTGAGAGTTGGACTGTGAAGAAGGCTGAGCACTGAAGAATTGATGCTTTTGAACTGTGGTGCTGGAGAAGACTCTTGACAGTCCCTTGGACTGCAAGGAGATCCAACCAGTCCTTTCCGAAGGAGATCAGCCCTGGGATTTCTTTGGAGGGAATGATGCTAAAGCTGTAGCTCCAGTACTTTGGCCACCCCATGCGAAGAGTTAACTCATTGGAAAAGACTCTGATGCTGGGAGGGATTGGGGGCAGGAGGAGAAGGGGACGACAGAGGATGAGATGGCTGGATGGCATCATGGACTCGATGGACTTAAGTCTGAGAGAACTCCAGGGAGACGGTGATGGACAGGGAGGCCTGGCGTGCTGTGATTCATGGGGTCGCAAAGAGTCGGACACAACTGAGAGATTGAACTGAACTGATATCTAAAAATTCAAAACTCAAATTCCCTTTGGGGATGAGGTTTTCCCTCCTCATTGCTATCCTTCTTTCTTTCCTTTTAAATAATCATTTCTCCATCTTTGTAAGTGTATCTTCCCTCTATTTTTCTTTTAACTCTGACTGGCTTGTTAGAGGCTGTTACCCATGGTGATTACAATTATGGACTCTTTAACAGACTGCCTGGTTTTGCATCCTGGCTCCCACCATTGCCTGGTTGTGTGCCCTTGGGCAAGTTACAGGACTTCTCCTTGCCTTGATTTTCTCATCTGGAAAATGGAAGTAATAATAATATCTAATTCTTATGTTTTTATAAGAATTAAAAGGTAATCTGTAAAGTGGCTGGCACATAAGCATGTAACCAAGGTTAGCCACAGTTATTATCAATAGATACAGCAAGAACCTGGGCATGCATCTGTAAAATGGAAATAATAATATATACCTCACAGGGTTACGGTAAGAGTAAGATGAGATTACACCTGTGATGTACTGATGTTTCTTTTTTGAATTCTTACTGAATTTGTTATAATATTGTTTCTGTTATTTACATTCTGGTTTTTTGGCTGTGAGGCAGGTGGGATCTTAACTCCCTGAGCAGGGACTGAACCCACATACTCTGCATTGGAAGTCTTAACCAGTAGACCACCAGGGAAGTCCCCTAGTCAGGTTTCTTACCCTCTCTCTACCCTCTTCCCCACTTCTGCCTTTCCATGTATGCTAAGTTGCTTCAGTTGTGTCTTTCAGTCAAAGAGTCATGACTCTTTGTGACCTCATGGACTGTAGCCCGCCAGGCTCCTCTGTCCGTTGGATTCAGGCAAGAATACTGGATTGAGTTGCCATACCCTCCTCCAGGAGATCTTTCCAACGGAGAGATAGAACCCGAGTCTCTCCTGTCTCCTGCATTATAAGGCAGGTTCTTTACCACTAGCGCCACCTGGGAAGCCTCACATGTAACAGCTTCCAAAAATGTTTTTGTACGTGAGATCAGCTCCAGTTCTCTGCCCCCTCCTCTTATATTTACTGTCTCAGTTTCCTGAAAGTGCCTTGTTTCTATCCACTACTACGCATCCCAACTGGAATAGGATTCATTTGCTTCACTTCAGACTCTGGGACCTACCTTCACCAAGAGAGACCCTACATTAGAGAGTGAGGGACAGCACCCACTCAGCCTGGAGCTGCTCCTGGAGTGACTTTAATCTCTTCAGCTTTGTGCTTCTGTGAACAAGGCTCCTTCATGGGATCCACAGATCCCTAGGGACTCCAGTTCACATCCGTGCCCTTGATCTGACTCTATTTGAAACAACGCCTTGAATAAAGGGGGCTTGGTTTGTTCATTGTTTAGGCTCTTGTGCCTCTTAGATCTTGTCTATTCACCCACCCCTATATCCCTCCTCCCCTATCTGCTTCTGTAGCCTGACATCCACCTTGGTTTCTACTTCCCAGTCACTTTACTCTGTCAAGTCTACCAAATTGTCCTCTAACTTTGAAGAAAATCACAAATACATTTTTTAAACCTTATCACAATGCCTCCTCTCATCGACTCCTTCCTTCCTAAAGCAAATAGGCAGAAAATTTAGCCTTGGCCTCCCATGAATACCAAGGTCTTCCCACAAGGCTTGTCATTTTGTTCCAGGTAGGAGTTTCAAAACATTCCGCTTCTCTGCTGATCTAAACTATATAGGTTCCCTAACCCCTGGATTTGAATTACTGCCAATACATGTCTCGAAATCATACTAACTGATTTATTCATCAAGATCCCTCCTATATAAATCCTAAGCAGCTGCTTCTGTTGTTTATGAAGCAGATCATCTCCTTGAAATTTTCCTTGGAAAGTCTTTTCTTTGCCTTCCTTCCTTCGTAGGATTAACATTAGTTGGTTCAGTCGCTCAGTCATGTCCAACTCTTTGCAACCCCATGAACGTCAGGATTCCCTGTCCATCACCAACTCCCAGAGCTTGCTCAAACTCATGTCCATTGAGTCAGCAATGCTATCCAACAATCTCATCCTCTGTCGTTCCCTTTGCTTCCTGCATTCCATCTTTCCTAGCATCAGGGTCTTTTCCAATGAGTCAATTCTTCACATCAGGTGGCCATAGTATTTGAGTTTGAGCTTCAGCATCAGTCCTTCCAATGAATATTCAGGACTGGTTTCCTTCAGGATTGACTGGTTGGATCTCCTTGTAGTCCAAGGGACTCTCAAGAGTCTTCTCCAAAACCACAGTACAAAAGCATCAATTCTTTGTCACTCAGCTTTGTTTATAGTCCAACTCTCACATCCATACATGACTACTGGGAAAATCATAACTTTGACTAGATGGACCCTTGTTGGAAAAGTAATGTCTCTGCTTTTTAATATGCTATCTAGGTTTTTCAAAGCTTTTCTTCCAAGGAGTAAACATCTTTTAATTTCATGGCTGCAGTCACCATCTGCATTGATTTTGGAGCCCAAGAAAATGAAGTCTGTCACTGTTTCCACTGTTTTCCCATCTATTTGCCATGAAGTGATGGGACTAGATGTCATGATCTTACTTTTTTTAATGTTGAGTTTTAAGCCAATTTTTTCACTCTCCGCTTTCACTTTCATCAAGAGGCTCTTTAGTTTCTCTTCACTTTCTGCCATAAGGGTGATATCATCTCCATATCTGAAGTTATTGATATTTCTCCCAGCAATCTTGATTCCAGCTTGTGCTTCATCCAGCCCAGCATTTCCCATTATATAGTCTACATATAAGTTAAATAAGCAGGGTGACAATATACAGCTTTGACAATATACCTCCTTTCCCAATTTGGAACCAGTCTGTTGTTCCATGTTTGGTTCTAACTGTTGCTTCTTGACCTACATACAGATTTCTCAACAGGCAGATAAGGTAGTCTGCTATTCCCGTCTCTTGAATTTTCCACAGTTTGTTTGATCTGCAGAAGTAGATGATTTTCTGGAATTTTCTTGCTTTTTCTATGATTCAGTGGATGTTGGCAATTTGATCTCTGGTTCCTCTGTCTTTTCTAAATCCAGCTTGGACATCTGGAAGTTCACAGTTCATGTACTATTGAAGCCTGGCTTAGAAAATTTTGAGCATTACTTTGCTAGCATGTGAGATGAGTGCAATTGTGTGGTAGTTTGAACATTCTTTGGATTAATATAGATTTTCTTGTTTTTTCCTTCTCTTGTGAACTTCCTTTGTTCAGTCGCTCCGCCGTGTCTGACTCTTTGCAACCCCATGGACTGCAGCACACCAGGCTTCCCTGTCCTTCACCCTCTCCTGGAACTTGCTCAAACTCATGTCAGTTGAGTCAGTGATGCCATCCAACCATCTCATCCTCTGTCGTTCACTTCTCCTACTGCCTTCAATCTTTTCCTGGCATCAAGGTCTTTTCAAATGAGTCAGTTCTTCATATCAGGTAGCCAAAGTATTGGAGCTTCAGTCTCAGCATCAGTCCTTCCAATGAATATTCAGGACTGGTCTCCTTTAGGATGGACTGGTTGGATCTCCTTACAGTTCAAAGGACTCTCAAGAGTCTCCTCCAACAGCACAGTTCAAAAGCATCAGTTCTTCAGTGCTCAGCCTTCTTTATGGTCCAACTGTCACATCCATACATGACTACTGGAAAAAACCATAGCTTTGACTAGATGGACCTTTGTTGGCAAATTAGTGTCTCTGTTTTTTAATATGCTGTCTATGTTTGTCATAGCTTTTTTTCCAAGGAGCAAGCATCTTTTAATATCATGGCTGCAGTCATCTTCTGCAGTAATTTTGGAGCCCAAGAAAATGAAGTCTGTCACTGTTTCCATTTTTTTCCCATCTATTTACCATGAAGTGATGGGACCAGATGTCATGATCTTACTTTTTTGAATGTTGAGTTTTAAGCCAGGTTTTTCACTCTCCTTTCACTTTCATCAGGACTTCCCTGGTGGCTCAGACAGTAAACTGTCTGCCTACAATGCGGGAGACCAGAGTTCAGTCCCTGAGTTGGAGGATCCCCTGGAGAAGGAAATGGCACCCCACTCCAGTATTCTTGCCTGGAAAATCCCATGGACAGAGGATTCTGGTAGGCTACAGTCCAAGGGGTCGCAAAGAGTCAGACATGACTGAGTGACTTCACTTTCACTTTCATCAAGAGGCTCTTTAGTTCCTCTTCACTTTCTGCCATAAGGGTGGTGTCATCTGCATATCTAAGGTTATTGATATTTCTCCCAGCAATCTTGATTCCAGCTTGTGCTTTATCCAGCCCAGCATTTCACATGATGTATCTGCATATAAGTTAAATAAGCAGGGTGAAAATATACAGCCTTGACGTACTCCTTTTCCTATTTGGAACCAGTCTGTTGTTCCATGTCCAGTTCTAACTGTTGCTTCTTAACCTGCATACAGGTTTCTCAGGAGGCAGGTAAGGTAGTCATATATTCCTATCTCTTGAAGAATTTTTTACAGTTTGTTGTGATCCACACAATCAAAGGCTTTAGTTAAGTCAGTGAAGCAGAAGTGGATGTTTTCTGGAATTCTTTTGCTTTTTCCATGTTCAAATGGGTGTTGGCAATTTGATCTCTGGTTCTCTGCATTTTCTAAATCCAGCTTGAACATCTGGAAGTTCTCGGATTCACATACTGTTGAAGCCTAGCTTGGAGAATTTTGAGCATTACTTTGCTAGCATGTGAAATGAATACAATTTGCACTTTCTTAGTTGTTATAAAAAGCAAAACAGAAAACCTCACTCCTTTCTTTGACCCCATCCAACTTCTTCCAATACTTCTTGTGTCTTGCTTCATTATTTCATCCATTTATTGTCATATTTCATTTTCAAAATTCCCAATTTATAGGTGACTGCTGCTGTTGACCATGTTTTAACTTATGTCAGTAAATGGAAAACTGGCTTTAGAAAATCTGAATGTCTTCCCTCCTGCTTTTGCAGCTTACTGTTCTTCATCAGTTCTTCAAACCTGTCTGCAGTCCTGGTCTCTGTGGTCATCCTTACCTTCAGTTTGGGGTGTGTCTTCAGACATTCCCAAATGTGCTATTAAT
Organism: Capricornis sumatraensis; assembly: GCF_032405125.1. Classification (NCBI taxonomy): domain Eukaryota; kingdom Metazoa; phylum Chordata; class Mammalia; order Artiodactyla; family Bovidae; genus Capricornis; species Capricornis sumatraensis. The sequence continues at coordinate 87,460,484 of NC_091072.1, forward strand.
TACAGAGATTTATTTAAGCATGACCATTCCACCATAGTCATCAAAGCACATCTCATTTAACTCCAAAAATGAACACAAGAGTCAGAAAACAGATATTCTTTAGCCTCATTTTTAAAAAATAAGTCCGATAAAATTTAGCTAAGAAAATTGGCAAAGTAGACCTCTTTGGCATCTGGGACTTCTGATTTCTAACTCAAGGTATGACTCTTGATTAAAAGTAAATAAGTTTTTGGAATATGTTTATTGCAAAATTGCTAGACAAAAACATAGCTCTTTGAAAATTCTTTGTCAATGAAAAATGCAGTGACGCCACAATTTTTAAAACAATGGTTAACATGAAGGACAGCTGTTTCATGAATAGAGTGATATTGTCAGCAGTTGTCTTAAGAATATAATTTCAGGAACATAGCGATGTTGCCTTGTTCCAAAATATCTATCTATAGAGGGTGCCTAAAATATCTCTGTGTGGCAAATGTCTAAAACACTACTATTAGAGAGCCAATCTTTTTGTTTAAAGAGCTATTCTTTTAAAGTTTCTTGAGCCTAGAGTTGAGAGGTGAGAAGTGTGTATGTGTTAGTGACTCAGTCATGTTCCACTCTCTGAGACCCCCATGGACTATAGCCCGCCAGCCTCCTCTGTCCATGGGATTCTCCAGACAAGAATACTGAAGTGAGTAGCCATTCCCTTCTCCAAGGGATAATCCCAGTTCAAGGATTGAACCCGTGTCTCTTGCATTGCAAGCAGATTCTTTACCTTCTGAGCCACCAGGGAAACCCCTATATCTTCCTGGCTGCTGCTAAGTCACTTCAGTCATGTCCGACTCTGTGCGACCCCATAGACAGCAGCCCACCAGGCTCCCTCGTCCCTGGGATTCTCCAGGCAAGAACACTGGAGTAGGTTGCCATTAACACATTAAACAGGGTGACCTAGCCTTTTCCAGCTTAGGGTATGTTAGCTAGAGAGTGTAAGTCCACACATCAGGAAGGCATTCAGAACAGAGGTTTTGATGAAGGGAATTGAAGAGAGGGCCCCAGAAGAGGTTCTGCCATTGAGACTGCCAGACAGCTCTGTGCACTACGAAGGTGAGAGGCAGAAGACACCTCTCACAAGAGCAGCTACCTGATTTGCAGGGACCAGTAAAAATGAAAATGTGGAGCCCTATTTGAAAAAATGATTAACTCTTTCAAGATGGTGACAGCAGAGCATGAAACCAATACAGGGTCTTCCTCAGAACAGGGAGAGAGGCTGATGTGACTGAGCGTGTCAAACCGATGGAGTCGTCCCTGTCAAGGGATATTTCAGGGTGGGTGTTTGTAAGTGGGTGTGAATTCTGTGTGCTGTGGAACATTCACCCAAGATCTCTGCTGCAAGCAGTCCCCCTGAATCACACATGCATTCATGTATTTGACAAAGGTTTACTGAACATTACTGCTGAACATGCATCAGGTGCCTGGGGAGCATGCATGCATGCTGAGTCACCTCGGTCGTGTCCAACTCTTTGTGACCCTGTGGACTATAGCCCGCCAGGCTCCACTTGCCTGTCCATGGGATTCTCCCAGCAAAAATACCGGAGCGGGTTGCCATTTCCTTCTCCAGGGGATCTTCCCCACCCAGGGATCAAATCTGTATCTCTTACATCTCCTGCATTGGCAGGTGGATTCTTTACCACTAGCACCACCTGGGAAGCCCCCACTTTGGGTAAAGCAAGATGGATTGCTTAACAGATTTTTCCAGACTATGTTTCTCAGGGCCTCTCTTTTTTTAGGTAAAGGTTTTAAAAAACTCTTTATTTTATTTTTGGCCGCACTTGGTCTTCACTGCTGCTCCAGGACTCTCTCTAGTTGTGGTGCTTGGGCTTCTCATTGCGGCGACTTCTCTTCTTGCAGAGCACAGGCGTGAGGTGTGCAGGCTTCAGCAGCTGCAGCATACAGGCTCAGGAGTTGTGGTGCACAGGCTTCATTGCCCTGAGCCACGTGGAATCTTTCTGGACCAGGGATCGAACCATGTCCCCTGTATTGACAGGCGGATTCTTAACCACTGGACCACCAGGGAAGTCCCTCAGGTCACGTTTTAATGATTAGTTAAACTCTGAGAACCTGCTACATGTCAGATTAGCTACAGTACAGATTAGCCTATACTGAGGCAAAAAATAAATAAATAAATAAAAGTTTCTCAATCTTGAGGAAAAAATCTCTATGCTATGTTTCTTAGAACCCGTCTCCACCTGGATAGTCACAAAAAGTATTAAAGTGTTAAAAGATACAAAGCATCCCCCAGCATGGTAATCCATTTCACTTACTTGAAGCACTCTTTCACATTTATTTGACCACATAACACCTCCTGAGACTATCTAAATGAAAGGGAAAGAAATTATAAAATAATAAATATAAGCTGTTCTTTCCAAGTTTGGTGCCAAAGAGAAAACTAGAGATGGCAGAGGAATGTAAGCCTGGGAGGAGACCATTAAAAAGGTGAAAGGAAAGGGCTGCTGCTGCTGCTACTAAGTCGCTTCAGTCGTGTCCGACTCTGTGCGACCCCAGAGATGGCAGCCCACCAGGCTCCCCCGTCCCTGGGATTCTCCAGGCAAGAACACTGGAGTGGGTTGCCATTTCCTTCTCCAGTGCATGAAAGTGGAAAGTGAAAGTGAAGTCTCTCAGTCGTGTCTGACTCTTCGCGACCCCATGGACTGCAGCCTACCAGGCTCTTCCACCCATGGGATTTTCCAGGCAAGAGTACTGGAGTGGGTTGCCATTGCCTTCTCCGAAGGAAAGGGCAGGACTGACTAATTGGAGCATCTAGCTTAGTATAAAAGGGCTACAAAAGATGGAGTCAATATATCATAAGGCTAATATTTTGAACTCTTGAGAGTTCAAGCTCCACCAGATTTTTCCTATCCTCTCATACCTTTTTTAACAACAGCCTCTATCCACTAGTGATCCAAAGCTGGACACTACATCTTCTTTATAGTTTATCCCCCACCACTTGTACCTGCCTCCTCTGAGAAGCCCAAGGCCTGGGTAACAGCAAAGAAAAAAAGTGATTTGGATACTGGAAATGGGTTACATGACTGATAAATCAAGAGTCTGAGGATTGAGTAGGATCAAAAACCTAATCAAAAGAAAACAAAAAAGTAATGACAATGCTTGATCATTGTTATTCAACATAACATAAACAGGCAATTTGTACTCAGATCACAAGTCTGCATTTTAGCAATAAATTCAAATGGTCTGATTTAGAGATGAGTGTGTTGTGCTGAATGGATGCTTCCAGTGTAACAACAGTGACGAAGCCATTTGGTGGATTCCTCATTCTCTGGCAAGACATTATTTTTATTGGCTTTTGGGCAACATCTATTAATAGATGTTATAGTTCTCCCTGAAGATCCATGAGTCTGTGATTCTCCTATTAATAATACTTTTGAGCATATTTTGAACTAAAATAGGATTTTTTTTTTTCCAAATGGGAGTTCAAATTCAGTGCTAGGCACCCACAGGTGTTTTATTTAGAAGTGCATTCATGGATCATTCCTTCATTGCCACTGTGTTCATTTTTGATTAAAAGATGAAGTCGGTAACAGGCAGTTGGGACAGAGCACTGGCTGGTGCATCTCAGGGCTTCCCAGGTAGCACAGTGGTAAAGAATCTGCCTGCCAATGCAGGAAGACACGAGAGACAGGGGTTCTATCCCTGATGTGGGAAGATCCCCGACAGTAGGAAATGGCAACCCGCTCTAGTATTCTTGTGTAGGAAATCCATGGACAGGAGAGGCTGATGGGCTACAGTCCATGGGGTTGCAAAGAGTCAGGCACAACTGAGGGACTGAGCATGTGTGTGCGCACATGCACACACACACACACACATACACACACACACTGGTGAGACTGGGAAGCAGGCAACAACTAGAGAAAGGTGGCAGGGATTGCTGGAGCAGATGTTAAGGAGCCTGAAGCTTGTCCTAGCCCTGCCCCTAATTTCCTGTGTGACCACTTGTCACTCTAGGCCTCTGAGTCTCCGTATGTAGAAGGAGAACTTATCAGAGGTCTCCAACCTGTTTCTGGTGTAAAGGTCTCTTTTTAAGAGTAGAATATTTCATGGACCTCAACCTGATGGTTATACTTTGAATATCTTAGTGCTTATAAATTATCCTATTTTATTACTTAGAAAGCCCTTATTATCTTACTAAATATCACTAAGTTGTTGTGACGATACCACCTAATTAAGAATTCCGGTTGCTATTAAAGCTAAACCAACCAGATTTCACCATATTTAGAGCCTGCTATAATAGATTCATTTAGGCTTATGTATACTCCAAAATCACTGCAGCTGGTGATTGCAGCCATGAAATTAAAAGACGCTTACTCCTTGGAAGGAAAGTTATGACCAACCTATATTCAAAAGCAGAGACATTACTTTTTCAGCAAAGGTCCGTCTAGTCAAAAACTATGGTTTTTCCAGTAGTCACGCATGGATGTGAGAGTTGGACTGTGAAGAAGGCTGAACGCCGAAGAATTGATGCTTTTGAACTGTGGTGTTGGGAAGACTCTCTTGAGTCCCTTGGACTGCAAAGAGATCCAACCAGTCCATCTGAAGGAGATCAGCCCTGGGATTTCTTTGGAAGGAATGATGCTAAAGCTGAAACTCCAGTACTTGGGCCACCTCATGCGAAGAGTTGACTCATTGGAAAAGACTCTGATTCTGGGAGGGATTGGGGGCAGGAGGAGAAGGGGATGACAGAGGATGGGATGGCGGGATGGCATCACCGACTCAATGGCCATGAGTGAACTCTGGGAGTTGGTGATGGACAGAGAGGCCTGGTATGCTGCAATTTATGGGGTTGCAAAGAGGCAGACACAACTGAGCGACTGAACTGATACCATGTTTTGGGCTTCCCTGGTAGCTCAGCTGGTAAAGAATCTGCCTGCAATGCAGGAGACCCCAGTTCAGTTCCTGGGTCAGGAAGATCCCATGAAGAAGGGAGGAGCTGCCCACTCCAGTATTCTGGCCTGGAGAATTCCATGGACTATATAGTCTATGGGGTCACAAAGAGTCGAATATGACTGAGCAGCTTTCACTTCAGATGATGTGTTTGTGGTGTGAGATAGTGATGAAGGTCATTTACACATTGAGTAGGAGAGATACTTGTCCTTTAAAAGAAATAATAATGCCTAGTAATAAAATGGCCTAGGATACTCAGAGACTGCCTCATATGCTTATGGAGAATGACTAAGGAGCCATATGTGACCATCAAAAAACACCTAGGCAGGGAGGAAAGGAATGTGCTCCATTGCAGGCTGACGTCAGGCAATTTTTTCCTCATTGTATTTCTTTTCATCCCACTTGGCACCTCTGAACTCTGGAAGAACTTGAAAACAGAGTTTGGGAAGTGAAACACATAAAATAATTTGTGATCTCAAAGGCTTTTTTTTTTTTCTTCTTCCCCCTCCCCCCTTTTTTCCTTCCCCAGAAACAGGAAACAATCTGTCTAATCCTCCCTTTTGAGAGTCAGTAGTGAAATCTGCAGTTGTCTTTGTACATCCTTACCTTGGGGACCTTAAATTGTAATGACATCCAAAGTCCTTACTTGTGGCTTCCCAGACAGGATAGAAAAATGCTTCCAGTGTGCGTCATATCATTGTTTAAATGTTTTGATTAATCACTTTAGTTTGATGGGTTTTTTTAAACTATAACAACCTAAGAGGAGGAATACATATGCCATCAGTTTCCTTAGCTAATATGTGTCCCCAGAAAATTCTTTGTTTCCAAAACTTGGTTAAAATAATTCCAAAGCTAAAATTTCCACCTCTTAGTATTTTTTTTTTATAAACTTTTGTCTTGCATTGAACCATAACCTTTTGCAATCCCGACTCATCACAGAGATCCCCTTAATTAGTGAATTTCAACAATCTCATTGGAAGATCAGGAATTGAACACTTTAGTTTACTTATTTTAAGAACACTTAAAGATAAATCTTAAAACCTGGTTTGGATTTCCTTGACATCACAGTTCCTAGGCCGTAACAAGATGTCCTCTTGTAAAACAGATTATGCTAACCGAATCTTCCAAGTGGTTGTCAGGACAACTTTTCCTTCTTCTCAGCTAGGATTCAATTGAGTGTTAACCTGGATGTTCAGAAGAAAATTGACCAGCTTTAAGGAAAAAAAAAATATGGGGAACTCAAGATCTGCTAGGGCATTAAATTATCATTTGACTTGTGTTGGCTTTTATGCCCTACAAATACTCTGTAGAGAAAACATCCACATTCAAAATACCTGGTCAGAATCAATCAAAACATTTAGTTTACATTCTCAGTCCTTGAAATGACATGGTGTTTAGACATGGAGAAAACATCTGTCCAAGATATCCCGAGTTCAGCTCCAAACGTTAGCTGTGTTTGACTCATGCCCAAGCTATAAGAGCTTTACCCAGGAGGCACATTATCATCCACACCTTTTGTTCTAAATTTACTGTACCAAACTTTACCAAAAGAATTCCAGATTCGAAAATAATAAAAAGCCAAGGAGCGTCAGTTCCATTGTTAGCCCAGAAATGAGTCACTGCTGCAGAATTTCTTCTGTCTACTGATTAGACCGGATACGCGCTGGGCGGTGCAGCAGGAAAGGCTTGTTGCTCTTTGTATGTGTGAGTTAATAGTCACAAAAGGTCACAATTTTAACATGTTAAAAACCAAATCTCTCTCCTGGGCATCTGGCAGGGTTGTTTTGTTTTTTTTTTTTTTTCAACACACCCTCCCAGGAGCAAAGGGGAAAAAATATAGTCTTTTCCCTTCTAACCTGAGATTACTCTCTGCTGACACGGCTACGTGCTTTTGTGCATGGAGACCAAGATGATATGGATTTTTGTGTTTGGCAGGGCTGATGTGACTTGAGTTATCTGACATTTCTGGAAGGGCAGTTGGTCTGAGTTCTTTCTGGCCTGGCCATGCACACTGTTCATATTCTGTGGCCTCAAAGAAATCAGAGCCTTGCACCCAATACCATTTTTGCAATAGAAGTGACTTTCTTTCAAAGCAGGGCATAATTAGAGTGAAAAGATAGTTTGTCTAAACCAACGTACTTCTGAGGGTGAAAAGGAGGCTTTATTAATAATTAGACCAGGACAGTAGGAGTAAACTGGGTCTGTCCCAAGCAAATCAGGTGCGTGATCACCCTAAGGGTTTGTGTTAACCAAGCATTTACCAAAGGAATAAAAAATAGACTATGTGACATTTATTTAATACTCACTAAGTGACAGCCACTGTGTCCACTAAAAAATACAGTCACAACCTGAAAGTAGAGAGTTATTTTATTTGGTGGGAATGCTTAGGACTCCCAGCCCCACAGAGACAGCATCTCAGTAGCTCTGAGAAAACTGTTCCAAGAAGGTGGAAGGGGAGTCAGGCTATATACAAGTTTACAACAAAGGGAGCAGGTAGTCCGAACATCAAAGATCAGATATCAAGTTAAGGAATTAAGCAATCTACACTTGAGAAGATGCAAGGCTCTGCTGCTAAGTTACTTCAGTCATGTCTGACTCTTTGTGACCCTGGGGACCGTAACCCACTAGGCTCCTCTGTCCATGGGATTCTCCAAGCAAGAATACTGGAGTGGGTTGCCATGCCCTCCAGTGGATCTTCCTGACCCAGGGATCGAACCCACATCTCTTACATCTACCTGCAAGCCTCTGGGCTCACTGAATTCATTCCGTCCTTATGCACCTCAGCTATCTGGAGCCAAATCCTGTTTACTTATTCATCTTGAGGAGTGGTACATAGCTGCTTCATTCCGCCCCGCCTCCCTCCCCCCGCCCCCCCCCCCCCACGCTCCTCAGTGGGGCAGGGAGCGAGGTGAGGGGATCAGAGAGGTCACAGTTTTAGGAGCCCTCATTCACATTTGGCTTCCTTGGTGGCTCAGAAGTTAAAGAATCTGGTTCAATTTCTGGTATGGGAAGATCCCCTGGAGAAGGGAATGCAACCTACTCCAGTATTCTGGCCTGGAAAATTCCATGGACAGAGAAGCCTGGTGGACTACAGTCCATGAGGTCGACTAACGCTTTCACTTTCATTCACATTTGGAGGCCAGAAATTGCTGTTGGCTATGTTATTGCTTGTTTATTGATATGGCAGGAGATGTTTTCATTTCACAACTGTGCTAAGCATTCTATGGATTATCTCATTTAAACCTTGCAAATTTTGAAGCCTATTAGGTAAACACTCTTTGCCAGGCCAGTGGTTTTTAAACCACTGGTTTAAAACCGGTTTTAAACCAGTGGTTTTGGGGGGAAAACAAAACAGTGGGAAGACAAAATCTTCCACAAAACACTGATAAGGAAAACCAATAACAATAATTTTAAAAAGAAAGAAAGAAGAAAGAGTAAAGAGAAATGCCTTGGTCAAAACTGGAATTAGGAACCAGTCTAAGGACACCCTCCTTCCCCACACAGACACTGTGGTAGAACCCTGGGCTCCTGGGAATTCTGTGACTAGCCTTTGGCTAGACGTTAACAGGCTCTGACTCATCTGATCCTCACGATCCTGATGAGGTTTGTCATTAACTTCATTTTACAGGTCAGGAAAATTCAGCTGGGACAGAATAAGTGATTTGTTCAAAAGCATGTAGCTGGTTTGAATTCAAGGTTTCAAACTTGAATGTGTCTGACTCCAGGCTTCCTTCTTTCTACTAGGTCATGTACCTCCACTGTAGGTGCCTCTTCACTAGTAGGTGACTTCTAGGCTGGCTCATATTTAAAAACATATTTGAATTTTTCCATCTAGGCTTACCCACTCCAGTATGCTTGTGGGATAAATCCCATGGATAGACCTGGTGGGCTACAGTCCAAAGGATCACAAAGATTTGGACGTGACTGAGCAACTAAGCACATCTAGGCTTGCCCAGCCTGAGCAGTCTGGCAGAGCAGTCTTCTGCCCGATGTGCTCTTAGTTCTATAAGGTCCTCAGAGGGCTCATTCCATAGCCTACCATCCAGCCCAGATAGCACCAAAGAATAGCTAACACTATGGTATCTGCACATGCTTAGCTGTATAGTAATAAATATTTTTAAATGGACTGTTCATTTATATCTCACAACAGTACTATCAAGCAGATATGGTTAGATGATTACTCATTATTTTGCAGATGAGAAAACAGCACAGCAAAGATTATGTAATAAGGGTGAAGCAGCTAATAAGTGTTGGAGACAATTTGTCTTGACAACAGTGTATGATGTCTTTTTACCTCTTAACACTCTTTGGTCCCTACTGGTAATGAACCTGATGCTTTGGCATCTCAAGTTTTTTCACACTCACAATGGCTCTCATGGTTAACTGGGTTGCCTTGCCCTGCTTTTATATGCACTTACTCATTTTTGATAATCTAATTCCCATTTGGCAATAGGTATTGGCATGCTGCGATTCATGGGGTCTCAAAGAGTCAGACACGACTGAGTGGCTGAACTGAACTGAACTGATTGTACCTTAATGTGTTATACCCCCCAGGAAAAGATTTGTATCTAAACAGGATTCTCCAAGGAGAGATAGTGCTTTAAATACAGTACGTTGGGTAATGGTGGTGATTTTGGCATGCTGCCTGACTGATGACAGCCTTTCTCCACGGAAACATCATCTTGATCACCATGGAACTCTTAACCTTGGTTGAGTTTTTAACTATGATCTGTTGGAGATCAAGGATTATTTAGTGCCTTGATAATTGAGTTTGCTTATGCCTTTTATGTGGTGTTGGAGAAAACTCTTGAGAGTCCCTTGGACTGCAAGGAGATTCAACCAGTCCATCCTAAAGGAACTCGGTCCTGCATATTCATTGGAAGGACTGATGCTGAAGCTGAAACTCCAATACTTTGGCCACCCGATACAAAGAACTGACTCAATGGAAAGGACTCTGATGCTGGGAAAGATTGCAGGCGGGAGGAGAAGGGGACGACAGAGGATGGGATGGTTGGATGTCATCACCAACAGGATAGACATGAGTTTGAGTAGGCTCCAGGAGTTGGTGATGGGCAGGGAAGCCTGGCGTGCTGCAGTCCGTGGGGTCACAGAGTCAGACATGACTGAGCGACTGAACTGACTGATGCCTTTTAACATAATAAAAAGAAAATGTTGGATGATGCCTTTTAAAGTAATAAAAAGAGAATTCCTGCTTCTTACCTTTAAAGACCAGCTTGCTCAGAAACTTTGCATCAGTAATATAGATCCAGACCTCAGCAAGTCCTTGGAGCCCTGTCTGACCCGAAAGGTACCTGCAATCTGAGTCAGAGTTCTCCTGGAGGCTGAATTAGTACGGGGCTCTCTTAAGGGTTCATGATTAATCTTGCTATGTTCATTTATTCCATAAATATATTTTGTTTTAGGCACTATGGTCAGCCTATAAGAGACTGTATTTGTCCATTAACAGGATAAATAAAATCTGCAGGTTAAATTATTAGAATTTAAGGTCTTAAAAAGATCAGCAGTGTTCTACATACCAATACATGTAATTGGAAATAATATTTTAAAAGATGATTGTAATCAGTTCCTAATTTTGAGTCAACTTCCAGTTAATGCATTCTGTGATGCCCCTTCCCTTCTTTTATGCTAGAGCTTATATGTTTTCATACTACATGAGACAGCCTGGCCTCAGTAACCTACTTGACAAGTATTTACTTCAGACTAGTAAATGTTTTCCCCTTTTGGAAATATGCATAAACTGTAACATCATGCCTGCTCTTAAAGGACCTAAAATCTAGTTAGAAATAATTTTGAAATGGAATTAGACAGTATATCACATGATATCAAATTACTTGTAGTCAAGACCCTGTCTTGGCCCTGTCTTTTTCTACTCCTTTATAAATGACAGATAAAAAGACACAGGCATGCTTGTTAACTATCTGGGAGACACCAATCTGGGGGTGAGAAATAAAGGCTAATATACTGAATGATAGAAATAGTGATGTCAGTAAATAAGAACTTTGTGCTGGAATCAACAATTTGAATAGGAATAAACAAAGTTCTGCACTTAGTCTGAAAAAAAAATAAGTACAGAATGGAAGAGAGCTGTGATTTTCACATTCAGAAATAATACTGTGGGCTTTTTCTTTAACCCAAACCTTAACTCAATATCCTAAAATACTTGCTGAGCACCAGGCACTCGGTAGGCACTGCAGGATCTTTCCACCCAGTATACCTGCAGAAGCAGACTCTTTGGTTTATAACATGCAGCTAGAGAGGGAAATATTCCCACTGACCTGATCTCATTGGGAGTAGACACAACACTCTAAGAAGGTCATACTTGATAAAAACAGCCTATGAAAGGGGAGGCTAGACTGGGGAGTGACAGGGAAACCAGGCTGCATAGAAATATTGAGTGACCACAGGATGTTTAGTCTAGAGAAGAAAAGATTATGAGACTTTGATGGTTGTTTTCCAACACTTAGAGAGCTATTGTATGACTCTTAAGAGGAACCTTAAGGCTTTTAGGGTTATTTCAGTTTGACCAATGGGGCAGGTGAAAGTTAAAGAGGAGCAGATTCATTCTGATATCTTCAAAAGTTTTCCTGCCAACCTTGGCAAAGGCTAACTACCCCCCGGCAGAAAATAGCTGACCATCTACCGTGTAGACCTCTCCCTCCTGGAAAGGCAGCATTTTGTTGGCAGTTGGAATGCATGCCCTCTGAGGATCCCTCAGATGCCGAATCTTTCCCTTTTATTTTTCAAAACAAGTGAGAAGTAACCTCACTTTTCATACACCTCCCTTAAGCCTTGATATCTACAAGAGTTTTGCTAGCCTGAAACTAATGAGTTTGTTTCCACATCTTCTCCACCTTCACTGGCAGAAACAACATTTGACTTAGTTAACTGAATGTCATAGTAAGTATACTCCAAGCCTTAAAATTACACTGCTGACTTTTTTGGGGTAAGACGGTGATTAAACCTAGTCTTGACCTTCATTTGTTCAACAGTTGGACATGTAGATACCAGTGTTCACCAGAACATATAAGAAGGGGAAAATCTTGTCTCAAAGTGAAGTAAATGGTGAGAGGAAATTCACAGACCCAGAGCCCAGGAGACTGAGCACGTATAAGGCTCCATAGACAGTCTGCAGCTTAAGGAGGGAGCCTAATGGGCTAGGGAGACACCAAAGGAAGGGAGGTGCCCCTCAGCTCCCTAGAGCGGCCTCAATATTTCCTGTGGCTGGCTCTCCCAAGCCTCACAGTCTAAGCCAGCATCTTCCGGACACCTGCTGTTTTTAGGTGTGCCCAGATGTCATCATCCAGCTGAGAAAAGTCATCACCTCAGCTGGCTACTCCTGTTGTCGACTTAGGATCAAAGAACACTTTGACCAGAAAGCGGCCTTTAGTACAACAAAATGTGCAGTTCTATGGAAAAGGAATGATGATATATTTCTGCCAATGAGTTGCAATCGCCAAAAAAATCATGTATTTGCCTCTCTATTACCAAGTACATCATTTGGGCATCCCATCGATAAAGCAAGAGAGTTCCAGAAAAACATCTATTTTTGCTTTATTGACTGTGCCAAAGCCTTTGACTGTGTGGATTGCAATAAACTGTGGAAAATTCTGAATGAGATAGGAATACCAGACCACCTGACCTGCCTCTTGAGAAACCTGTATGCAGGACAGGAAGCAACAGTTAGAACTGGACATGGAGCAACAGACTGGTTCCAAATAGGAAAAGGAGTACGTCAAGGCTGTATATTGTCACCCTGCTTATTTAACTTATATGCAGAGTACATCATGAGAAATGCTGGGCTGGAGGAAGCACAAGCTGAAATCAAGATTGCCGGGAGAAATCTCAATAACCTCAGATATGCAGATGACACCACCCTTATGGCAGAAAGTGAAGAAGAACTAAAGAACTCTTGATGAAAGTGAAAGTGGAGAGTGAAGAAGTTGTCTTAAAGCTCAACATTCAGAAAACTAAGATCATGGCATCCAGTCCCATCACTTCATGGGAAATAGATGGGGAAATACTGGAAACAGTGGCTGACTTTATTTTGGGGGGCTCCAAAATCACTCTAGATGGTGATTGGAGCCATGAAATGAAAAGACACTTACTCCTTGGAAGAAAAGTGATGACCAACCTAGACAGCATATTGAAAAGCAGAGACATTACTTTGTCAACAAAGGTCTGTCTAGTCAAAGCTATGGTTTTTCTAGTGATCATATATGGATGTGAGAGTTAGACTGTAAAGAAAGCTGAGTGTCAAAGAATTGATGCTTTTTAACTGTGGTGTTGGAGAAGACTCTTTAGAGTCCCTTAGACTGCAAGGAGATCCAACCAGTCCATCCTAAAGGAGATCAGTCCTGGGTGTTCATTGGAGGGACTGATGCTAAAGCTGAAACTCCAATACTTTGGCCACCTGATACAAAGAGCTGATTCATTGGAAAAGACCCTGATGCTGGGAAAGATTGAGGGCAGGAGGAGAAGGGGACGACAGAGGATAAGATGGTTGGATGGCATCACCGACTCAATGGACATAGGTTTAGGTGGACTCTGGGAGTTGTTGATGGACAGGGAGGCCTAGCGTGCTACAGTTCACAGGATTGCAGAGTCAAACATGACTGAGCGACTGAACTGAACTGAATTGCTTGACCTGTTTAGTGTAGTTCTGAAGGATGAAGTGTTTCTAACTTAACACTACTGTTTAAGAGGGTGAAATCTTACTGCTTCAATACTTTGTAAGCTTATATTTATAAAAGTGGGCAAGTAAACCTAGATATAAGCCCAAGTTTAGTTATTACCATTAACTAGAAGTCACATTATAGTGAAGCAATATATCTCATTTTTAAAGTTGAAGTGCTGAAAGTCCTAAAAACAATTATTTCGAATGATAACAACAGCCACTAGGAAGAACTAATAAGTTTAAAATTTGTTGTAGTATTGGTTATAGAGTTATGTAGACTTTATAAGACTTCACATAGTTACTAATAGGGATGCAGTTACTCAGTGAGCAGGAAAAATAACATTTATATAACTATAGCAGCTTTGCTAGGTAAAGGAACCATTATCAAAAAAAATTCAATATGCCTCCTTTATGTATAAACGTATAAGGAGCAGTGTTATTACTTCTCATGAAGTTAGGTACCTTCCACTAATCTTAAACATATGGTACATGGAATAACTAGTGATGATAGTGACATTAACTAAGGGGGAAAAGCAAGAACCAATTCTCTTTTTCCAACTCATTTAAGGATCTCCTGCTACTGTGTTTAAATACCCAGCACACCACACCCAAAAGTTTTTTCCCCATAACATACTCAAATATACCATTGCAAGGTAGTTCTTTAAACTTGTAGAAAGAGCAACATTTTACAGTTGAGTTTTGTTTAGTAAACCTACATCAATCAAATCCAAGTGCATAAATATGTATAACATAAGAAGAATGATAAGGCACCCTAGAAGTAATACTAACACTCCAAATAGAAGTGAATTTATTTAACCCTAGCAATAATCCTGTGAGAATAATCCCATTATTCTCCTACTTCAATAGCAGATGAAACTGAGATAAAAGCATTTAAGGAACTTGCCCAAGATCAATTTGCCTTTGCTAAGACAGGCATCGGAGGGATTTGAACTCAGACAGTCTGGTTCCAAAGTCCAAGTACTTAACCATAAGGCTGTACTGCCTCCCCAATAATGATGTTGGTTGAATTAATCAAATGCCTACTGTGTAGCAGACACTTGTTAATCCCTTCATATATATTAGCATATTAAAATCATCTATCAGGTCATCTGGACATAGGAAAGAGGGACAACAAAGGAATTACCATGCCAACTGTTCTGTGTGTCTTTGGCACAGCACTTTCACTTGAGGGTGGTCTCTGCATTACTTGAGATGGTGGGATGTTAGCAATAACTTATACTATCTCTTCCTTGCAGGGGTGGAATGGTCCAAACCAGTGAGCAGTATGAATTTGTGCATCATGCTCTGTGCCTGTACGAGAGCAGACTTTCAGCAGAGACTGTCCAGTGATTCTCTGAAGACTTACCAGACCTTTGATCTCTAGGGGTGATTAGCTGATTACCCACTCAAGGCTTCTGGAAGGAGCTTCCCGCAGTGGAAGGGAAGAGAAGCCATGAAGCCAAGTCGGGGCATGGATTGTGAAAGATGGCAACATATTCAAGTCCTCCAGCCTCTTGTGTATATGAATACACTTGTAAGCATCCCCTAAATTATTCTGAAGGTCCTCTGCTGATGGAGGTTTGGTTGATTTCTCACACTGCTAAGGAGGAATTTGTTTGGTCTGTATTGACTATCTGCCACACAGAATATATGTATGAAATATATGTCATCAGATGATACCTTGAAGAGCTGCTGAAGAAATTATTATTGTGTGTTTAGATGCTTTAATGTTTGCAAAATCTGTCTTGTGAATGGACTGTCAGTTGTTAAACTGTTCCTATTTTAAGTGCTAATTCCTTCTCAGTTACCAGAATCTTGCCGCTAAAGTTGCAAGTGATTGATGATGGATTTTTAACAAATAAGTCCGTGTTTTTGAAAAAAAATCAAAAGCAGTAACTATTTTATATGGAAATGTGTCTTGAAATATTACCTATTAAATGTGTATTTATCAGTACCTCCTATCAAACAATTACAGAGCACAATGATTGTCATTGGGTATATATGTATTTACTCTCTACTATTGAGCATAGAGGTGGTTTCTGCTCCAGAATTCTATCCACTGTATTTCTACATTGTGAGTCATTTTACTTTCAAAGGGAAAAACAAATTTGTAGCAACTATGATGTATTAAGAATTTTAAATACTTATCTCTCTTTTACTAAGAAAGAATTTTTGAATATAATGTTTACCTGAAATCTCTCTCCCAGTAAAAGGCAGATGCCTTTGAAATTGATGTAACCTGTCCCATTTCCAGTGGTTCTTTAAAAGGATGCTGCCATGGATATCCTTAAATCTCTGAAACGATTTACTCCTCAAGAGACAAAGTTTAAAAAAAAAAAAAAAAACACTACACTCAGCAAACACTAGATGTTCTGCTCACATATGAATTTTTAATGCAGCTATGTTGACTTTGTTTCCTACTGCCAATAAACTACTCTTAATACTAAATGCTGAGTAAGGCATGTGCTTTTTTTTCTTCTTTGGAGAGAGACCATTATCTTTGGGGGAAACCCTGAAGTCAACAGTGTGATGGGTGTAATTTTAGTCTGCCTCTCCCCAGTAGAGACAATTTCAAAATGTAGTATTGCCATCACTTGAGTGATAGTGACCTAGAAGTGCCATCATTATGTGGTTTTCCCCGATAGACTTCCAGCTGTCATTATACACACAGTACATGTTTATGTCTTCATATCCCTCGTCATAGACCCTCATAAATTATGTGGTTGGTGTTTGTTCGGCAGAATCACATCACCTGAAGAGATGTAATGCTGTAGGAACATTGAATTACCTAAGATTACAATTCTTTTCTTCCCTCTCGAGCTTAGTCGTGTGGCAAAGGGATGGTAGAAGAAAACTTACACATTTCATTCTGCTCCTGGGGGCTGGAATTTTTTTGACATTAAAAAAAAAGAGAAGTAATCATAATCCCTTCTTTCTAAGGAAACAGACAAAAGGACAACTGGTGTAAAACTTCCCCCAAACAATTCAATAGGAGGAAGTGCTCGTCACTGACTTTTCCCCCCACCATGAAGGCACATTTCCTTCCTAGTCTTTGCTTCTCTTATCTGGGAGAATTTTTTTTTTCCCCCAAGCAAAGCATGAACAGTCGTTAAGTGGAAAATGGAGGCTGAATTTTACATGGCGATTCTTACCTGCTTCATCTTCGTGAACTCAGGTGAGTGGGTCTGCCTCAAGTTTCCTGAGGCATTTCTTCAATAGCCAGCAAAGGAGTCTCTGTCCTTTGAGAAGTGTGTGAAACAAAGCGGAAATGGAGCCAGGTCTCCATGGCAGTTTAGCCAGAGACGATGAGGAGGGGGAATAAAAGGAGCCTGTGATGCCCACACTGCTGAAATTTCTCCCCAAAAGAAAATAAATGGCCTCCTCTGGTGTCCTCCAAATGCCTCAGGCAGCTCCTGAAATGGCATCTGAACAGCAGAAACTAAAGCAACCCCAAGGTGGGGAAAACATATTATTATGCAACTGTCTGTGGCATCTTTCTGCTTTTTCTCTGTCAAGTTATAGTTTGGTTTCCTTTGTGTTAAATAAAGAAAATATATATAATTAAAGGGAGTTGAGGAACTGTGGTGGGTTTTATTTGGAAGTTGTTATTTGGAATGTCTGAATATTTTAATGGAATAGCTGAGAAAATTAAGTAAAAGCACCTTGAAGATGGCTTTTGAGCCTGAATATTTCACTTTTTAATCCGATGTTTAACAATTGGGTATTCAGTTTTCTCTTATTAGCATTTGAGGGAAGACTGTAGATACTGTCACAAAATAGAAAAATTCCTCTCTATAGTATTATAAAATTTTGATTTGTGTAATCAATACTTTAATTAGTTACTATTAGCTAGGAGAATGTGCTTAGAAAAATGGAAA
Organism: Capricornis sumatraensis; assembly: GCF_032405125.1. NCBI lineage: Eukaryota > Metazoa > Chordata > Mammalia > Artiodactyla > Bovidae > Capricornis > Capricornis sumatraensis. The sequence continues at coordinate 87,477,992 of NC_091072.1, forward strand.
ATTTTGTTTTATTTTGGGATAAATATACTTAATTTTCAAAAACTGTATTCAAACTCATCCATTTGTATACAAACACTTATTGCAGTGGTAACTTAAGAATTGGAAAATGGAGTGTTTCTTTAGAGTGGAGAATGGAGGTGAGGTGGGAGGAGTGAAATGGTTAAAATGGGAACTGGATTTTATATAACTTTAGCATTTAAATATATAGGCTAAAATATCTCACCGTATTCTTTGGATGGTTTAGTTTCTTTTCCAAGCTTCCTTTCATTATTTCAATGGGGGCGTATTTTCTTCCCTAAACCATGTGAAAGGAAAAGAAAAGAAGCTAAGTGTGACATGTTTGCATTGTTTGCTTTGGGATTTTTAAATCACATGTGTTGAATCTGGAACTATTCACTTTAAATGATAGCAATTGCAAAAGATAAGTAAACCTTGTATTTTGACCAGGCTGATTTGTGGGTGGGTTGCTTTGTTTTCTGGTGGGTTTTATGGTTTGTTGCATAGCACTTGATGAGCTTCTCATCTTCCAGAGGGTTTTCAGATTGTCCATGTCCAGAAACAACAGTGTCTTTTCAAAAATAAGAGAGTGGTCATGGACTTGTGCAGTAGGACAAACCAGAACCAGCAGTGGATGTGGACTGAGGATGGAAAGCTCCTTCATGTTAAATCTGCTCTGTGCCTGGGCATCTCCAATTCCTCTGGTGGCCCTGGCCGGGCCGCCATCTTTGCCCCCTGCTCCCAGGCTCCTCGATGGACTTGCTATGAGAAGGAAGGGTTCCTTGAGGTGGAAAATGCCTCTCTCTTTCTCAAGAAACAAGGCTCCAGGGTAGTGGTCAAGAAGGGCAGAAAGTACCTCCATAGCTGGATGAAAATAGATGTCAACGAGGAGGGAAAGCCAGTCAATGAAAGCCTCTGCTCTAAAAAAGGTGAGTTCTTCTTTCAGAATTGATTCTGAAAGTTCTGTTAAATATCTTGCTGTTTTGCATTCAAGGGAAGTCCACATGCTCCAACAAAATTCTAATGGAAGATTCATAAGCTAATGGAAATGGATTGTGTGGTACACACCAACTTGGAAAACTTCATTATCTTCGTTAAAATAAGCCCAACTTTCCTTTTTCTGTCTATCTCTCATGCTTCCTTCCTTTTTTTTTTCTTGCTTCTTCTATTAATTCAACAAATATTTCTTGAGCTTCTCTTTTGTGTCAAACGTTAAGCACTTATTACTAGATATGGGAATGTAAATCTGTGTATAGCATACACAGGTAATAACTAAAGGCAATGATAAGGAAATTAATAATTTTGCTGATGTAGACACTTCTGTTCTCTGATTATGAGGAGCTATTAGAACATCAAAATGGTGCTTGATAAAACTGGGAAGATAATAAGTTATGCTTTTGCAAATCTCTTGTACTAATGTTTAGGGGTAGTTTTTCTGGAGGTAGTATATTTGAAATGTTACGAACCAATGTGCAGCCATAGAATCTTCTAATTTGTTGATCATTGATGAATATAACCTAGATGATGGACATATAAAAACTTGTATACACATGCATAAATTTCTGGTACAACATACAGTTCAGTCCTAGACTAGGAATTTTTATTTGTCGATACAGCTTAATTTTCTATTTTACTTAATCATCTTATTGCTTATTTACTCCTTTATTAGAGGTTTGCTTTAGGAAGTCATGGAGGATAAAAGAATTGCTACATACTAGCTATAAATAACTGGAGAATTATCTAGAAATGAAGCCCTTCCTTAAGATTAAAATTTGTCAAGGTAAAGTGAATTGTCCCAAATAATTAAGAAGCAGAGGTATAGATTAGAACCCAGGTTGTTTTTTTTTTTTACCTTTTTTTTTTTAATTAGAGTATAGCTGATTAGCAAACAGCATTGTGATAGTTTCAGCTGAACAGTGAAGGGACTCAGCCATAGATACACATGTATCCATTCTCCCCCAAATTCCCCTCTATCCAGATTGCCACATAACACTGAGCAGAGTTCCATGTGCTATACAGTAGGACTTTGTTGAGAACCCAATTCTTGATACCTTGTCCAATATATGTCCCATTTTATAGTAGTTTCCAAATGCTCATCCATAGGATTCTTGCCCAATTGGCTACATTCAGAATCACCTGGTGTAAAGAAGGAGTAAAATGAGTCATTGCTATCATTTCTTCCTTTATTGTTGTTTCCAAGATTTGATTCCAAGAAACCTATATTTGGGCAAGATACTGGATGTTTTTTAAAAAGTTCCCCAAATAATTTTGATTCATAGCCTCATTTCAGGATCAGCATCCACTGTACATTTAAATCTTTTTATTAGGTCTTAATTTTTGAGACTTATATGAGTTTTTTCACCACACTGATCTTTGAACAGTTTTACATCACTCACTCACTCACTTGATAAATTAAACATCTAAGTAGGTGCCAATTAAATGGGCTCTTCTACGGTACAAGAAGAGTATCTGTTCTTATAAAAACTTCTGATATGAGAATAAGATAGAAAATATAAAATTTAATTATGAAATTCAACTTTATCAGGGAGAATACATCACATAGCACCATCCAAACAGTTCCTTTCCTGTAGTTCATCTAGCTAGGCCTATCCTAAACAACACAGAGTGAGTGAGTGAAGTCGCTCAGTCGTGTCCGACTCTTTGCGACGCCATGGACTGTAGCCTACTAGGCTCCTCCCTCCATGGGATTCTCCAGGCAAGAGTACTGGAGTGGGTTGCCATTTCCTTCTCCAGGGGATCTTCCTGACCCAGGGATTGAACACGGGTCTCCCGCATTTCAGGCAGACGCTTTAACCTCTGAGCCACTAGGGAAGCCAAACAACACAGGAACATTGTAAATATTTCGGTTGTATGGTGTATGGTTATACCCAAGCAGTGAGATTCCTCCCCAACTCCCAATCAAACCTTAGAAGAATATTCTTTCATTAGAACTTTTAAAAAGCCCACATGAATTCAATAGATATGGATTATTCAAGATGGAAGATAATCCATGGAAAAACTATTTCTTTTAACCTTCACACAAAACATGTCTAACGATATATTTCATTTCAAAAGTAAACCAGATATAATAGACTACTTGCAGTTAACCACTGAACATGCCATATCCAAAATGCCTGATAATGTGTGTTGGGGGAAAAAAATGGACCTCTAGAAAAAACAGAGTTAAAATATGAACAATTCCAATACAAAAAAGTATCTTATATTTGAATATACATAGGTGCAACATATACTTTTGCCAACAGACTTTTTTCTTCTCTAACTGTACAGAATGATATTGGTTGACCCATAGCATGAACACTCACTGATTTTCTAGAGAGTTCATTGCGAAATGTTAAATTTCATGTAGATGTTTGTAATGAATGAACTCCAATGCCTTTTCTTAAGAGTTAATAAATACTATACTTTTAAGTAGCACAAATATGCATGTTGTTCATGCAGAGGATGTATTGTTTTTATTAGGCTCATCAGTAAAAGCATACTTGTGAAGGTCAAAACCTGGGCTTTATATTTCTTATTTGTTTCATAGAATAAACATTCATAATGCCATTCAAGTATTTAAGTAATATTTCTCTACTACCTACTAGGTGCCAGAACTTGTGCTAGTAACCGAAGTACCCTACACCAGTGATTCTCAACCCAAGCTTTACATCAGAATACAATGGGAACGTGAAATAGTATTAATATCCTGGCTTCATCCTCTAGGTCAACTAACTCAGGAATTATATTTTTAAATACTTCCAATATGCAGCCAAACCTGAGAATCACTAAATATATCTTGCTCCTTAGGATAATGGGAAGGCAAATAAGTTAATAGTTGGTTATAATAGAGTGTGAGTAGAAAAAAATATCCCTTCCTCCAATATATATTCTTGCCAGGGTGTCACATTAAATGATAGTGGTTTTTTTTAACTCAATACTTCTTAAATTTTTTAAACATTTTTTTGAATGCCCACTGAATTTTGTCATAATTTAACTGTGCTTCATTCTAAGATGTCTTTTTTCTTCTTCCTCTCCTTTACTCAAGCCCCTCTATAATAGGATGAATCAAATAGGTTTCCAACGTGGGTCAAAATTAGATTCAAAAGTTAATAAGAAGGTTTTTAAGAGAAGAACCTGTACTAGGGTCAGATTTCCTCAAATAATCAGTGCTACTGCAATGATTTTTATTAGGAGAGGAATGTAAAATTAACCTATCTTTTCAACTTTTCATATATTTCTGTAAAACCCCTTAAAACAACCATTTATGGAACAAATAGAATAGAGTTTGTGAGTGAAAGTCGATCAGTCCTGTCGCTCTTTGCGACCCCATGGCCTATAGAGTCCATGGAATTCTCTAGGCCAGAATACTGGAGTGGGTAGCCTTTCCCTTCTCCAGGGGATCTTCCCAACCCAGGGATTGAAGCTAGCTCTCCCACATTGCAGGCAGCTTCTTTACCAGCTGAGCCACAAGGGAAGCCCAGAATAGAGTTTAATGGGACCTAATTCATGGGAATCCAATTAAAAAGAATATATAGATTATGTAGAACCAGGATCACCAGGATCACCAGGATCATAGTAGATTACCAAGTTAAAGAAGAGATGGATGTAGATTTTTTACCATTCCCTCTGAATTTTAAGTTTACCCTTAAAGAATATACTACACAAATTCATTTTGGATCCCCTCCTACAAAAAAAAAAAAAATAATGTATATGGTAGACAGACTCTTATTTTAAAAAAAAACTTTTAAGATCAATTTTTTAAATTAGAGCCTTATAGCTCTTATTCTGAGTAGAGAGTAATAAAAAGCATTGCTTCCAAAATGCCAATATATCTGGCTAAAATGACAAAATTTCCTTTTTCCTATATATTCTTTTGTCAGTCAGTTGCCAGATATCCAGCTCTCTGGGAACCCTCTTACCTTCAGCAATATGTCAATAAAACAAGTGACTGACAGATTCAAATATTTCCTCCATATAGCCACATCGTTGGAGTCGCTGTGCTGAGTATAGCATTTAGAAATGTTTTGTGCATCATTTCTCAGTCTCTATAAATTCACACAAGGCAATCATCAATAAGGCAATAAGGAAAAACCAAATTTTATTCTACTCCCAAGCATATAGCAATTTTATATAATGCCACATTTGACTTTTTAAGATTATTATTGCTCTGAGAGTAAAAATGCATTCTGAGGTCCAAATTTCTAATTTACAAACTCTTGAAAGATGGCACTCCTAAGGGCTTCCTGCTAGGAAAAATCCTATAAACTAAAGGGAAAATTATATCAGTCTACACTTTGGGCGAGGGGTACTTGTACATTCCTAGGAAAGTTCACTTAAAATTCAGTTAAACATTTTTTTTCTCCATGACTAAGTCGTTTGTATATACAGGAGATGCAAAAGAAAAAAGTTAGAAAGACTCAACTATTATGCTATAAACCTCTTTAGAGCAGGAATCATAACTTAGAAATCTTTATCTCCTTTGAAGGTAATCATGATTCCCATGGTCAACAAGTGCTGGCTAAATGTGTTTCAACTTCTAAAAGGTGTTAAATATCAGAATTACAATAATTCCCAGGTGGCTCTTCTGTGGTAGAAAATCCAGGAGACAAGGGTTTGATCCCTGGGTTGGAAAGATCTCGTGGAGGAGGAAATGCAACCCACTCCAGTACTCTTGCCTGGAAAGTCCCATGGATGGGGTCGCAAAGAGCTGGACACAACTGAGCGACTGAGCATGCACATCAGAATAATAGGAACAATTAAGGAAAGCTAAGGATATTTTTATACCACTAATGACGTCCTGATTATTGGTTTTCTCTTCTTCCCACATTAAGCAGAATTTTTAAACCCACCAAGCCATTAACAGTTACAGTATTATCTATTCCAACAGGAAAAGTCTTAGCCCCACAAATAGACAACACAGGTTACGGGGACCGAATTATTGAAGTTTTATGGACCTACACGATATGGGAAATAACTCATTCATTGGGCCCCCCTCTTTTACATGAGAAACAGAGAAATCTTCTCAAAGGATATTACATATTTGAGAGCATATCTAAGCAAATAATCCTTAAGACAGGAAGATAAAAACATTCTAAACTTGAAAAGGGGTTCCACAGCACCAGCACCAATCTATTGACAGTAGACCACACTCAAATAGTTCTAGGACTTCCAAATGAAGAGTACAAAATTCCATCTATGGTTTGGATACCTATTCCAAGGAATTCCAAGTCTCCTTACAAGTATAAACACCCAGGATGACTGTCTAAAATTGTTACTTTCACTAAGATGTTTCATATTGTATGAAGAGTAACATTGTATATGTCAGCCAACCAATCAACATTTATTCCACATCTGCTACAGATTCATTCATTCAGATTTCGTTTTTGTCTGAGGACAAGCAAATTTTTCCAGACATATTTTCAAGTGTCCCTGATATGGCTGAGTTAGTAAAATCACTACTGAGATCTCACTGCTGAAGTAAATCATATTGTTGGCTGGCTTGATATACCTGCTGGTTAAAGTAATTGTTTCATTGTAGTCATATGGATGAGGGAATAAAATGCATAAGCATTGTACTAGGTAAGCAATCATATATGCTCTTGGGACACTGGGTGTTAGCAGCTATTTCCTCTAGTGATTGGTAGTAGTGCTTGTAAATACAGACAGCTTGATGGGAAATGAACAAAGCAAAACAGAAAGTGTCTTTGTATACACAGACTCTGACCAAATTGGCTGTCACAGACATTTTAGAGTTTCCTCCTTGCATCATTATAACAACATGGACTTTGCAATTAACCATTTATTTACATGATCATTGAAAATCATCTGGTCATTGAGTATTAATATTTGCTTTCTATGATCACTGAAAAATGTCTAACATAGCATCCAGAGTTGCTCAATGATTTTCAGCCTGTGACACATCATTACACTTACCAGGGCACACCCAAGGCTGCATATGACTTTCATGGGCCCTGTGCTCTTACATCTTTGTGGGTTCCTTCCTCCATTGGGAAAAAAGAAATTAAATAAATTAATAGATTATCATGGGTCCTAGCATTCTCATTTATTCACAATGTGTGAAAAAAAATTCAACATTTTCTTTGACCCTGAACATTCTTTGTTAAAAATTATTTTCAAAGAAATTAAATCATGTGATGGACCCTAAAAATCATGAGCCCTAGGCAGTGTTTGTGTTGTGCCTAACAGATGAGCCAGCCCTGGGCACACCAAGTTATTCACCCACTTTCCACCTGCTTTTGCCCTAACCCTGTTTAGGCTCTGGCTGAGCATGTCTCCCCCAAAGCCTCATAGCCATGAACTAATAAACCATTCTTATCCCTCCATCCTTCTACACCACCGTTTCATCCTTTTCCATTGTTTGTGTGTGCATTTTCCCAAAAGAAAACATGGGACATCAGGATAAACCAGGCTCACCGTCATATAACAAACCATAGTACAGTAGTTGAGTAGTAATTGGCTATTGAAAAGCATTTCTTTGATTGGCTAAACTTTCATTTTTTAATCTAAATTTTTTATTATGCTATGCTTTGATGTTTTACTGTCCTATGTCTTGGTATCAATTTCCATTTATTAATTTTACTTTTTCCTAATCTTGCATCTTTTTTAAGTTTCTTTAAAAAAAAATAACCCCTGATTATGCCTTCTTGATTGTTATGCCTCCTATTTTTTGTAAATTCTCCATCTTTGGTACTCTTTTCAAAATTTTTTACTTTCTAACTCACTTTTTCAAATTTTAGGCGTGTGTATTTTTAAATGTATTCTTTATTTCATTGACTACATTTTCTGAAATTTTATTCATTTTAACATTTCTAATAATTATTCAGAATATTATAATGCCCAGACCTTTCACCTTATTCTAGTCAAATCTTATTTAATATATCTTGTATATTAATTTAAATATTTATGTATAAATGTATATATACAAATAATCAATTTTCTAAGGTATCTTTTGTTTCATTTATCTCCTTTCCAGATTGCTTTCCCACTTTTAAAGGGCACATTACATTTGGCATCTTCCTACAGAATAGAAAGTATCAATATAATTTAAATTTTATATCTTCAAAATGAGTTTTATTCAAGTTCTTGCTTTCAATATGCTTGAACTTTTTTTAAATCATTTAAAAGAGGGAAACTAACAAATTGTGTATTGTCTCCACTATCATTATACAAAAATTCCATTTCTATTATTGATTATTTCTGAGGCAATCATAGATGAATTAATAAATTAAAATGCATATTGCTTTTTAAAGAAATTCATTAGAAATATGGTCTTGATATGACATAGTCATTGCAAATCATCTTATAGGTGAGCTCTAAGTGCTAAGCTTTATTTTTTCTACATTAAGTACTAAACTTCTTAGATTGGACCTAGGATGGTCCACCTTATTTTGAATTGTGTTCTAAGAGGAATTGTGTATAATGTGGAAACAATGTAATAGCAATGGTACAATAAAGCTTTTTAAAAATAGCTTCAACATATTGTTCCATTGTGTAGGAACTTTTCCTTGCATTTGTCAAAACACATCTTGTTATTTCATAAACTGTAAAATGTATATATCTTTTAAAAGAACATCAGAAGAATTATAGAACACAAAACACACAGAGATCTACTATTTTTAGTATAATTTCATAACACTCATTTCAACAAAGAGTTCAGGCAATGGAAAGATGAAATTATTTTAATCACCTTATATATTTCTATGATGGATTTTTCTTTCTTTTCATCCACTTCATAATTCTTCAATTCCCACATAAGACATGATTAGAATTCAGCTTTGGCTCATATTGTACATATGGATAAAATTATATACTTAGATGTATATTACACCTGAGAAATGTATTAGAAATGCGTGTGCTCAATCCCACACCAGATATACTAGATCATAATTTGGGGGTAGGGAGTGGGGTAGCAAGGCTTCAATATTCCAGCAAGCTCCAAAGGAGATTGTGATGCCTAACAAAGTTTGTTTTGAAATTCACAAAATTTGGAAATTAAATGTTAAGACTAAAGTTTCCTTCCTGTTTTTTTAAATAGCACAAGTTAAAACATAGACACAAAATGAAGGGGTACCAGACTTGAATATTCTGTAGGTTCTTTCTTTGGAAAAAGGTGGTGTCCTAAACTGGAAAATGAACTCGTTTGGTTTGGAGTGTTTTAAAAATACATTTAGAAGGTTAATTAAAGACAGTTACAGAAGAGCAGAATTTTTTCCATAAGATATCCATCCCAAAGCTACTTGCAATGGTGATAAACTATGTTATTTGCAAAAGAAATTTCAGGAGTGCTTTGATCATTTGCCTAACTTGAGGAAAGTCTTGTTTCATCCATTGAATTAATTCTATAAACTGACTAAAAAAAATAGTTCTCAAGAAGAGAACTTACCAACTGCTGCTTAGTGAAGAAGAGTAAACATAGGTTGACATGCGAAGGCATGTAATTACATGCTAGGTATATGGAAGCTTGTCTCTGCCCTCACCTCACCATTAAACCTTTTCTCTTTCTGAGGATATGAGAGCTAAAATTGTCTTAGGTAGTAATCAACTCAGGGGACTGACATTGGCCAAAGCTCGAAATAGCCAAAATACTAATCTCCACACATAGAGTTTTTTGCATTCCAACAATAGTATCTGTGTAAAAGGACATTCTAGCACTTAAATCAATTAATAGTGCAGAATTAAGACTGCTTCTTGGAGTCTGCTGTAAAGGCATATTACTAATAGTACAGTTGGATCTGTCCTATAGAAGACATCCCAGGAATGAGTACATCTCTAGATATGCCAGGCACAATGGCAGTGATAGTTAGTGGCACAGAATTCAGGAAGATAAAAGCAAACAGAAACTAGGGAGAATGTCCAAACATTTATCAAAGCTTTAGTAGATGTACAGGTAGGGTTGCTGGATAAAATATACCATACTCAGGTACGTTTGAATTTCAGATAAATGACAATTTTTAGTATAAGCATATTCCTAGCATACAATATAATATAATCTTTGTAATGTTGTATATTGAGGATATATTAAATATACTGAGCCTTTGGTTATTTATGTGAAATAGTGATTTAACTGGGCATCACATATTTGTATTTGCTACATCTGGCAACCGCATATACAGGGTACCCTGAACAATCCTCCACATCTCAAGGAAAAGATGCTTAATGGTCATGGTTATTTTATTAACATTTGAGAGAACAGCTGATATTTACATCTTGCTAAATTATAAAAAGACCTTTTCCATCTTGAGCCTCTTTTTGTGCTTATCCGTGATAGCACAGTTTCCATAATTCTCCCTGCACCTTGTAAACTGGAGAGATGGATAAAAGACAGGTGACACAGACAGGGCAAGTGAGTATGGTCACACTCAAACTATCTTCTATTTTTTGTGTAACTGAAACTTATCTACATGCCCATTGTCAAAGCAGTCTTTTTCTAAGAAAAACTGTTTTTATATGGAGACTGTATAGAGCATGAGGGTAATTTTAGCTCCTGTCCTTTCTTTACCTCAGCTGGCCCGGGAACTGAAGTCTCGGTAAGGAGCATTAGAAACACAGCTCCTCCCCAGACCCCCGCTACTTTTAATGCACTTCCATATAGCCCGGGACACCTTATTAGAAATACCACCGAGGCCTTCACCAGAAGTACCCCGGAAAACTACAGCCAGAACAGCAGCCAGAGGCAGCATCCCAGTCTATGGATGGCTGGAATGACATCTTGGGTTCCCTGGACTACTCCACCCTTCTCCAGCACCACGGAAGAGGTAAGTGAGGAGAAAGGAGTGTATGGAGTGTGTCTTGGGAAGGCCTCAGAAAGCTCATTGCTTGAAAAGACTGGCTTTGCTGGAAATAATGCTACTCAAGTGGGTGATGAGGCACTCTGTGTCTTTGTTGTTAATTGTATATGAAGGCATTTTGCATAATGAGAAAATCTTGGAGGTAGAATTTAAATGGCTACACCTTTATAAGCTGAAGATAATTATAACTCCTGTAGACTGGCCACATTTCTGAACTGAAGTCAGGGTTCATAGTCTTACAAGAATTAAAATCAGGAAGTAAAAATTACAGTCAGTAACTTGCAGGTCCCCCTGCATATAGGTCACAATCATTTATGCTTATAAGGGAGGGGAGAGAGTCACAAAGCAATGGAAGATTCAGGAATCATTATAATAGATTTGTGAAGATGGACAAGGATAAGCTAAGTCACATAGCAATTCTACATCAGCATCCACAAGAGGACAGGTAAATGGCTCAGGAGCAGCCAGGACACGGCTGTAGAATCTGTTCACATAGTGTTTCCATTTCAGGTGTTCACCTCTTTGGCTTTGCTTTCCATTCAGGGTTTTAGGCCATCATTTTAGACAATAGCTGTAATTAAAGCACATTTTAAAAGCTAAGGTTTCATTTGGCAGTATTTAGCTGTTTCATAATAAGCAACCTGAGGGCTTCCCGGGGAGTGCAACAGTAAAGAATCCACCTGCCAATGCAAGAGATGCAGAGATCGCAGGTTCAATCCCTAGGTCGGGAGGATTCTCTGCAGGAGGAAATGGCAACCCATTCCAGTATTCTTGCCTGGAAAATTCCATAGACAGAGGAGGCTGGCTGCCAGTAGTCTGTGGCGTCACGAAGAGTCAGACATGACTGAGCACATCAACACACACAAAAGCAACCCAAGTAATTTAAAGAAAGTAAAAGCTCAACACTATGCATGTGACTTAACCATTTTAGTGCTCTGTTTTCTTTTGCATTGTGCAGAAATTAAAATTGCACATGACTCCTGGCTAGTGAACCCATACCTCATTATTGATTGCAAAACAAATAGAGCCAGTGTTATAAATCTGCCCTCCAACCTATTTCTTGCATTGTCTCTGAAGAGTTCAGAAGGCCTCATGACTTTTCTGGACACTCTTTAATCAATTTAAAGCTCAATAATCACTGTCAGCCTATTAGCATAAATACCATTTCAAGAAATAACTCAAACCCTAAATTCAATTGAAATGTTAGCTTCTCCCTTCCATCACCCCACCAAGCTTGGTCTTGAAATAGGGGAAAAGGGAGTGTCTTCAAATTCTCTCACATCTCACCAGCTATATACTCACCTCTCCAAGCTTGATCTTCATGGTTTCAGATATATCTGGGCTGGAAAGTGGGAAGGAAAGACAGGGAAAAGGAGCAGGAGAGCTGTTACTTGAAGGTGTCATCATGAACTAGCCCTGGGGTCTCCCTAAATCTCCAAGCCCTGAGCCCTTTCAACCACTGATGTCAGTGACAGTTTCACCACTTGCTTGGGAAATTGAACACTTCCTGGTGGAGCACCTTCTCATTCTGGCTGAATGTGCCTTGACTAAAACTGCATTCTAACACCAGTTTATAAGAGGATTCTTAGAGCTGAGCTTAAATATTTATATCTACTTTTTTTCTGTTCTGATGTGTGTATTTTGTGTATATGTTGCTGTTGTTCAGTCCCTAAGTCATGTCTGACTCTTTTGAGACCCCCATGGACTGTGGCACTCCAGGCTTCTCTGTCCTTCTCCATCTCCCAAAGTTTATTCAAACTCATTTCCACTGAGTCAGTGATGCTATCTAACCATCTCTTCACCTGCCACCCACTTCTTCTTTTGCCTTCAATCTTTCCTAGCATCAGGGTATTTTCCAATGAGTCAGCTCTTCACATCAGGTGGCGAAAGTATTAGAGCTTCAGCTTCAGCATCAGTCATTCCAATGAAGAGTCAGGGTTGATTTCCTTTAGGATTGACTGGTTTGATCTCTTTGCAGTTCAAGGGACTCTCTAGAATCTTCTTCAGCACCACAATTTGAAAACATCAATTCTTCAGTGGTTACCTTTCTTTATGGTCCAACTCTCACATCCATACTTGACTACTGGAAAAACCATAGCTTTGAATATATGAATCTTTGTCAGTAACGTGATGTCTTTGCTTTTTAATACACTGTCTGGGTTTGTCATAGCTTTCATTCCAAGGTACAGTGTCTTTCATTTTCATGGCTGCAGTCACTGTCCACAGTGATTTTGGAGCCCAAGAAAATAAATCTGTCACTGCTTCCACTTTTTTCCCTATGTCATGAAATGACGGGACCAGATGCCATGATCTTAGTTTTTTTAATGTTGAGTTTTAGCCAGCTTTTTCACTCTCCTCTTTCATCCTCATCAAGAGGCTGTGCGTGTGTGTCTGTTGATATCAGTATATATGTACTATTTTTATCCGTATATATAAGCCTTTTCTAGTAGCCATGTATGGATGTGAGAGTTGGACTATAAAGAAAGCTGAGTGTCAAAGAATTGATGCTTTTGAACTGTAGTGTTGGAGAAGACTCTTGAGAGTCCCTTGGACTGCAAGGAGATCAAACCAGTCCATCCTAAAGAAAATCAGTCCTGAATATTCATTGGAAGGACTGATGTTGAAGCTGAAACTCCAATACTTTGGCCACCTGATGTGAAGAACTGGCTTATTGGAAAAGACCCTGATTCTGGGAAAGATTGAAGGCAGGAGGAGAAGGGGACAACAGACGATGAGATGGTTGAATGGCATCACCGACTCTATGGACATGAGTTTGAGCAAGCTCCAGGAGTTGGTGATGGACAGGGAAGCCTGGCGTGCTGCAGTCCATGGGATCACAAAGAGTCAGACATGACTGTGTGACTGAACTTACTTAGAACTTATAAGCTTCCCAGATAGCTCAACGGAGAAGGCAATTGCACCCCACTCCAGTACTCTTGCCTGGAGAATCCCATGGATGGAGGAGTCTGGTAGGCTGCAGTCCATGGGGTCGCACAGAGTCGGACACGACTGAAGCGACTTAGCAGCAGCAGCAGCAGGTGGCTCAAATGTTAAAGAATGTGCCTGCAGTGCAGGAGACGCAGGTTAAATCCCTGGGTCAGGAAGAACCCCGGGTGAAGGGAATGGCAACCTAATCCGGTATTCCTGCCTGGAGAATTTCATGGACAGAGGAGCTTAGAGGGCTAAGTTCATGGGGTTACAAACGAGTCAGACACAACTTAGTGGCAAGACAACAACAACAGCAAGCATATATATACATATGAGTGTGTGTATATATATATATATATATAGAGAGAGAGAGAGAGAGTGAGACAGAGAGACAGAGAGACAGAGAGAGAAAGATCAGTACCAAAAAAAAAACTGCATCAAATAAAACACATGCCAAATAAAAACTATAATCAATAGAAACATATCTGCCTGAACACTATAAGGATGTATTTTAGCAAAAAAAGAATATTGCCTCATTTTTGCCCAAGTTTTACCATTGTGAAACAAACATACAGGAAGCTCCTAGATGTGGCTGAGCTTTACTGGGATGAATCAAGGACAGCCAGCTCTAGAGTTCCAGGAGCAACCCAGTCCTGTGTTACAGAGCTCATGTGATCCAGCCCAGAGCTGGGTTTGCAGCCTTGGATTGTGAGAAACACTCTGTTGGGTTTTTTTGTCTCTTGAGTTTTAATTTTTTCTAAGGGAAATTCATGCTAAGGTTTATATGAGCTCCCAGATGAAGCACCAAGTGTTGGAAGTTTATGTGTATCTAGTGTTCAATATGTTTCTTTTATGATATATAAAGAGAGAGTGAGAGAGAGAGAGAGAATTTTATTCAGGGACTAATTATATACACATTTTTTCCTTCGTAATTTCTCCTGTTTCATCTCTTAATCACTCTTCAACTCTCCACCCTCACCCACCAAAAAAAAAAAATGACTGTCCAGTGACTTTGGAAAATGTTCATACATTCAACAAATAATAATATTTCTTGAAAACTTAACTAGTATCAAAACACGGTGGTTAAGAACTCAGGCTTTGAAGTCAAAGGCCTGAATTCCTCTTACTAGGTAGTGACCAGCTTCAGTTTCCTCATCTATTAAAATGAACCTCTACCTCTTAGGGCTATTGTGAGGACTGGGAGAGACAAGGCCTATAAAATGCTTAACACAGTACCTGATCCTTAGTAAGCACTTAAGAAGTAATAGCTGTGGTTGCTGTATTTACTGGGACTCAAAGGTGAATGACAGGTTGTTGCCCTAAAGAAACTCACCATCTGCTGCGGTGATGAGGGGAATGGAGATTACTTGGGTTTGGGTGGAATACAAAAGAGAGGTTCCCGGCCTTGTGGAGGTTTTACGTAATGTCTTCTGGTGGACAGAATATCTGATTTGAGCTTCACAGAGTACAGGAATTAACCAAATAACAGGTGGGGAGGAGGGAGGGAGGGATGGACATGGAAGAGCTGAGATGGGACAGGATGGAAAGTTGGACATGATTCCAACTTTCACACAAGATTAGTATTTTAAAGAAACTTGCGAATTATTATCACTTCAATCCAGTCATGGATTCCATGCTGATTCATTGAGCACCTACTATCTTCCAGAGTTTGTGGGGCGTCTGAAACCAAAGGTGCTGTTACAGAGGCACATAGAGAGCATGATGTCGTCAAAATCACTGAGCACAGGATCAGTACTCTGTTGCTGTTCAGTCGCTAAGTGACTCTGTGACCCCATGGACTGTAGCACACCAGGCTTCCCTGCCCTTCACTATCTGCTGGAGCTGCTCAGACTCATGTGCATCCTGACTTGGTGATGTTAACTAACCATCTCACCCTCTGCTGCCCCCTAATGAATAAATGACTTAGACAGTGTAAGAAAGTGAAAGTGAAGTCACTCAGTCGTGTCCGACCATAAGCAACCTCATGGACTGCAGCCCACTGGGTTCCTCCATCCATGGAATTTTCCAGGCAAGAGTACTGGAGACAGTATAAGAGCTCTGTAATAATTTTCACATGTGTGGAAGTTGGATATATACTGATGAACATCTCATATTTTTAATGCAGTCTTCATCCAGAAACAGACACTGGTTCCTAGTTGTTATTTTAATTAGTGACGTGCTTAGATTATCTGTCATTCCTTTTGTTCCCATACATATGTAGCCACTAGGTAGCAGTTAGCACACTTGACCTGAAAGAGATCTGGCAAAGAAAGAACAAGAACTGAAATAGTAAGATTTTTTGCTTGGAAAGGCAATGACATCACTACTAACTCCCGTTTATGAAGTAACCATATGTTCTAGACCTACAAGCAAAGGATGAGTTGGGATTAGAACACAGGACTGGGAATGGAGGGTAGGCTGTCACAGAAAACTTAAAATGAGAAAGTGGGATGTTTTTGTGTTTTTTCTCCCATCAAGAGTTCCTTTGAGTAATGAGGAAGGAAACGTGAAGAGATGCTTCACTATCTACAAAGAAGAGAGTCCAGGGGATAACAAGTAATAGCTAAAATTTGTGTGCCAGCAACTATGCTAAGTACTTTCATATATTCTGGGAGGTGGGTACTTGTATCTATTTTCCATCACTGTGTAACAAACAAGCCCAAAACTTAGTAGTTTAAAACAATGAGAGCTTACTATTTCTGATGGTTTTGCTAGTTGGATGGTGGGGCTGGAGGCATCCTTTGCTGGTTTCACCCAGGCTCACTCTTGCAGTTGCCTTCAGCATGGGGGCTGAGATGTGTTGGAAGCTTCACAGTAGCCTCTTCCATGGCTAGCTTTTGAACTAGCTGCATGCTTGGTTCTCTACCTGGCCTCTCAGCCTCCATTAAATGATACCAGCTTTTTTACCGGATGGTTTTGGAAAGCTTTGCAAGAGAGGAAAGATGGAAGCTACAAGCCTACTGAGGCCTAGGGTCTGTGACCACACATTACTTCTGCCACATTCAATCAGTCAATGGAATCCTGAGCCAGGCCAGACTGAGGTGGATAGGTAGAAATCACTTCTTCATGGGAAAGAGCTGCAAAGTCTCTTTGAAAGGGGGCACATATTGGGTGAGATGAATCTGTGGTCATTAAACAATCTACCATAGTATTTATTGTGCTTCCCTGGTGGCTCAGATGGTAAAGAATCTGCCTGTAAAGCGGGAGACCCGAGTTCAATCCCCAGGTTGGGAAGATCCCCTGGAGAAGGCAATGGCAACCCATTTCATATTCTTTCCTAGAGAATTCTACTGACAGAGGAGCCTGGTGGGCTATGGTCTATGGAATTGCAGAGAGTCGGCCATGACTGAGTGACTTCACTTTCACTTTTCACTCTCATGCATTGGAGAAGGAAATGGCAACCCACTTCAGTGTTCTTGCCTGGAGAGTCCCAGGGATGGGGAGCCTGGTGGGCTGCCATCTATGGGGTCGCACAGAGTCGGACACGACTGAAGCAACTTAGCAGCAGCAGCTTAAAGAGGCAAGGACTCACCCAAGGACTCACCATGGTTAAACAGTAGCAGAGCAAAGAGGAAAGTAGACACACACATACACACTCCTGCCCATCTAGTCACCTTATTCTCTTGCATAGAGCTCCTATTTATGAAGATGAAGGCCAAGAAAGAAATGATTTGGAACCCAACATCACTCACTGATGCTCCTGCAAAGCTGTCCTAAATTGGCTCTTTTCAGAGCAGGATTTTTCCCTACCTTTGTCCTTTTCCTTCTCTTTCCTCACATCCTCTTATGTCAGTTTGGAGGATTGTAAACCTGAGCCAGTACTTGGCTTCAATACTCTCTTTTTCTCATCCTGGACATGAATTAAGGGAATCAATCTGTATTACGTGCCTACAATATTGCCTGGAAAATAGTGTTCAATTAATATTAGCTATTGCTATTATTGTTACCATTACAGTATTATGTGGTTGTGTGTCTGTGTGTGTGTGCCTTTACAAGGACAAAGTTGATGCAATAAGAAGCTTGCCTATGGTATGAGTCAAGAAATATCTAGCTCAGTTCTGTTCAGTTCAGTTCAGTCGCTCAGTCATGTCCTACCCTTTGCGACCCCATGAATCGCAGCGCACCAGGCCTCCCTGTCCATCACCAACTTCTGGAGTTCACTCAAACTCACATCCATCAAGTCCGTGATGCCATCCAGCCATCTCATCCTCTGTTGTCCCCTTTTTCTCCTGCCCCCAATCCCTCCCGGCATCAGTCTTTTCCAATGAGTCAACATGAGGTGGCCAAAGTACAGGAGTTTCAGCTTTAGCATCATTCCTTCCAAAGAAATCCTAGGGTTGATCTCCTTTAGAATGGACTGGTTGGATCTCCTTGCAGTCCAAGGGACTCTCAAGAGTCTTCTCCAACACCACAGTTCAAAAGCATCAATTCTCTGGTGCTCAGCTTCCTTCACAGTCCAACTCTCACATCCATGACCACTAGAAAAACCATAGCCTTGACTAGAAAGGACCTTTGTTGGCAAAGTAATATCTCTGCTTTTCAATATGCTGTCTAGGTCGGTCATAACTTTCCTTCCAAGGAGTATGTGTCTTTTAATTTCATGGCTGCAATCACCATCTGCAGTGATTTTGGAGCCCCAAAAAATGAAGTCTGACACTGTTTCCACTGTCTCCCCATCTATTTCCCGTGAAGTGATGGGACCAAATGCCATGATCTTCGTTTTCTGAATGTTGAGCTTTAAGCCAGCTTTTTCATTCTCCTCTTTCACTTTCATCAAGAGGCTTTTTAGTTCCTCTTCACTTTCTGCCATAAGGGTGGTTTCGTCTGCATATCTGAGGTTATTGATATTTCTCCCAGCAATCTTGATTCCAGCTTGTGCTTCTTCCAGCCCAGCATTTCTCATGATGTACTCTGCATGTAAGTTAAATAAGCAGGGTGACAATATACAGCCTTGACATACTCCTTTTCCTATTTGGAACCAGTCTGTTGTTCCATGTCCAGTCTAGCTCAGTGGTACTCAAAGTATGGAGACCAGATCCAGAACTTGTTAGGCATGCAGAGACTATGGCCCTACCATAGACCAAGTGAATCAGAGTCTCTGAGTGTACGGCCCAGCAATCTTTCTTTTAACAAACCCTCCAAGTCACATGGATGTACTTTTAAATTCCAGAACAACTGATCTAGATAAATCTCATCCTTCATCCACAATATCTCTCTCATGGACTCACTAAATGCCTTAGTTTCCCACATTGATGGCACTTTTGTGCATGTGTTATGATGGGGTGAGAGGAAAGTGAAAGTAAAGTATTAGTCGATCAGGTGTGTCCAACCCTTTGCGACCCTATGGACTGTAGCCCACCAGGCTCCTCTGTCTATAGGATTCTCTGGGCAACAATACTGGAGTGGGTAGCCATTCCCTTTTCCAGGGGATCTTCCCAACCCAGGGATCAAACGCAACCCAGGGATTGAAACCAACCCAGGGATCGAACCTGGGTCTCCTGAATTGCAGGCAGATTCTTAACCATCTGAGCCACCTGGGAAGTCAGTGGGTGGGAGGGTATGGTGCCATAAAAGCTAAATAATCAAGTAGCAGAATTAATGCATCTAATTTCAGTCTTCTGCTGTAACTTAGCAAAGTGTACAATCTTGAAGGAAGGGGGCCCAGGGTGGGTAAGTGGAACCTGAGAAGACACTGAACTGCTGCTGGACTCCAGGTTCTTTGTGTTCATTCAAAAAAAAAAGGCATTTCCAGGCACATGGTTCTAGCAGGCATGCACGAGGCTCCATATTGGAACACTGGCTGGATTTCAGCCCCTGCACATACCTTCATCCAGGCACCCCTGTGTGCCACATCCACAGAGATATACTCTGTCCTTGTACACAAGCCCAGGTGTAGATCAGGCTAGCGGTGGATGCCAGAGGCTCACCCTTCATGTATTAGCCATTTCCTATGGGCAAGGAGAGACAGGCAGGAGTGGAGGTAGCAGGAAGTCAATCTTTTGGGGCCCTGAGCATGAGGTGCAGGCGGAAATTACATGTGCAGAAATGGCCTTCAAAAGAAGAGAAGACAGGCCACGGAACTGTGTTTCTCTTCAAACTCTGAGCAGAGTTCATTTATCATTTGAGTCGTGGGTTCTCAAGAAAGGACTGATCTGGATCGTCTCTCAGCCATGTGACCTTGGGGGAGATGGATTGATAAAGTGGTAAAGAGCCAGGGCTTTCGTGCCAGAGAAACCTGGTTTACATCCAAGTGGTATCAACTAGTAGTTACTCAAGTCATACTTGCTTCCTCTTTAAAATAAGGATAATTAAGGTACTCTATCTGCCACATAAAACAGCTATGAAGATTACAATCGGATTAAGAAAAGGGCTTAGTGCATTGTCTATACACAGTAAGTATTCAGTAATGTTGACTAATTTAGAAATTAACACTAGCTTCTTGTTTTTGTCTCATTTTTGCTACCCTGCCTATGTCACAGGGTTGTTGTAAGAACCAGATGAGCTAGCATTATCACGTGACAATGCTTTCAAAGGAATGAAGCACTGAACATGCATTAAAAATGTTACTGGCTGGTTCCACTAAGCACCCATCAGTTTTGCTTGGAGACACACCCCCTTCTTTCCCCCACCGCCATCCTGCCCTGGCCAGGCCTGCGAGAGGGACCACATTTCCTCAGTTCATGAATAGCCATTGTGGTGCTGGTGCAGGTTTAATGGCTCTGTGCTTCCTTTCATTTGGCCCTCAGAGACATCACCGCCCAACATGAGTCTCCAAATAATTGAGGAGACAAATGCAAAAAAAAAAAAAAAAACAAACCCACCCCTAGCAAGTCTGGGGTCAACTCCTTTATCATGTTACATAAACACAGGGGCACCTCCCCACTGCCCCACTCCTCTGTGGCCACAACTAAAAATGGGATAACATTCCCCTTTTCTGAGACAAAAACCTAGAAGCAGAAGTGCAAACATACAGTAAAAAGAAACATTCCAAACCATCCCCTAATGATTCCTTGTAATCAAGAGGTTCTTAGATTGTCTAGAGTGAATAGGAGAAAAGATAAACAGATGCTAAGACTGGTCATAGCACAGGAGCTCATGCAAGGGGGTACAATATTGTGGGAGGGATGTGTCCTTGACAACCCTAATTTATAATTAGCATCATTTAAGTCTAATTCTGACAAAGGGCTGTAGTTCTCTCAGATTTCCCGCTAACGTGGACTGTTATGTGCCAATAGCATAATATGGCTTATGATTCACTCAACCCTCTCTGGCTTTAAAATCTCTAGGATTTTTCTTTCCTTTCATTTTCTTTTAATTATAGGGGATTTGCCTGACTCTCCATTTGGTGCACCAAAAGGCTGTGTTCATATATTGTCACAATATGAGTCACATGCACATAAAATGCAACCCATAAAACAGAGCATGTGAATTGACATGAGCTTTTTAACCTCCCAGTATTTGTCTAGCACATGGATTCCGTTTGGCAGATGAGGAGGAGCCCAGGTGAGGGTTGATGCAGAGGGGAGAGAATGTAGCAAAGGAAGGAAAGTGAGATTGAAGGAGAAGCCGGGATGTGCAAATTGAGATAGGAAGTCTGTGGCTCTCAGTCCTGGTCTTACACACATCAGAATCACCTAGGAAGCTTTTTTAAAAATACAGATTCTCAAATTCTCCCTCAGACCTATTGAATTAGAATTTACCAACATAGGACCTCAGCATCAGAGTGTAAAGATCTTCTCATGGATTCTAATGTGCAGTTATATTTGTGATCCATTGGAAAATAATTGAATAATTAATCTGTTAGAGAAAAAACACTGAACCCAAGAGAAGAGGAACAGTTCTGTTGACAAGGTACCTATAACTTGAATCTAATCATAAGGAAACATCAAACAATTGCAAATGGAGGGAAATACGTACCATAGAGATAACTGACATATTATTCAATAAGGTCAATGTCATAAGGATGGTTTTAAAGACAGGAAATGTTCCAGATTATGGAAGATTAAGAGACTTGACAACTAAATATAACACAGAATCCTGGGTGGGATCCTTCTTAGAGAAAAGACAGCAACAACAAATGCCAAAAAGAATGCTTGAGTCAACTGGTGAAACTGAAATATGGATTACGGATTAAAGCATTATATCAATTTTGCATTTCTTAAATTTGATGTCTTTACTGATATTAAACAATTCATTCAGGAGATATGCAGTTTACTCTGAAATTGTGGCAGAATCTTAGAAAAAGATGAATGGGTCTTGGTAAGGATATGTCATAGTACTCACTCTTATAATTTTTACAACTTATCCATATGTTTGAAATTATTTCAAAACAAAAAAAGTTAAAAAAAATAAAAGGAGTGATTTGCTTAAGGGCTTGTATAGGGCAGAATCCAAGGGATGCTCTTGAGTTAGAGGTAGACCAGTGGCTCAGACCTAAGAAGACCTGTCCATCTTCTTCAAGGACCGGAAGGAGAGAGGATTGGGTTGGGGAAGAGGATAGCAAACATCATGAGAAATGATGATGAATTTGCGAGAAAGAACAGTAAATCCAGGGGTCTGAACTGGTGGGTGAGCCAACTGATAAGTATGAAGATAAAGATGCTCTGGGAAAGACTGCTAAGTTCTTTAAATCTCTGCAATTTACCCCAGTTACATACTGGTTTTACTCACATAGCCCACTCACAGGATAACAGCTTTGAAAACCAGTTATTATGAAATATGGTGAAAAGTCACTGAAAGGGGAAACTCCATGAATTCTAGGGAATGTCTCTGAAGGGAAAATTTTTTTGATTCTTCCCACTGTTTGGGTGAGCTGGCAACAGAATCCTACCACTGCTAAATCCAGACGAGGTCACCACTGGGGTACTGCCTGTTTGGGAAGCACACAGGAGGTGCCTGTTTTCTCGTCAGAGCTCTTCTTATCTGGATCTCAAGTAGACCTGGGTCAATGAGCACACACTGCCAGTGCAGCTTTATCAGGTGCTTGCCCTTCACCTGTATCTGTGAACATTTACTCTTGCGCCTCTTTGCACAAGGCTGTGATTCCAGCCCAGGACAGCAGAGTTGACAAGAGAATGCCACAACAGATGATTTGCTATGAGTTTTGATCTTGGTGGTCTGAAACCAATGACCTCTGGATAATTCCAGAAGGATTAGATCTTTCGTGGAGTCAGAGGTGGCTTAGGCACTAGTTTATCTGAAGGCTTAGGTACTAGGTACTCTTGAATTCTGTCATGCTGAGGGTTCCACAAAACCTCAACAAAAGAGTCTGAAATGAAGTACTTGGATGCAATCTCAACAATGACAGAAAGATCTCTGTTCATTTCCAAGGCAAACCATTGACTATCACAGTAATCCAAGTCTATGCCCCTTGAAGGTGAAGTTGAACAGTTCTATGAAGACCTACAAGAACTTCTAGAATTAACACCCAAAAAAGGTGTCCTTTTCATTATAGGAGACTGGAATGCAAAAGTAGGAAGTCAAGAAATACCTGGAGTAACAGGCAAATTTGGCCTTGGAGTACAGAATGAAGCAGGACAAAGGCTAATAAAGTTTTGCCAGGAGAATGCACTGATCATAGCAACTCTTCCAACAACACAAGAGAAAACTCTATACAGGATCATCACCAGATGGTCCACACGAAAATCAGATTGATTATATTATTTGCAGCCAAAGATGGAGAAGCTCTATACAGTCACCAAAAACAAGTCCAGGAGCTGATGTGGCTCAGATCATGAACTCCTTATTGCCAAATTCAGACTTAAATTGAAGAAAGTAGGGAAAACCACTAGACCATTCAGGTATGACCTAAATAAAATTCCTCACAATTATACAGTGGAAGTGAGAAATAGATTCAAGGGAATAGATCTGATAGACAGAGTGCCTGAAGAACTATGGAGGTTCGTGACATTATACAGGAGTCAGGGATCAAGATCATCCCCGAGAAAAAGAAATGCAAAAGGGCAAAATGGTTATCTGAGGAGGCCTTACAAATAGCTGTGGAAAGAAGAGAAGCAAAAGGCAAAGGAGAAAAGAAAGATATACCCATCTGAATGCAGAGTTCCAAAGAACAGCAAAGAGAGATAAGAAAGCCTTCCTCAGTGATTAGTGCAAAGAAATAGAGGAAAACAATAGAATGGGAAAGACTAGAGATCTCTTCAAGAAAATTAGAGATAACAAGGGGAACATTTCTTGCAAAGATGGGCACAATAAAGGACAGAAATGGTATGGAGCTAACAGAAGCAGAAGATATTAAGAAGAGGTGGCAAGAATACACAGAAGAACTATATAAAAAAGATCTTCGTGACCCAGATAATCAAGATGGTGTGATCACTCACCTAGAGCCAGACATCTTGGAATGTGAAGTCAAGTGGACCTTAGGAAGCATCACTATGAAAAACTAGTGGAGGTGATGGAATTCTAGTCGAGCTATTTCAAACTACCACACAACTGTACTCATCTCACACGCTAGTAAAGTAATGCTCAAAATTCTTCAAGCCAGGCTTCAGCAATACATGAACTGTGAACTTCCAGATGTTCAAGCTGGTTTTAGAAAAGGCAGAGGAACCAGAGATCAAATTGCCAATATCCAATGGATCATCAAAAAACCAAGAGAGTTCAAGAAAAACATCTATTTCTGCTTTCTTGACTATGCCAAAGCCTTTGACTATGTGGATCACAATAAACTGTGGAAAATTCTGAAAGAGATGGGAATACCAGACCACCTGACCTGCCTCTTGAGAAACCTCTATGCAGGACAGGAAGCAAGAGTTAGAACTGGACATGGAACAACTTGTTCCAAATAAGAAAAGGAGTACATCAAGGCTGTATATTATCACCCTGCTTATTTAACTTATACGCAGGGTACATCATGAGAAATGCTGGACTGGAAGAAGCACAAGCTGGAATCAAGATTGCTGGGAGAAATATCAATAACCTCAGATATGCAGATAACACCACCCTTATGGCAGAAAGTGAAGAAGAACTAAAGAGCCTCTTGATGAAAGTGAAAGAGGAGAGTGAAAAAGTTGGCTTAAAGCTCAACATTCAGAAAACTATGTCATGGCATCCGGTCCCATCACTTCATGGGAAATAGATGGGGAAACAGTGGAAACAGTGTCAGACTTTATTTTTTTGGGCTCCAAAATTGCTGCAGATGGTGATTGCAGCCATGAAATTAAAAAACACTTACTCCTTGGAAGGAAAGTTATGACCGAACTAGACAGCATATTGAAAAGCAGAGACATTACTTTGTCAGCAAAGGTCCGTCTAATCAAGGCTATGGTTTTTCCAGTGATCATGTATGGATGTGAGAGTTAGACTATAAAGAAAGCTGTGTGCCGAAGAATTGATGCTTTTGAACTGTGGTGTTGGAGAAGACTCTTGAGAGTCCCTTGGATTGCAAGAAGATCAAACCAGTCCATCCTAAAGGAAATCAGTCCTGAATATTCACTGGAAGGACTGATGTTGAAGCTGAAATTCCAAATGTTTGGCCACCTGATGTGAAGAACTGACTCATTTTAAAAGACCCTGATGCAGGGAAAGAGTGAAGGCTAGAGAAGGGGATGACAGAGGATGAGATGGTTGTATGGCATCACCAACTCAACGGACATGAGTTTCAGTAAATTCTGGAAGTTGGTGACAGACAGGGAGGACTGGTATGCTGCAGTCCATGGGATCACAAAGAGTCGGACACATCTGAGCAGCTGAAATGAACTGAACTGAACTGAACTGAGGGTTCCACATCTGCAATGGAACAACTGAAGAATACAATTATTTTAAGATTCCCCAATACTTAGCCGTGTCCTTGTTGAGTGGTGAAATATGAATATTTACTGTGTTAGATAAATGAACAGTCATTGAGTCTCCACAACATGGCCATGGGGAGATAACAAAGAGCCAAGACTTCTTTCTTCAAGAGTTTTCTAATGTAGCTGATGGTTTTATCATCGTATTTTTGAAAAATATGGTAAGGCCCCTTTGATTTTTCACTATGGTAACTGTCAGCTCCAACATTCAGAGGACTCTGAGATGCCCTGTGTCTGCCTCATCCAATAGAGAAGGGCGGAATGGGAAAGCTATATGGAAGAGGTGGGCAGGATGGGGGCCCAGCAAAAATTTAAACAATTTTTTAATTGTTTTAAATGAAAAGTCAAAATGTGGACTTTTTACCATGAAAAGAATCTCCTATTTTTCTCAAAATTATCTGCTTATTCCATTTTTAAAAAAACAGTATTAAGATCACACTATAAAAGCCAGAAAAGGAATATGTGCTGGCCAAATAGAGTCCTCTGTTTACAACCTCCAGAGAATTCTTGAGAAATAATGTTCTAACATGATGTGTGTTCAGCTGCTCAGTTGTGTCCAACTCTTTGCAACCCCAAGGACTGCAGCCCACCAGGCTTCCCTGTCCATGTAGTTTTTCAAGCAAGAATATCTGAGCAAGTTGCCATTTCCTACTCCAGGGGATCTTCCCGACCCAGGGGTCAAACCTGCGTCTCCTGCATCTCCTGTATTGGCAGGCAGATTTTTTAGCACTGTGCCACCTGGGAAGCCCCCATACTACACATGATCTTAGTCAACAGTCTAATATGATACACAGAAAAAAAAACCCTTACCCTCCAATCATCTCTTTCTAAGGGAGACGAGATGTGTGATTTTTGTTTTTGTTCTTCTTTTCCTTAAAGCCAGTGTTAGCCATGTTTTGAGGATCATGACCTAGCTCCTGACAGCGGAATGTATAGCAGTCACTCCCATATAGACATCCCCACTGGCCACATTAACCTCTTGATTTGGTGCATATGTGAGCCAATTCATTTCCACGGGTGTGGTGACAGCACGTGAAACGTGGGAACGAAGATGCAACAGAATCGCTTGAGATTGGAAAAGTGATTCGTTTACAGTCACATCTGGTTTTAAGTCATTCTGTGTACAGTTATAAAGCTCTGACAAAAGCTATGCAAAGCCCATTTCCTCTAGATTAAAATAAAAAAGTGGGGGAAGGGAAGAGGGTGAGAAATTTATGTAGAAAAAAAAAATACCAGGAAACCTTAGAGATGTGTCTGGGAGAAATGATGGGGCTGCTGCTAGAGGCACATCCGGCACTCCCACCCCTCCCTTCCAGGATTTAAAAAAAATCTTGGCACGGCCAACAGTCAGAGCAGCCAGTGAAGGTCTTTTGTGTTGATCTACTGAAGAATTCCTCTTGGATATGGGATTGACAGAGAGGGTAGTTTATTATTATTTGGATGTGCTCAGAAGGACATTCTCATTCGTGGACTTTGTCATTCCCTAGCATTGCTGGGTGCTCAGCATCCATGATTTATTGCTTTCATATACTATTATTACTACTCACACTGTCTAACACTTGTGCCCTTTAGCCAGGGAAGTGCTAGTCATACAACATGTACCTTCTCATTTAGTCCACCTCCTCATTAAACCACTTCCAAATGTTTCTATTTGTTTCCATTTTCCTGGAGACCTATGACCTAGTAAGGTTAGGATCTAGGAAGCTAGAAAGCTTCCCTGAAATGTAAGCATCCCAAAATAGTATCTCTAAACACAAAAGTCACGGTCCTTTTTAGAAAACTGTTTATCAAAATTATCTTACCTAAATTTTAATAAACCCCTTTTTAAATGCATGACACCTGTGGCAGGTTAAAATTGTATTCACTTCTGCTGTCATTTACTTACAGAGCCAGTTCAAATTTAAACAGAGAAAAGGATTTGCCATCTTGTAATTGTTTTTAATTGATACATTCCCTAATTGCTAGGCTTTCTTCTTTTTAAAAATCTCTGAGGAAACAGACATGAGAGCTGCATGAAAAAGGCATCAGAATTGGCCTGTCATCTGCTGTTCGCTGCATGCTGATCATTTTCCCTTTAGCATCTGTACTTTATGGAGAAGTGTTAAATATCAAAATGTGCATCTAATACATATTGTAAATATACTATATAAAATATATACTATATTATATATTATGTCACCACTTTACTTGACACCTTCTAAAACTGTTCAAGACCTTTTAAATCGCCAATATATTTCTTGTAACCAGAGAGCTCAGTGAAATTTAAAAGAATGAAGTATCATTAACTTTCTTTAATATAAAATGATCTGATTCAGGATTCGGTGTTCAGGACTGACAATCTAAGACTTTTTATTGGAATTTGGATAGCTCTTTCTCACCAACTAAAGCAGGAAAGCCTGTTAAACACCACACGCACATTATTGAGCTCCACCAGAATATTTCAGATTCTTCAGATTGTGGTAGAGCCGTAAGATTTTGTGTTTCTAGCAAGTCCTCAGATGATGCTGATTCTAGCCTTTGAGAACCACTGTCCTAAAGATTACTCCTTCCCTCCTCTTTCTTCTTTTTCTCCCACTCATCTTTTCCCACCTCTTTTTCTTCAAAATCGATCTTCTCTTCTTCTCTCTTCTCACACTCCCTGCCTTTCAAGATGATCTTTGAGGTATATAGCAGGAACATGTCTAGAAGGCCTTGTTTAAAGTATTTATTCAGATGACAATATTTATTGAGCAGCTACAAAGACTCACTCATTCATTCATTCATCTACTCATTCAAAAAATACTTGTTGAAACTCCACCATACTGCCAAGTTCCATGCAGAGGAGCAAGACAGACAAAGACTCTGCCCACAGGAATTCTCTGCATGGCCAGGGAAGACAGACAGTATACAGATGTATAAATAATTAGATTATTACCAAGTGTCATTAATGTGCAGAATTAAATAAATGGGTTGCTGAGAGGAAAATTGATAACGGCATACTTAACCCCAGGAGGTCAGAAAGGGTCTGGCCCCACAGGGATGTGTTTAGGCTGAGATCTAAAGACTGAGAAGATAGCTAAGCAGAGCCTGTGGGCAGGAGTGGTCCAAGAGAAAGCTGCAGGCACAAAGGCCCTGGGGCAGAAAAGAGTCAGCTCCTTAGGGTGTCTCCATAACTTATAACAAGGCTTGGCACACAGTAGGTGCTCAGTCAGTATTTGCTAAATGAATGAGTAAATGGATTATTAGACTCAGGGTGCTGGAGAATAGGAGGCAAGCAAGAGAGAGGCATGGAGGGAGCAGAGGCCAGGTCATGAAAGACCTTTCAGGTCATGAGTGAGAAGTTTGAATTAACCAATCAGATTTACCAATCCACTCTCCCTGCATCCCCTCAAACTTCTCTGCACCCTGCTCAAACTTGGATGTAAAGTAACAATTCTCAAAACGTGGCCCCAGGACCCCTGATGATCAGTTGTATCATTCAACATGTATATTCATAACGTGAAAAGAATCATGCTATCATCTATGAATTCATAATGAATGTCACTTAGAGAAATTATTCATTAATTGTTATGACTATTTGTTTAAAAGGCAGCTGTTTAACCAACAGTTTGATTTTAGACATATATCTAATTAAAAAAACAGCCCCACCCTTCCCATGCAGTCTGGGAAAGATTTCATAGTGGCAAAGAGAAGTTCTCCCTGAAAAGTTACAGGGGCTGACTCTGAATTTCTGGAATGCAGCAAGGTATAAAGCAAATGCAGTGGCATTAAACAGGATTTGTTGCTGTTTAGTCGCTAAGTTGTGTCTGATTCTTTGTGACCCTATGGACTGCAGTGTGCCAGGCTCTGTTCTTCACTAATTAAACAGGATAAATAGCTTCAAAGAAGGTGAGGAATTCCAAACAAAGATGAGAACAAAGAAGAAAATGAATTCTTTTATTTGTACTTTGTACAGTAGTTTCAAATAAACTCCTTTTGTAAAAGATGTTATCTGGCAGATTTTCCCAGTCCCTTACTGCCTTGAATCTACTACACATCTCTCTAATTTTTCATATTCATATAAGGGTTTCTAAAAGGAAAATCAGCCTTTAAGGTGTAATCAGTAAAAACCTGAGTTTAAACTTTCTCTCCTTGTTTCATAATATATTCATTCTTATGGGTTATTTAGGACCCACTAATTAATTGGGGGCTTTGCCATGAGCCTTAAGAGTCTCAAAACAAAACAAAACAAAATAATAATTATATATCTTTGGGGAAAAAAAATCTCTGACTCCTAGTCCTTTCCTTCATAGATTGCTGTAATTCTTCATACACATTGGTATCAAAATAGATAAAAGACACACAATCTTAAATGTACAATGTCTCTCTTTGATAGATCAATAATAAAATCATTGTACTTAAAGAAATTGCTCCTCCTTTTCCTAATTCTTATCCCCAGGGTTATTATTAGCAGATCACTATTAATTATAGAATTTAGAAGCATTTGAAGAGTGTGGTGGGGATATTTTGTTATTGCCTTGTTTGACTAGTCCTTTTCATTTTTTTTTTGTATAGTTGCCTCTATTATAAGGCAGTATATAGCATCATATTCAGACAGTATATTATGTATTAAAAATACAATTTTGAAGTTAACTGATAGGGTACAGTAAGTTGGAATTGTAGTATTTTTTTTAATAAAGAATGAGAAAGTGTGGAGAACTTAAAAATAAGATTTAGCAAAGTTTTGTGCAAGGGAAAGAGGAGTATTTAGTAAATTGGAGTGGAAAGATTCCAAATTGAGGGGCCAATCTATGAAAAAAACTGCAAAAACCTCACTGGAAAAGACAAAGAAGGATGGGCAGCAGAAGTTAGGTAAGTGGATCCTATGCGATGGATGAACTTAAAAAAGAGTGAAGTGTGTGATTTGGATGCAGTCTATTACTAGGTTAACTGGCAGCACATTAAAGTTTGCAAAGGTGCTTTAACACATGTAATCTTATTCTTCATAATATCTCCGGGAAGTATTTAGAGTAGGCATTATTCCAGTTTTACAGACAAGGAAATCACATTGCTTTCTGAATACACCAGAAAGGGAAATAGTGATGTTAAAAAGGAATAAAGCTGAAAAAGACTCCTGTAAAGGCCAAAGGCAGCTTGTAGGTTGACAGTATCTAATGCGGAGAGAGGAGAGGAGTGTCTCTGATGATGCTGAAAGGCATGCTAGGCTGTGAATAGCCATTGAACTTGAGGGGTAAAATATGGAGGGTAAAGGTTCTTTATTAAGACCAGTGACCTGGGCAAATAAATAAGAAAAATTCCATTTTCCCAAAAATACATACATATTTTAGGTTTGACCTTCTTTGAGTATTTGTGACTTGAAAAGGAGATTTGAGATCTCTAGTCTAGCTGCTGGAGAAGGCAATGGCACCCCACTCCAGTACTAATGCCTGGAAAATCCCATGGACGGAGGAGCCTGGTAGGTTACAGTCCATCGGGTCTCCAAGAGTTGGACACGACTGAGCGACTTCACTTTCCCTTTTCACTTTCATGCATTGGAGAAGGAAACGACAACCCACTCCAGTGTTCTTGCCTGGAGAATCCCAGGGACGGAGGAGCCTGGTAGGCTGCTGCCTATGGGGTCGCACAGAGTTGGAGATGACTGAAGCGACTTAGCAGCAGCAGCAGCAGCAGCAGTCTAGCTGCAGAGTAACAACCCATAGAATCTTCCAAGGAGTAGAAACTTCATTTTTTCACTAATTAAACAAAAGAAAACATGATTTCTGAAAGAATTGAAATAATTTTCACTTTTTTCCTTTTTTTCCTCGAAGTAGATACATTTGATATAATGGTCAATAATATACATTTATGTATAATCTATTTGAAAAAGAAAAGAATATCATCTTTCCCATTAATGTAGCTCTACCATTCTGTTTTGAAAATCTCCTCTTAGCAATTGTCAGAGATGGCACTCAAAGAAAAGTAACCAAACATTAGAAGCTTGTTGCAATACTTTGCTACTATCATCTGTGTTTAGTCTCTCAATCCCGTCCGACTCTTTGGGACCCCATGGACTATAAATCCCCAGGCTCCTCTGTCCATGGGATTTCCCAGGCAAGAATACTGGAGTGGACTGCCATTTGCTCTTCGTTTATTGGGAACTTTAAAATTTTTCAGATACATGATCACTCAGGTACTGAGGCAACTGCTAAAAGTTAGCACAAAGTTAGTGCTTGAAACTAAGTGAATTTTGCTTTTTTGTAATATATGGGGAGCTGGGCCATTAAAGGTATTTCCCTCAAACCAGAGTTCATATTCCTTTCTTATATTCAATTACAGATGAAAACGACTTTAACTACTGAACCATCCGTAATGAAACTGCTTTGCTTGTGGGCTGAACAAATGGTGGTGATTATGTATGTTCTTGGTTAGCACTATTTGCATAACACTTGGGGAGGGCACAGACCTCTACACAAGAGAAAGGGGAAAGTGAATGGCAGGAAAAAATGAAGGCCAAGTTGACAATGGACACCACCAGTTTAGGGTCTTTCTCTTGGTGGTGTCGGGGATGCGCGTTGAGACGAATGCTTTGAGGTGAGAAAGGCAATAGTACTTTAATAAAAGGCTTTAGGAAAGAGTGAGGCGACCTAGGAAAATCTGCTGTGGTCAAGTTTAATCCTGGGAAAAGAGACCCTGGAGAAAGCAGATGAGGAAGATAGGAAGGAAGACAGGGAGGGGGAGGCGCAGGGTGTGGGGGGAGGAAGAGGGCGGGGTGGGGAGCTGGAAAGTGAGAGGGGCGAGTCCAGATTGTGGTGAAGACGGTGGGGTTGAGGACCACAGAGTGGGAAAAAAGTTAAAGTCGGGGCAGAAGGAGGCAGACCTCCGCGGACGCGGCCGGGACCCCTGGAGGGGGAGGCGGCGGCGCGGGGCGGCGGGGGCAGCTTGGCCCACCTCGTGCCCCCTTGGCAGCCTCAAGCCTTTGCTCCGCGGGGCTCCCTCCCTCGCCAGCGCATTGTTCCTTTGCCGGGAGACGAGGAAATTGCCTTTTGATTGCGGAAGTCCGCGGCCGGGGCCCGGGGCGAGGCAGCGCGGGTCAGAATGGCAGCGTGGGAAGGGCGGCGCGCTGCCGGCCCCAGCCGCCTCTCGCGTCCGCAGCCCGCCCGGGGCGGCAGCAGCAGCAGCGGCTGCGGCGGCCCCCGCGCGTCCCTAGCCCGGAGGCCCGCGCTCTGCGCCAGCGGGGCGCGCTAAGTGCGCACAAGTGGTCCGGGCTCCGCCGGCCGTCGGGCCGCGCGGCGCGTCCCAGCCCGGCAATAGAGTTTGGGGGAACCGCCGAGCGCCATGCGGAGCCATGGAGCCGGGCTGGCCCTGTGGACCGCGCTGAGCCTGCTGCAGGTGAGGGGCCGCGAAGAGGTCCCCGCGGGCGGACGCGCCCCTCCCCGCCGAGGACCAGATTCTCACTCCGCTCTCTGGTCTCCTGGGTTGCGTTTTGGAGAGGGAGGTGGAAGAATTTCTTCCTCTGGGGAACGGTGATCCTCTTCTGAGTCCCCAGCCAGCCTAACAACTCGTGCCACAGAAGGCAAAAAGCCACCTTCTCTCTCCAGCTGCTCGGGAGAAAAAGCAGTTAGGGGAAAAGTGGCCACGCACTTCTTTTCTCTTGACTGGAGGGCGAAAGGATGCATGGGCTGAGGCTGGGGCCAGGGGTGAGTGGAGGCAGCTTGGGGAGCTTGCTACGGACTCGTCCCTGGGCAGGGATAGATGGTGGGCTTCAGCTGTTGTTCTGGTTCCTTTGCAGACTGGACTGGGGGAGCCAGTGAGATGCAACTTCACCTTGACAGAGTCCAGGGTCTCCAGCCGGTCCGTGTCTCTCCAGTGGAGAACTTTGGCGTTCCCCTGTAACTTTAACCTCACCTACAGCAGTGACACGTCGGGGGTCGCGTGGTGCCACCCTGTACGGATAGACAACACCACCTATGGATGTAACTCCAAGGATTTACAAGCAGGAACCATCTATAATTTCACTATTATGTCTCTGGATGGAGAAAAGAAAACTATGGTCTTGCAAACAGGTAAAAAGTGACAGGTGCAGCTGGAAGTCCAGGCCACTCCTGGCTGAGACCTGCCTTTTCAAGCCAATGCTTCCTTTGAGTTCCAGGCATACAAAGTAATGATAATAAAGGTAAAAACATCTGTAAGAACTATTGACAAAGATTTCTAGTCTCCTCAGATCTGGCAAGAAACAGCTTGGCTGACTTTCAGAGATGTCCTTAGTGCTGACAACAGCGGACTAGCCACTTAAACAGAGAGAGCAGCAGAGAGAATAAGTGGGCTGTGGAGGAAGTTTGTTCAAGTGATGGGGTTTGAGCTTCCAACACATTGAAGTGTCAAGCCCTGGAATAATTTTAAGTCAATGTTTTTAGAATAAATAATGGAAGTGCAATGATTAGGGATATGACTTTCCTCAACTTAGTTTTATTTTTGGAAACAGAACATAAAAATAATCAGGGATAGAATCATTCTTAGGGGAAAATTAGAAAAAGTCCCTTGAAATTAAGATGTGAAAATTTTAATTTTTTTATCACTTGAGTAACTAAAACCATACAATATCAAAGAATATCTTTTGGTTACTCTGCAACTTAAATCAATCATTTTCTGTTCGCTTCTGGTAAAACCTTCCATGCATGGTAAGAGTGTCTTTCCTGCCTCAGTTTTCTTATCTATAAAATGAGAGTATTAGACTTGGTCATTGAGGTCCAGGTTCCAACCAACAGCTTACTTAGGCGGGGGCTGTTGTGCATGTTACCTCATTAATCCCCAGAGTCACCCTCAGATATGCTGTAAATCCGCTAATGACTTCCATGTTTTATGACCTTATTAGTCTTCCTCTTAACATTATCTTTATTTGTTGCCATAGAGAAGCCTGACTTTCATCCAGAAAGTCAAATTTAACTGAAAAATTCCAGAAGTTAAATTTAGAAACGTGTTGTCCTCGCTAGTCTTTCACTTTCAGCCTGAACAAAGATCACTTCTTCAGCTATAGTCCTTTGAGAGGTGTGAGAATGGTGAGTTATCAGGGCTGTTACAGCAGAGTCAGGAAATGTAAACAGATTCATATGATAAGCCAATTAATTATTCTCTTATTAAGACTGCCCAGTTACTTCAGATGAAAGATATTTTCTGAGATTTGCAGGAACTTGAATTGAAAAGAGACACCACTTGTTAAGAACACGGTTGTGTTTTTATATAGAATCAAAGACAGTCCAAAATCATTGACATAATAAGAACATTTTACAGAAGTTTTAGTGGCTGGGTTTTTTAGTTGTAAAGTTCTTAATTTCTTGGTATATGAAGGTAGTTCCATGAACACTCAGATTGCTAATACTGTGGAATTTATGATGTGTTGTTTACATTTGATAAGGTGTCTGTGTTGAATGGAACAGAATGATTTTTAGAAACAGGTGAGCCTTCAGAAGCTTAAGGGAGAAAAGATGAAGACATTAAGCAAGAATACATTGATTTAACCCAGAGGATTTACTTTTTTGGAAAAACAAAATTGATAAAAATGAACTCACTGTGGTGTCACTAGTTAGAATATGTTTAGAGTTAATTAGTGCGTGTGTTTCAAGTCCAGAGACATTTGTGAAATGTCAGAAATATTTGCATTTTACTGACAATGTTGGATTAAAAAAAAAGACAATCAGCATTCACAGTTGTTAGCATTAAGTGTCCATCATTTTCCATAAGGATTTACCTTTTACAGTACTACAAATAGATTTTCACTACAAATTTTATGAGCTCCGTGCCAAATGTGAAGAATGAAATTAGATCAATGATGTTTGTATAATGATGTTTTTCATAGTTATTTGTATGATGGTATAACCTTACTTATGATTCTCTATATTTAAAAATAATTTACTTAACTAAATATTTTCAATTAAGATATTTTTACGAATGTTTCAGAGAGAATATTTTTGGTTGATTGCTGTTTATTTTTTGTCAGCACTTTTTGTGCTTCCTATATTTTAAGGACATATGTGAGTTTTGATTCTAAGTTCAGAGAAAGTACTGGTATCCCTCTAGTATTAATTGGTAAGCTACAGAGATGAATGCCACAAATCATATTTTATTGGTATAAAAGCAAGATCAACTAGTCGCATAATATTGAGTCTGAAATGTAACTTCAGACCAAAAAAGTCATTCAGATACGTTGTCCTTTTCTTAATCCGTTATGCCTGTCTTATCATTATAGAGTAAAATAGAGTGAGGGCAAGGCATGATATGGCTGGAGATAGAGCAGTTGCTTAGATTATCTCTGTGTCATTCCAAGTGGGATTTGTCTGGTTATTTTTCCTGGTAAATTATCTAAAAATAGTTATTTTAGTAATGTAGACATGACCTTAAAATAAAATTTAACTAAATAGGAACTATTTCAGCAACAGTTAGTTTTCACTCCAAATTTAAAATCAGAATTGGAAAACCTATGTGGATTCAAATTCAGTTCAACAAACATTTATCAGGCATGGATACTGTAGGGAATTAGGCCAGGTAGTGATTAATAAAGGTGACAAAGCATGGTCTCTGTGCTTGTAGTCTTCAGTAGAGGTGAGAGAAGTTCAGGATAAGGGTGGTGACAGAGCTGTACCACTTCTTCCTGTTGAATACCCTGCTCTGCTTCTCTTGGATGTATTTGGTCATAAACGATCAATGCAAGAACTGTAATAATTTGAAAGAAGCCAAATTATCTAGTTGTAAATCATTAGAAACAGATTATAAATTTGAAAACCTCAAGACTTCTGTTAATACTCTGTCCTCGGAATGTAGATCAGAGGCTGCAAACTGGTAGCCCCTGGGGTGTCGAAACATTATGTGAGCCAAACAAAATCTATTATTTAGGCTCCTTGACACCCACGGGGGCCACCAGTGCACAGCCTCTAATCTAGACTCTGAGGTCCCAGTGTTCGCAAAAGTGTGGAGGTTTTCAATATTTGTTATCTGCATAATTTATTTCGATAGATTTTGTTTGGTTCATGTAATGTTTGTGAAAAATTCAGATTATTTCGCCAGCATTGAGCTGAAAATTCATATAAATACCAGACGTATTGATTACCTTAAAATATTGGAAGATTTGGCAAAACTTGATCATTCTGCCTGGACCTCTCTAAAGCTGAACTGTGGCTTTTCTCCTTTCAGATACCAGTTCCCCCGAATCCCCTGGACTGGGGATTATTTATTTCCTTACCTTAAAGTATCCTAAGGACATTAATGTTTGCTTACATGAAACTGTAGAGTTTTCATTTAGAAATTTGGGGGAATATTTATCTTTCCACGAATAAGAAGTAGTTCTTCAGGACCTAAAATGGCATCTAGCCCATGGTAGGCGTTCAGTAAATATTGATTAATTGGATGGAAAGATGGATTGATGAATGGAGAGATGAATGGGTGGACCTATGAATGAATAAATAGATGATAGACAAATATTATAAAATGAAATTAATACTTTAGGGGGGAAATGTATATAAAGAAAGTGAAAATGAAGTTGCTCAGTTGCATCCAACCCTTTGTGACCCCATGGACTATAGCCTACCAGGCTCCTCTGTCCATGGGATTTTCCAGGCAAGGGTACTGGAGTGGGTTGCCATTTCCTTCTCCAGGGGATCTTCCCAACCCAGGGATTGAAGCCAGGTCTCCCACATCGCAGGCAGAGGCTTTACTGTCTGAGCCACCAGGAAAGCTGAATGTATGTAAAAATATGGTCTATTTTCCTTGGGTTATAGGTAAGTTATGGAGCCCAGGGAAGTAATCTGATGGTAGGGAACTTTACCTATAGGAAGAATATCTTTGTCTCATATACTTTCTTGTTAGTCACTGTCAGGTTCCTATCAATCAGCCTAGTGCGCTTTAGTCCTGTCCAACTCTTTGCAACCCTATGGACTATAGCCTACCAGGCTCCTCTGTCCAAGGGATTCTCCTGGCAAGAATACTGGAGTGGGTTTCCATGCCCTCCTCCAGGGGATCTTCCCAACCCAGGGATCAAACCTGAGTCTCTTATATCTCTTGCATTGGCAGGTGGATTCTTTACCACTAACGCCACCTGGGAAACCCTGCTAATCAGCCTAGATCAAAAAGGCAAAAAAATTACCTCTTTAAAATTAGCTCCTGTGTTTTTAACTTTTAGAAAAGCTTTAATTACCAAATTACTATGTCAGTTATTATTTCCACCTCAACGTTTTATTAGTTTACCAGGGCTTCCATAACAAAATACCACAGACTGGGTGGCTTTAACAATAAATTTATTTTCTCATGGTTCTAGAGCCTAGAAGTCCCAGATCAAGTTGTCAGCAAGTTTCTTCTAGGGCTCCTCTGTCTTGCAGATGACCACCTCACTGTGTCCTTACTTAGCCCTTCATCTGTGTTGTCTGTGATCTAATCTCCTCTTCTTATAAGGACACCAGTCATATTAGAGTAGGAAGCACCTTAAAGACCCCATTTTAACTCAGTTACCCCTTTAGAGATCTTATCTTCAAATACAGTCACATTATGAAGTATTGGTAGTTAGGGCTTTAACATATGAATTTTAGAGAGATGCAATTCAGTTCGTAACACTCATGTGGCTTTAAACACAGGTCATTATTTCTCAGCACTGTCTGTAACCTATGGCATCAAAATCTGTTGCAGGGTTTGTTATAAAAGCAAATTGTTGGCTTCTACCTCATATGCAATGAATTTAAAAGTAGAGCCTAGGGTATCTGGTTTAAAAAAAACATCAAAGTGAATCATTGCATACTGAAGTTCAAGAGATAATGATATAGTTTTTCTATTATTCATTGGCATTAAGATTTTGGTAACCGTTTCTTTTTATGTCTGGTTAATTCTATAATGCTTAGAAATATTTATTGTCTTTCCCAAGAAGAAAATAATACTCTAATATTTGTCCTGTACTCCTATAGTATTTAAAATACTTTCATCTACCTTGTTTCATAAGTAAAAGTATAAAATATATATATTTAACTGATTGTTTATATATATATTTAATATATAAAATTGTTTATGTTAAATATGTTGTTTATTTATATATATTTAATATATTTAAACATATATTGTTTAATTATATCCACATGGCAATCCCGTGGAGGGAGTGTCATGAGGCACAGGTTACATAGTGATTAAGAGATGAGTTCTGAAAGCAGCTGCCTCCATTACTTACTAACCAAGATGCCTTGGGCAAGTTATTAACTTTTTCTAATCTCTAAAATGGGGACAATAATAAAAGTAATGCTCACTTCATAGGGTTGTTTTGAGGTTTTGCTTCAGACATAAATTCTACAACCGTTTTTGTCACATACGAAGTGTGAAGTGTTTCCTGTTATTACTTTGAGGTTGGAGATGAGATTGATGTTCATAAGAATTAACTAATCACAAACCCATACTGTTAACAAACATAGACCCTGAAACCTGACTTACTGGCCCCAACTCCGACTCCTATTCTTTCTATTCCTCTGTAGAATGGATATAATTTTTAAGTTGGCTTTTGTTCTTTCAAATTACCTGTGATAGTTTGTTGTTACTTTTCAAATCAACTTTTAAAGAGAAGAAAATATATTACAAAATACTTTAAATCTATAGATACTTAGCCTACTTAAGGGTAGAATAATGATTAAAAGTGTGTTAGTGTGATGAAATAATATTGATTTTGATTGTGTTGTACTTCTAGTGATGGGCTTCAGTATTAAGAATCAGCCATTTGCAATGCATTTATTTCAGGAATTTTAAGGCCAAGTTGAGTTCCATATATGAAATGGACCAACCTAGTTCTCTGAATGTGACTTTTTGTGTATGTGGAAGCTTCTGCCATTAGTCTGACTTCTGTAGGTAGGCATGGCATTCTGCACATTACCAAAAAGTAAAATCTAACTTGCCCAGACAAAATGGAAGAAAATTCATTATGTCTTCCATTCCCAGACATCAATTCCCTGGAATCCCCCTGGGGGGGGGGGGGGAATTCTGACTACTTTTTAAAATTGTAGGAGAAGTCAAGGCCATTCTATATGTAGGAATGTATATAAACAAAGAGGAATCTATGCAACTGAAATTAACATGGTAGATACACACACAGATTTCCAGGGGTTGGGGGTTTTGATTTTGTTCTTCTTCTTCTGGATGGAAGAACCCAAATACATAAAAAGTAAGCAGAATAGTATTATGAACAACCATATGCTTACACATCACCTACTGTTAACAGTTACCAACTGACAGACAATCTTGTTTCATCTATATTCCCACTCACTCCCTAACCATGTATCATATCAACACAGCCCAAGTCATTGTTTAATTTCATTTATAAATATTTCGGTATGCATTTCTGAATGATAAGCATTATTTTTAACATAACCACAGTATCAATATCGTACCTAATATTAACAGTAATTCCTTGGTACTGGGATGTCCAGGTTCAGAAGCACATATCAAGCAACAGAGCGTGAATTTCTACGTAAGAGAGACTTCTTGGCAGCAATCTGGAAGAAGAGCAAAAGGACTTCCCTTTACACTGCATTTATATAATATTGAGAAAATCTCAATTGGTTTTGCTTTTTGGCCACACTGTGTGGCATGCAGGATCTTAGTTCCCCGACCAGGGATCAAACCCAGGGCCCCAGAAATGAAAATACTGACTCTTAACCATTGGACCGAAGGGAATTCTCAAGAAAACCTCTCCTGTTAATATCAAAGAGAAGAGTGGGACTGCTGAAGGATATCCTGAGGGTATTAAAGTTTCTATCAGCTGTCAGGGTCCCCTCGGTGTTGACACAGTTCTCTAATACTCAGTGGAAGTGAGCTTTTCAGCGCAGTAGTTTTTGCCTGGAGAATCCCAGAGATGGCGGAGCCTGGTGGGCTGCCATCTATGGGGTCGCACAGAGTTGGACATGACTGATGCAGCTTAGCAGCAGCAGCTTCAGCTGCCCTCTCACTCTGCATTGGCCTCTCCTCTCTCTGATTTCTAAGTCCTGCTTGACCTTCCAATTTGCTCAAGTTCATTTCCTTCATGAAGCCCACCTCTGAGATCTTCATCCTCGAATGTCATTCCCCTTTTGCATTTTCAGCATTGACACTGACCTGTTACCCTGAACAGCAAGAACAGTAGCAGCAATCACAGCAAGTGCCGTTTTCTGAGGCCTCACCACATGCCTGGGCTGGACCGAACACTTTGCCGCCATTACCTCCTAACACTGCAACTCTGTAAAGCAGGTGTCCCATTTTACAGATGAGGAAACTCAGCCTCGGTGCAGACAAGTGGCTTGCCTAAAGTCACTGTTTGAAGTGACATTGTTGGGATTTGAACACAGGTATAGTGTGACCTCAAAGTCAGCCTCCCTGATAGGTCACCTTTGTGTTTACCTTTTTTCACATGTCCTATATGCCTGAGTAAACTGTAGACTCTCAGAAGCCAAATAATATGGTATTCCTCACTGTTGTTAATCATGATGCAATGATTTTCTAACCTGATTTAATTTTAAGGCTGTTCAAACTTTGAAAGTTCTTTGCTACCTGAACTTTCTGTCTAGTGTATAAAGTGGATAAAATGAAATGTTTTATTAGCATAGTATGGTATACATCATCTTCTAAGTCAAAAAGCTGACTATAGTCAAACTGCAACAAAGTAAAATAAAATTGTTGCTGTTGTTTAGTCACTAAGTCTTGTCTGACTCTTGCAACCCCGTGTGCTGTAGCCCAGCAGACTCCCATGTTCATGGGATTTCCCAGGCAAGAACACTGGAGTGGGTTTCCATTTCCTTCTCCAGTGGATCTTCCCGATCCAGGGATCGAACCCGTGTTCCCTGCACTGGCAGGCGGATTCTTTACCACAAAGCTACCAGGGAAGCCCTTTGAAAGAGATTTTCCTCTCTATGCATGCGTGCTAAGTCACTTCAGCTGTGTCACACTGAGACCCTGCAGACTGTAGCCCGCCAGGCTCCTTTGTCCACGAGATTATCCAGGCAAGAATACTGGAGTGGGTTGCTATGCCCTCCTCCAGGGGACCTTCCTGACCCAGGGATCAAACCTGAGTCTCTTATGTCTCCTGCATTGGAAGGTGGGTTCTTTACCACTAGTGCAACCTGGGAAGCTCTTCCTCTTTATAAGTGTATTTAATCAACTACAGATTGTGAGAGCAGTTGCTTTCTCATTTTCTTCTTCTGCCTATTTTCAAAAATCTGTACCGAGGAATGCTTTGTGGCTTTGCCTCACCCTTACTGTGTTTCCATGATAAAATTCCCAGTTAGTTTATATGAATAGTTGATGTTCACACCGTTTTATGTAGAGGGCTACTAAATGCAGCTTCTGGTCTCCTAGCCACCCTGCTTTTAACTAGAATAGTATCATAATTCCTGTAAAGGTACAGAAGTTGACTCTGTAATCACATAAAATCACATAGATCTCTTGGACTGGAGTTAATGCTGAAACATAAGGTGTGTGTTGGAGAGGTGGGTGGAGGATAGTATCCTGCTTGAGAAGACCTTGAGTTTCTGTGGAGAAATTCAGACTTCATCTCATGAAGAATTCTGGGTGCTTCCTAGGAAATCAGGATGGCAGATGGGAGAGATATACAAAGCAATTATTTGGCAATAGGGGGAGAAAGACAGAAAATAAGCAAGACACTTGCAGTAATCCGACACAACACAAGGAGTACCAGGTTAAGGCAGTAGGAGAGAAAAAGGAATAGACAAGCGAAATAATTTTTAAAAATTGATAGAATGTTCCTGTATGTGGAATTAGATTTAGCTTTTCTTAATGTTGTTATTCATTTTTCTGTATTACAATATCCAAACCATCATCAAAGCTTCATCAAATGAAGCTTCTGTACATTTGTCTATTATTTTTCTTAGACATCTGGTTTGATTTTTTGTTATACTGACCATGAGACTCATGGTCATCATTTTCCACCCTGGAACAACTAAGGTGTGATAGAAAAGAACTCACTGGGAGCCAGATGTTAGAAGCTCAGCTGAATTACCTGTGTAATGTAAATGAGTCACTTAATGCCTCTCATCTTCTCCAAAGCACATTGTAAATGACCAGATCGTATGCATGTATACTCTGTGCTATATGATTTCAAAAAAAGCTTTTGACACTAACTTATGATTGTCTGCTGTCTTGTTATAAGGCTAAATTTATTTCCAAAATACATGCTAACATTTTGAATTCTAAACACTCCTCAAATTCTTATAGCAATAGATAATAATGCTTTAATGGCCTATACAAAAGAATTTTTTAGATATCACTTCCATTTTATACATATGGGTTTTTCTCTCTCCTTATGTCAATTTAAAAAAAAAGAAAAAAAAGGAAGAATCTGTTTTGGTTCAGGAATTTGACTAAACTTTATCAGAAAAAGCAGATCGATAGCAAACCTACTTATGAAATTCTAGGGCTTCCTGATAATGAAATTCACTGAAACTGAGCAGGTGAATACTGCAGAATTTTGCATTTGGCACTCACTCCACATTTCAGGTCTGTCTGGAACCAAGAAATACAAAGATGTCTTAATTTTATGGCTAATGATAAATTTTGATATATTGATTGAGATTAAATTATTGATTTATGGTTTCCAATAGTTCTCATAGCTTAATAATACTTCACTGGTTACTGTATATATGAGAGCTGTGGATGGAAAAACCAGAAAGACTATACATGCACACATGTACACATTGATAACTTTTAGCCATCAGCGTAAATTATATGTCAAGTAGGGTTTTCTAATTATGATCTTCATATGATAATATTACAGACATATGACTAAATTTTCAAATAGCATTAAAACTCTCTTTCAGATGGTAATGATAACCCTGTATGCGAGACAGCAAAAGAGACACAGATGTAAAGAACAGACTTTTGAACTTTGTGGGAGAGGGAGAGAGTGGGATGATTTGGGAGAATGGCATTAAAACATGTATACTATTGTGTAAGAAACAAATCGCTAGTCTAGGTTCAGTATAGGATACAGGATGCTTGGGGCTGGTGCACTGGGATGACCCAGAGAGGTGATATGGGGAGGGTGGTGGGAGGGGAGTTCAGGGTTGGGAACTCATGTACACCTGTGGTGGAGTCATGTTAATGTATGGCAAAACCAATACAGCATTGTAAAGTAAAAAAATAAAATTAAAAAAAAACTCTCTTTCATATATCTATCTAGATATCTAGATAGATACTTATCTACATAGGTAGATGATATATAGATGGATAGGTAGATAGACAGATAAAGAGATTGATGAAACTAGCATCCTGACGAAAGTATCTAATTTGTTTCTAATAAAATATTGAAAACTTTAAAAATTTAATACAGCAGAGTGTTCCTTGGTCTTAGATTGAGAAGTCTGAAAACTATCG
The DNA here is from genome assembly GCF_032405125.1 of Capricornis sumatraensis. Lineage (NCBI taxonomy): Eukaryota > Metazoa > Chordata > Mammalia > Artiodactyla > Bovidae > Capricornis > Capricornis sumatraensis. Next base: position 87,521,865 of record NC_091072.1, read on the forward strand.
CACTCCTGCTGTATGCATAGCAATAGTGGACCTCTGCCAGCAAAGGCCTTTATCACAGCATAAATGGGGTTTTAAGTGTTTGTTTCCAGTGCAGGTTCTTGCAGCCCAGGCACTTCCCAATCTCATTGTTCCTTTGTTCTAGCGGATGTACAAAGGGTTGACTGTTTTGTTTTCTGGCTCAGAGAGATTAGATAAAGCCTGCATTTCTGAACTTCACCCTCTAGGCACGCAACCTTAAAATTCATTTTTTATAGCTTTTATTTTGCAAATTTTATATGTTTATATCATAAGGATCATAACATTACTTTCTTTAACCTTTACCTGGCTGCACTGTGCATGTAGGTGACAGTATTGATCCCATTTGAACAATCATTGGAAAGCATCTCTTTCTCTTGTTCTTGTCCTTAAAATGCCTCTTCAGTAAAAACGCATCACCTCCATTGGCTATGACAAGGTTGCTCTTGAGTTTCTCGGGTTATGAGAATCTCATGATAACAAGAAAACTTTTTGTGAGGGGAAATTGTGTTCTTTCCTTTTATTATGGCGTCTTTCATTGTAGATTGTTGTGTAGGATAGAAAATTTAAATAATATTGCCACATACACACAGACACAAACCCATACTGTTTTCCCTCAAGAACTCATAAATGAGAATCATCTTGGGAATTTTTTTTTTAATTTTATCTTAAGGGTTAGAAAGATAGTTCATGGGAATAAATTGATAAGATTTTTCCAAGTTTTTTTTTTTTTAAGAAAAGCAATTAATGCTGTTATCAGTTTAGTCTCTTAAAAAGATGGTATTCCAGTTTTGCCTCCATTCTGTCAGTGATTCGGAGAAAATTTCTTTTTTATGATCTCATAGACAGAATACATTGTATACCAGGTGCAGTCTCTGGTATATCTTGTGACTCCTCCAAACATTTAAAGAATATAGGTACTGTTGTTATGCTCCCCAGACAGGGGGAGAAATGGAGTTCTGACTCCAAAGCCTGCTCTCTCTGCCACTACTTCTATGACAAGATTGTCCCAACTAGAAGAGGAATAATAGTAATAGAAATAACAGCAAACATTGAACACCATGTGCCAGACACTTTTTTAAGTTCTCTAGATAAAATACGCAATTTCATCTTCATAACAGATCTACTGAAAAGATAGTATTGTTATCAGCGTTGCATGGAGGACACAGCTGAGGCACAGGGAGGTTAAGGAATTGCTATACAGCTGCAAAGCGGGAGACCCGATTCAAGACTCTAGAGTCTACACTGTTTAGCAGCTGTGAACCTGTGCTGCTGGGGTATAAACCATAGAACCGTGGCCTCCTAGCTCACCTGTGCTGTGGAGTCCCAAAGTTTGCTGCCTTGACTTGGCTGTATTTAGCCTATGTGTGACATCTCTGGGTGACCCACAGTCTACTGAGCTGTTTGGCTATAAATGCCTTTTGAATATAGAGTAAGATTACCTTATTCCTATTTGTATTTATGCTAATAACAAGTGAAGACTTTCTTAAAACATATACTGTTCTAGGAAGATGCTAGAATTTCTTATTTTGTGAGTAAAATATAATTTACCAGGTGGTAGATAAGAACTGAGACCACTCTGCCATGCCACTAAAACAGTTAACCTGCCTCTTGAAATTTAGTCTCCAGTATCTTGAGCTCATTTCCTAAAACAAAAGCCAGGTAGGATTTCTGAAAACGTTGTATATGTCACTGTCAGCGTTTCTTCTCCCCATATTTAGGGTGAGGAGAGCCTCATTGCTCAGATGGTCACACAGCATCTTCTGCTCTCTAAATCTTATTCCCTTAGTTCCTAACCTGGAGATGTCCCAGTCATCCTATTTTAAGTTCTACAGTGAAGATTCAGTACACAGGAAACGGGACTCCTCAAACTGACCCATGGCTTTGAGAACTGAAATTAAGTGCACAGCCAGGTCCAGGACTAACCCATTCCCGTCTGCTCTAAGAGTTCTGGCAGCTCCAAAATGTCCCAGAACTCAAGTTTAAAAAAATCTAGGGACATAAGGAATCCCAGTTTCTAAAAATATTTATTTGGCTGAGTTGGGTCTTAATTATAGCACACAGGATCTTCACTGCACAATGTGGGATCTTTCCTTGTGGTGCACAGACTCTCTAGTTGTGGTGCATGGGCTTAGTTGGTCCAGGACATGTGGGATCTTAGTTCCCCGACCAGGGATTAAACCCACACCCCCTGCATTACAAGCAGATTCTTTACCACTGGACTACCAGGGAAGTCCCAGGGAATCCCTGTTGTTGGGAGTATTCATTTTGGTGAACATACCTAACCTTGGCTTCATTACCAGGTTTGTATCTTTTGTGATTTTCTGATATCTAAGAACAACCCAAAGTTTTGTAAATGTAAGCCCCTAAGCCCCACAACCTAAAAAAGAGAACATTTAGCAGAAATTTTAAAATTATTTCTTAATATCTATATTTTCTGTTGAGATTTTCAGTATTTATCCAGGAAGAGCCTGGATGTTTGTCAATGTTTGAAAAATGCAAAACCTGCAAGCCAAAGAAAATGTAACCTTGCTTGGATCTCCAAGCTCAGAGCTGTTGAAACAAAAAAGTTTTATTAGAAAAAAAGGAGTTTATATGACTAATAGCTAAGGTAGATTCCGTTTTTAACTACAGTGGTTTGGAAGTAGTGTAAAATGCCCATTCATATCACGGGCAGCAGAGTTCTGAAAGTGTTGAAGGAAACTGAGTCTGGGTTGTAGCAAGGTAAGAGTGCATCTGCAAAAGTCCTCAAGCCACCTTCTCCTTTTTGGTTTTTGCCCCATAGATCCTTTACCTCCTGCTAGGTTTGAAGTCAGTAAAGAGAAAACAACTTCTACCAGTTTGCATGTTTGGTGGACTCCTTCCTCGGGAAAAGTCACCTGGTATGAGGTACAGTTACTTGATGATAACCAAAAGATACAGATGGCCCAAATTCAAGAAAGAGCTTCACGGAATGAATACACGTTTTTCAACCTCACTGCTGGTAATAAGTATAAAATTGCCATCACAGCTATTTCTGGGGATAAACGTTCCTCTACAATGTATGCCAATGGATCAACAGGTAAGATTTGTTTACATGTAGTTGAGTAGTTAATAGTCTATACTCCTTTTGAAATTATATTAGATTCAGGAAAAATGCAGTAAGAATGCCGTGAGATCAATGATAGATAGACAGACAGACAGACAACGAAACTGATATAGAGGAAAGACTGGACTGGAAACAAGGAGCTGAGATTGGGCTGCCACCTTGCCAGGTGATTTTGAACAAGTCATGGAACTTCTCTGGGACCGGAACTTTCTCCAAAATGAAGATATTTCCTAAAAAGTCTTTGCTTGTACCCATGCATCTCAGTATCAGTGGCACATTACCAGTTCCTTCCATAACACACTGTCTTATCATTCACTCGCCACTGATTTTCTCTCCTGCTTTGTTGCTCTTTCAATTTTTCATCTTCTATAGTTCTTTCTTTTCTCTTTTCCTTTTCTGCTATGCCACATCATACTCCATTGGTAAAATCTACCTTGATACCTGTTAAATGGGGGAGATAGGTACACTATGATGTAGCTTCAGGCTGTGGGATTTGAAAAGAGCATTAATCCAGATCCCAGGAAAATGTCAAGGGTGCTATTTTCATTAGTTATTACACAAATTACAGAGAAGCAAAAATGAATGTGTGGTTTCAAATAAAATGTGTTTATATATTTTATAAGGAAATTATGAATAACACTTTGGAAATGCATTTTATCCCACTAGTGCCATCCCCAGTGAAAGACATTGGTGTTTTGGCGAAAACTAATTCGCTCCTGATTTCCTGGTCACGTGGCTCCGGGAACGTGGAACGATACCAGCTGATGTTAATGGATAAAGGGATTCTAGTTCATAGTAATGCTGTGGACACTACTTTCTACACTTTTCATGGACTGACGCCTGGTCACCTCTATAATGTCACCATTGTTAGTGAGGCTGCAGGGCTGCAAAACTACAGATGGAAATCAGCCAGGACAAGTAAGTTTCCCTAGCTTTTCTGTACAGTAATAAGCTCAATTCAAAGAAATCTTTAATAAATAAGGTTTATTATTTGAATAGTGGCAGTATAGGACAAATTAAAATCCATAAATTATAAAAGACCTTAATATGTATCCATATTTCTACTTAAAGAGGGATTCCCTTTTATTCTAAAGTTTAGGCTAGCCCTTGGCAGCGTTATGAAATAGCAAAATTAATCATGGATATAGTCCAGCTTCTCTTTTTATTTAAGGATTGTTACTTACTTCTCTTAAACCAGCATCCACTGCCTTTGTGACATCACTCACAATGAGCCAGGATTACTCTTCTCGGTGCTATACAAACACCTCCTCCTGTGAACCAGCCATTTCCCAAACCTTCTCTTCTATGAAGCATCTACTGAGACCCAATTCTATAGTTGTTCGCATAGGCTGACATAGCAAGAAAGCTCATCTGTGCTCTGCTAAGTTTTAATGAATCGTGTATATACACACATATTCATTCATTTGTTCTTTTAATCAGTATTTGTAAGGTGCAAACGATATAGTCGACATTGTAGATGCAACAGTGTCCAAGAAAGACAATGTCTTTGCCTTCATGGAGCTTCCATTCAAGTGGATTCTAATGCTTCTAGTCAGTCTACTGTGTTAAAAAATCCCCTCCTTTGGGAAGCTATGTACGTTTAAGAGAAACTCTAAAATATGTAGTGCCCAAGGCAATGGCATCCCACTCCAGTACTCTTGCCTGGAAAATCCCATGGACAGAGGAGCCTGGTGGGCTGCAGTCCATGGGGTCGCTAAGGGTCGGACACGACTGAGCGACTTCACTTTCACTTTTCACTTTCATGCATTGGAGAAGGAAATGGCAACCCACTTCAGTGTTCTTGCCTGGAGAACCCTAGGGACAGGGTAGCCTGGTGGGCTGCCATCTATGGGGTCGCACAGAGTCAGACACGACTGAAGCGACTTAGCAGCAGCAGCAGCAGACATTATTCTAGTGGGGAGAGTTCCTGAAACTATAGGAGGTTGGTAGGAAAGATATTTGAAGACACCTATATATTTACATATTTTTATATCACACTTGAAAAAAAAAGTGTATATATATATATATATAGCAAAAAAAGTACCATATATCTTATTATTTATGTATATCAAGAGCAATTACATTTCTAATTTGCCTGTGCAAAAACAGTGTGCTATATCCGTTATTTTAGCGAAACATTATTAATTTATATTATGCCATTAGTGAAGCTAAAAATTATAGCATAGGCAAAAGTTAGAAAAAATATTCACCAAAGTATCTCTTCTTTGTAATCATTTCCTTTGATGAAATAATAGAACAACTCTTAAGCTTTAGCTTTATCATGATTTAATATAAAAAAGAAAGTACTTTTAGCACAAAAATTTATGATACCCAATCAATCAACCAATCTATTTATTATGTACTTGCTGTTATTAAATACATAAAAAAGATGGGTGGAAATTAGGCAGATGACCGACTTCTTTGAGGAGTCCACTTAAAGAATTTCAGAACTGGAAAAGACCATTTTAAGTTTTTTTGACCCAAGCCATCATTAAGCTAAAGGCCTCTAGGCTTAGTGAGATAGACAGAGCTGTTCACTAACCAGACAACCTTTCTTTGGTTTTGTAGTATTTTTTTTAACATCGTGAAGTCATTTTCTTCAGAGCAGAGATTGTGGCTTGTAGAGATTAAAATACAGGTCAGAATTTGGCCATAAGAGTGATATGACATCCTGAAATAAAATCTCTTTCCTGTTCTTCCTAATTAGCCCCCATGGAAGTCTCAAATCTGAAGGTGACAAATGAAGGCACTATGACTTCTCTAAAAGTCAAGTGGCAAAGGCCTTCCGGAAATGTGGATTTCTACAACATTACCCTGTCTCACCAAGGGACCATCAAACAATCCAGAATATTAGCATCCCAGATTACTGAAAGTCAATTTAAAGACTTGGCCCCTGGACGACTTTATCAAGTCACCATCAGCTGTGTGTCTGGTGAATTATCTGCTCACAAGACAGCAGTGGGCAGAACAGGTGAGTCTAAGGCTCCATAAATTCCTTAGTTGCTCAAATCACTCTCTGATCCATCTTAGAATGGGATAAAATAGTTCAGTTCAGTCGCTCAGTCATGAGCACTCCAGGCCTCCCTGTCCATCACCAACTCCCGGAGTCTACTCAAATTCACGTCCATTGAGTTGGTGACGCCATACAACCATCTCATCCTCTGTTGTCCCCTTCTCCTCTCACCTTCTATCTTTCCCAGCATTAGAGCCTTTTCAGATGAGTCAGCTCTTCGCATCAGGTGGCCAAAGTATTGGAGTTTCAGCTTCAACATCAGTCCTTCCAATGAACATTCAGGACTGATTTCCTTTAGGATGGACTGGTTGGATCTCCTTGCAGTCCAAGGGACTCTCAAGAGTCTTCCCCAACACCACAGTTCAAAAGCATCAATTCTTCGGCACTCAGCTTTCGTTATAGTCCAACTCTCACATCCATACATGACTACTGGAAAAACCATAGCCTTGACTAAAAGGACCTTTGTTGGCAAAGTAATGTCTCTGCTTTTCAATATGCTGTCTAGGTTGGTCATAACTTTCCTTCCAAGGAGTAAGCATTTTTTAATTTCATGGCTGTGCTCACCATCTGCAGTGATTTTGGAGCCCCCAAAAATAAAGTTTCCACTGTTCCCCCATCTGTTTGCCATGAAGCAATGGGACTGGATGCCATAATCTTTGTTTTCTGAATGTTGAGCTTTAAGCCAACTTTTTCACTCTCCTCTTTCACTTTCATCAAGAGGCTCTTTAGTTCTTCTTCACTTTCTGCCATAAGGGTGGTGTCATCTGCATATCTGAGGTTATTGATATTTCTCCCAGCAATCTTGATTCCAGCTTGTGCTTCATCCAGCCCAGCATTTCTCATGATGTATTCTTCATGTAATTTAAACAAGCATGGTGACAATATACAGCCTTGAAGTACTCCTTTCTTATTTGGAACCAGTCTGTTGTTCCATGTCCAATTCTAACTGTTGCTTCCTGACCTGCATATGGATTTCTCAAAATAAGATAGAAGGAAAAATTTTTCCCACCTTGGGAAGTATAGTCTACATAATTCCTATGGAGACTGAGAGTGTCTATGAGTGAGGACCCCCTGTGCAGAGTCAAGCAGAGGGTTGATTGCATTTTATGAGTTTTTTAAGCAAATGGATATGGATTGATTTCTGAACAATCTGTATTACTGGCTCTGCCCTGTGCTCTTTCATGTCACACTACTTCAGTAGCATAAATGAATTAGAACTGATACTAATCAATAAAACATTTCTGATCAACTCTTATAATGAGGGCTTTGTTGTTGTTTGTTGTTTAGTCACTCGGTTGTGTCCAACTCTTTGTGACCCCATGTTTACCAGGCTTCCCTGTCCTTTGCTATATCCTGGAGCTTGCTCAAACTCATGTCTATTGAGCTGGTGATACCATCCAGCCATCTTGTCCTCTGTCGTCCCCTTCTCCTCCTGCCTTCAATCTTTCCCAGCATCAGAGTCTTAACCATGTTTTCCATAAATTATTTTATTATGCCAGCAAACATTTATGCAGTGCCTTCCTTGTATAAATTATAGTATCATGCACTTTCAGAGGTATTATGATGGTCCTTCAGCCAAATATGGTCTGTGACCTATTTTTGTGTAACACCAAACTGAGTGGTTCTTACATTTTAAAGCAGCTTTAAAAAGAAAGAAAGAAAACAAAAGAAAAATAGAAATATATGGCCTGAAAATTCTGAAATATCAATATTTACTTTGCTAATCCTTGTTTCTAAGGAAGTTATATTTTAATCACACAAAGGTAGAATATACACACAATTTTTTAAAAATATTACATTTTAATGATGTAATTATATTGATGTTTCCATGGATCAGGCACTGACTGAATACAGCATTATTTCATTCAGTTTTCACCAAAATCACTAGATGTCTTATTGTTATCACCAGTTTATAGATAATTCAGAGAGGTCAAATAACTTGTCCATAGTCATCCAACCAGTAAGTGATGGAGTTTAAACCAGGCTGTCTGATTCCACGGTCCATTGTCTATGTTATTGGAGATGCCAGATAAAAGCCATAAATATGGTAAGAAAGAAATGAGAAGCTCTCTTTCAGAAGATCAGTAAAGATTCTGGGGAGGCAATAGCCTTTAACTGGGATTTTTAAAATATGAAGCTCTTGGCAAGTTAGGAGGGAAAGGAGGGAAGGGCATTTGAGGTACAGGGAATAATAAAAACAAAGACACAGTGGCAGAGGAGCCCAGGCGATCTAAGGTCTAAGGATGAGAAACTGGAGGCCAGCATTCACTAGCGGGGAATCAGGGAGGGGCCCTGCAGGGAGACGTCAGGGTGAAGACTGGCAGGAACTGGGCTTTGATTTGGGAGAGCTACAAACTCCGCAACAAAGACTTGATGTTTTATTCTGTAGTTAATGGAGAAACCTTGAATGTTTTTGAGCAAAGGAATAATAAGATCAGAGTTATATTGCTAGAAAGTTAATCTTTTCAATTGGAAAAGAAAGAAAAGTTTTGTGACCACTATCTTCTGAAAGATACCATATCCATCAATGTCACTGTCATTAGAAGCAATATCAATTGTCTCTAGGGCTGGTGTGTAATTAAAAAAAAAAAAACACCAGCATTCGTATCACCAGGTTATTAATAGTGTTACAGAAGATCACACTACTGATATATTGCTAAAATGATTTTAGCAAACATGTCTCACATGTCAGATGGCTCCAAATTACTCATTTGCAATTCACAAACATCAGGAGGAGATAGAAATGTTTTGAATTGCTACTATTAGGTTTCTTATCTACTGTTGGCCATGAAAAGTAAACAAGTATCCTTACCTTTGGATTTTGGTATCTCCTTGTGACATCATTTCACTGTTTAGTTCCACAGAAAGTTGAGGACCTGGAGGCAAACAGCAATGGTTCTACGAAGTCCCTGGTGGTAAGCTGGTCGCCCCCTGCTGGAGACTGGGAGCGCTATCGTATCCTGCTCTGGAATGATTCTTCGGTGCTGCTCAACATCACCGTGGGAAAGGAGGAAACACACTATGTCATAGATGACGTGGGGCTTATACCGGGAAGACAGTATGAGATAGAAGTCACTGTTGAGAGCGGAAATCTGAAGAATTCTACGCGTTGCCAAGGCAGGACAGGTAAGCAAATATTATGGTGTTAATGACTGACAGAACCTTAATTTGGACCTTCATCCAAGTAATTCAGGTAACCATCAATATCTTACCCCAGCATTCCCTGGATTTGAGACATTTTAAACTGGTAGGCTGAAATAGGTTGGTAATGTTTAATTTTGTCAAATTAGAACAATAGAAATCACTTCCGCTAGTAAGTCCATTGTATAAAAGAAAGACCTTTTTTAACATCAAAAGAATAAGGAAACAATCTGGGCTAATCCTCCCCACAAAGTAGATATTTGATAACTATTTCTTGGTAGTTAGTGTTAGAGAACCACTGCCTTGACCCACTGCTGACTAATGGGAGAGTTTCAGGTACCACAAAAGAGTTGTTAAAGCAATGAGGGATATATTCAGATTTTAGGGCAGAGGAGAGTGAGGTTTCTAAGACATGGATTTCGGTGTTCTTGCTGTCACCATTACACTGTAATTCCATGGGCAAGTCACAACCTCTCTGAGTCCATTTCCTCAATTTTCAAGTAAGAGAGTTGACCTCTAAGCTCAACGTTTCTATGAAAATCCCTGTGATGTGGAATATGCCACACTTAGAGGGAAATTCAAATATATTCTCTCTTAGTCTTGCGTGATAATAAGGAAATAACTACACTGATGCAGTATTCTTAGAAGAATGTCAAAGAAAAGGACCAAGGACCATGTCTTTAGCTTGCCAACTGTGTCTTCCAGTCATCTCTTCATTTTCCAACTGTTAATATCTCCTGGATGATGATCAAAAATAAATGACCCAGTAATTTCCAAGAGTACTCTTTTGAATCCTTATTTCTGGTTATGTTACACAAACAACGTTTTTTGTGATTGGCATTTTTTTTTTTTTGATAAATGCTTATAAGCATTCAGAAAAGAAATGTTCGACTAGAACACTCCTGTGGGTAGAAAGGAGCAGATCTCTAAAGAATACTCAAATGTATCCGAGTAAATCAATGACCCAGACATTGTTCTTGTTCAGTTGCTCAGTCGTGTCTGACTCTTTTCTACCCCATGCACACCATGCTCTGTCCTTCACCATCTCCCAGAGCTTGCTCAGACTCATGGCCATTGAGTCAATGATGCCATCTAACCGTCTCATCCTCTGTCATCCCCTTCTCCTCCTGCCCTCAGTCTTTCCCAGCATCAAGGTCTTTTCTAATGAGTCGGTTCTTCATATCAGGTGGCCAAACTGTTGGAGCTTCAGCACCAGTCCCTCCAGTGAATATTCAGGATTGATTTCCTTTAGAATTGACTGGTTTGACCTCCTTGCAGTTTAAGGGACTCTCAAGAGTCTCCTCCAGCACCCAAATGACCCAAATGTCTACTGCTTTTTCCTCAGTTCCCCTGGCTGTCCTTCATCTTCGTGTCAAACATGCCAATGAAACCTCGCTGACCATCATGTGGCAGACCCCTGCAGCAGAATGGGAGAAATACATCATTTCACTCATCGACAGAGACCTCTTACTCATCCATAAGTTGCTTCCCAGAGATGCCAAAGAATTCACTTTCACTGACCTGGTGCCTGGACGAAAATACATAGCTACAGTCACCAGTATTAGTGGAGACCTCAAAAATTCATCTTTAACAAAAGGAAGAACAGGTAATATTTTAAAATAAATTTTAGACTTTAAAAGTATCCTGTCTGCTGAATTATGTAACATTCATCTTATAAATGTTCATTAAGAGCCTATTCAGCACTGGGCATACTGGGCATTGTATATATCTATACATTCATGTTTCATGTTTTCCATATATTTGCTCTCTGGGCTATAGTCTGGATAATTTCCTCAGGTCTTAGTTTTAGTTTATTAATTCTTTTTTTAGTTTTATCTGATCTATTTGAAAGTCCACCCATTGAGTTTTAAAATTTAATTGTTATGTTCTTCACTTTTAAATATTTTCTTTGGTTGTCTTTCAAATCTGTTTTGTATTCAGTTGCTTTTCCATTCTCCCCCTTCTATTACTTTAAGTAAATTAATGACTTTTATTTTCAATCTATGTCTGATTAGTCCAATATCTGAAATCATCAGGAGTTCAGTCCTGTTGTTTATCGAGTTGTCTACCTTTGCCCATGGTGCTTTACTTCCTCAAATGTTTGTGATCTTTACTTTAAACTCATATATCTTGGATTTTTATTTTGTGGGAATTCTTTGAGATAGGTTTCAGAAAGAATTTTCTTTTCTTGAGATTCTTTCAGGTGCACAGGATCTCTAGCAACTCAGACATTTAATCGAAATTATCAGCTTGAGGTTTTTGATCACCCAGGTTTTATGAAGTTGGGTTGCAAACTCGCTGAAAATGTGATGAATTCTCAGTGGAAGTTTTTTCTCCCAATACTAAGGAGGCTGAAGTACATGGGGAACAGGGAGAAAATATTTATTTCACTTACATTTAGAATGTAAGCTTTCAGGATTCAGTATTATGCAGAGTCACCTATGAGGTTCCTCACCCTGGGAAAGTCCTATTCATAGTTCCAGCAAAGCTATAAAATCAAAGCTTAGGTTTATATTTGAAAGGTGCCCTCATGGTGAAAGTCTGCTTCAGCTATCCAGTTACCTCTCTGACTTTATTATAGGTTTCTGAGAATTCATTACATTCTTGACAACTCATTCATATATTTACATTTTTATGTTTTGTCCAGCATGTGCAGTTGTGTTTATTGAGGGGATTTTCATGGTTGTGCCAGAAATGAAAGTGTTTTTGTAGTGATTTCCCTTGTTGTGCAAAAGCTTTTAAGTTTAATCACGTCTCATTTGTTTTTGCTTTTATTTCTCTTGCATTTAGGGGACAAATCCAGAAAAATATTGTTACAATTTATGTCAAGAGTGTTCTGCCTATGTTCTGTTCTAGAAGTTTTATGATTTCCAATCTTACATTTAGGTCTTTAATCAATTTTGACTTTATTTTTGTGTATAGTGTGATGAAATATTCTACTTTCATTTTTGTACATGTAGCTGTCTAGTTATCCCAGCACCACTTGTTGAAAAGAATATCTTTTCTTCATTGTATATTCTTGCCTCCTTTGCCGTAGATTAAATAGCCATAAGTGTGTGGATTTAGTTCTGGGCTGTCTGTTCTGTTCTATTGATCTATGTGTTAGTATAATCTGAATTCTGGGAGCTTGATATCTCCAGCTTTGTTCTTGTTTTTCAAGATTGCTTTGATAATTCATGGTTTTTGTGATTCCATGTGAATTTTAGGATTTTTTTTTCTAGCTTTGTAAAAAATGTCATGGATATTTTGGTAGTAATTGCATTAAATCTATAGATTACTTTGGGTAGTATGGCCATTTTAAACAATATTAATTCTTCTAATCCAAGAGCATGGGATATCTTTCCATTTCTTTGTATCATCTTCAGTTTCCTTCATCAATGTTTTTATAGTTTTCAGACTATATTTCACCTCCTTGATTAAGTTTACTCTTTGATATTTTATCCTTTTTGATTTGTGGTTGTCATGGGATTCATGTGTGTACTGACCTATAATTATATCTGCTTGGTTTAGACTGGTAGTCATTTAAGTTCAATGCATTCTGAAATACTTATGTTTTTTACTCTCCTACCCCACATTTTGTGGGTTTGATACCATATTTTACATCTTTTGCTGATCCCTTAATTGTATATTGTTATTATAGTCGCATTTACAATTTGTCTTTTAATGTACATACTGGCTTTTTAAGTGGTTGATCCTTCATTCTTATTATATATTTGCCTTTTTCTAGTGGGAGATTTTCATTTCCTATAGATTCTTACTTGTTTTCTATTTAGAGAAGACCCCTCAACTTTTCTTTTAGGGTATGTGTAGTGATGAACTTTTAGTTTTTGCTTGTCTTTAGTTTTTGCTTATCTCTACTTCTATTTTAACTGATAATTTTGCTGGGTATTTTAACTGATAATCATCCAATCTTAGGTTAGATGTTTTTCCCTTTCAGCACTTTGAATATATCATGCCACTGCCTTCTGGCCTGGAATATTTCTGTACAAAAATCAGCTGAGAGCCTTATAAGGATTCCATTGTGTATGAGTCTTTATTTTTCTCTTGTTGCCTTTAGAATTTTCTCTTTAGCTTTTGCCATTTTAATTATGCTATGTCTTGTGGCTTTATTTGGGTTCATCTTATTTGGGACCCTCTGTGCTTCCTGAACCTGCATATCTGTTTCTTTCTTCATGCTTGAGAAGTCTTCAGATGTAATTTCATCAAATACATTTTCAATCCTCTTTTCTCTCTCTTCACCTCTGGGACCCCTATAATGCAAGTATTGGAATACTTAATGTTATTCCAGATATCTCTTAAATTGCTTTCATTTTTTAAAATTTGTTTTTCTTTCTTTCTTTGTTCTGACTGAGTAGTTTACATTATTCTGTCTTCTAGCTGACTTATGTGTTCTAAGTCTGCTCCTCATTCCTTCTTAGTGTTTTTTTTTCCCCCTTTTATTTCAGCTGTTGAGTTATTCATTTCTGGTTGGATCTATTTTATATTTTCTGGTTCCTTGTTAAAATGTTCACTGTTTAGATAAACTTTTTCCCTAATTCAGTTAACATTTTTATTACCAATGTTTTAAATTCTTTGCCTGGTAAATTGTTGATTTCTGTTTCATTCATTTTTTCAGGGATTTACTTTTTCTTTTCAGTTGAGAGTAGTCCTCTGCTTTTTCACTGTGCTCTCTGTCCTCTTGCCCCACCATCTTGATCTCCTCCTCTGGCTTGTCTTTTCCTTAATTTATTAGTGTGTCTTGCAAAACATGAGTTTTTAACTTTGATGTCCAATTTGTCAATTTTTTATTTCATAAATATGCTTTTGGTGTCATATCTAAGAAATCTTTGTCTAATACAAGGTCATCAAAAATTTCTCTTAGAAGTTTCATAGTTTTAGGTTATGAATTTAGGTGTATTATCAATTTTGAATTTTTGTATATATGTGAGATATGAAGCAAGGTTTCTTTCTTTGCACATGAGCAGCCAGTAGTTGTAATCCTCTTTGTTGAAAAAGATTCTCCTTTCTTTATTGAATTGCCCTTGCATCTTTAAAAAAACATCAGTCTACATGGCGTATTTCTGGATCCTCAATTTTTTTCTGTTAGTCTGTCTGTCTACTTTTTTTCCAGCATCACACTGTCGTCATTACTGCAGCTTTCTAGAAGTCTTGAAATCAGATGATGTTAGTCCTTCAACTTTATTTTTGTTTTTCAAAATTATTTTGGCATATAATTCCTTTGCTTTCCACAGGTAATTTAGAATTAGAATTGAATCTTTCAACCCATGTACAGTAAAATATTTTAATGAATATGTTTATATTTTAATCAAAAAGTCAGTGATTTCTGAGAAAGGTTGTGCCAAGGTTCTAATCCCTTTCCTTATCTATCATAATTCTGGGAAGAGGCACAAAGGAAGTGTTTATCAAGTGCCAACTTCAAGATCTGTGTAAAAAGATTTGTTAATGGGCAGGTTAAAAATCACAATGGTTGTTAATTAGGTAAAGGGCACAGGCTCACAGGTGAGACAGATCAGGCCTTGGACCCCAGAATGACTCTTTCCTAGCACTGTTGTATAGGCCAATTACATTTTTTGATAATTGATTCAGTTTTTATCATTATTATTATTTAATACTATAACTTATATTATTGTAATATTTTCATGTATAATAGGGCTTCCCTTGTGGCTCAGCTGGGAAAGAATCTACCTGTAATGCGGGAGACCTGGGTTCAATCCCTAGGTTGCAAAGATCCGCTGGAGAAGGGAAAAGCTACCTAGTCCAGTATTCTGACCTGGAGAATTCTGGACTGTACAGTCCGTGGGGTCGCAGAGTCAGACATGACTGAGCGACTTTCACTCACTCAAACATGTATAATAAGAATGGGCCTCTTGAGAATGTGCCAGTAAAGAATTACCAGTTTCCTAGACTACAATCTAATCATCAGATTGAAGGGATTTCCCAATACCACCCCATAACAACCATCCCGTAAATAATGTGACTTTCAGTTCTCATTGAGTAGGGACAGGTGAAATCCCATTAGATAAGCAATTGTCAAAAATAGCACCCTTTTATTATTTAAAATTTAAAATAAAAAATACTTAGTAGGCATACATCTTATCCTTGGATATGAAATAATTTTGATTTTCCACATAAGCAGCTTTTTCAGAATGGTAGAGTCTCTGTAGGGGACTAGTTCTCCATATGTCACAGGAAATAAAGCTGACTGTCTATATCAAAGTATATGCATAATATTAGCATTTTCAAAACTGCCTCCATTTTTTACTCCTTTTTGTCACACTTCCTTAGGGTAATGAAGTGTCATCTGTTTTTTCTTCCCTCTCTGCTCTGTTTTAGTGCCTGCCCAAGTGACTGGTTTGCATGTGGCCAACCAAGGGACAACAAACAGTCTGTTTACTAACTGGACCCAGGCCTTGGGAGACATAGAGTTCTACCAAGTCTTACTGATTCATGAAAATGTGGTCATCAAAAATGAAAGTGTCTCCAGTGAGACTAGCAGATACAGCTTCCACTCGCTCAAATCAGGCAGCCTCTACTCCGTGGTGGTAACAACAGTAAGCGGAGGGATCTCTTCCCGACAAGTGGTGGTGGAGGGAAGGACAGGTAAGAAGAGTGTGACCTACAGATATCTGAGCACATGGAACCTCCAGAGTATATCCTAGAAGTCTTAAAACATCCTAAAGACAGACCCAACTCAGACCTTCCTAAAAGCCAAGTTTCAATACTGTTTAGACGGTACATGGTGATCTCCCAGGAATGGAAATTGGAGAATGAATGAGAGAGGAGAGAATGAATGCTAAATTTTCTAAAATCTCCAATACTTGTGTCAGAACTCCTAGAAAACCTTAATGATGACACAATAGTCATTTGCTGCCTAAGTTTATTCCTTCATCCAGCTGATTTTCTTTGAAATTTTTATGTCAGATTAAGGTAAGCAAGTCATAAACTTTTTTAAAAAAACATATCTTCCATTCTTTTTATTCTTAAAGACAGAAAAAAACAATGGTCTCCAACTTCTGAGGTTGAAAGTTAATAAAATTCCCTAATCCCATATATTTTCATGGGCAACATTAAACAGTGTTTAATACTGTATGCCACCTACAGTAAAGTGTTCCTTGACCTTAAAGAGCTCATAGTCAAATAGGGCAGAGAGCTAAGTAAGCAAATATATATCTTATGGCAATATGTGTCAGACAGAGTTGCAGCACCAAAGAAAGGAATATAATTTTCTACACAACACAAAGAAAGAATGTAAATACAATATAAAATGTATGTTCCAGTTTCTTAGAAAGGAAAACAGTTAAATAAATCCAATAGAAGCTTTAATAATTATTAGTGACCTCAGAATCAGGTCAGTGACTTTGCCTATTTAATTTCATATGATTACAAGAAGTTGGATGTCAGGCTCATCCCTCTGTATTTCCAATGCTCAGATTCTGCGTATCAGCAGCCTATATCCACAGTTATGTCCTTTTCTAAAATCATGAATCTCATCTGCTTATTGAATCCAAGAACCATTAACTTCACTAACTCTCCTAAAAGATCAACGAAGTCACTGAAAAGATATTTCTTGTCTAGGTAGAAATTCACTGATGTCTGCTCTTTTCTGTCATTCTGTGGCAACTGATGCTATTCTTCCTGATATCTTCCTTCTTCTCCTTTAGTGATTCTTGGCACTATCCATCAGTGTAGCATAATTGGATTGGGGGACCCAAAAGCTTAGTTTGGGATCAAGAGGCCTAGATTCTGGCCCTAGCTCTCCATCCTTCATTTTCTCTTCCATCCCCAGTAATTCATGCCAACACCAGGTATCAGAATGGGGAAGGAGAAATAAGTTGAGGAGAAGAGTTGAGAAGGAACTTGCATCCATTTCCCATTGAGTTGCAGTTGCATTAGTCAGATTACGCTGACTTATTTCCTGCTTATACAACTGTACAATGTAGGTGTTCCTGATTGGACAACTCTTTTGGTTGGTTCTTCTCCAAGCAGTAATTTAGGGACCCAGGGTCCTACCATCTGTGGTTCTTCCTTCCTGTAGATCCTCGGAGGTCTCTTCATTTCTCCAGAGGATAGAGGTTATAGGGAGGAGAAAGACTACCAAAGCTGGAAGTAAGCACATCACTTCCACCCACATTCCTTTAACGGGAACATTTGTGTGACTACACTGCACTGCAGGAGTAGCTGGGCAATCTAGTCTAGCTATGTGTCCAAGAGGAAAAGGAAATGGTTTGGTGAGCAAGTAGTCAGACTCCGCTACATAGGTTAATTCCCATCTTACAATACCCCAAGGGCTACCCAGCTTATTGTGCTATAATAAAATAGCTTGGTGTCTGAGATCACTTGATAAAAAGGACTTGTAATTATTTTATACTATATTTTAATGGCAACAGAGGTATCAGTATTTGGCCAACATTATATAATAGAAGTATGCAGAAAGTAGACAAGAAATTATTTTAAAAATGATTGTAAAGTTTTGAGGAGAGGACAAGATATGCATAAATATAAGCATCAGTTATTTTATTCAAACACATTGAGCACAGACATTATAATGAAAAAGGAGAAAATGGGATATTACTATAGAAACACAATAATGAGAATTTTGAAAGGTGCTTTGGTTAGTATATTTTGAACATGGTAGATTATAAAAATAATTCGGTGGCTAAAGCCTTGATAATCATTACCATCTATTCAAACTGCTGAAGTATTAGTCAAGGTTGAAATAATTCATTTTACTTCTACAGATTTTAAATATATATATAACCTCCCAGCTTAGATAAGGTAGCAAAATATTTAAGATTTAAAATATCAAATGTATTTAACAAATCTAGTTATAACCTGAAAAAATGCTAATTCTAAAGAAAAATAAGTTTTATATCTGTCTTTTAATTTTGTATTTGTCTTTTTAAACCATGAATCTTTGGTAATATTTTTGATAATTATATCTTTTCTAATAAAATGTTAGTAGTTGCAAATATTTCCAGCAGTTTTGGAAAACAAGGATAGTTATTTTGAGAGCTACCAAGGGATGTGATGTGCAGATAGTAGGAAGGACAGAAACTAAAGAAAAGAAGGACGGGAAGGAGGGAAGTCATCAATACACAAATAATATGGCTAAAAGTTCAAGGTTATATCTAGGAAATGTCCATATACATGGAACAGCGTCAGCAAAATTATTCAATAGAGTGCTGTTTATATCTTTGGTGATAGATAAGTGCTTATAGATGTAAAAAAGACTTTGGGGCTTAAATCACAAAGTCAGAGCATATTAGATAAGAAGGATTCTCAGAGGTCATCTAGCCAAATCCCATCAATTATATGTGATGTATGGATTTTATGAAATTATATGAAAATATTTACCTGAAGTCAGTCAACCAATGGTGAAAACTGCAGGGGAGCTCATATATACTATAATGTTTTATTCTGAAACTCACCACTGACAGTACCATTTCTTGTGCGCTTACTTCTAATACAGGGAATAACTATTATTCAGCATCACAATGATTAATGTTCAGACTGTACTAGTAGCTGGGGAACTCCTGGAAGGCATCCGCATCTTTTCTATTTTTATACGATTACGGTGGACACCAGAAAAGTCATTATCTCCACGACAGGTCTTTGTGCCCACAAGACTAGTTGCTTACGGAATAGATGTTAAAGTTTATTTCTCACCACTAGAGGGCAGGAAATACTTTGCAAAGGGAAATATAACCCCTTCACCTGTGTTCATGATTAGACACCCCAGAAATAAATAACTTAATCACAAGAAGATCGAAGCTATCCAGTGTCTAAGTAAGACTTTTACAAAAGCCATTGTATCTTGAGTACCTTTCCCCTCAAACTTCTTTTCTTTATCAATGAGTTTGGATTCAAGCTCTTACATTTAAGATGTTAATGTTTGTTCCCTGTCCTACAAAGGGAACGTCCTGACACACTCACATAAAAATGCCTTCACTTAAAATACTCTGCAAACAGTCACACCATGAAAATTCAATAGCAGCATCCTTATATTGATCCAAAAGACTTCGTGCATTTTCATTTGGGTTAGCCTTCTGAGGTAAGAACTCTCAGCTTCCCAAAGCTAACGTGAAATCCTTACACTTCCTTGACACTTCCTAGGTAATCAGATCTGAGTCCACGCCGTTTGTGCTGACCGCAGTAAATGATTCACAATTTGACTGTGCTTTTCTTTTTAAATATTCTCCCCCTCTTTAAAACCCCAGTCCCTTCCAGTGTGAGTGGAGTAACGGTAAACAACTCTGGCCGCAGTGACTACCTCAGCATATCCTGGCTGCCGGCTCCCGGAGACGTGGATAGCTATGTGGTGACGCTCTCCCACGGCGGCAGGGTGGTCCAGTCCCTCGTGACTGCCAAGTCTGTCGGTGAATGTTCCTTCAGCTCCCTCACCCCAGGCCGCCTCTACAACGTGACCATAACTACGAGGAGCGGCAAATATGAAAGTCATTCCTTCAGCCAAGAACGGACAGGTGAGGCTTTCATGAGATACAGACTCTCTAAGAACCAGCCGCCTAAGTGGTTCAGGGCATCAGGAATGCATGTGTGTGTGCCAAGTCGCTTCAGTCATGTCCAGCTCTTTGTGAGTCCATTGACTGTAGCCCACCAGGCTCCTCTGTCCATGGGATTCTCCAGACAAGAATACTGGAGTGGGTTGCCATGCCCTCTTCCAGGGGATCTTCCGACCCAGGGATTGAACCCACCTCTCTTATGTCTCCTGCACTGGCAGGCGGGTTCTTTGCCACTAGTGCCACCTGGGAAGCTCCTCAGGACATCACAGATCTGCAGCAATTCTGTAAGGACGGGATTAAAGACTGCTGAGATCACAACAGTGTTATAGAGTCCTCATATTCTGACCCAACAAGTTCTTTATGTGAGCACATGATACCTTCAGAATAAGATGAACACAATTTTTGTGGCTAGAGTTCATAGTATATTTAGATATAGTAGCAAGTATTTCTGTTTAGGGAGTACTTTTTGGTTCCTAGACCCTGGCTTTATATATGTTCACTAATTTAATCCTTATAAAGTCCTTATTGAGGTAGTTGTTATTATTCCCATCTTACAGGCTGTGATAAGTGTTGAACCAAAGTCCAAGGTAACTTGCCCAGTTATTTAACTTGTTAAACAGCCAGGGCATTTCACATCCTGGATTTTAAACTCAGTTCTGAATGACCCAAGAGCCTATAATGTTCTCTGTCCTGAAATTCTTCCTGAAATGTCTGTTGGTTAATCCTTTTTCAGATAAGGTGAAAATTTGAAACTTTATAGTTCTGAGGCTAGAAGCAAAATCTTAGCAAAGACATTGAAGGCCTGGTCTTCAATGTGCTATAAAGAACTAAATTTAGACAGATACCATTTTCACAATTTACTTATACCTCCTGGGGCTTACATCTGTGATTACTGCTTAAGGTGCTGTTAATGTTTTGTCAGATCTTTCCTGCTGAGCTATGGGCTGATATTTACATTTTTAAATGTCAGTTTTCCATGAGGATCTGGGACAACTAATATCATTTAATGCCCCAGCACAAAATCTCGAGCCTAGTAGCAGGCACTCAGTGAATGTTTGATGAATGAGTAATCAGAAATCACTTAGACTGGAGGTTTTTACCCAGTGCTTTATTAGGTAGACTTTTGGAAAGTAGTACCCCCAAAATTTTCTGTGAAGTTGTTGGGGACAAGAGACGTATGTGCATTTCTTTGGAAAGAGAGTGGATGGCTTTTTATCAGAGTCTTACAATTTCTGTAACCTCAAAAAGTTAAGAACCACCAATTCACATTGTTGCAGCATGCTAGCTGCTAGCAAAGAGTAGTCTAATTCCTTCTCATTTGAGATAAAGCCCCAGAAAGAAACTGTGGCTTCCTAAAGGTCACATGGCTGACCAGTACCCAAGCTCAACCATACTCAAGGGCTGTTTCCATTACATCATGTTCTCTCTGAAAGCTCTAGTCAGGGATATAAAGAGATAGTCCTTACCCTCAAGTGATTCAAAGTTTAATTATGCTGATAAGCACAACACTGTCTTAGGTCTGAAAAGCAGATTTCTATTTACAAAGCAGCCTCATGTCAGAGTTCTATGTTGATTTAACTTGGAGCCTAAAAATTGCCAGAAATTAAAGGATATGTCATCCAGTCACTCACCCTTTTCTTTCTCTTGGTGTCAGTTCATGACTGTTCCCTGTCCATGACTTCCATATTGCAAGGTCTTGTGCTCAGACTGTTTTTAAATGCAAGAAAGTGAGTCTTTACTCAAAGCATCTTTTTGATTCTTTACTAGCATGAACTTGGATTTGGCGCATGACTAATCAAGGCAGACCATTGCCCCCGACAAATCAGTTTAACTGGAGTATCGTGTCTGAGTTGTTTCCTTGTTGATTTTGGCTGATTGTCTCAATGCCGTTTTCCTTTTCTAATGCTCTTGTTCTACATTTCTGGTCATAATGTCAGTATTTCTAATTCTATACCACATCATCTCACTGTGCATCAAGGCATCTCTCACAAATTACCCTCAGTTCCACCTGGAGAGCCCCTTATTGACTTCGCGTGGTATTCAGCCTAGTTTTTCTCCCTGGAAGAGTTGCTTTGTCTTCAGTAAATTGCCTGGATCATCAGCCTTTCTTAGCTCATACAAACAGCGTCACTCTGGAATGTATTCTCTGTAAGTCTGTGACGACTAAATTCTAGCAACATGCTGATTGGTTCCAGGTAAACATTTTGGGGAAAGAAAGCATGCCTGCTCTTGCTCCACATCTGGAGTGTGATGTATTCCAATATAAAGCCCAGCACACATAAGCCAACAAAGGATAGTAGTACAACTTGGCGATGTGAGAAGCATCATGAAAAATGTAGCTTAGATACCAAAATATTAAAATTTCTGGATCATTTCATGCTCGGGGAAGCATGGGAGAGAAAACTTGGACATAGGCTTAGCATGTGATCAGAGCAGAAATCCCTTGACATACACCAAACACAGAGATTGCCCAGATCCAGAGACCTGGTGGCATTGAGATAGAGCTTAGCACCCTGGATCCGACTGAGTTCATATCTCGTCTCAATTCTCCTTCTCATTAATATTTATAAAATCCAGTTATGCCAAATAGTAATTCATCTGGGACCTATTTTTGAATTAAAATACAGCTCCAAATAAAAAAAATAGAATATCCATGATATCATGCTCTAAATACAGAATTGGCTTATTTTACAGTGCTCCTGTTAACAAGCATTCATGGATTGACCGGTCAATTAAGAGGAAAACTGTAGGTTCATAGTATTGTTTATTTATATAGTTATGGGGAACATCAGTTGCACAAAATTGAATTAATCATAATTCTTGGCTCAGGGTCCTATGTGTCAGTTGCCACTTTGCCAGTTTTGTTTTTTAGGCATTTAATTAATAATTTTTAATAATTTAATGTGTACATCAGAAAGCACTACCCAGAACAAAAGCTAGGGACTTAATAATCTACATCAAATCATGAGATTCCCTCCTCACTTATCCATCCCACAATAGCCATCATCTTGACTCTCATTTTTCTCTCTTGCCTTCCATGTTGCAATTTTGTTATTTATGTAATCCTAAAATTATATATATTTTTAAATTTTCAGTTGTTTTGATATAAAATAGGTATTTTCATGTAATATGTAATCTTCTGGGACTTAGATTTTTTTCACTTAATATTAAATTCATCCATATTTTGTGTTTTGCTATTAAGGATAAGAAATCTAGATTTTTGTGCTTTGAGTTAAGAAAAATTAATTATGACTTCCATATACTGTTTCACTGTGTTTATTTACCAGTTCATTCATTCAGTCTTCTGTGAATGAGCACCCTCTCTCACACTGGGTTTTATCAGGTTTTTAAATTTTGTCAACCACATGTATGTAAAATGGTATTTTACCATGGCCCTAACTAGCATTTCCTTGATCACCAGTGATGCTGAACATATTTTCATTTGTCAATTACCACATGTCCTTCCTCTTCTTCCATTTTCTTTTGGATTGTTTATACTCATGTTGGTAACTTATTGTCATATATTAAGTTACCAAGGTATGCTGGAATTATTAATGTTTTCACTGTCATTCATATTAATCATCAGTTATTACATTTAATGTTCCATCTTGTACGTGACACTTTGTATAGGCTAACAATAGGATTAGAATTCATTCATCAGGTTCTGTATAAAAGATCCATTTAATCACTCCAAATAGTGTAACCATCTTTCCTCTCCAGAAGTTTGTGATCTGAAGGTCTAAGATTTTTTCTTTTAAATGCACACAGTAAAAATCTACTCACTTTCCTTTATCATCTGAGATTGTCATCTGTGATCAATGGCTCCCTCAGAATCATTCTATATCTAGCTGTTTTCTGTTCTCTTTTTTCAGTGCCTAACAAGGTCCAGGGAGTCAGTATCAGCAACTCGGCCAGGAGTGACTATTTAAAGGTATCCTGGGTACATGCCTCTGGAGACTTTGATCACTATGAAGTCACCATTAAAAACAAAAACAACTTCATTCAAACAAAAAGCGTTCCCAAGTCTGAAAATGAGTGTATATTTGTTAAACTAGTCCCTGGACGGTTGTACAGTGTTACTGTTAGTACAAAAAGTGGACAATATGAAGCCAGTGAACAAGGGAATGGAAGAACAAGTAAGTGGAAAGATGCAAAATTTGATGGCTGGTTGGGACTTTAAAGGTCATTGAGTATATAATTTATCTGAACCTTGCATTTTATCTACTTACTGATCAGTAAATTATATTCCCAGTTAGTCTCACTTGGAACTAACATCATTCGGCCAAGCCAGGATCTTGTAATCACAGAACATTTACTGACAGATAAAAGCAAGCATAGTGGACAAGCAGGAAGGCCAGATTTCGCATTTTTCTTCCCTGTCCTTCTGCATCATGCATTTAAAGTTCTAGACTTCTTGTTTTCTCTTATGATTGAGATCATAACTCATTTTATAATTACATTCTACCAACACTTAGCATATAAGATTTATGTAAGGAAAAAAATTTCAATTTTAATAGTGGCTTCCAATTTTTCTTGTTTAATTATGCGTGAAGTTGCTGACGTGGTTTATTTGGGGAACAGAGATGTTTGCCAGTTATGTGAATGTGATTCATAAATTATTGTGGAGTAAACTCTAATCAGTCACTTTCTCGAAATGTCTTCTTGTAGTCCCAGAGGCTGTTAAGGATCTCATGCTGAAGAACAGGAGCACTGAAGACCTTTGGGTGACATGGACACGAGCTGATGGGGATGTCGACCAGTACGAGATCCAGCTGCTCTTCAACGATATGAAAGTATTTCCTCCTTTTCACCTCGTCAGCACTGCAACTGAGTATCGATTCACCTCCCTCACACCAGGGCGCAAGTATAAAATTCTTGTCTTGACGATTAGTGGAGATGTCCAGCAGTCAGCCTTCATTGAGGGCTTCACAGGTAATTGGAAATCTGGCACTTGAACCTGACTAGATAGAGCTGTGTATTTAGCATGTTGGGTAGCTAAGTGTTTTGGTTGCGGATTTGAAGGGCTAAGCGGTGAGGAAGGAGTGGCAAGAAAGGAGAAGTTTATCTCGATAGTGACAATGATGTTGTCCAAGCTGGTTTAACAAAACTAAAGTATGACGTAGGGAAGAAGAAAAAGTTTCTGAAAAAAAAGCATTGAGTTGATATGAATAGCTGTTGCCTGTGAGTCATACAAATTAAGTAGAAATAACTGGGTGGGTTGGTTGGTCGGTTGGTTGGTTGTATACTCCTTCTTTGGAACTCTGTTGGGAGTGTTGCTATAACACCTAACATTTATTGAGTTTACTGTGACCTGGACCCACAGCAAAGAACTTTATGTGTAAATTTTGTTCAGTCCTAACAGTTTCATGGACTGGTTACTATTATTATCACTGCTCTTTTTCTGATGAAGAAATCAAAACTTACAGGCGTTGAGTAATTTGCCTATAGTCCCACAGCTAGTAAATGAGGAAACCAAGACTTGGACTAAGACAGTCTCACTAGCACCCTCTGTATAACTGCATTCTTCATTTCCACTCACTGGCCTTAAAGTCCCTCTAAATTTCCCCTATCAACTTCAGTTCATGCAGAAAAGGCAGAGAAAAATGGTAGACTGACAGCAGTTTTTTTGTATGTATTCTTTCAGTAGATGCCAAAGGTAGGAAGCATGAAAATTTTAGTTGAAAATTTCCACAACTCATTCTCTAAGTGATTTTTTTTTAATTTACTGTCTTTTCTTAGTTCCTAGTGTGGTCAAAAATATTCACATTTCTCCCAGTGGAGCAACAGATAGCCTGACAGTGAACTGGACTCCTGGTGGGGGTGATGTGGATTCCTATGTGGTGTCAGCATTCAGGCAGAATCAAATGGTCGAGTCTCAGACTGTCCTCAAGCATGTCTCTGAGCACACGTTCCAGAGGCTGGAGGCTGGCGAGCAGTACCGGATTGTGATCGCTTCTGTCAGCGGGTCCCAGAAGAACCAGATCGATGCGCTTGGGCGGACAAGTAAGTGTCCACCTGGAAAAGGGCCAGATAGTTCTCCAGGGCCATTCACAAATGGACAATATCCAAATTCAAAACCACAAAATTTATATTGTTCAATGTGGTTTCAAGGGTTTTTCTCATATTTTTTTCTTTGCATTTTCCTTTTTCAATAGAGATGTTCAAAGCAAATGAAAGGTAATTAGAAACCAAATCATATGAATAGACTTTTTTCTCACTCAAGGAGTATAAATAGCTGATTTTCTAACCTATGCATTTTTCTAAAGTTTACTCCTTTCTATAAATTCTTTAAAGAAAAATACACTTATGTCATCTATTTCATTTATGATAAATTAATAATATTGTTTATTTATATTAATGCATGCTAAGTCACTTCAGTCATGACCAACTCTTTGCTACCCTATGAACCATAGCCTGCCAGGCTCTTCTGTCCATGGGATTCTCAGGCAAGAATACTGGGGTGGGTTGCCATGTCCTCCTCCAGGGGATCTTCCTGACCCAGGGATTGAACATCCCTTACATCTTCTGCCTTGGCGGGCAGGTTCTTTACCACTAGCACCACCTGGGAAGCCCGTTTATTTATATATTAATCAGTTCAGTTCAGTCGCTCAGTCATGTCCAACTCTTTGTGACTCCATGGGCTGCACCACACCAGGCCTCCCTGTCATCACCAACTCCTGGAGCCTGCTCAAATTCATGTCCATCAAGTCAGTGATGCAATTCAACCATCTCATCCTCTGTCATCCCCTTCTCCTCCTTCCTTCAGTCTTTCCCAGCATCAGGGTCTTTTCCAGTGAGTCAGTTCTTCACATCAGGTGGCCAAAGTATTGGAGTTTCAGCTTCAACATCAGTCCTTCCAATGAATATTCAGGACCGATTTCCTTTAGGAATGATTCGTTTGATCTCCTTGCAGTCCAAGGGACTCTCAAGAGTCTTCTCCAACACCACAGTTCAAAAGCATCAATTCTTTGGCACTCAGCTTTCTTTGTTGTCCAACTCTCACATCTGTACATGACCACTGGCAAAACCATAGCTTTGACTAGGGGGAACTTTGTCAGCAAAGTAATGTATCTGCTTTTTAATATGCTGTCTAGGTTTGTCATAGCTTTTCTTCCAAGGAGTAAGCATCTTTTAATTTCATGGTTGCAGTCACCATCTGCATTTATATTAATAACACTATTCATATAGTCCTTTCAACACAAAAATAAGCTAGAAGCGCCCTGTAAATGCCAGACATCTAAAATGATCCTTAGGGACTTTGCTGGTGGTCCAGTGTTTAAGACTTCACCTTCCAATGCAGGGGTGCAGATTTGATCCCTGGTCAGGGAGCTAAGATCCTACATACTTCAGAGCCAAAAAACCAAAATGTAAAACAGAAGCAATATTGTAACAAATTCAGTAAAGACTTTTAAAATGGTCCAGTCCACATCAATAAAAAAAATCTTAAAAATAATAATAATAATGATCTTTAGCCACACTACAAAGTAGAGATCATTATCTTCATTTTATAAGTGAGGAAAGTAAGGCTCAGAAAGTTTATGAAACATTATCAAGGATACATGTAATAAGACCTAGAACTATAATTCACGTCTCTGACTCCAAACCTTATGGTCTCTCTACCACGACACAGTATGTGCTAGATATCTTCTACCCTCATGACCATTTATTTAGCTGTGGGGCCTGGGCCTCTGTACTGTGCCCTGCCTGTCTCTGTTTCATATGTATCTCCAACTATACGTCAAGCACCATGTTAGAAAATGGGAACTTAACAGCACAATAGAGCCCTTGACCAAAGAAGTCTACAATCTAGAAAAGGAAGCAGAGAAGTGAAAAGACAATTACAGTACAACACCATACTTGTTAAAAGTAAAGTAAAAATGGGATATTATAGAAGCAAACAAAAAGAGTCAGGGGGACTTGCCTGGTGGTCCAATGGCTAAGACTCCATGCTCCCCATACAGGGGGCCTGGGTTCAATTCCTGGTCAGGAAACTAGATCCTACATGCCACAGCTAAAGATCCTGCATACTGCAACTAAGACCTGGCACAGCCAAATAAATAAATAAATATTTTTGGGGGGAGAAAAGAGTCAGGGAAGTCTTCCAGGAGAAAGTAACATTTAAAAAGACACTAGGAAATCATCCTGGTGAAGTATATGTTGATCTGGTTCAAGGAGAAAAGCGAAGGCCTGGAGGGAAGAGGATGCATGGCACATTTGAGGAGCTACACACCATTATTTCTAGAATAAAGATGTGAGCCATGAGGCCAAGTAGGTAGATGGACCTAATTGCCAAGGGCCTCATTGTTAAGGTTATAGAATTACAGAGAGGCATGAAGGGCCATCAGCATTGTGTGCTCTGAGAATCTGCCAAACAGTGCAGTTTGGAGCAGTGGGACATGAGGAAACTCTGGTCAAGAGACACTTACAGTGGTGTGAGTGAGAAATGACAGTGTCCTACACTAGTGTAGTAGAGGAGGAGAGAAGTGGAGAGACCCAAGAGATGTAAGATTTAAGATGCAGGAATGACAGGACTCATGCTTGATTATGTTGAAGGGTGAGGGTGACAAGTCAAGTTTCTGACTTGGACCAAGAGATAGAAACAAAGAGCACTAAGGAGGTGGTGGAAGGGAGATGAGGAGTTCGATCTGGGCATCTTGAGAGCTGGGAGTCCGTGGAACATCCAGAGAGAAATGTCATTTGCAAAACTAGAAGAGAGATCTGAACTGAGTTTAAATCTGGGAGTCATCACCACATGAGTGACAGTTCAAATCATGGGAGTGGATGAGGTCTCTTGAGATGGGGTAGAATGAGAAAAAAATATAAGCATAGAACACTAAATATTATTAATAAACAATACTATCTGGCCTTGCACATCAGAAGACGTAGGACAAAGACTTATACGCTAGTGCTTAGGTCAAGGTTTGAAGCTTTGACCTGAGTTGACCTTGGGAAGGAAAGTCTAAACAATGTAATTCAGTCATCCAAACTATATTCACTTAATGTAAGTTTGTTCAGCATTCTTCCACTTTGTAAATACTTAGATACGTATCACTCTGCATATCTCTTAGTGTCACTCTCACTAATTTTTCTACTTGTTTGACTTCAAGATCCTTTCTAAATCAGAGGGGGTGAAATAGAGAATCTAAGCAGTTATATGGTGGAGAAGGCAATGGCACCCCACTCCAGTACTCTTGCCTGGAAAATCCCATGGACGGAGGAGCCTGGTGGGCTGCAGTCCATGGGGTCGCTAAGAGTCGGACACGACTGAGCGACTTCACTTTCACTTTTCACTTTCATGCATTGGAGAAGGAAATGGCAACCCACTCCAGTGTTCTTGCCTGAAGAATCCCAGGGACGGAGGAGCATGGTAGGCTGCCATCTAGGGGGTCGCACAGAGTCAGACAAGACTGAAGCGACTTAGCAGCAGCAGCAGCAAGCAGTTATGTGGATAATTCAGATCAAGAAATACTGGGTTGGCCCCAAAAGTCCATTCCATAGGGTGTTACAGAAAAGTCTGAACAAGCTTTTTGGCCAGACCAACACTTTCTCTGAAGGGCACATGAAGAGTGTCAATGCAACCATGAGGCATTATCTTCCATCTGCAGTTCATTTAGGGAAGTTTTTCTCAATTGATTACTTTGCCCTAAGTGATGGAACCTGTTTCTCTCTAATTTTTTTTTTTTTTTTTTTGCAGTCCCAGCATCTGTCCAGGCAATAACTGCAGACAATGCATACAGTAGTCATTCCTTAATAGTAAGTTGGCAAAAAGCTGTTGGCATGGCAGAAAGATATGACATCCTACTTCTGAGTGAGAATGGGATCCTCCTAAGTAACACATCAGAGGCAGCCACCACGAAGCAGCACAAGTTTGAAGACCTAACACCAGGAAAGAAGTACAAGATACAGATCCTAACTGTCAGCGGAGGCCTCTTTAGCAAGGAAGCCCAAACAGAAGGCCGAACAGGTAATTCACACAGCTTACTGTTTCGTGCAAGATACATCCTTGTCTGCCAATTCCTTAAGAAGCGCGGACTCAAAGGGATGAAGTCACATTGGGAGATGAAGTCTGTTTCTTGACACAGCAGGAACATTCACGGTGATCTGCCACTTCCACACCTGCGTACAGCTGAAGGCCTGTTCACACAGCCTTCAGCTCACCGCACTCCAATTCAAGATTCTTCATCAAAACTGGCTCTGTTCATTTCTTAACGTTGCTATAATATATTGTCACTAACTTTGTAGCTCAAACAACACAAATATATCATCTTACAGTTCTGTAGATCAAAATCGGAAAATAAGCTTCATGGCATTAAATTCAAGGTGTCAGGTCAAAGAAGGGCTGTGTTTCTATTCTAGAGACCTTATGGGAAGAATCTATTCCTTGCCTTTTCAATTCTAGAGGTCACTCACATTTCCTCCAGGAGTGACTTCACTCCAAGTTCTCTGCTCTTCCGCCTCCTTCTTCCATCTTTTATGGGCTCTTGTGATTCCATTGGTCACCACCTGGACAATCCTGAATAATCTTGTCACCTCAAGATCCTTGACTCAGTCACACTTGCAAAGTCCGTTTTGCCACAGAAAGTAACATATTCACAGGTTCTGGAGATCAGGACATGGATGTCTTTGGGAGCCATTATTCAGGCAGCACCACTGGTCTAATGATTATTTATTAAGTACCTAGGTCTGAAAGGACTTTCCTGGTAGCTCAGAGGGTAAAGAATCTGCCTGCAATGCAGGAGAGCTGGGTTCAATCCCTGGGTTGGAAAGATCCCCTGGAGAAGGAAACGGCTACCCACTCTAGTATTCTTGCCTGGAGAATCCCATGGACAGAGGACCCTGGTGGGCTACAGTCCATGGGGTCACAAAGAATTGGACATGACTAAGCGACTTTCACTTTTCACTGAGAAGAAAATTAAAGCAGGAAAGTGGGTTAGCAAGTGTTAGAAGCTTAACATTTTAGATAGTGCAGTCCTGAAAGGTTTTGTTGAGAGGGTGACAGTTGAGTAAAAATTTTTTAAAAAATGAGAAAGAGGATGGTGTAGACATTTGGGGAAAAGTATCCCCAAGTAGCACCACCTGGAGAAAGGGAATGGCAATCCACTCCAGTATTCTTGCCTAGAGAATCCCATGGACAAAGGAGCCTGGCAGGCTATAGTTCATGGAGTCACACAGAGTTAGACATGACTGAGCTACTTAGCCCATCCCCAAGTAGAGCAAACAGGAAGGCAAAGATCCTGAGGCGGGAGGGTGGAGGCCAGCTGGAGGAACAGTGATGAGGCCACTGTTGGCAGACGCAGTGAGTGATAGCAGAGTGGGAGGAGGTGGTTAGAGCAATGACTGGGATCCTAAGCTGATGGCAGCCATGGAAACAGTAAGGGTCCAAAGCTAAACTAACTCAGGGGCCTGATGAAGAGTGGTAGATACAATGAAGAAATAGTCCTGTGTTCAATAAGATGGCACCGAGTGGCTGAGTGGAGTGTAAGAGAAGAAGATTCTAGAGTTTCTCCATGGGATATCTGGTGGAAGATGATTCTGTTAACTGAGATAAGAGAAGCTGAAAGAGAGAGTGTCAGGGAAAAAGACACAGGGCTCAGTTCCAGACTAGTTTGAGATGTCTGGATGATGTGTAGAGAGAGGTCATTGAAAATAGGGACCCACCTCAGAAAAGTGAGCTGGGGACAAAGACTGGGGTAAAAATTCTAGGTAAATTCTCCATGTTTTAGTCTGTTCAGGATTCTGTACTGAGAATACCATAAACTAAATGGTTTGAACAACAGACATTAATGCTCACAGTTCTGGAGGCTGGAAGGTCAAGGTCAAGACTCCAGCAGATTCAGTGTCTGGTGAGGGCCCATTTTCTGGCTTAGGGAGGACACCTCCTCACTGTGTCCTCACGTGGCAGGGAGGACAAGAGCACCCTCTGTGGTCTCCTTCATAAGGCACTGATCCCACTCACAAGGTCTCCACCCTTAAGACTTAATTATCTCCCACTTGCTACACCCGCTAGCTTTCAACATATGAATTTGGTGGGGGGAGAGAGGAGCACAAACTTGCAGACCACAGCAATCTATAAAGTGACTGGGATTGATTGCTGAGCTAATATTATGGATTTTGAAGGGGACAGAGGATGATACCATGGGAAATGCCAACTTTTAAGGATCTGGCATAAAGAGAGGGGAGAAGCAAAAGAGCCTGAGAAGGTGTTTGGAGTGGAGGACCCAAGAGAAACTGAGACGGGTATCCTGTCATTTCCACTGGCATCTTAAGACTTCTTGGGTGTCAGGCAGCATCTGCGCCAACAGTCTGGAAGCAGGTTGCTTCTGGTGGCACTCGATCACCTTGCCAGTAGGAAGGGCAAAGGGACTGCAAAATCCGGATGTAAATCTTTTTTTCATGTATATAGTTTTGGCTTTTCCTCTCCCTTCTCTTTCCCATTGTTGTTGTTCAGTCAAGCCCAGCTCTTTGTGACCTCATGGACTGTAGCGCACCAGGCTCCTCTGTCCTCCACTGTCTCTTTCCTATATCCCTAAAAGAATTTTCTTCCTGCTTGATTTTCCTTTCCTTGCCTGCTCACTCGCTCCTCCACTCTGCTCTTCCCTCCAATGGTCACTTTTTAGCTCTCAGATGGCACTCAGGGATAGTTTTTTTTGTCTCTGATCTAGCTCTTAGTATTGGAAAAACATTTAGTTACACAAGTCAGACTAACATTTATTTTATAAATGTTATAAAATATATAAATATATTTTAAATATATTTAAATTATATAATTATATTATAAATATATATTTATATAAATACAAATATTTAAAAATGTCTTTGAATATAGTATTCCATTAGTGTTTTTTTTCTGTTCTCTTGAAGTTTTGTTTTTTAACATTAACAGTTCCAGCATCAATAATTCACAATATTCAGATTTATTTGCTTTGGAGTCTCCATGAAGTCAGGTATTTTCAAAAGAAGGGACCACATGTTTTGAGGTTCTTGTTGGAGTGTGCCCATCCAGACGTCAATCTGGGGCTGTGTCAGAAATGTGCCAAAACTCAGTCTCACTCTTTTGCTTCCTGATTTTTCTAGTCCCAGCAGCTGTCACCAATCTGAGGATCACAGAGAACTCCACGCGACACCTGTCCTTTAGCTGGACCCCCTCAGAGGGGGAGCTCAACTCCTACAACATCTTTCTGTACAACCCAGATCGAACTCTTAAGGATCGAGCTCAAGTTGACCCGCAAGTCCAGAGCTTCTCCTTCCAGAACTTGCTACAAGGTCGAATGTACAGAATGGTGATTGTAACTCACAGTGGGGAGCTGTCAAATGAGTCTTTCATATTTGGGAGAACAGGTAAGACCTGGACTCAATCTGTAATGAACAGCAGGGAAATTGTCACAGTACTCGCTGGCTTTTCCTTGATTTGATTTTAGTTTCCTACTCTACGCAGGGTGTAGCTTTATATGATTTGTGACATTTATATGAAATTTCTAACCCTAAATCAGACATTTGATTTATATGTCAAAATAGTTTCTGCATTTGTTTCTGCTTTGTTTCCACCGTGTGTTTACCTCATAAGAGTTTGGTGGAAAAATGCATCTGGCTCCTCCACTTGCCAGCAAACCACTACAAGAGGGTTATAACACATTGGGTTCAATTCAAACTGTGCCTTTCAGCTTTGTACAAGAAATAGATGGAGTGGAGAGCAGGTGCGAAGGAGGGCAGCTACAAATGGGACAAAAAGCAATGACCGCTGTGAATCAGAAACACAGCACTAGATGCAGTGAACACAAGCGTTCCAGGAAAATGCAAAAGAAGCATCTCGGGTTTCCCATAAGAAACTGCATCTACTTTCTCCATTGTTGTTGTTCAGTTGCTCAGTCATGTCCAACTCTTTGTGACTCCATGGACCGCGGCATACCTGGCTTCCCTGTCCTTCGCCGTCTCCCAGAGCTTGCTCAAACTCATGTCCATAGCGTCGATGATGCCATCCAACCATCTCATCCTCTGTCGTCCCCCTTCTCCTCCTTCCTTCAATCTTTCCCAGCATCAGAGTCTTTTCTAAGGACTTGGCTGTTTGCATCAGGTAGCCAAAGTACTGGAGCTTCAGCTTCAGCATCAGTGCTTCCAAAGAATATTCAGGATTGATTTCTTTTACGATTGACTGGTTTGATCTCCTTGCAGTCGAAGGGACTCTCAAGTGTCTTCTCCAACACCACAGTTCAAAAGCATCAATTCTTCCATGCTCAGCCTTCTTTATAGTCCAACTCACATCCATAGACGACTACTGGAAAAACCATAGCTTTGACTATATGGATCTTTGTCAGCAAAGTAATGTATCTACTTTTTAATATGCTGTCTAGGTTTGTCACAGCTTTTATTCCAAGAAGCAAGCATCTTTTAATTTTATGGAGGCAGTCATCATCTGATTTTGGAGCCCAAGAAAATAAAGTCTGACACTGTTTCCACTGTTTCCCCATCTATTTGCCCTGAAGTTATGGGACTAGATGCCATGATCTTCGTTTTTTTAATGCTGAGTTTTAAACCAGCTTTTTCACTCTCCTCTTTTACCTTCATTAAGAGGCTCTTTAGTTTCTCTTCACTTTCTGTCATAAGGGTGGTGTCATCTGCATATCTGAGATTATTGATATTTCTCCCAGCAGTCTTGATTCCAGCTTGTGCTTCATCCAGCCTGGCATTTCACATGAAGTACTCTGCATGTAAGTTAAATAAGCAAGGTAACAATATACAGCCTTGACATACTCCTTTCCCAATTTGTAACTAGTCCATTGTCCCGTGTCTGGTTCCAACTATTGCTTCTTGACCTGCATATGGGTTTCACAGAGGCAGGTAAGGTTGTCTGGTATTCCCATCTCCTTAAGAATTTTACACAGTTTGTTATGATCCACATAGTCAAAGGCTTTAGCATAATCAATGAAGCAGAAGTAGATGTTTTTCTGGAATTCTCTTGCTTTTTCTATGATCCAGTATATGTTAGCAATTTGATCTCTGATTCCTCTGCCTTTTCTAAATCCAGCTTGATCATCTGGATATTCATGGTTCACGTATTGTTGAAGCCTAGCTTGGAGAATTTTGAGCATTACTTTGTTGGCATGTGAAATGAGTGCAATTGTGTGATAGTTTGAACATTCT
Organism: Capricornis sumatraensis; assembly: GCF_032405125.1. Taxonomy (NCBI): domain Eukaryota; kingdom Metazoa; phylum Chordata; class Mammalia; order Artiodactyla; family Bovidae; genus Capricornis; species Capricornis sumatraensis. The sequence goes on from NC_091072.1 coordinate 87,556,780, forward strand.
TTGACATTGTTCTTTTTGGGGATTGGAATGAAGAGTGACCTTTTTCAGTCCTGTGGCCGCTGATGAGTTTTCCAAATTTGCTGACATATTGAGTGCAGCACTTTCACAGCATCATCTTTTAGGATTTGAAATAGCTCAGCTGGAATTCTATCACCTCCACTAGCTTTGTTCATAGTGATGATTCCAAGATGTTTGGCTCTAGGTGAGTGATCACACCATCGTGGTTATCTGAGTCATTAAGATCTTTTTTTATATAGTTCTGTGTATTCTTGCCACCTCTTTTGAGTCTATTGTCTCATTTTTCTGTTCAACTCTCATTCTCAATTGATAATCATTTTTGAGCACTCTTGTGCCAGGCATGAGCTCACTTCTGGACTAGGAGAGCGGACAAGACTCACATGAGTCCCTGACTTCATAGGGGTCTTCCTTACCAAGAGGGAGAAGGGGCAGGATGGCAGATTTTAAAGGAAGATGATTTTGGAATGCCTTCAATCCTCTGAAGGAAATATGCAGTACATTGTGATGGAGAGTGACTTGGCAAGACTAGACTTAGAGACCACTTTAAACAGAGAAGTCTTCCAGCTGAGACCTCAAGGTGGAAGGAACCATGGGAAGAGCTCATTCTAGGCACTCATCAGGATTTCTCAGTTTGTCTTCTGAGGGAATGGAAAAGAGCAGCAGGAACTTCCTGGTGGTCCAGTGGTTAGCAATCTGCCTGCCCGTGCAGAAGACATAGGTTTGATCCCTGGCCTGGGAAGATTCCACATGCCATGGGGCAACTAAACCCATGCACCACAGCTACTGAAGCCCGCACCACCTAGAGCCGGTGCCCTGCAACAAGAGACGTTGCCGCCATGAGAAGCTCAAGCACTGCAGAGAAAGTACGTGTGTAGCGACAGAGACCCAGCATAGCCGAAAATAAAGAAAGAAAGAAGAATTTTTTAAAAATAGCAGCAGATGAGCCATAAGTAGAATTGCCTAGGTGTTACTGTTTTCAGGGCCATCTGCCTATGCACATGGTCCCTGATCTGCCCATTAATGTTTAAAGTTCCTCCAAACAGGAACAACAGTCTTCATTCTCCAAGGAATCATGAAACTTACATACCCATGGGACAGGTACCAGTCTGACTAACGTATACTGTGGTAGAAATGACTGTCAACACGTCTTTTCCCAGTTGAGGTTCCGTCAGTATAGGTTTTTGGGAAGAAAGAACTGAAAGCCTAAAAGAGGATGGAGAGGAAGTAAACTGGCCCAGAGAAGGGTATTATGGGATGGTGGCCATGAGTAGGTTGAGCCAGACTGGAAGAGGCAGGAACCTTTTATGAATACTTTCAGGGTTTTTGGTAAGCTAAGTTATAAACTATTTGACCTGTCTTAATTAGTCATTTCTAAAAATTTCACTTTATATGTTTATCAGAGGACATGTAACAAGCATATATTAATAGAGGTCATCTCCTATTTTGCTTTTTTAAATTTGATTTTAATTTGTGCCAAGTCTCTAGATCACATGCTCTTAAACTCAGGTGACCTGAAATAGAAGCAAGATCTGACTCTACGATAGGTGCTGCTCATCCATACGCCCAGCATAGCTCACGTGTTCATCTGTGGGGCCAGATGCTTTTGTTTCCACCTGTTTTGTTTTCAGTAAAGGTTTTCCCTCTGTTTAAGTCCCAGCCACTGTGAGTAACCTCAAAGGATCCAATCAAAACATGACAGACAGCCTCTGGTTCAGCTGGAGTCCAGCCCCTGGGGACTTTGACTTTTATGAACTGATTCTCTATAACCCCAATGGCACAAAGAAGGAAAACTGGAAAGACAAGGACCTGACAGAGTGGCGTTTTCATGGCCTCGTTCCCGGAAGGAAGTATACTCTGTGTGTGATAACTCACAGTGGAGATCTCAGCAACAGGGCCACGGGGGAGAGCAGAACAGGTAAGAAGCTCAGTTACCAGTGGCCAAGCCCTGGCAGGAGGTGGCTTCCACAGGCATGTTTTAACTGTGATCTTATTAATAAGAAATCAAATCAGCGATGTGCTATGTGCTCAGCCCTGAACTTGGGAAGGGTCTATGGTAGAGTGGATAAAGGAGACAGACTTTGGGTAAAAAACAGCTGGGTAGTTGACATAGCTCCTCCAACTTAGCTATGTGAACCTGGGCAGGTCACTGAGCACCTCTAAGCCTCGGCTTTCTTATCTGTAAAATGGGGATGGTCATATATATCATCATTAAATTACTATGAGCAATGGTTTATTTTTTTGGCTGTGCTAAGTCTTTGTTGCTGCACTCAGGCTTTCTCTAGTTGTGGTATGAAGACTTCTCAGCTTCTCATTGTGGGGGCTTCTCTTGCTGCAGAGCACTGACTCTAGGACCCACCGGCTTCAGGGCTTAGTTGCTTCTCAGCATGTGGAATCTTTGCTGACCAGGGACTGAACCACCTGCGTTGGCAGGTGGATTCTTAATAACCAGGGAAGTCCAGCAGAGCTTTCTAAATATTTCTTGGGCACATACAGATAACATTAATATCTGTGTGCCACCCTGGAATCAATGAACAAGGCTCTCTCAATTGGATGTAATTGTTAACTCTGGCCTTCACTTTCACACTTATAAACCATTCAGGGCACACTCATGCTCCATAGCACCCTGTTTAAAAAAAAAAAACCTGATTATAAAAATTAAACAAAATGTACATAAAACATTTGAGGACAGTGTCTTACACATAGTAAAGACTATAAATGGAAGCTTTTATTATTATGGTATCATATTACCTCTTCCTACAAAGTACATTAAAAGTATGTCTGATGTCACTCAGCTATCTTATTTGTGTATGGTGCAGAAATAATTGCATGATTTTTTCACTTTCTCATACATATAGCCCCAAGTCCTCCCAGTCTTATGTCATTTGCTGATGTTACAAACACATCACTGGCCATCACCTGGAAAGGCCCACCAGACTGGACAGACTATGATGACTTTGAGCTGCAGTGGTTCCCCAGAGATGCCATCACAGTCTTCAACCCCTACAGCAACAGAAAATCAGAAGGACGCATCGTGCATGGTCTTCGTCCAGGGAGATCTTATCAATTTAGCGTCAAGACCGTCAGTGGTGATTCCTGGAAAACCTACAGCAAACCAATTTTTGGATCTGTGAGGACAAGTATGACATGTTTTGCTACTCTTGGTTCTCAGATGAAATGGGGAGGAAGTATGTGTCCCAACATCTTATTGCATTGGGGATTGGTTTAAATCCACATTTTTACCTGGAATTGGTTAGATTTGAATTCAGACAGAAGTTCTACATAGACTTATTCATTTATTCAGCTTTAACAAGAAGATATCATCTCTGCCTTCATGGAGCTTACAACTCAGTGGGAGGTACTATCATTAAAAAGACATTTTGGGTGTGATGAAGTATTTGGCCCTAGAAAAGCACACGGCAAAGACATCTGACCCAATACAAGGGAACTTCCTAGAAGGAGAAGCATCCAAATCAAAACTTAAGGAATGAGTAAGACTTGCAGGTGGAGATGAGGAAAGAAGTAAAGAATATTCCAGGTAGAGAGAATAAAAGATTCTAAAACCAGGCAGGAGACAGAAATAGAAAGGAGTTCAGTTGACCAGAAGATAAAAGGTGAGGATTGGGAAAATCAGGTCACGAAATGTCTTGTGAGCCATGGTAATGACTTTGAACCTCAATCCATTGGAGCCACTGAAGGCTTTTTGGCTGAGATATAATAGATTTGCATTTTATAAAAGTCACTGTGGGGGTGGTACAGAGAATGGATTGAAAGGAGCAAACTAGAAGCAGAGGGACTGGTTAGAGCATAATGCTGTAAATTCTAAGGATGAAAATACCTCAATGATAAAATATATATCAGTTTCTTCCCCAAGGCATTTTGAGATAAGTACCACAAATAAAGAAACAGAAGTTTTTGGTATAGGAACCTCAGTCCAAATATTTACTGCTCAATGATACCCAGTAAATGTAGATTCAGAGATCAGGCCAGATAGTTATTGGTTATTGATAAAATACAAAGCTGAAAATTAGAAATTTAAGCCAGTAGCTATTTTGTTAAATCAACAAACATTAATGCTACAACAGTTTTAACTTGTGTTTTATATTTTATCCAAAAAGTAGTTTGGGATCAGATAACTGTGTGTTGAGAGAAACATGTGAAAAAGAACTAAGACTTTTCATTTATAGCAAGATCAGGAAGAGTTTTCAGTGACTTACTGTAGGCTGTGGTATTGAATCCCAGGTGTTCAGTCTAAGAACTCAGTTGAGGCTGGGCTGGTCAGATCACATCTGGAGAGTTATATCCAGTCCTAGATGCTAGAATGTAAGAGAGGCATTTACCAAATGGGGCTTCCTCAAGAGGAGAGCAGCCAACACCAAGAGGGACTTGATAATGAGTTTTATGGGGAATGGCAGAGTGAGCTTTGAGGATTGCATTAGTTAGGATCAGGTTTGGCTCTGGGGAGAAGGCAACGGCACCCCACTCCAGTACTCTTGCCTAGAAAATGCTGTGGACAGAGGAGCCTGGTGGGCTGCAGTCCATGGGGTGCTAGGACTCAGACACGACTGAGCGACTTCACTTTCACTTTTCACTTTCATGCATTGGAGAAGGAAATGGCAACCCACTCCAGTATTCTTGCCTGGAGAACCCCAGGAACAGGAGAGCCTGGTGGGCTGCCATCTCTGGGGTCGCACAGAGTCGGACACGACTGAAGCGACTTAGAAGCAGCAGCAGCAGCAGCAGAAAACCCAAGATAACAGAGGATTAAACAAAACAGACGTTGAGAATTCTCATGTAAAATCTTTCCAGTGCCCTATTTCTTGCAAAAACATTCCAGCCGTGATAAACACTGTGCATGGCTCCACCCACCCTTGATGCCCGGGTTCATGGTTGTCTCTGCCTAAAATGCCTCTTTCCCAGTATCTTGGTGAAGTGTCATCTCTACCAAAAAGGCTTTGCTAAGTCCTGCCCCGCACTAACGCCAGCAACAGGAAGTTGTCTCTTACTCCATAGAGCATCCTTTTCTCTATCTCGTTTCTACCTTGTATTATGTTTAGGATTCATCTCACTTTCCGAGAGGTTACAGCTAATATCTTATTCATTTCTATACTGTTCACAGACCCTAGAAGGGCACTTTGTATACAGTAGATACTCATTTCTTAGTGAAATGGAGACCTGACCTGAGTCTTGGTAGACAAGCAGGATTTAGAGGTAAAAAAGAGAGAGAAGGAGCTGAAGGAAGAGATCAAATTGAAGCAAATTCCCACATACTTCCATACTTTGTGTAAATTATCAGAATGATGGATTAGGCTGGATGTTTTAAAAGACTTTCTCCAAAGCTGAAAGAGAGATGTCTTTAGATCTCAGCTGTGACTTGGTTTGAAGGGAGTTCAAAATTGTTTGCCTCAAAGGCCAATTCTTCCTCTATTCTGAAAAATTCTCGGTTTGATTGTTTTTCCCCTAAATCATCCTCATCTGACCTGCGGTGGCTCATCTCACATTTGTAGACCCTGATTGTTGTTGCTCAGTCACTTAGCTGTGTCCAACTCTTTGTGATCCCATGGACTGCAGTACGCTAAGCTCCTCTGTCCTTCATTATCTCTCAGAGTTTGCTCAGATTCACATCCATTGAGTCAGTGATGCTGTCTAACCATCTCATCCTCTGCTGCCTCTTTCTCTTGCCCTCAACATTTCCCGACATCAGGGTCTTTTCTAATGAGTCAGCTCTTTGCATCAGGTGGCCAAAGTATTGGAGCTTCAGCATCAGTGAATATTCAGAGTTGATTTCCTTTAGGTTTGACTGGTTGATCTCCTTGCTGTCTGAGGGTCTCTCAAGAGTCTTCTCCAGTACCACAGTTCAAAAGCATCAATAGATAGGCCCTGATATGAAACAAGACTTCACTCAGTGGCACACCAATGCTGTGTGTTTATTGAGGACAAGAACGTCTATAACAAATTAGGGGTCAGGAGAAGGTGGGCTGTCCTCCAAATCAGAGCAATGGGTGTGGCTCTGGGAGTGCCAAGTAGGTCTACACATAGTTCCCAGAAGATCTTATATAACGGGGTAGCCGTTGTTAATAACAGTTTGGTTATTAACCTGCACAGTCATATGACTGGTTTTCTTTCAGACTGAATCTTTCTTTATGGGTGTGTCACTCACAAGAACAAATAAAATCAGCTGCAATTCAAGTCCCCCCTGAGTCAGGCACTGTGTCAGGCAGAAGAAAGTGAATGACTGTACCCACAGGGCCATGAAACAGGGGTGTGGAAGAGTCTGGTGTATGCGGGGAACCACAGAGGTTTCAGTGCCTGGAGTATGGCATGTGAGTGGGGAAGGGCAGGCAAAAATGGAAGAGAGGGACAGAAGCCAGACACAGAAGGTAGCAAGGCAGCAATGCCATTTCTTACTGTCCTTATTGTAAGAACTAACATCTGGACTTCCCTGGTGGTCCAGTGGTTGGGAGTCTGCCTGCCAACCCAGGGCACATGGGTTTGATCCCTGATCTGGGAAGACCCCACACAAGGTGGAGCAGCTAAGCCTGTGCACCGTAACTACTGACCCAGTGCAAGAGAAGCCACCACAGTGAGAAGCCTGTGCAGCACAACTAGAAAGTAGCCCTCACTTGCTTCAAGTAGAGAAAGTCCGTGTGCAGCAAAGAAAACCCAGTGCAGCCCAAAATAAAATAAATCTTTAAAAAAGAACTGAAATTTATTAAGCAATTATCACACAACCCCCTGTGCTAGGTGTCTGTGCACATTTCAACTCATTGAGTCATTCCAACAAGCACATGAAGTGTCTGTTGTTTAGTTGCTAAGCCACGTCTGACTCTTTTGCAACCCTACTGCCAGTAGCTCACCAGGTTCCTCCATCCATGGGATTTCCCAAGTAAGAATCCTGGAGGGGTTGCCATTTCCTTCTCCAGAGGATCTTCCTGACTCAGGCATTGAACTCGTATCTCCTGCATTGGCAAGCGGATTCTTTACCACTGAGCCATGAGGGAAGCTCAACCACAAGAAGCAGATATTCTTAACTTCCCCACTTTACAGGTGGGCCACAGATATGTTAAATCACTCGCCCAGGATTGCATTGCTGATCAACAGAATTTGAATTCAGGCAGATCAGGCTGCACTGTTAACCTCTAGGCTACTCGGCCCCACCTTCTGTCTGACTCCTGCCTTCTATCTGACGCTTGGTTTCAGGGTTCCTGTTTACATTTATGTTTGCAATCACATTGGCACCTGGTGGATTTTTCTAAAGGGACCGCATTTTAACTTTCACTGTTTCTCAAAGTGAGGCGGCCTAGTAGGCAGAAATTGCCTTGGAGACCTATGAAAAGCTGTTCACATGAAGATCGAGAGTTATTTATTTAGATCTCTGTGCTAGCTGGAGTCAAAGGAACTAAAAATGTGTCTCCCAGAGTTGTGAAGTGTCTCTCCCTCTCTTTTATTTAGAGCCAGACAAGATACAGAACCTGCATTGCCGCCCTCAGAACTCTACAGCCATTGCCTGTTCTTGGATCCCTCCCGATTCTGACTTTGATGGGTACAGCATTGAGTGCCGGAAAATGGACACTCAAGAAGTTGAGTTCTCCAGAAAGCTGGAGAAAGAAAAATCTCTGCTTAACATCATGATGTTGGTGCCTCATAAGAGGTACCTGGTGTCTATCAAGGTGCAGTCGGCCGGCATGACCAGCGAGGTGGTTGAAGATAGCACCATCACCATGATAGACCGTAAGTGTCCCTGGATGTGCCTTCCTCTGTGCGTCCGTCACCCTTGTTTGCGTGTGTGTGGCTCACTTCCACATTAGCGAGTCCTGTTGTCACTTGAAGAGGAATAAAAGGCTCTGAAAAGTATAAACATTTCTCTGTGTAAAGCATCCTGGCAGCAAACAAGTTAAATGGTCTTAAAGAACCTGGATGAATTAGTGTTTAAATACATCTCTTTGCCTGATGTAGAAAGAGCCATAATAGAGCTTTTAAGCAATCTGATGCTAAAACTCCAGGAAATCCTGCTGAGGAGCTGCCTCTTTCGTTATGTTTAATGTGCCACCGGCAAGTCACTTCCTCTGCCGGCTTCCCTTCAGGAGAGGAGGAGGTTTCCTTGATTTCAAGCATTAGACACACACACACACACACACACACACACGACACAGGTGCAGCCTGATGTAGGTGAGTGAAGACCTTCATGTCCCTAATATTATATATTCAAAAGCATAGTTGTGACCCTTCTTGGTTCCTTTCCCATCCTTCTTCCAGGCCCCCCTCCTCCACCTCCACATATTCGTGTGAATAAAAAGGATGTGCTAATTAGCAAATCTTCCATCAACTTTACTTTCAACTGCAGCTGGTTCAGCGACGCCAATGGAGCTGTGAAATACTTCACAGTGGTGGTGAGAGAGGCTGATGGTAAGTGATCATGAATTAACTCCAAGACACAGGATTACTTTCTCGAAAGTCAGCTGTGGGGGCTCCTTCTGTGACAAGTTTTTAAAAGAAGAAAACTTAATTTTTATGTCATTTCGCTGTATCTCTGCTGATTGCAGTGAGATGTAACAAGAAAAAGAAAACCTACTGGAAGCCTATTATTTGCAGGATTTAATTATTAAATGGGTAATAATAGCAACTATATCAATAATCACAATAACCATCATTTACTTGCTGCTGTTGCCGGCACTGTTGGAAATGCATTGTGTCTGCTGACTCATTCAGTCTTTACTACTCATTCAGTCCCATTCAGCTCCATTATTCTGCCATTAAGCAGCACCGTGCTTTGTCTGTCTTCCCCACTCCCTGTCTCGAATGCCTCTACCAATCATATACTCCCAAACCACTCACCAATTCACAGAAATGTTCAAACGCTTGAAAGAGGGAAAAAATGATCATGAAAAGCATCCCTCCTTTCTCTACTGAATTTTCAATATGGTTCATTATCTAGTCTACTAAATTATTCAGTGTTACCTAACTCTTATGTAACAGGCAAATTCTAGGTGATTCTTATAATAACATTCCATTCAACCAAGTAAGAGCTCTAGTGCTTATGACATCAGCATCTATCAGATCATCCTCAGTTGTTTGCATCTGGGGACACACATGTCCATATCTGTTTTTGCCACTGAGGTCCTGTGTGTTATTTCTCCACAACAGATGTTTGTGTCTGGAATGATATTAATATATCCTGCATGTCATATATTTTTCATAATTGTTTGAGATGCCGCACTGGAGTTTCTCGAGCATCCCTGACTATTTTAACTCATTGGTGGCCAATGGGAAGGTTTAAACCTGCCATGACAAATGTTGGAGCTGAATGGTATTTTAGTCTCACTAGGTACTTTTAGGGCTTCTCAGCTGGCACTAGTGGTAAAGAACTTACCTGCCAATACAGGAGATGTAAGAGACGTGGGTTCGATCCCTGGGTTGGGAAGATCCCCTGGAGGAGGGCATGGCAACCCACTCCAGTCTAGAGAATCCCATGAACAGAGGAGCTGGGCGGGCTACAGTCCATAGGGTTGCAGAGAGTCAGACATGACTAAAGTGATTCAGCACACATGTACTTTTATATTTTATTGAATTGTACTAAAGCCGGTTATGCATAATTGATTCAATAATTTCAAGGGTCAGTGTTGCATCCCAGATTTCCTCACACATAGTAGTTGGAGATAAATAGGTGAACTGTGAAGAGATTTTAAATTTAAGTAGGCTGCAATGAAGATAGTGTTTTGCTACCTAAACATGTCAGCAGCCAAAAAAAAAAAAACACCCCAAAATTTAGCCTTGTGTTCTCCAGCCAGGTGGGTTTCAACGACTGATGTCCATGGAGATGGGCTGTGCTCCCCTGGTGATCCAAGATAACAAACCGGCTCACGTAAATGTCATTTATAGCATATATACTCTCCCTCAAGGCAACCTTCCTCTTAACTATGTCCAGCAAGATAATATTTCCAAGAGCCACTCATCTTGAGCAAATTTTATCAAACAAGAGTCCAGGACGCAAAGAACCCCCACCATATCACTCCTTAAAGTTCACTGTACATGGGATCCAATCTCTATTAATATTTTTCTTCCTAATTATGCTTTCCTCTGGCCAACATCAAAGCGAGTTTGCCCTGCCAAAACACACAGCAGCTGGGTAGACAGGAGAAGAGTTCTGGGAAGTGTTCTGCACAAGGGCCCAGATTTGAGCCAGGATTAAATTGTACTCAAGATAACAGAGCGGGACACAGAGCAGGACAAGGAGTAGTTATCAGACTGGGCATGGTGCAGGAAGCATGCATGTAGGGCGACTGCTCTGGCCTCAGACCTGATTTCTCTTATCTTTTCCCCATTTCCCAGGTCACAGGGATTTCCTTATTCGCTCAGCTACAATGGTTATTGGCAAGTAGAGAGCTTGTTGAGTGCGTTGACTTTCACGATGGGGAGTACCCAACTTTCTGGAGTTGTGGCACGTTACCGTCTGATGCATGAGCCACCCTTTCATATATGCATATTTTATTTCCTAGAAAAATGATTGTGTGTGTGTGTGTGTGTGTGTGTGTGTGTGTTGGTGTAGCTCCCGCTGCTGCTGCTGTTCAGTTGCTCAGTCGTGTCTGACTCTTTTGTGACCCCATGGACTGTAGCCCGCCAGGCTCCTCTGTCCATGGGATTCTCCAGGCAAGAACAGTGGAGTGGGTTGCCACTTCCTCCTTCAGGGGGTCTTCCTGACCCAGGAATTGAACCTGTGTCTCCTGCACTGCAGTCATATTCTTTACCACTGAGCCATCCAGGAAGCCCCTGTGTTTGGCATATGCATATATAAAATGTCGTATATACACTATTTTTGTTTAATTTTTTATTTATTTTAGAAAAAGTGAATTAGATTAATTTCATTGGGAAAATTTCACAGCACCCTTCGGTATCACAAAGTCTGCACTCCAGAGATGACTAGGGATATAGTGGGTGGGGAAGGTAACCTCAGAAACCTAGTTAGAAATCCCTGAAGTCACAAGAAAGTCAGTCCCTCACTGTGAGTGTTCTTCCTCCAGGCAATGACGAGCTGAAGCCAGAGCCACAGCACCCCCTGCCCTCCTACCTGGAATACAGGCACAACGCCTCCATTCGGGTGTATCAGACCGATTACTTTGCCAGCAAATGTGCCGAAAGTCCTGACAGCAACTCTAAGAGTTTCAACATTAAGCTTGGAGCAGAGATGGAGAGCCTGGGTGGAAAATGTGATCCCAATCAGCAAAAATTTTGTGACGGGCCACTGAAGCCACGCACGGCCTACAGGTTAGATGTATTACCATCATTTCACCAGGAGGGATGTGCTCCATCACTGGGCGCTCAGCTGTCGGGGCGTCTGATGCCCATGAGTTCCTGTAGATTAATGACCTACATTACCAGAGTGCTCTGCATTTTACTGGCTAATTTATAAAGGTTGTATTCCTGCCTCCATTCACAGGGAATGGGTAAAGAGGGCCTTTGGCCTTGTACAAAAGCTCCAGTTCATTATATGAAGAATTGAAGGTTTTTAATAGGTTGTTCTTTCTCCTAAAACTTCTCTAGGATGAATCAGGTGATTTATTTACCATGTTAACACCTGTGAAAATGTCCATGTATAAAGATTAAGTTTAGGGAGACTCAAGAAATATGAGATTTTTTTTTTCCCCACTTTTAGTGAGGACTGGAATTACACTTATTTATTTGTCTGCTAAGGCATAACAAGATGAATGTTCTTTTTGGTCCAGACAGAACTGTTGAAGGGAAAGGCCCCTTAATGAATGGAAGCACCCTCTCCTCCCAGTAAGATGGCAGATAAAAAGGAGCAGCTAATTGGTTTGGCCTCAGGGAATACTCCTACAGCCAACAGGCCCTTCCAGCTGTAGGAACTAGCCGTACCCTTCATGTACACCGTGTTCCCGGAAAGCAGAATAAGTATACACAGCATCCTAAACCTGAGTCCCCAAGAGATAGGGAACGTAGGCTGCCATCTTGGAAACAAGACTGCAGGAATCCAGGATTACTGCTTTTGCAGACGATGTGCCTTCCGTTAGGTGTTGGCAGACCTGATGTCCAGCCAGATGGCAGCCAATCAGGTTCTCTATGGGCCAGTGTCCATTCTGGTTGGTCAGGGTCCAGGTCTAATTAACCCTTACACGTTTTGAGTATTACCCCTGAATTCAGCAGAAACCTTTCTGCCAGCTCTGAAAGGAGACAGTGACATGGCATCATACCCGAGAACATTCTTCACCCCTCCCTTGCATCAGCACGGTCAAGCCAACATCTTGCCTAAAACAGATGGCTCCCTTTGGACAGTAATTCCGCATAGATACCTCCACCCAGGACTCACCACAAAAGTGCTACTGCACCCCCACCTCCAGAGTGAACACACACAAACTCACTAGCGATGTTTGCTTCAAGAAGAAGCTGTATGAGCCTACCTGAAGGAGACGAGATCTCAGAGCAAAGGAGAAATATAAAAGAGATCAGAAAGCCAGGATACTTTAGTTCTTATTAGAATCAAGAAACCTCAGCCCCTCGGTCAATTGGGCTCTGGAAAATTTGAGGAAATTTCTCCCAAAGGCTCTTTTCTCTTTGTGAGTTGGAAAGCTGAGCTGTTTTTGTTTGTTTGCTTTTTGAGAGAGGAGAGAAGATGAGTGATTACCACATTTAAGAAAGAGAATAAGAAGCTAGAGAGAGTTCATGCATGGACCAGGGCCCCGTTACCCAGCACACTCTTTCCTGTCCATCACAGCAGCCAAGGTCTGAGGAAAAGCCCCTGCATTCAGCTTCCAGTGTGGCCACTGTTTAACTGTGTCACTTTGTAAACAGCATTTCAGTTCCCTGATCCTCACTTTTCTCATCTGCAAAACGTCACAGGACTATCCTGAGGAGTCATATAGATGACAGGTCAAACCTGGTCATGTCCCTTCCAGATTAAGGTCCTTCAGTCGTTCCCATTCACTTCTAGGAGCAAGTGAAGATCCCAGAGTAGGGCACACAAAGCCCCAGCTTTCTCGCTCCCACCTGCCCACCAGCTTTGTCCCCCACCATTTGCTCCAAGTATTGATACCCTCCACCCATTTACTACTCCTCCCTCCTCAGAGTTCCCTGAAATTGGACGTGTCTCTCTTATACCTCTGAGGCTTTACACATTCTTTTTACTCTATTTGGGAAGCTTTCCACTCTCTTGTCTGACTGATGAATTCCTTCATACACTTCAAAAGCCAGCTCAACCCACAACTAGCCCTGAGCTACCCCTGATAACCCACACCTGGGCAGTGGGGCCCTCAGCTCCACTGAACGCGCCCAGTCTCTGTGTCTGCGTTCTAAGTCGCTTCAGTCATGTCCGACTCTGTGCGATCCCATGGGCTATAGCCCGCCAAGCTCCTCTGTCCTTGGGATTTTCTCCAGCAAGAATCCTGGAGTGGGTTGCCATGCCATCCTCCAGGGAATATTCCCAACCCAGGGATGGAACGCACATCTCTTGCATCTCCTGCAATGGCAGATGGCTCAGACTGTAAAGAAATCACCTGCAATGCAGGAAATTCCTAGGTTCGATTCCTGGGTTGGGAAGATCCGCTGGAGAAGAGAATGGCAACCCACTCCAGTATTCTTGTCTGGAGAATCCCATGGACAGAGGAACCTAACAGGTTACAGTCATGGGGTCGCAAAGAGTTGAACACTACTGTGTGAGTAACACTTTCACTTTCACCTTCTTCACAAGACTGCAAAAGCTCACAGACTAAATTGTGGAGACAGACATGATATTGGTTACAAAACGATATGGGAAGTACCTGGCACAAAAGAGATGCCATTAAATGTTTATGAGCAAATAAGGGAATGAGCCAAGATGTTCTATGGAAAGTTAAACATTCTGATTATAGCTTAATCAACTCCTGCTGCATTAATGTGTTTTCCAGGATACAGCTTTCCTCTCTCTGTATTTAGTTCACTCCTGTGAAAAGCATGCCAGGCAGATAATATCTGATACGAGCATGGAGAACCATATGCCGAGTAGCCACCTGTGTGGAAGCTGCTGAACCCAGGCTCCGTGCTGGCAGAATTATGCCTGTCTCACAATGATAATCACCATAGTGACCCTCAGTGCTATCAGGCATCTTTTTCCCAGAGAGAATAGGTAGACAGGAAGGAACATGGAAAAATAAAAATCAGGATTGCCAAGAAATGGAAAATGCTAGGTTTAACTGATATGCAAGTTTATTATACCAACAAATGTTTAATGTCTTCCCATTCATTGTTGGGTTCCTGTTATCTGGGTATATAATTAGTGTTGTTCCATATGGGAAAAGAATGGGTACATCATGATGGGCAAGAAACAGCACCGAGGTTGGGGAAGTGCTGATCTGGCTTTGTTTTCTATTCTAAATAGAATAGCAATGTGACCACGATCAGATAATCTGCTTCTGTTGACCTCATTTTCCTCAAAAGAAGGAAATTGAACCACATGATCTATAGCTTTGTAGAACTCTGATTCTGGACATATTTAAAGTTGAAAAACTTACCATTACATATCATTTCATTAAAATAATCTTATATGCATATAGAGAAGACCTGTCTATAAAATATAGCAGAAATGTTGAAGGACCTAAGAGGGCTGTAGTTAAATAAATGCTCTGAAGGTCCAAAAGTCTTCTTGAAGGAGGTATCATTTTGGCTGGCTACTGAAAAGTAGGGAAGGGTTTGAAAATGTGGATATAGGGGCAAAAGTAGATTCAAGGAAACAGTCATAGTGCAGAGGCAGAAATACACAAATTGTTTAGAGAAGAACAAACCCAAATAATCAAGTTTCAAAGTGAGGGTCATATCGAGGGGTAGTAAGGAAGACAAAAATGAGAAGATAGGATGGGGCAAGATTCCAGATGCGTGCTAAGTGCTGGGCTAGGGAATGTGGTTGTGACATCCATTACTGGAAGGGTTCTAAGGGCAGAGTTCTGGTTAATAGCCTAATTTTAAGCCAAGCCTACAGTAACTGCAAGAGCTGTAGTAAATGCAGTGAGCTCTTGTATTATCTCCTTCCTGGGTTCCTAAAGGCCCTGATTCATCTAGACCCATTTTGTGTTTTGCATTTGCACCTTTGAATCTTAGAATTCCAGAGCAGAACCTGTCAAGGTTGTTACACCCCCAGTGCTTTTATTTTCACAGATGAGAAAACTGAATCATAAAGAACTTTAGGAACCATTCATCTAATCAGCGATAGTGAGAACTAGACCTCAGACTCCCTGTTTCCCAGCCCAGGCCCTTTTACAGCCCTCCAACAGAAGTCACTGCTGTTAAACCAAAATTAAGCCAAGAGGAAGAGATCTGGACTAGGAGTCAGAAAATCCTGAGTTTGGTTATCTTTCACCAGCTTTCTCTATAATCTTGAGTGAGAAATGGAATCTCCCCAAGCTTCAGGTTCCAAATCCACTGGAAAGGTTAGAGATGGTCAGATAGAATCATGTTTGTAAAAGTTCTTCACACTTAACAAATCACCATACAAATAAAAGAAACTCTTTTCTTTGGAGAGACTCTTCAACATCGAAAGCATTGTTACACTATCAACACACACCAGCTCCTTCCCCTCCATGTAGTACATGTTGACTGCTTGTTACTCTCTGGGGACATTGCATAATACCTCCACCAATAGTCTGTTATCCCTGAAAGTACCACTTTTGGCTTGGAAGGTGTCTTTTAGATGTGGAAATTATAGACGTGGTTGATCAATATAATCTTGATGATATTGAGGAGATTATACTTAGACCTGGGCATGAGTTAGAAGGAGAGGGGAAAAGGTCAGAACAGTTTATCCCAGCTGGCTAATGCTGGTACTGCTTCAGCATTATTACAGGATGTGCCCAGATACTCATGGGTTAAGCAAATCTAGATTTCTTTTTTAAGGAAAAAAAGAGTCATTCATTCATTCTCATATGATTTAAATCAACCCTAGAAAAACTTTCCCCCTATAGACCAATCCTGTTACTCTCAGTAAACCTACAGTCTGGGAAACTTCAGGTTAGAATGGGCTCAAGAGGTTGCCCAAGCCAATCTTTAACTTAGTTGCGAGGCTGCTATCCTACAGATCCCCTGAGAGTTGGTTCTCCAGTCTCTGCTTAAACCCCCTCAGTGACTGGGAGCTCACTACCTATGTGGCAGCTCATACTCTAGATGTTAGAAAGTGACTTTTTGTTCCCACGCTGCCCTATGACTTCAGCCTACTAAGCTCAGTTCTGTATTCAAGAATGTAAACCTTGAGATGATAGGGACTTATTCTTTGCAGTATATCTAGCTCCTGGACAGGCACTGGCACACAGTAGAGGCTCAATAAATATTTGATGAATGATGCATGAATGCATGATGCCAGGGCCTTCTGATTTCATAATTCATACCCTCTCCTACATGCATATCGACCAGATGACCACCCTGTTTCTCCTTGAAAACATTCTCCAGTCAGCCCTACTGTGGTCAGTCACTAATTTGTACTTAAATAAATTGGTTTTCTTTTCAGAATCAGCATTCGGGCTTTCACCCAGCTATTTGATGAGGACCTGAAGGAGTTCACAAAACCACTCTATTCAGACACATTTTTCTCTTTGCCCATCACCACTGAGTCAGGTAAGGCTAACCTTTTCATCCATCTGACATAGTCTGCCAACCACCACGTCACCTACAAGAGCCTCTAGTAAGAGGCTAGACCTCAGACTCCCTGCTTCCCAACCCAGAAGAGATTGGGGGACTTGGCTGATGGTGGGAGGATCATTTATTTTTGCTTGGAATGTAATCTGTATATGATCATGATTTGATGTAGATTAGAGAAATTGTACAACTTCTGTAGCAGAGTGGACTGAAGGAGATTTATCTTGTTAAGAAGGTAGAAAGAGGTACCAGATTTTTTTTATCTATTAAAAATGAATTTTTAAAAAAATAGTGGATGAAGAACATTCAGATCAAGAGCTGACACAGGCCAAAACAGAAGTAGGTATAAAAAGCTTTCAAGTTGTAAATGGGAATGTGGATATGAAATATATACCTAGAAATGCATAGGAAAAAAAAGACTAGAAGGAACTTCTTTCCTTTTGTTTATTATATGTTGCTTTTACCTGATAAAATAAAATGTTAACTTGGCTTTACATAAATTTCTGAAAGAAACTTTTCTAAACTGTATTAGAAGGAAAGCCTGAATAACATTGTTTTTTAGCTGCTAAGTTTTATCCAACTCTTTTGAGATCTCATGGACAATAGCCCACCAGGCTCATCTGTCCATGGAATTTCCCAGACAAGAATACTAGACTGGGTTGTCATTTCCTTCTCCAGGGGATCTTCCTGACCCAGGAACCGAACCTGTATCTCCTGCATTAGCAGGTGGATTCTTTACCAGGTAGCCACCAGGGAAGCCCCTGAATATAATAATAGCTAATATTGACTCTTTGTCCTCTCTGTGGAGCTGCAGTTTTAAGCATTGCGCTTAGAATAATTTATCTAATCCTCACTACGGCCTTTTGTGGTAGATATTATTACCATCCCCCATTTTAAAGGTGAGGATTTGTGATAGCAAGAGTTTATGTAACTTGCCCAAGATAGCAGAGCTGGGTTCTAGCACTTTCTGCCTGACCTCTTAACTTCTGCACTGCACTGATTTGGAATAGTTCCAACATGCTGAGAATAGATTTATTTTTTAGCACATTGTTCTTTGGTACCATTATCTGTCCAGCCTTTCCCTGTACCCAGCCTTTCACAGTGCTTGGTCTCAGGAAGTTCTTCTTTAGAGCTAAAACAGTCTCTCATGCTGCATGACAAAAGATGACTCAGCCTCACAAACACTCCCATCTATTTATGCCAAATATAGGATAATCTCCCACTTTTCAGACCAAAAAGGAATCAGAACACAGTTAAGAGGATTTAGATGTGTTTGCTTACAAGTTAATGTTAACTATGGGATTTGTAAACATTATTCTTCGCTATTTAAATTATTGTTATACAACAAAAATTGTACGTAGTCCAGTAAAGAAAGATAGTAAACAGATATTCAAAAAAAAGAATATTAACCACTTTAAAAGAAAGATGATTATGTTGATTTGTTAAATCTTGAAAATCAACATTGAATAAACAAATCCGAGTGCTTAAAATGCACTTCAAAAATGAATTACTCCATAGACCTAAATGTAAGAGCTAAAATGATCCCGCTTTTAAAAGAAAACATAGGAGGAAGTCTTTGTGACCTTGAGTTAGGAAATGGTTTCTTAGCTATGACACCAAAAGCATAAGCAACAACAACAAAACAGATAAATGGGACCTAATTAAAATTAAAAACTCTTGAGCTTCAAAGGACACCATAAAGTGAAACAAGATAACCCACAGAATAGGAGGAACTATTAGCAAATCTTGTATCTGATAAAGGTCAAGTATCCAGAATATATAGAACACTTAACAATAATAAAAAGACAAACAACACAATTTAAAAATGGACAAAGGTTCCAAGTAGACATTTTGCCAAAAAAGATACACATAAGTCCAATAAACTCACAGAAAGATGCTCATCATTAGACATAATCATAACTGCAATAATATACCACTTCACACCCACTAGAATGGCTATCATCAAAAAGATAATAACAAGTGTTAGCAAGGATATGAAGAAATCTGAACCCTTATAAATCGTTTGTAGAATGTAAAATGATGTAGTTTCTATGGAAAACATTTTGTAGTTTCTCATAATGTTACACCTTGCTCAGCAATTCCACTCCTTAGTATATACCCATGAAAAATGAAAACAAAAACTTGTATATGGAGATTCATAGCAGCGTTATTTAAAATAACCAAAAAAAATAGAAATACCCCAAATGTCCATCAGTGGCTGAATAGCTAAACAAAATATAGAATATTATTCAGCATAAACGGAGAAGGCAATGGCACCCCACTCCAGTACTCTTGCCTGGAAAATCCCATGGACGGAGGAGCCTGGTAGGCTGCAGTCCATGGGGTCACTAAGAGTCGGGCACGACTGTGCGACTTCACTATCACTTTTCACTTTCATGCATTGGAGAAGGAAATGGCAACCCACTCCAGTATTGTTGCCTAGAGAATCCCAGGGACAGAGGAGCCTAGTGGGCTGCCATCTGTGGGGTATCACAGAGTCGGACACGACTGAAGCAACTTAGCAGCAGCAGCAGCAGCAGCAGAAAAACGAATGAAATACTGACACATGCCACAACATGGGTGAACCTTGAAAACACGCTAAATGAAAGAAGCCAGTTACAAAAAAGCATGTTTATTGCTCAGTTTATACGAAATGTCCAGAAAAGGCAAATCTATGAAGACAAAGTAGGTTAGTGGTTGCCAGGGTCTAGAGAGAGGGAATGGAGAATGACTGCTAAGGGGCATGGGGCTTCTTTTCAGTTCAGTTCAGTTCAGTCACTCAGTCGTGTCCGACTCTTTGCGACCCCATGAATCGCAGCACGCCAGGCCTCTGTCCATCACCAACTCCCGGAGTTCACTCAGACTCACGTCCATCGAGTCAGTGATGCCATCCAGCCATCTCAGCCTCTGTCGTCCCCTTCTTCTCCTGCCCTCAATCCCTCCCAGCATCAGAGTCTTTTCCAATGAGTCAACTCTTCGCATGAGGCGGCCAAAGTACTGGAGTTTCAGCTTTAGCATCATTCCCTCCAAAGAAAACCCAGGGCTGATCTCCTTCAGAATGGACTGGTTGGATCTCCTTGCAGTCCAAGGGACTCTCAAGAGTCTTCTCCAACACCACAGTTCAAAAGCATCAATTCTCTGGCACTCAGCTTTTATCACAGTCCAACTCTCACATCCATACATGACCACTGGAAAAACCATAGCTTTGACTAGACAGACCTTTGTTGGCAAAGTGGGGGTGATAAAAATGTTACAAAATCAAATGTAAAATAATTGAATTGTACAATTTAAATTGGTGAAAAGTATGGAATGTGAATTACATTTCAAAAAACTTTTTAAAATGGGCTACCTTCTTATAAACTCTTGGTGACAATATCAGATCATTTAATAAACATGGAATTTCATTAAAATAATTGAGCAATTCACTGGATTTGCTAATGTCCCAGATGCTGTGTAACAAATGAAATAGCATTTTAACCTTGTTGGCAAACTCCTGGCCTTTACCTTAAGTGCCCCAAGCTGTGCATACAAGCACAAATGAAATCCCAATTAATTTATAAGCTGAACATCATTAATTTCAAAAGTATAATGACCAACCCACCATTACATAGTAGTAGCTCATGTTTCATCTTTTCAGCTGTATACTCCTAAGCTTTAGATAGTAAAAGCCTTGGGCTTCCCTGGTGGCTCAGTGGTAAAGAATCTATCTGACTATGCAGGAGACGTGGGTTTGATCCCTGGGTCAGAAAGAGACCATGGAGACAACCCACTACAGTATTCTTGCCTGGGAAGTCTCATGGACAGAGGAGCCTGATGGTTTACAGTCCACGGGGTCACAAAAGGAGCTGGACACAGCTTAGTGACTAAATGACCGTAAATGCCTTAATGTGGGTATCATTTGAATTCTTCTACAATAACATCACTAGGGAGACGGGTTCCCATAGCTCTTTTATTGGTTTTTTAACACTAATTTTCCCACCTGGGTTTCTTGTTGCCCTCTGGATCATTGTAGAGCCTCTGTTTGGAGTTATTGAAGGTGTGAGTGCTGGTCTGTTCTTAATTGGCATGCTTGTCGCTGTTGTTGCCTTATTCATCTGCAGACGGAAAGCCAGGTGAGTACCAAGTTCCCTTGGTAATTGGGTTCCCAATTTTAAAGATGCAACTGAAAATGCTCTTTCGCCTGAAAAGTAAGAACGGAGAAATCATTTAATTTCTCCAGGTTAAGTCACTTTGTTTCTTAAGAAAAACAGGAGTCCAACCCTAGAACCATGACTCACTTTTTTGCATACCATTGCTGAGTCTTATCCTTACCAAAGGAATGAGGGGCCATCTGTATCTTCATTTGAATGCGAAATAGCTCCTTTGGCAAGGGCGGGGGGAGGGCAAGGGTATGTGTGTGGTTCACCTTGTGAAGACAGAGATGTCTATGAATTAATGTTTCCAAAATGCTTTTCTGAACTATTCTGAAAAGTATGGGTGCCATCTCAGTTTTGTGGTTCCTATCCGCCATGCTAAGCTAAGAAGGGAGCAAAAAGAACTGAACATGTGTGGCCCCAATGCCATGCCCTCTTTCCTTAGGGAATTTCTTCTCTTTGGCACGTTGTCCTCTCTTTTGCAGTCGTGTCTTGCATCTAAGTTTACTGTGTGTGTGTCTTTTTTTTTTTTTAAAGGAAAGCTTTATTGAGAGTGTGGGAAGTGATTATGACCTGTAGCCAAAAACAGAAGACACATCTTCAGCTATTGCAAAGATCTGTTTCTGAGTGGGGAAAATCTGTTTCTTTATGTTCTTCCTCTCTGTTCCCTCCCTCAAAGGGATGTTGGCTGAGTGTAAAATATACATGTACTGAAAAATCCATATTTGTACAAACATGCACACCCTTACCGTTAAGTGGAAAAATCTGGGCTCCCCTGATGGCTCAGCGGGTAAAGAATCCACTTGCAAGGCAGGAGACGCAGGAGACTTGGGTTCAATCCCTGGGTTGGAAAGATCCCCTGGAGAAGGGAATGGCAATCCACTCCAGTATTCTCGCCTGAAAAATTCCATGGACAGAGGAGCCTGGCAGGCTACAGTCCATGGGGTTGCAAAGAGTTGGACACAACTAAGCGACTAAGCAAACCCAGCCTTACCATAGACGGAGAAATCTGTTTAAATTATTTCATAATCAAAATATCAGTCCTCTCCCTTGTGTTTCAGCCATGGTCGAGAAAGGCCCTCTGCCCGTCTGAGCATTCGTCGGGATCGACCACTGTCAGTCCACTTGAACTTGGGCCAGAAAGGGTGAGCACATTTTCCTTCACTTTATTTATTGAAAGAGGAGTTGATTGCCTTACATAAAATTTGCTAACAAGATCTTTCTACTTCTGGCTTCTCTTCACAGTAACAGGAAAACTTCTTGGTAAGAAAGAGCTCATTAATTACTTTATTGTCTGCTTTTGAAATATAACTGGGGCTGGGTAAGGCATTTTCCCTGTTCTTCAGTAATTTTCTTCTCTTTCTGTTATGTTTTTAACCATAGCCCAATAAAAGTAAATCAGTTTGAAGGGCACTTCATGAAGCTGCAGGCTGACTCCAACTATCTTCTATCCAAGGAATACGAGGTACAACTCAGATGCAATGATGTTTTAGCATCCCTGGTTCTTAGCAGAATTTCCTTTCAGCCTTCACTGTGGAATCACATCCCAGTTGGGCTCAGGAGTTATAATGGCACTTAGGGTCTCACTGAGTGTTCTTTTATGCCTGAATCCATTCCCTGCACAATATACCACCCAGTCTCAGAAGCCAGTTTGATCTCCAGAATAACCAGCCAAGTGCTACACAGATCGGATGGTAAGAAAGAATGAACAGACTTCAAATGCAAACTGATGCTGTCAGTTATTTAACCTGGCCTTTTGCTTGCTTAGGAGATAATGTGGTTGGGTGAAAAGTGCCCAGGCTTTGGATTCAGTTCCCAGCTTTGCAATCTGTGTGACCCGGGGCAAGTGAATTATCCTGTCTGAGCCTCCTCTGTGAAATGGAGATGAGACCACCTCCTCTGGGGCTGTTGTGGGGATGACAGCCGATGCCCCTGGTCGAATAGGAGACATTCCACAAATGCAGCTAGTGTAACATATTGTTATATTATTATGTATCTCAAGGACTGTCCGGTTTGCCATATTCTGTTTTACATTATACACATGCAAACTTATTTTTGACCTAACAGGATTTAAAAGATGTGGGTCGAAATCAATCATGTGACATTGCACTCTTGCCGGAGAACAGAGGGAAAAATCGATACAACAATATATTGCCCTGTAAGTTTTGTGTTGAAATCTGTAATACCACCTTCCTCTTGCCATTTCTTTCCTTTTCTGTGATTAAAAATGGGGCTAAAGCAACATGGTATAGCTAGATATGGGAGATCTGAGGCTCTAAATGTCTTTAAAAACAAATGACTTGGACGTTACTGTACTTTTCTCCAGAGGGAAACAGCCAGCTGAAATTCTGGCTGTGAGAGAGAAACCTCTTACGCTGCTGACATTTCATCACATGGTCCTGATGCTTCTCCTTGGAGGGTTAAGAGCTATAACAGGGTTAACAGTAAGGGTCAACCTGGGTTTACTTAAAGTCTCTAGTTAGCAATTATTTCATATATAACGATATATATTACATATATTATTCTTATTATCCTTACCCAACTGGGTGAAGCAATTGAAGGTAGCTTTTCTGAATTGTATTCGTTACAACAATGAAAAGGAAAAAAAAAAAAGCTGGCCACTCCATCAAGCAAATGTTGTTAGTGTTACAGAGGGAAGCACAGATGGGCTTAGAAGAGCATTTGGCTCATTTGCTTGTATGTTTCTGGGCCACTTGTGCAACTCTGTGTGAGCTTCACCTGCAAAATGGAGCTGAGACTGTCTCCCATGGGGGGTTGTGGTGGGGGTCAGAGCTAGCACACGTCAAATGCGAAGCGATCTGTAAACGGCAGAAAAATCACCCCATGGCTCACTGATAGATCTTTCTCAATAAACTTCCTTCCAGATGATTCCTCTCGAGTGAAGCTGTCCAACGTGGATGATGACCCGTGCTCTGACTACATCAATGCCAGCTACATCCCTGTAAGTGAACCCGGGGCCATAGCAACTGGGATGAGGCTTTGACAGGCAGTTATGCTGGAGACACCGCTCCTCCAACACACTCCCAATGTTCTCAGGTCTGGAAGCATGGATGTTTTAGAAGAAAAAAACAAATGGCCATGTCTGATTGCCATAAAATGCAGGCTGTCCTAGTCAATTGCTGCCAAGACCCAGCTTTCCCAATGGCTATAGTCACATAGGATTATAATGGGCCCCGGAGGCATTTTCAAAGGTCATTTCCTCTCTGCAGCCCTTCGTCAAGATTAGAGCTCCCCTAAGGAAGCTGAAGCTCCACAGCTGAGGCGGCCTAGCTAGGGAAGCTAATTCAAAGTTATTTGGATTTCTAAAAACCACAGACACAACTCAAAGGCTGTGTCACACCTCTGGGCTCAGATTCTGGCTAGCAATTCACCAGCTTCCTACAGCACCTCCAGCGGAAAAAGCTTCAGGTTAGGTAGATCCCATTTGAATCCCATCTCTGCCCCTTGCTGACTCTAGGATCTTCGGCGAGTTTTGTCAACCCTTTGGACCTTCATTTCCTTTTCCAAAAAATATAAGAATAATATTTACCTTAAATAATCCTCCATTCACTCCATAAACACTGTATGTGTGGATGCTAAGTCGCTTCACTCATGTCAGATTCTCTGTGACCCTATGCGCTGTAGCTCATCAGGCTCCTCTGTCCATGGGATTCTCCAGGCAAGAGTACTGGAATGGGTTGCCGTGGCTTCTTGTGACTCCTGCATTGCAGGTGGATTCTTCACTGCTGAGCCGCCCGGGAAGCCCTAAGCACTATATAATGAAGTGCTAACTGTAAGTTGGACATTGTGCTGTGTACAGAGACAGGGTCTGATGGAGTCCTGACCCCAGGGAACTCTCAGCAGAGTTGGAACATCAGAAAATGACCAGGCGATGCCCTTGATGGGATAGAGCGGTTCTTCACCAACATTAACGCACACCCACATCATTTGCAGGTCTTGTTAAAATGCAGCTTCTGACTGGGGCTTCTCTGGCAGCCCAGTGGTTAAGACTCTGCATTCCATGGCAGGAGGAGTGGGTTTGATCTCTGGTTGGGGAACTAAGTTCCCACATGCCAGAAGAAAAAAAAATGCAGCTTCTGATTCAGCAGGACTGGGGTGGAACCTGGCATTCTGAATCTCTAACAAGCTGCCTGATGATCCCCTGCTGCTGGTCTGAGGATCCCTCTCTGAGTAGCAAGAAGCTAGAGGTTGCCACAGGAGCTTCTGGGAAAACATCCTCCAGCAGAGATGAAGATAAAGGAAAGTTCAGTAGAGCAGGCAACATGCTGAGACTTGGAGGATAAATAAGGATTCGCCAGAAGAGAGGCTGTGTTTGGGTAGGCGGGGTTGGGGTGGGGGTAGCAGAGGTGACAGAGCAGAGGCCCAGGGGAATGCCAAGAGGAGAAAGAGCTTCAGCTGGGATCTGCAAGTAATACCGTAGTGTTGCTAGAATGCAGGATATGTGGGCGAAAATATCCTAGCTCATAGAGCTGTGGTTGCGATTCAGTAAGATCTGTGAAAATCCTGACCCACAGCTTGTCATGGGTTTCCCTTGTAGCTCAGTTGGTAATCTGCCTGCAAGGCAGGAGACCTGGGTTCGATTCCTGTGTTGGGAAGATTCTCCGGAGAAGGAAATGGCAATTCATTCTAGTATTCTTGCCTGGGGAATCCCATGGATAGAGGAGCCTGGCAAGCTATAGTCCATGGGATCACAAAGAGTCAGACACAACTTAGCGACTAAACCACCACCAGAGCTTGTGATAGGGTAGATGCTCAACAAACAGTGGGTTCTCTTCCCTTCAGTTTCCTTCGCATTTTATCTCTTACCAACATCCCAAAGCCAAGTATCCAAAATGAGTAGAACTCTTCTTTGTTAAATAGGGCAAGAGCCTCATCAACGTCAGTTCCTCAGACAATCCACATTGTGTATACACACACATAACTGAGGGTGAAGTATTTTCTAAATGATGGCCCAAGTCCTCCATTGCCTTTAAGAATAAACCCAACCTAATAAAAAAAGACCTTGGCTCTTCACAATAGGTCAGTGTTCCGGCCTTTGTCCTTCCTGCTCTCAAGCCTTGCCACGCGTTAGTATCTCTTTTTCAAATCAGGGACCTGGCAAAGACTTACATCTCACCTAATCTACAGAACTAACCCCTTTGTTTAGAGTTCTGAAGAGGCCCATTGTTTGTGAGTCCCCACATTGTAAATTCATTGCAGGGCAACAACTTCAGGAGAGAATACATCGCAACTCAGGGACCTCTTCCTGGCACCAAGGATGACTTCTGGAAAATGGCGTGGGAACAGAATGTTCACAACATCGTCATGGTGACTCAGTGTGTGGAGAAGGGCCGAGTGAGTACACGGTCTTCCTGTCATACTAACCTTGCTTCCCACCCCTTGGATGGAGTTTGACTCCCCGCCCCATAGAAATGAAACCCCGTAGGGACTTTCCTGGCTGTCCAGTGGTTAAGACCACGCCTTCCAGTGTAGGAAAATCTCTGGTCAGAAAGCTAAATTCCCACATACCAAGCAGCCAAAACCCCAAAACATACAACAGAAGCAATATTGTAACAAATTCATTAAAGACTTTAAAAATGGTCCTCATCAAAAAAAAAAAAAATCTTAAAAGAAACCCCATGAAAACCAAGTAGGGATCATACAAGAACACTGTTAGTGAATTAAAGCCACACAGTTATAAAAAGCTCTGTAGTAAACTCAGGTGATGCTGCATTCAGATGCTGGATCCGAAGTTTCAGTCAAAGATGTTTCCACTGAACAAGTGGGATTATCAGAAGTGTCCAGGATGCAGAAGGATTACCTGGCCTCTTGCCAGCACCATCCTCTGTTGTATGGGGAGAAGAGGTATGTTGGCAGAGTCACTGGCTCTACCCCTAATTTCAGGAAGTAAGGAGTAGTGAATTTTAGGCTGTGTCTGCAGACACAAAGTAAAATAGTTATCTGATTAAATGATTTATATGGTTATGTTGATGGTTAAAAAGAAAGATTACATGAATTGCCCAGTGTCTGTACTTAACAATTATATATGTTCACAATACTCTTTCTCCTGTCTTCACCTGTGAATGTGATTTTAGCTAAATGTTCTGACTTTTCAAAGATCACCTGAACCATGGCATTGGATCCAGGTTGGAACAACAGAAAAACATGGACAAAAAAGGGTGAGGGAGACAGTGCCTTCATCTTCCCAGCTAGATCTTTCTTCAGAAAACAAAACAAAGCAAAAACAAACAGTAAAAGAGCACAAGAAATTGTAAGACACGGTTTATGTGTCCATGAAATTGAAAGGCTGAGAAAATTCACAAAAACTGAAGCCCCAGAACATGAACCTGAAAGGGAAATGAATCTAAAGGTGGGGGATTTGCCCCTTGACGATGTCTCTCCCTCACTGGGAGCAGCAGCCCGGCTTCAGCCCTGCCCATGAGCAGGTTAAGGCAAAGCAGATGGTCAAATTGCTTTAGCAGCTGACCCTGGATTCCAACTCAGGAAGACATTTCCAGGAGGGAAAGTTCAGGTTCATGGTAGAAGCGCGTTTCCAGATTCACTTTTTTTTTTTTCTGCCTGTCTTCCTCTAGGTAAAGTGTGACCATTATTGGCCAGCGGACCAAGATTCCCTCTACTATGGGGACCTCATTCTGCAGATGCTGTCGGAATCCGTGCTGCCTGAGTGGACCATCCGGGAATTTCGGATATGCAGCGTATGTTTGTTCGTTTGACTTCATTGACTAACAAAGCTGGGAAGATGAAGTATGTGCTAAAGTCGCTTCAGTTGTGTCCGACTCTGTGACCCCATGGACTGTAGCCCTCCAGGCTCCTCTGTCCACGGGTATTCTCCAGGCAAGAACACTGGAGTGGGTTGCCATGTCCTCTTCCAGGAGATTTTCCCGTCCCAGGGATCGAACCCACGTCTCTTCTGCCTCCTGCACTGGCAGGTGGGTTCTTTACCACTAGCGCCGCAGAGGAAGGTGAAGAAGACCTGTGAATCCCATTTCTGCTGGTTTCCTCTCCTGTAGTTTGGCTCCTAGGAATCCCTGCCTGGGCACGGTTGTCAGGTTTGAAGGTTTGCCCTGAGCCGTTCCCCTTCTTACCACTCTGCTCTTCCAGGAGGAACAGTTGGACGCACACAGACTCATCCGCCACTTCCACTACACGGTATGGCCAGACCACGGTGTCCCGGAGAGCACCCAGTCCCTCATCCAGTTTGTGAGAACTGTCAGGGACTACATCGACAGGAGCCCCGGGGCCGGGCCCACCGTGGTGCACTGCAGGTACTCTTCCAGCCCGGGCCGGCAGTACGGCAGCCGGCTGTCTAGGCGTGGGGAGGGGGGAGGGCCTGTGTGCCCAACCAGGCTGCCTGGGCCCAGCAGGTATTCCTACGCCCTCTTCCACCCATGGATCCCCAGCCTCACTCCTTTGCCGTCTCTTCACCTCCCATTTTTCTCTCTGGCTCTCCATCCTTCTCTCCCTCTTGCTTTGTTTCCTACTGTATCCAATGCAAAGCCCTTACGTGACTTCCAGGTCCCTCATCATTGGGCCCCATCTCACCCCCTCAATCCAAGTTCCCAGAAACTCATCTCCCCCTTTAGCTGGGGTGGAGACTGCTCATGGTCCTCCCTGCCTCCTGCCATTCTTTCTCCTTGGAGTGGCCCCCTCTCTCTCCTCCACCTGTATAAACCATAACCAGCCTTTAAGATCACGGCTCTCACCTTCCCATGGAATAGCACTGCATCTGTGGCAATCCAATTTCACTCTTAAATTTCTGTTCTCTCTTGACTTCTTTTTTTTTTTTTTTTTTTTTTTTACTTTATTTTACTTTACAATACTGTATTGGTTTTGCCGTACATTGACATGAATCCACCACGGGTGTACATGTGTTCCCAACTCTCTTGACTTCTCTTTGCTTCAGCCTGTACAACCATAAAATCAACCTAACAAGCAGTCTCTCACTCTCTTTCTCCCTGGCGAGCCTAGTGTTTAGCTAATTAATGTTTGCAGAAACACTTGGACAGCCCGAACTGAACGGCACTAATCAACAAAGAGCAGGGAATTGCTACAGTAAGAGAAATGTCACGCGCAGTTGTTTTCTCTCAATCTGCCCAGCACCCTAGGAGCCCTGCTTTTATACATCATCGGAACCATGATGCTGTTTATAGGAATGTGAGACTTTCAAGAGTTTCCTGCCTTCTGAAAATGGCAGGCATTTTCACCCAGTAACACCGAAAACCTGTTTTTCTTTATCTTATAAATAAATGCATCAAAACCCCCCAGGTTATGCCATCACTTTAGGGAACAATTTGACAATTCCTGGTGAAGCTGAAGGTGTTCGTACACTATAACCCAGCAGTTCTGCTTCTAGATATCAACCCTTGAGAAATTCCACACGTGTGCACGACGATGCTCACTGCAATACAATTTGTAATAGAGAAAAACTAAAAACAATCTCATTGTCTATCAGTAGGGAACGGTGGTTTCTGACCTCTGTAAAAGAAATTATGTCTACATGTAACAAATGTAGACAAATCTCAAAAACAATATTGAGTAGAAAAGTTGACATAAGAATACATAAAACTTGTTTAGTACCATTTTAGTAAATTTTGGAAACACATCAAATGAGTATATTGTGTATAGATTTACATGAATGTAGGAAGAGTATGGAAGCATGCTTGAAAATGATACACAGCAAATCCTTACCCTGGCTGGAATGGAGAGGTGGAGGAAGAAGGGAGGAAAGGATGGAAGTTCAGAACCCTGGGTTTTACTTCTTTGAGAGAGCACATTGAGAGAAAGAAGTATCCTATATTCTCTAACTTGGAAGGGAAGGGAAAGGAAAGATTGTGCTAGAGTCACTGGACGCAGTCCAGAAAGTCCAGTTTAATGAAAAAGGTGGTCTTTCTTCACTCTCTTTTCTAGTGCTGGTGTGGGTAGGACTGGAACCTTTATTGCATTGGATCGAATCCTCCAGCAATTAGACTCCAAAGATTCTGTGGACATTTATGGAGCTGTGCATGACCTAAGACTTCACAGGGTTCACATGGTCCAGACCGAGGTAAGAGTTCAGCTGAAGGACACAGATCACCCTGTCTGTCTCCCTCCGCCCCCAAATGTTCAGGGCTTTAATCTGATAAAGGGAAAGAACTATGACTCATCAAGAGGAGAAAGAGAATTGAATATCAATGTTTTCTAAGACTTTCTATTTTAAAAGAAATTTCAGTGACCTTGACGATGATGTGTATTCTTACCTTTACTGAACTAGTTGTCCATCTTCTTTAGGTGGGTAGGAAGAAAGATGAATTAAAAAAAAAAATCAATATATGAACATGGGGGGAAAACCAGCTAGTTCATCTTCAAGATCATTTCAAGATAGGCTGGTGGTTGAGCCCAAAAACTTCAATTAGTAAAAAGGAAGCAGATTCTAATCTCTTCTCTCTTCCAGCCCACCCCAGCTGCACCCGCATCTCTGGAGACACTAAAGAGTATACAGTAATTGTGGAGGATAAATGCGTGTATTTATAGAGTTCTTTGACATTAATTGTAGAGGATAAATGCTTCCATTTATATAGTCCTTTGACATTTACAAGGTATTTCTAAACATGTCATCCCATTAGATTTTCACACACACACACACAAAAACATAGATAAGAGAGAATTATTTTCCATTTCCAGAATAGAGGATAAGTTCAGAGGCTAAAGGACTTTGCACAGCTATGAAGTAGCTGAGCAGGGACTTAAAGCCTGTTCTAGAGAATCCCAAGTCCCAAGTCCTAATTCCCAAGTGCCCTGGCCTGCAGCCTGAGAGTCAAATCTGTGTCCCCGCACAGAACAAACCTCCCTCCCTGCATCATTGCCTTACCAGGTCCAAGTTCTCCTGCCCTCCTGTTTCCTAAGTAACTGTGCAAAATCTTCTACTTTTAAAAAAATGCCTGTGCTCAAAAAGGTGAAAAGTTCTGTGTGCTACTCTGCCCTGGCAGAGTCATGGGACGCATGAAAGCTGCAGGTGGCCCCGCTCCACAGAATGGAGATGTCCCATAGCAAAGGTTCCCCTTGAGCTTTGTTGAGCCCACTGTTCCTAAAACCACTTTGACCCCCACATGCTCTTCTTGTGCAGAACATATTCATATCCTGCAGACCCTCATATTATGTAACACATTTGGGAGAACACTGTCATCATTGCCTCCTATGGGCAGTGCCCACACCCAGGATCTTCTATCCCCACTGTCCTTTCATTATAACAATTATTGCACTACATTTTAAATATTTTATTATTTTTAAAAAAAATACATGAAAGTAAGGAAAATAGTATAATGAATTTCCATACCCAAACCCCAGTTTCTGCAGTCATCAGTATTCTTTGTCCTTTTTCCATTCATAGCCCACACACACTGTTCCCCTACCCCATGACTTACTGCACTGTTTTAAAGGAAATCCTACTTATCACATCATTTCTTCCTTAAATACTGTGTATCTTAAAACATACATATTTAATATTATATATTATTAATAATGTATGTTTTATTCCATATATGTTTTACAGTTATATATATATTTTAAGTTAAGGACTTATTCAAAAATCATGACCACAATACCATTATCATGCCTGACAGTTTTAATCATAATCCCTTAATATCATCCAATATCTAGTCAATGTTTAAATATCCCAATTTATCTCAAAAATTGCTTTTTACACTTGGTTTGCATTAGAATACAAAGTCCATACATTGCATTTAGTTGAAGCCTCTTCTAAATTTCTTTTAATCTATAATAACCTTCCCTCTGATTTGTTTCCTGTGCCATTTATTTGTTAAAGAAATCAGTTCATTTGTTCCATAGATTTTCCTACATTCTAAATCTGGCTGACTGCTTTTTCATAATGTATTCTATTTTTCATAATGTAAGGTGATATAATCCTCTATTTTTCATAATTTTTGTCAGCAGTTCATTGGATCTAGAGGCTTAATTAAGTCTCAGATCCTTTTTACCATCACATGCTTCATGGGTGGTCCTGCGTACTTCCTGTTCATCACATCAGGAGGCACTTCCTGTTTGTGTCTCTTCCCTGTACTGATGAAACTGACAATGACCATCCACTATAACATTTCCAATCAGCCTTTCTCTTAATGGTTTGGGCAGCCACTGATGACCACTGTCTAGTTCTATTCTTTCATTAAGTGTTGTAGAATTACATCACATTATATAATAATTGTTTTCCTTCAACTTTCTGTACAAGGCTACAAATTCCTAGAGGGTAGGAACTTGTTTCCTTTGCTCTAGCCTCAATATTCTTTTAAAATCTATTAAATGAACAAATATCCTACAATCATGTTGCCAAAAAGTCAAGGCATCAATGTTCCATTACAAATTTGTTTTCATTTTCACAAACTCAAGCCATACTTAATTGTGATTTGGAGAGGAGGAGATCATCATATTATAAATAATCTTGAGGCGTTGGGGGAGGGGACTCAGGCTACCATAGCTATTTTTAGAGGCTTCTTGGGCCATGTATCACTTCTGTACGCCTGCCCAGAACTCTGGAGATGCATTTCGGCAAAGAACAGGCAACCCCACCCTACTATAAGTATCACTGGCTGACATCCAGGGCAGGGGCAACATAATGTACCAAAGCTCTCCCTCTTCCTCCTTGGACATAACTCCTCTTTCACCTATCCTTTCCCCTTCCTCCTCCTAGCCTCTCTGGGGATTCTGAGGTTCTTATTCTTCAGCCTGCCTTTTCAGTGTTCAAGTTCCCAAGAGTCTCTACTCAAGGCACTACTCTTGTTTCTCCCCATCTTCATTCTTCATATTTCTTCCATTTCCATGGCTTCGGGAACCACATACCTGCTCAGATCTCCCAGATCTCATTCTCCTACCCCAGCGTTCACCCAAGTACCTGCTTCACGGACAGTTCCACCAGGAAGTCTTATAGTCATTTTTTTTTTGAAAAACAAACAAGAGAAGCACTTCTGCTGTTTCTTCTGTTAGTTTTAGGTGATGGTGTTGCCATTCATCTTGACCTTCACTTGTTTGCCCAGGCTGGGGATCTGACTGTTCCCACAGACACATTTGAGCAATCGTTAAGCCCTGTCCATTCTACTCAGCATCTTCCTCCTTGTTCTAGACTCTCTGCCCTTGCCTGGCCCTTTATCACCTCCCAGTGAGCCTTCACAGTAGCCTGCTCATGGGTCTCCTGCCCCCAGCTTCTGCTCTAACAGCTCTTTATCACCACTGCCACCAACAAAGCGCTCTGTCACTGTGTCAGCCCCCTGCATAAAAATTGTGGAAAACTCTTCACTGCTTTAAAATGATTTTCAAGTTCTTTAGAACCTGGCTCCAACTTACTTCCCCAGTTTCATGTCATAATAACACCCACCCCCACTCTTTTAAGATAAAAATTAAGGAAGTTTTCCTTCTCTGGTCCAGAAACAGTGATTCTTTTGATCATGTTGAATAAAGATTTCAATAAGATAGAAATTTTCTCTTTCCTTTTTTCTCTAGCAAACAAAATCCCAAAAAATATCCAGACATTATCTGTCTTGCTTTAAGGCTCTGCTGAAGGTGGGCTCCTTCTACAGTCTCAGACACTCAGACCCAATACCACTCACTTGGATATGAGAGTGAGGGCAGAGGGGTGCAAGCCACAGCTGAGCCCCTGTGGGTGATGATTTCAGCCAAAGAAAAAGGACATTCTGACATCCCTTGTATTTCTTTTCTGGGTCCACAGAGAGAGTCAGCATCAGCTTTATTCTGCTTTATTTGAGAGACAAAGGGGTGTGGGGCTTCGCAAGTTTTGATCAGTATATTAAAGAGCAAAGGCCTCTAAATAAAAGACATTAGACAAGGGATTTGTGAGTGTGACCCTCCTCCTTTTAGCCTAACTTGGGGGCATGTTTCCTGCCTGATTCTGAGAGAGACACTCAAATGCTCTTGTTAAAGAAAAAGAGCTGATAGTCACCATCTGTCAATGTCATCTGCTTCCCATGAGGAGGAAACGGTGGAATGTTGTGGGACTCAGTGCACATTTGGGGGATTCTCCTGGGAGTTTCCCATGACTTATGCACCCTACCTTTTAACTACACTAGACTGCTCACAGTTTCCAGAATATATGTACACTTTTGTGTAATTTATATCATTTGGAATGTCCTATTTCTTTGCTCAAATTCTTAACAAATGTCACCTTTTCTCTCTAGCTCTATATTTTCCTCCTCCAAAAGTGAACCTGATGGCTTCTTCTCATGTATGAAGCCTTATATACAATTCTGTCTTATGTTTATCACCTTACTTGTTCACATACCTGCCCCTCTGCTAAACTGTGCACTCAGAGACCATGAAAGGCTCTAAGTACAATCCTATAAATATTATCTCATACTACAGATAATGGTGAAATTGAATGGAATTAAGCCTTCACCAGCTTGCTGGACAGAGAGAAAAAATGAGCTTTTATGATGTGAAATTCATACATTAGACTTTGTCTACTTTTTATTAAGAATAAAGTGGGGAGCACATTAACAAACTGAAAGGTTTTAGAAGTAATCATTCTCAAAGGGGTGTTGTGTTGGGAAAAGAAGAATTTATATTTAAGACAAGGCAAAGTAATGAATATTAACTGGTTTCACAGCCCAGAGTAGATCATTGTTGAAGAACTTATTAATAAGGCATAGCATACGAGAACTCATTCACAGTCAAACTCCAAGGTCCCAAACTCATTTAATATCCAACTGGAACTGAAAATGAGATTTATGCTTTGGATGGGAGGAATGAGGGAAGTGTCAGTCTCTAATGTGGTAGTTTTCAAGATGAGGAAAATGACTGCCTGTACAAACAACCGTTTTCAGGAGAGTACCCTTCTCGAATTTTCAAGATCATAAGATACTCATAACAAGTAAGCTGAGTTTGTGAGCAGGATTGCAGAGGATCATTATTAATATTAGCACAGACGTCACTTATGATTGGTTTGTTTCTCTGAAATGTTCTAATCTAATGATGATACCAGACCTGCATGATGGGTTCCCTTGAGTAGATGACCATGCACCCAGGGACAGTGCCTAGTGCCAACACATAAAAATAAATACCTCTCCACTTTTAAAGGTCATTGCTGAAGACAGATTTATAGTCTCCCTTTGTGTCTCAAACCTTGAAAATACTCTAAAACTGACCACATGGATCACCTTAAACATAGAGTCTAGGAATGTTTTTTTGATATCCATCTAATTGACAGCATCACAAAATCTAATACAAATCTTCAATGGTCAAAAGAAGTTAGCTGTAGAAGAGACCCTTGCCTCCTTGTTTTACAGATGCAGAAACTGAGATCTCTATCTAGGCCAGCTGGTGGCAGACCGAAAGCCCAGAGTCCTCATCTGAGGAAGGACAGCCCAAGGCTGAGCGCTAACATCACACATTCATTCCCTTATCACACAGCTTGGTTGGTAGTAAGGAAAGGAGCCCAGTGCACACGTTTAGCTGCTTGTGGCTGAGCTTCTATGGTGAGGGAAGGTCTCTATGGTGTCCTTTTGGTCACGAAAACACTGACTCTTCCATATTTGTTTCTGTTTCAAAGGTAGTTTCTAAACCACAGACAAGATACACCATGCTCCTTACCCAAAAGGTGATTTAGGGCAGTAACAACCAACCCACATCATTGTGCCCTGGTAAATGGCACAAACAGACATCCAGAGGAGACCAATTTCTTTTCCAACCTAGAAGAGTCTGATTAGGCTTCAGAGTAACACAAAATCTGTCACTTTCTCACACAAACATAATCATTGGGTTGGCCAAAAAGTTCATTTGGGTTTTTTCATAACATTTTATGGAAAACCCAAACAAACATGTTGGCCAACCCAATACGTTTTACTTGCTTTCAAACAGGTTGAAATGACAATGTGCTGAATTGCTCCATGACTCTTTTTATGAAAATAATCTGATATATGACCAAATTTCATGGCTTAAAATTTGGCTGAAATCTAATTTTGTCTTGTTCTTTGTAACTGACTTTATACGTTACATTTGGTTAACTTCTTGCTCAAATTCTGACCCAAGGAAACATGTCAAAGCAGATTAGAAATTTGAACTATAAGAATTCTTATCTTTTTAAACAGAACCATTATCAGCAGACTGTGAATAAAAATATTTCAAAATGTCACTCTATTTGTAAAGAATTTAAGCATTTCCAACATCTAAAATGTTTAAAAAAAAAAAAACTGCACAAAGGAGAACACAACTTCTCCAAAGGGACAGAAAAAAAAAAAAAAAAAAGTAGTTCCCAGATAGCTAACAGGTGGGGCTATTCTCACTGTGTAAGCCTTCTTAATGAAGTTGAAAGAGGGAAGTGAAAAGCTGGCTTAAAACTCAACATTCAAAAAACAAAGATCATGGCATCTGGTCCCATCACTTCATGGCAAATAGGGAAAAAGTGGAAGCAGTGACAGATTTCATTTTCTTGGGCTCCAAAAGCACTGTGAATGGTACTGCAACCACAAAATTAAGACCCTTGCTCCTTGGAAGAAAAGCTATAACAAACCTAGACAGTGTATTAAGAAACAGAGACATTATTTTGCTGCCAAAAGTCCACATAGTCGAAGCTATGGTTTTTCCAATAGTCATGTATGGATGTGAGAGCTGGACCATGAAGAAGGCTGAGCACTGAAGAAATGATGTTTTCAAATTGTGGTGCTGGAGAAGACTTTTGAGAGTCCCTTGGACACCAAGGAGATCAAACCCGTCAATCCTAAAGGAAATCAACCCTGAATATTCATTGGAATGACTGATACTGAACCTGAAGCTCCAAAACTTTGGTCACTTGATGCTAAGACCTGACTCATTGGAAAAGATCCTGATGCTGGGAAAGACTTAGGGCAGGAAGAGAAGGGGGCAGCAAAAGATGAGATGGTTGGATGGCATCACTGACTCAATGGACATGAGTTTGAGCAAACTCCAGGAGATGGTGAAGGACAGGGAAGCCTGGCATGCTGCAGTTCAGAAGGTCACAAAGAGTTGGACATGACTTAGCAACTGAACAACAGCAAAACCTCTATGGTTTTCTGCAGTAAGCCAACATCTTTGAGATTCTTTAATGAGTCAGACTCAGATACTGAGAACCAAGATATGCACATCTATTGTACAACCTCTTTTTTCTCACCATACCACCCCCACCAAAACAGAATGAAACAGCACAGTATGCAGTGACATTATTTTCACATTCAATAATGCAATGATTTTAGGTTTCATCTAAGAAAATTGATGTAATGAAAAAAGCACAAAGTTTGGGCTCACATACCCAGATTAAATCCTAGGATCTCATTTCTTAGCTATGTGACCTTGGAGAAGTTACTTATCTTCTCTTAGTTTCTATTCATATAGATGATTATATCTACTATATGAGGTTGTCAAAATAATTAAATACTTCATATAAAATGCATAACACAGTGTTTGGCATTCATTTTGTATATTTAATAACTATTTGTGGAGGACCTACTATGGTCAGACATAGTTGTTGGCCCTCATAGGACATATTATAAATATGCATGTACCTAAAAAAGATGAATAAACACTGCCTTTCTGCCCTTTTTCATCATTCTCTTCTCTGTGGTAATAGAAAGTCACTCTTCTACATACTAGAAGCCATTAGTGAAGGGTTATCATGAAATTTGCTAACCATTATAGAATCCCATTACTGTTGAGGTTTGGTAAGAGTCCCTTGTGTGTCTTTCTCTTTTATAAGTATCTTGTCATTAAAAAAAATTTTTTTTAAACAATTTTATTGGAGTTACATTTGTTATATTAATTTCAGGTGTACAGCAAAGTAAATCAGTTATATGTATACACATATCCACTGCTTTTTAGATTCCTTCTCATCCAGGCCATTACAGAGTATTGGGAAGAGTTCCCTATGCTTAATACAGTAGGTCCTTATTAGTTATCCATTTTATATATAGTAGTGTCCCTCAACTTTCTTATGCTTGAGAATCTGCCTTCCTCTGACATGTCTTCTGCTTTTTCATAGTGTCAGTATGTGTACCTACATCAGTGTGTAAGAGATGTTCTCAGAGCAAGGAAGCTACGGAGTGAACAAGAAAACCCTTTGTTTCCAATCTACGAAAATGTGAATCCAGAGTATCACAGAGGTAGGAGCTTACTGCTCTACTTTATAAGTTTATTTAGCAAAATACAGTCTATCTGGAAGCCATTAAAAACCTCACGCTTTCCTAACACACACTGATCATTTCTTCTCCCCGAAGGTTTGAGGGAAAGGCCCTCAAAAAGTGGCAACAGGGAAGAGAGGCTGAGTGGGGAGGGAACCCCCACGGTGGAGCACAGGTTTCACGTGGTATCTCCTCCTAGGCTTGGGGCGCCCTCTGTTCAGGACTTGGCTTAATACATCTAAGGAATAAGGCTTACTACTGAAGAGGATGCTTTGAAATAGCAACTGGGAGTTCAAATTGTAAAATCCCATTGGAGAAGAACTTGGCCATATGTATGAAGGTCCTTATTACGTTCTTGTCACCCAGTATTTCTACTACCACCCTAAGTACTGAAAAAGATTTAAGTGTGAAGCTTTTCATAGTTAAAGGTCTGAGTGAAAAAAACATAAATGTTCAACAGTGGAGGACTAAGCATACCGTGGTGCATTCACTGAGTAGGACACAATGCAGTCATTAAGAATGATATCTTTAAGCATATTATAATAGTATAGATTTTCTCATAAATAAGTAAGAAATGCAGAATGTTAAACAAACAAAAACAGCACATGGGGCAAAAACAAACAAAAAAAAGACTGGAGAGAAATATGCATGCTCAGTCACTTGGTCGTGTCTGACTCTTTGTGACCTTGTGGACTGCAGCCTACCAGGCTTCTCTGTCCATGGGATTTTTCAGGCAGAAATACTGGAGTGAGCTGCCATTTTCTCCTTGAGATTTCCCGATGCAGGGATCGAACCTATGTCTCCTGCATTGGTAGACAGATTGTTTACCACTGAGCCACCCGGGAAGCCAGAGAGAAAGAAATATATCACAGTAGTAAATGAAATTTCTCTGAGCAGTAAAATAACATTTCATTTTTCTTCCATTTTATGTTTTTTCTAAATTTTATAGAACAAGCATGTAACATGTAATTTTTAAATGAAAAATTCAGTAGAAGAAAATGTATAAACTTTGTAAGGCACTGCTTTGATCAGACAATAATTAATTGACATGTGAAGGGTCTGCTTTTTCCTACTCAGGACCATCATTAAAATCTATTTTATCACACTGGCTAATTGCAAATTTGAAGTTACATTGTAATTTATTTCCAGCTAACAGATTACCTCAAAATTTGTTAGCTGACTTGTACATTTATTATGTCATAGTTTCTGTAGATCAGGAATTTGGAAGGGGCTTAGCTGAGTGGTCTGGTCCTGGGTCTCTCATAAGTCAAGACATTGGCCAGGGCTACAGTCATCTGAAGGTTTGACTGGGGCTAGAGTGTTCACTTCAAGATTGTTCATTCTGTGGTTGTTAGCGTAAGTTTCAATTTCTTGCCACATGGACCAATGTCCACCCATAGATCTTTTTTTTTCTTTTGGACAAACATTATTTCAGAGCTCTTTTATCTCTATTTCAAAATGCTCTTCAGTTTTATCTAGTTCTCTGTACCCTCTATACCCACCCACCTAGCCAATATATTAAATAGTTAATAATCTGTAAAGCACACATACATGAGAGGGCTGCT
Source organism: Capricornis sumatraensis (assembly GCF_032405125.1). Lineage (NCBI taxonomy): Eukaryota > Metazoa > Chordata > Mammalia > Artiodactyla > Bovidae > Capricornis > Capricornis sumatraensis. The sequence continues at coordinate 87,596,251 of NC_091072.1, forward strand.
ACTTAAATGAGTTCTTTGTAAATCAGATAATCCTTTTGTTTTGTAAATAATTACCCCCTAATTTATCAGGAGAGTAAATTAATAGGTTTTGCATGTGAGATTCTTTAAGAAGCCCAGGATAGAGGAAGCTCTGGGGGATCTTGGAGTTTACTTGTCTCGTTTTGGCTTGTTTAAGGGTCTTTTATTAGTGTGATCTTGGGTGCGTTTAAAGGAAGCTAATTATGGTATGGTTAGCTTCAGGCATCTGAAAGTTAGGATTCAGGTCCTAGCTCTGGAACTAGCTAGCATTCACAAGCCGGGTAACCCTGAGTGAATTTCTGTACCACTCTGGGCCTATGGGCTCATCTGGAAAACCAGAGGGTTAGACTGGAATCACTAGTCTTTTCCAGTTCTAGTAATCTACAATCCTGAATGCAGTGACCTGGTCCCCACAGGGATGGTCTCATCCTAACCATATTGAGTTTCTGTCATTTCTGCTAGTATTTGCCATTCATCATTTTCATAAATAGAACAAACAACTATGACATACCCCGCTACAGCCTCTAATTCCAGTGTCTTTCCTTTCAGATTCAGGCTATTCAAGGCATTGAGAATGCACCCGAAGATCTCCTGGATCAAAACTATTCACTGTGTGATTTTATTTAAAAAAAAGAAAAACTTGCTTCATGCCCTACAGAGGTGCCAGCTATTTCTGTTGATATTATGTATAATTTATTAATCTGGAGAATTTTAAAGATTTTATGTAATTTAAAGGTAACAGATATTATTGTACATAGTTGTAATTTGTAGTTTCCTCTGTAAATATGTATTTTTCATAATGTTTAATATTAAGCTTTATATAATACTATTTTTCCACACCAAAGTGTTCATGGCTTGTTCTACCTAAACTAATTCACCCTGTATAACAGGACAAGTGGTAAAAAGCGTATGGAGGTGGTTGCAGGGGTGAGCCCCTAGGCCAGTTTTGATACCTACTGGGCAGGATACAGGGCAGGGCTGGAGAGAGCAGAGAGTACAGCTGGTTTGAGGGCATTGCTGGGACCCAAAGATGATCCAAAAGCAATTAATATATGTAACAATGTAATGATATCACAATCAAAAGAAAGGGTTGAAGAGATGAGATTAAGCAGCACCAAAGCTGAAGTAGGTGTTTGTGCCTCATGTGGTTAGCGTCTCCCCTTTGTCCTGCCAAAGCTCCAAGCCAACGTGGTCAGCTTAGGGGCCACGTAACTTGCAAGGCAAGTCCAGGCTGCCGGGCTGAGGGTTCTGAGAGAGGACGACCAGAACAGAAGTGATGAATTCCTCTTATCCAGAGGCGTGCCACCTGCTGCCCTGACTGGAAACACAGTCAACATGCAAAGCACCATCTGCAGCCATGGGAGCCCGCTCCACTGCATCCACAGTATGCTGTGTGTGAGCGTGCATCTCACACTGGGATGTGTGTTTTGGCCAGTGGACACACACTCATCTTTGTCTCATTGCTAGGAGGCTGCACTCCTGGAAAAGTCAAAATTGCACTGGTCATACTTGGATTTCCCATTAAAAGAAGATTGTGGTGACATATTATGCTACTGATCAAAGGGCCTAATGTTAATACCTCTAGAGAAATATCCACAAACATCATATATCACTAATTTAAGAAATACTGAAACAAAAGTTCAATGGTGCCTAGTATAAAATTTCCCAGACACCGTTTTTTTTAGTAAATCTTTGAGGTCAAAATATCAAGTAGTCACCTTCAGTTGCATTTACTATAAAAGGCACTCATCCTCTGCCAAGTTGACCAATTTTGCCTATCACAAATTTCAGTGAGTCAAAAAGTGAGCATTGCCCTCTCCAAGTTCCAGTTCCAAGGGTCTTCCTGGAGAAAATTTGAAACACACCTGTATGGTATCATCATGGCTACCTGAGAGATGAGTCAGGAATGTTTGCCTTTTTCTCACTACAGATTTCTCTGTAATAAATTTAAGATTTAGAGATCCAGGTTGTTGGTCTCATAGCTTCATTTGCAGGAAGAGTATGTTTCTTTTCAAAATGTATATTTTTTGCTACAAACTGTTGAGCCCCATAAGTACTATAATGGGTGTAATTGCCATAGTAAGTGGAAAAATCATTAAATATACCTAATATAGTTGTAGTAAATTAAGGCTACACCCAAAATGGAAAAATTTCCAGGGCTTCTTGAAGTTTGTGGAAACAGGAAAAACCTTTATAAGAATGAATGGGAAGAGGATTCCAAATCTTCACAGTGTTATCATGCTCAATGCCTTGTGAAGTGACAGTGTTAGGGTCTGATCCTGTTTCAGGAAACCAGATGGCTCTTCTAGAAATGAAAAGGAACAACATACATGTAAGTGTGGCAGAGGTACCACTGGAGTGAAAATAAAGATCGGAGATATATGAGATGGTATGTCTATTAGGAATAACTTTCCCTGTATTAATAAGAAAAAGCAATAAATTCTTAAAAACCAGAATTTTAAGCCAACATCACTGGGTACGAAGCACATCCAACTACATGGAAAGAAATTCATTTTTGGCTTCTCACTCATTTAGGAAAGTTTAAATGCCTGCACCTTGCTAGGCACTGTCCTAGAAACTACACATTTCTATTCAATAAAGAGAATACATCACAGTGATAATGGTGGGATTGTCGTTACTATTTTCAATTAAACCTGAAAGAGGGCCTCAGCAAGGCAGTGACATTACCTAGAAGCAGGGCAGTGGCAGCCTTCCTTGGGCCACAAACTGGCAAGCGCTGATTCTGCTTCTCTAGCAAATCTCCGAACCAAAAAGAGAAAGAAAGCAATTAATTGCACAAATCAAGAATTAAAACCATAACAAACCTACACGGCTGTCACAGTACATACCCTGGCATATCTGGGGTGGAATCAGAGCTATGGAAATGGACATGACAAGGGAAAACTGTATGTTCGTTTAGTCTAATGCAGGACAAATTTATTTCTACCCTCCACCTGTCTAATTTTAAATCTCCTTAGCAACAAATATTTCACTGTCTTCCCTCCCACCACCATCAAAGACTAAATACATAATCTAGTTGATCTATTTATTAAATTTAGGAGGAGGGAAAAACAGGTTTCCTTGACATTCAGCTCAATTAATTAAACCCCATCATGTGTTACGTCTTGGTAAACACTCCACTTCCTGTCGCGCTGGGCATCCTGGCTGTGCACCTGTGCAGTACACTTTAATCATCAAGCCTTCAAAGTGCTTTTGAGCTATCAGATCTTGGAAGGTTCCTGTCTTGCATCTTAATAATTATTTATCCAAGTCCTTTATAATTAACTCCTTTAATCTCTACTCATTAAATCAATTTCGTATTATTCTGTCTTCTCTGGATAGCAGCCAATTTTTCAGCACTTGAGTCAGATTTTTCCAAGGCTCCTCTCCCTTTCTGGGTCTGCACTTGTCCTAAGAAATTCAGCAGCACTTAACACTTCCAAGCCCCTCTTTTTCACTACATTTCCCCTTCTCCTTTTTGAATATGTTTGCTTTCCCAGTAGAAGGTGATTTTATTTTCTGTTCATCTTATCTGCTCATACCCATTGGTATGTCATAGTCTTTTCTGTTTCCACATTTTAGAAGAGATGATAATGATTTCACTTTTGAACACTAAAATGGCCACAGCACACAATATATTGGGGACAGTTTTATTTGGTAGGGTCTTTAATTTTATTATCTCTTGGAATAAAGCCCAAAATGACATTTGAAAATAATATGAAACCACTAAGCAGATGTCCAGCAATACAAAAATAGGCTTCACCTCTTATACTTCACATTCTGCTTCTTCTAGTGTCTCAGGATCCAGGTTCTTGTATTTAAACACTTTCCTTACCTCTTGGAAGAAAATTGTTGACTATGCACTAAATTCTCATTCACTTAGGCTTCTGGGTCTCTACGGCTGGAATCCTAGATTAGTAAACCTGCCAGATCTGAATAACAGCAAGTAGCAGAATCTAAGCACCAACTCTGGGGTGCTCTAGAGTTTTAGTTCACACAAATGAGCCAGACCAAATCTGACCTGATTGGTGGGGGGGGGGGGGGGGGGGGTTAAGCTGCTTGTTTGATGTAGCAGTTCAAGGATTCTCCACATTCCATTTCATTGAGGAAATCAAAGTAACTGATGACTCACGAGAGTGGCAAAAAGGATCCTCCTGGAAATGGCTATTAGCAAGGCTTCAATGGTACCTCATTCCAATGAGACAGAGTGGAAAAGGCTGTTATCAGCCCAAATGTTCTGTTAAGGTTCAGAGTATTTTTAACCTGAGATTTCAAATCATATCAAGTATTCAAAGATTATTTCACTCAAGGGAAAATTTATAAACTATGACTGCAGAAAATGAGTGAAATAATACAAAGAAGGAAAAATGTTTGAAAAGAGGGGCTCTAAGCAGACATCATCAGAAAGAAGAAACAGCATTCCTTCTGTGTCCAGACTGTTTCTTGGGGATGTCATATGCTTCTGTTAAGATGCATTATCCTTTGAAGGATTCACTTGGACTATGTCAGCCAGATGATATAGCTGATTAAGCAATTGAATTGATTCATTTAGTTTTGTGAATTGACCAGGTGTTTGACGAAACTGAGTTTGGAATTCTGAACACACTATCTTAGATTCTTTTAATGGATGGTGCCTTTGAAATGTTTGGCCATTTTAGTCAAAATGCAGGGTAACATTTAATGCAGCCATGATAATAGCAAAAATCTGTTCTGTTCTAAAAATGTTTCTAGCAATGGAAATATTTTTGACTAAAAGACTACTCTTGACTTGTAGGGAGGCTCCCTAGGAATAAATATATGCCACAAAAATAAGGCATTTTATTTTTTTAAAAGGTTGTCTATATAGATGCATTCATGACATAAGAAAATGGTTGGTGAATGCTCCTAAAATAAAGGCTTATGTAATGGAAATAAAAAGCTCTATTAACAGACCTACCAAAAATGATTTTTGTAACCTATATGCCAGTGTACATGATCTTATGTAAGATATCAAAATAAGCTGTTGAAATGGTGAATAATGTCAGACAAAAGTAGTATGTTTCTTCTAGAATATTCACAAGAAAGTTTAGTTATGGCTGTTTTCTGCAGTAAGGAATTTCTTTTAAGAAAAACTATCTTCATCCTAAGAGTAAGCTTTCTGTTATGTTGGAGATGTTGTGTTTTCATAACATCTTGTGAGTGAGCAAGTAAGCCTTCCCACAGAAAGGAGCATGTGCAGTTGTGGCTTTCGGAGTGTGCCATAGAGTTGGGTGGCTTTCCCCTGCAAGCTGAAGTGAGAGTCTCCAGTGGCCTTCATGAAATCTCCCGATTTCAACCACCCTGAACACAAGGTGCACCAAAGTTCCGACCTCAAGAGTCCTTAATCTTTAGTTTCCCAGGTAGGACCCATCAGGCTTATCAATTCTGCAAGGATAAGAACCAAGTCTTTGATCTCTTTTATACTCCCACCTAATAGAAATTAGTACACAACTCATAGACATTCAACATATACCTTTTGAGTGGAAATTGCTCCTGGCCCAGTACTTTGGGTATTTAGGTAGTCAGTATCTAATAACGCTAGTGTTCATGGAGGCTCATCTGGCTGTTCCTTGATTTGTGTGAAGCTTAAATAAACAAGGCAAATACATCTAGCAATTGAATGTGTTATGTTCTTTAATAGAGCACTTTTTATGTTTTTTATATTATGTTTTCTTAGTCTGCAAATCTGGTCATTTAAAATGGCAGTCAATGGTTCTGTTTTTTTCTTATGATAGTACCTCTCCAAATTGTTGTATTTTCTAACCAACTCTGTTTAAAGAAAGTGCTTCCATAGTCTTTGTATTTAATTTATGTATTCGCTTAATATATTTTCATACTGTAACTGTGGCCAAAAACAATCTATACAGTGTCATAAACACCTTCCCACTAGTGAATAAAACTGCTATTTGTTGAAGGAAAATGTTCTGTCTTCTATTTGCCTGTATCTCATTTATCAATTTCTGTCATCTGACTGCTCAGGAGAAAGGTCAGAAGTGACTGCTTCTAAATGAGAAAAATCTTGCAAGCTATTATCATGAAGAACTTGGTTGTTTTAACCTTTGCTCCTGTGAATTCCTAGTTGGTTACCTAGGGTATCACGAACATATAATAGACTCTCTGGTTGACTGTCTCCAGCTAAATTCTTGGTTTCAGTTCTCTAATTCATTGGTAACCAAAATGTCATCTATCACCAACAGTGTCTGTGTATTCTCAGAGGCGCTGCCCCAGCTGGATCCCCTGAGCCCTTTAGAGGCACTTCACACATAAGCGGGTGGTGTGACATTTGGTTAAGAGCTGCTGTGTCTATTTCCAGAATCATTATTTTGCCTTTTTTTTTTTTTTTTTACTTTTTCATATTTCAGTTGAAAAAACTCACTGCCCTTCACAACTCCAGTGTTTCATTTTTCTACAGCTTACTTACAGAAATCTTCATTTAAAAAAAAAAAAGTACCATAACAGATTTACATGTAAAACCATTAAATCAAATCCATCCTTCATTTTGAAACAATTTCTGGATTCAAATTGTGTTAGCAAAAATAATTTGACCTCTGAGGCTTGACCTTGTTATTCCCAAAGTAGCTGTTTGTTTGATGGAATTTACTCCTAAAGGAAAAGGAAATATGAGCATATGAAATTATCGCTTAGTAATTCTGCTGGAGTATGCTCCACAATCATGAAGTGTTAGAACTGAAAGGGCCACTTTAGGATGGACAATGATGGAAACCAAGACCAAGTTTAAGATTATAGAGCAAAATAGGACAATGCTAGAACCAAATCCTATCTTCCTATCACTTGTGGGGGTGGACCTGCCTACATGTAAATATAGAAAAAATGAAGAAGAATGATTCTCAGATCCAGGGCATGTAATTGTCATCTTGCACACTGAGACAGAACCCTGAGTGGAACTTTCAACATTTTATGTGATTATTGCTTTAATTTTTTATGTTTGGAGACACTCATTTGCCAAACAAATCTCAGACTATATTTTAGAGTCATACCTTAGCAAAAGTTATCACCATCTTAAAGCTGAAGTACTATTGAACAGTAAAGGAGAAAAACATGCTTTTTAAAAAACATAATAGTATTATAAAACATTTTTTATTGAAGCTGATAAAATCAAACCACCTAAAACCCCCAAAATTTCTACCACTAGATTTGGAAAGAATTGGCAAAGCTTTTGATGTTGCCAGTAAAAGGAGCATTCATAATACAAGGATAAAAATTAACTGGTAAAATTCAAGCTTGAGTAATAGAGAAAACCATGCAGGGATGGTTCTGTGTAGGAGTTAACGCTTGCCAAAGGCCAGGCTTAACTAAAATATCTCCCCAACCCAGTATCTCCCAAAGAATATTGTATCATTATTTTAGAGAACTGTAGATCTAGATAAGGCTTGCCCTTTTTATCCTAGGGTTTATTGTAATGATACGAGAACCTTTGTGTAGAGTATCTTAATATTAAATTATTTTGCTCTTGGAGCTCTTGACCCCAGGAAGAAACTTGGCATCTGTTTCAGTCTTTAAGAAAGAACTAACAATGAAATATGTTTCCTGTCTCTGTGACCCTGCTGCTAGCTGTTGGTGGCCAAGAAGTTTCTGTGTCTGAAGGTTTGCCAAGGAGGTAAATAAAAACAACAACAAAAGTAAAAACAAAAAGCTGACAAGACAGCTACAGAAACAAAGGGCGTTTAAAGAGAAAACGTTCAGAAGCTTGGGAGCATTCCTAAATCTAACCTCCATCAGAAAATACCATTTGTAGGAGTCATAAATTCAAGATTCAAGCCATATTTCACTCCTAAAGAACTTTCCAATGACCCCTGATCCAGTCTTCACCCAAGTAGGTACTCCTTCCCCATTCATGACAGATGACAGGGCAGGGAATGGGGGGTGGGGGGTGGGAAGGAGGGGTCAACAACTGTCTACCTGCTAAGAATACCACATCAGCAATAAACAAAGATGAAACAGGACAGAACAACACGAATGAGCCCACGCTGGTGGAAAACTGGGAGGAAGAAGGCAAAAGTAAAGAGAAAGGTGAGAGCTATGAAGGTGACATTGGGAGTCTTAGACCCCTTGCAGTTACAGAGGATTTTCTCATTTAAAAGGAAGACATTCTAAGTTCTGTTTAAAGTGCTATAGATGGGGACTTCATTTTTTTTGCTTTTGTTTTTGTTCTTTTTTTTTGCTGTGCTAGGTCTTTGTTGTGGTGTGCTGGGCTAAGTTGCTCCAGGGCAGGGGGGATCTTAGTTCCCTGTTGTTGTTCAGTGGGTCAGTCATGTCTGATTCTTTGCAGTCCCATTGACTGCAGCACCCCAGGTTTCCCTATCCTTCACCATCTCCCAGAGCTTGCTCAAACTCATGTCCTTTGAGTCAGTGATGCCATCCAACCATCTCATCCTCTGCCATGCCCTTCTCCTCCTGCCCTCAGTCTTTTCCAGCATCAGGGTCTTTTCCAATGAGTTGGACCAGGGATGGAACCCACATTCCCTGAGTTAGAAGGTGAATTCTTAATCACTGGACCATCAGGGAAGTCCCAGGGACTGCATGTTTAATCTCTAGGTTATTACTTAAAGTTTGACTCCAGGCTATCATCTTAGTGAGTGCCTTCGCCCATCATATACTATCAGTCAATGATTGTTTCCACTTTATAGATTAGAAAGCAGAGGCACAGAGAAGACCAAGATATTGCCCAAAACTTAGCGAAAGAATAGGAACAATAGCTAATGCATACAATGCACTAACTATAGCATCATCTAATTTAACTCTTCACACAGCTTGGTTATCAGACTTACGCTGGAGATAAGGAAACTGAAGTTTAAAAAGAGAGTAATTTGCCCAAGGCCCCACACTACCCCCTACTTAGTTTCCAATGTGAATCTTTCTGACTTCAAAATGTGGCTACTTAACCTCTGTGCTCTGATGGGTCAGTGGTAAAAACTTTGTCTGCCAAGCAGGAGACTGGGTTCAATACCTGGGTCAGGAATACCCCCTGAAGAAGGAAACAGCAGCCCACTCCAATATTCTTGCCTGAGAAATCCCATGGACAGAGGAGCCTAGTGGCTACAGTCCATGGGGTCAAAAAGAGTAGGACATGACTTGGGGACTAAACAACAAACCTCTCTACCGGAGTATTACAAAGTTTGGTTCCCAGACCAGCAGCACTGATATCAGCTGGTTACAAATGCAAATTCTCAAACTCACGCCCCTGTAATCCTATTGAATCTGAAACTCTGGGGGTGAAGCCCAGCATAGCGTGTATAACAAGCCTCCCAGGTAATTGGACACGTTCTGTTCTGTGTGGAGCCTCTTTGCTTTGCAGCTTCTTATTAGTCGAATCTAATTCTTTGAGAAGAAATTTTGTCAAACCCTGTGTGACAAAGAAGAAGAATAATGTGTAACATTTTTGACCCTTAGCACATAAAAAGCACTTAATAAATGTTAGCAACTATTACTATTGTGTCCCAGGTAGCACTCTGTACAGCCTTACCAGTGGTATCTCATTTAATTCTTGAAAAAGTAGATAAGGCAGGGATTACAATTATTCCCATTCTACAGATATAGAAACTGAGGCACACAGAAGGTGAGAGACTCAGAGTAAATATCTGGACCTAGGTCACAGAGCTGGCAAATGTCAGAGCCTAACACTGAGCAGGAACAGCGTAATTCTGAAGCCTGTGTTCATAACCACTTCCTCCTATACCACAGGTTGGAGACAAGGCTGATTAACCCCCACAGCTCAAATTCAATGTTGAGCCTCCAGCTTTCACTTCAGCTTCAAAGACTCACTTATGTGCTGCACATCACTTTCCTCCAGCCTGACCCTGCTGACTCTTGCTCAAAGGACCATGAGTCCAATAGCCTTGACATTTATTTCCCTCCCAGTTTTGCAGACTGAACATGATAGCACCATCATGGACCCTAAATGTCATCCTATCTGTTCCCTCTGGGGCCCAGGAAAAGCTAGTAAACAGTTCTCAAGATGGCAGTAAATTCTTAGGGCAAAGAGATACTGGCTGTCCCATGTAGAAATGGCAGGTCAACACAGAATGGGAGACACCAAGAACAGGAAGTCACCACAGGGAGGAATCCCTAAATAAGGTGAGAGAAATGGGAACATGCCTTAAAAGGCAGCTGCAAACTCTCAAAGATTCTAACAACCAGAGGCTACAAAGTTCAGCCCTAGATGACTGCTGAACCAGCAGAGAAAGGAGAACAGGAACAGGCCTCTATGACACTGTTTATTTATTTATTTTATTATTTATTTAGTTTTTGTCTGTGCTGAGCTTCTGTAGTTGCTTCATGGAGGCTTAGTTCCCCCATGGCATGTAGGATCTTAGTTCCCCAGTCTAGGACTGAACCCACATCCCCTGCTTTGGAAGGCAGATTCTTAACCCCTGAACCACCTACGATACTATTTAGAATAAGCAAGGCTGAAAAAGCAAGCACGTGAAGAGTGAGAAGGAATGAAGGACAGGGAAGCGAAGACCTCAAAGGTGCCACTTCTCCTCCATCCCCCAAGCCCTAGCCATGAGCAAGGAAGGTGGGACTGAATGCTCACTCATCACCTTCACTTGGGTAAAGATAGCATCAGTCCAACAGACAGAGGTCTGGCAGGAAATGGAAGGCAAACTCAAAAGGGTATGAGCAGAGCTCAGCAAAGGAACCAATGCCCAAGAAGTGGACAGTCTTCCTGGCTCCACTGGAATTTCCCAGGGCCTCAGCACGCAAGGCAGTGCACACACTGGGTGGGACAACATGTCAAGGGTTTGGGGTAGAGCAGTACACTGAGACCCACTTAAAAGCTGTGTGACTTTATTAAGCTTCGAGGACCATTTGTCTTTTCCATCCACACCTTCAGGACAGGAAGTCATCAGCAGTTTCTCTGTGTTACTATTTCTATTAACCTTCTAGATACAAGATAGCTAACCCTTCTCTTGATCGCTGTCTGCCTGGCTTCATATCTCATCACCCCAGCAAATGCAGAAGTCCTCTGTGTTGTCCCTGTGCCTCTGTCTGGCACTCCAGTCCCCCTTCTACACTGCCATCTGAGTGACTGATCTAAAATATGAAAGTGACCATGTGATGTGATGTGAAAGTCGCTTAGTCATGTCTGACTCTTTGTGACCCCATGGTCTAGTTCATGGAATCCTCCAGGCCAGGACACTGGAGTAGGTAGCCATTCCCTTCTCCAGGGGATCTTCCCAACCCAGGGTTCGAACCCAGGTATCCCATATTGCAGGCAAATATTTTACCAGCTGAGCCACCAGGAAAGCTGCAAACCATGGTCCTCCTGAAATTGACCAGTGACTCTCAATTATCCACAAGATAATTGTGGCCATAGAAAGTCTTTGATGACTTGGCCCATGTCTTCTTCCCCAGCTGCAGCTGTAGCCCCTCTTCTCCCTGCAATTTACATTTTATCATTCAAACCCTTGTGGTTTCTAGGGTGCATGCTGCTGTTCTATACATTTTTGCTCTGATATATTCCTTTGTCTCCTCCCTGAAATAGTTCTTACCTCTTCTCTGAAACCCAGGACCCAGCACAGGGGGCAGGAAGGTCATTAGCTCAGGCTTCACCCTCACAAAGGGTAGCAAACATAGCCCTTTGATTTATCTATGTGCTTGTGTTTGTGTGTATGTAAGTTGCTTCAGTCATATCTGACTCTTTGCTACCCTGTGGGCTGTAGCTCACCAAGCTCCTCCGTCCATGGGATTCTCCAGGCAAAAATACTAGAGTGGGTTGCCATGCCCTCCTCCACGGAATCTTCCTAACCCAGGAATCAAACTTGCATCTCTTATGTCTCCTGTGTTGCAGGCAGATTCTTTACCTCTGGGCCACTGGGGAAGTCTGACTTGTCTACACATAAAGTTAAATGTAGTCACAGAGATGCAGACAGAAGTGAGAGATGAAGACAAGCTTCAGATAACTTTCAACTCAGGTCTGTTATTAGATCAATCTGCCAGGAGTGTTTTATAAAGAAATATTTTTAAAGAAATCCTTTCATTATTTTGTGATTTAAATAATTTCTATAAACCTCTTTAGACATTTTTCTAAACTTAATTTTTTTTTTTATTATACCAGAAGTATCAAAAACTGGCAGTGACCTTCTCTTGACCCCGAGATGGCTGTTGACCAGTTCCCAAACTTGTCTTCTGAAACTCAGCTCCAACTTAGGGTTACTTCTGTACCCACAGAAACATTTTCCATTTTTCATGCACAATGGCATATTATGTCAAAATAATTTGTTCTGTCTTCCCCCTGAGACTTTGTAGTTTCCAGAACAAGTTCTCCAAGGCACCAGGTGAATGAATATGAGATTGACTTCAGATGTTATTATAATAGTAATGATAATAACATAATATGGCTCAACAGGTACAGAATCTACCTACAATGCAAGAGATGCAAGTTCATTCCCTGGGTCAGGAAGGTCCCTTGAAGAGGAACTGGCACCCTACTCCAGTATTCTTGCCTGGAAAATCCCATGGACAAAAGAGTCTGGAAGGCTAGAGTTCATGGTGTTGCAAATAGTTGAACATGACTGAGCATGAGCATGGAATAATTATATAATAGAAAGAGATGCATTTCAACAAAGTGCTGGGCATCACTCATTGCTTTCTCACACATTTTAATTGAGTCAGTCCTCCCCAAAAACCCTGTGAGATGAGAAATCAAGCCTTAATAACACAGCCAATTAACAGCAGAACCAGGATTCAAACCCTGACAATCCAGCTTCAAAGCTAGTGTCAACCACTCTACCAGCAATTCTCAAGCTTTGGAGTGGTAGCTCACTGGTAAAGAATCCACCTGTCAAGCAAGGGATATGGGTATGATCCCTGAGTCAGGAAGATCCCCTGGAGAAGGAAATGGCAACTTACTCCAGTATTCTTGCCTGGGAAATCCCACAGACCTTGGAACCTGACGAGATTCAGTTCATGGGGTCACAAAAGAATCGGAAGTGACTTAACAACTAAACCACCACCAGAATCACCTGCAGAAATATTAATAAAGCACAGTTTAACTAGGCCCCATTAACAGAGCTTCTAAATCAATGCATTCATACTATGTTCTGGTGTTATGAAAAATAGTGAAGCAAAAATTTGAAAGCTATTTCATATAATTCTCTGAGGGTGGTTTCATCTCATTAACTAGATAATGATCAGAAAATAAGTTTGTAGCTTTTTAACAGAATTCAGCTTTAAATAGGACTTTGCAAAGATTGAGTTTTCATTTGTAGTCATTGGTCTTTTTCTCTGGAAGAGAGCACAGAATTTTGAGACCAATTGGGTTAAGAACAAAAGCCTGCTGACAAGCTCTGCATTTGCACAACTTCACAATGAGGAAATGAGTTTAGAGAAATAAATAACTGACTCAAGTTGCTGAGCCAGCAAACAACCCCTCCAGAGTGGCTGCCCTGAGAACAGGCTGAGCTCAGGACAGAACATTCTCCGATCAACTGTCTAGTCACACCATCACCAGCTCAGCACACTTCCCCACACCCAGTTCTTTCCAGCCTGGTTTATTCCTCTGTAAAAAGAAAAGTCCTTTGCTGCCTGGCACTTGTGATGCTTGCAAATCTGATGGATGGAACTCCTCTTGCAGTGATCCACTTCTCCCATTACAACCATCTCTCCCCCACCCCACTCACCATTGGCAATATTTTTTTTTTCAAATAGAGTGTCTCCTTACCTAAGTCTGGATTTGTTTTGAACTTGATTCTAGTCTGGATTTGCTTCAAAATGTGAATGATTTCTCACCTGCATGCAATTTTAGATCCACACTCATGATATTTTTATCCTCATTTAGTAGAAAGAATAATGGATACTGAAATAGCCACTTTCTAATCCCTGAAATCTGTGAATATGAGTGTGTTAGGTTACATGGCAAAGGCGGGGTTTCCCAGGTGGCACTAGTGGTAAAGAACCCGCCTGCCAGTGCAGGAGATACAAGAGACAGGAGTTCAATCCTTGGGTTGGGAAGATCCAGGGAGGAAGAAATGGCAATGCATTCCAGTATTCTTGCCTGGAAAATTCCATGGACAGAGGAGCCTGGTGGGCTACCATCCTTGAGGCTGCAAAGCGTCAGATGTGACTGAGCACATTATTTCAATTTAATTTTCATGGCAAAGGGGAATCAAAGTTGCCAATGGAATTAAGCTGCTAATCAGCTAACCCTGAGATGGAGAGACTGTCTTCGATTCTTTGGGTGGGCCCAACTACAAGAGTTCTTATAAATTGAAGACAGAGGCGAGATAAAGAGAACCAGAGACATCAGTGAGAGAAGTTGGTCTAATATTTCTGATGTTGAAGATGAAAGAAAAGGGCCATGAGCCAAGGAATGCAGGTGAGCTCCAGAAGCTGAGAAAAGAAATGGATTATTTCCTAGAGCTTCCAGAAGGAATGCAACCATGCTGACATTTTGATTTTAGCACAATGAAGCCCATTCTGTGGAGTCTGACCTCAAGAACTGTAAGATAACAAATTTAGGTTGTTTTAAGTCAGTTTTCCAGTAGTCATGTATGGATATGAGAGATAGACCATGAAGGTTGAGTGCCAAAGAGTTGATGTTTTCGAACTGTGGTGTTGGAGGAGACTCTTGAGAGTCCCTTGGACTGCAAGGAAATCAAACCTGTCAATCCTAAAGGAAATCAACCCTAAATATTCATTGGAAGCATTGATGCTGAATTTGAAGCTCCGGTACTTTGGCCACCTGATGCAAAGAGCCAACTCATTGGAAAAGACCCAATGCTGGGAAAAATTGAGAGCAGGAGAATGGAGCAATAGAAGATAAAATGGTTGGTTGGCACAATCAACTCAATGGGCATGAGTTTGAGCAAATTCTGGGAGAGAGTGAAGGACAGGGAAGCCTGCCATGCTGCCGTCCATGGGGTTGCAAAGAGTTGGACATGACTGAGTGACAGAGAGAAGGCAATGGCATCCCACTCCAGTACTATTGCCTGGAAAATCCCATGGGCAGAGGAGCCTGGTAGGCTGCAGTCCATAGGGTCGCGAAGAGTCAGACATGACTAAGCGACTTCACTTCCACTTCTCACTTTCATGCATTGGAGAAGGAAATGGCAACCCACTCCAGTGTTCTTGCCTGAAGAATCCCAGGGACAGGGGAGCCTGGTGGGCTGCTGTCCATGGGGTTGCACAGAGTCGGACACGACTGAAGCGACTTGGCAGCAGCAGCAGCAGCAGCAGTAGAGCGACTGAACAACAACAAAGCCACCAAATTCATGAAAATGTGTTACAATAGTGATGGGAAACTAATGCACTCTAAATCACAGATAATGGATCTGAGATTGAGAGAGTTTATAAAATTTGTCCAAGGTCATACAACCAGTAAATGATGAAACTAAAACTGAAACTCAAGCCTCTATATTCAGAGCCCCTATTTCTACTACTATGATAATTTGTAAAACAAATTCTAATCTCTTTTACATGATAGCTTTTCAAATATTTGTAAGTAGATATCATGTCTTCCCTTAGTCTTCCCTAGGAAAACCAAAAGTTTCTGTAAGCCTCAGGAGACAGTAGGAGGTACCGTGACCCTCCTGGAAAACATGGCGGCCAAGCTGAACAGGGTGCCAACGAGGCTGCAGCGCCACCTTTGTATGTCTCAATTCGTCCTTTGAAAAGTGGCATTTATAACTCATAAAATTTAAGCATTACTCTTTGAGTTAGAAAAATGAGGTGGTAGTTTTCTTTTATTGACAAATTGGCTGCGAACTTAATGTTCCTAAAAAATGAGTCATTTGAATTGGAACATTAATTTATTTGAGCAGCTGGGTCCACATGACTCTGAGAAAATGCCATTGCTCTGTCCCTACACAAATCATCCCCTAATGGTCCCAGCACCTGACTAGAGTAGTAATAGTTCAGGCTTCCTTCTTGCCCTCCCACCTGAAATCTCAGATGCTGGAGGTAATAACACCCTTTTAGAAGAGTGCATTTGAGAGTCCGACTTGCCACCTTTGCCCTGCTGCTACTGCTGCTGCTAAGTCGCTTCAGTCGTGTCCGACTCTGTGCGACCCCATAGACAGCAGCCCACTAGGCTCCTCTGTCCCTGGGATTCTCCAGGCAAGAACACTGGAGTGGGTTGCCATTTCCTTCTCCAATGCATGAAAGTAAAAAGTGGAAGTGAAGTCGCTCAGTTGTGCCCGACTCTTAGCGACCCCATGGACTGCAGCCTACCAGGCTCCTCCATCCATGGGATTTTCCAGGCAAGAGTACTGGAGTGGGGTGCCATTGCCTTCTCCGAACTTTGCCCCACCTGGAGACATTAAATTTTGCCTGCAACTGAGGTTCAATTGTACCGCATGTTTATATTAGAGACAAAGTCTTCCCTGCCTCTGTAAGATCCATCCTATAAGAAAAAGTGGGAGGAAGATTGAGCCTTCAGCTCTGAAATAACCAACAGGGCCAATAAGAACTGAAAATACCTCACGGCTGGGGAAGCATAGATAAACGGACACACTCATTTCCCATAGAGGTGCTTAGCTTGAGTCCATGGGAGCCAAATGTAAAGTTCTGAACCAGCTGTTAAACACAGCCATTATTAAAAATTATATAAGTTTGCAACTTATATAAATCTATTAAACTATAAATCATATTAAAAACGAAGGCAAGAAACACTCAAAGCTCATTGCTTCCTCATTATTTTACCACCTTTTACTATTATCCCTTCTCTTCAGGTTATTTCTGTTGCTAGATCTATATGATTGAAAAGCTATAACAGTGTGCCACTGAATAGCTCTCTCAGATTCTGAGTTCAGCAATGTCACATTGATGGCTTTACAATCAGCCGAAGTGGGTGGATTTATCCCACAGGTGTCAGTAAATCCTGTGAATGAGGGCATCTATCTCACCCCTGGCTGAGTGTCAAACATTTACCACGCATCACTTCCCATCAGTACATCCTTCCATGCTGCACTACACAAAACATTGCAACCCGCTCACCTAGTGAAGACATGAAGACATCAGCTACATCATTTCATCCAATAATTATAAAGGGCAAAGTAAACCTCTCTAGGATTTTTTTCTTTAAACATTTTTTTTTTTTTGGCTTGGAAGGTTTATTCACACATTTATACATCATCTGTTTCCTCTTTAAATTTCAGAGTAACTTTGGATTTTACAACATGAGTTAGCATTTAAGGTATGCTATCTCAGAAAGGAGAATACTAGGAAACAATGAGAATTCTACAGTGTTGTTGGTGTTTCTTGGTCTGTGATGCATGGGACAGTATGGAAACCTCCTTGAGTATCCTCCTTTCTATATCACCTTTTATTTCTACAGTTCAGTTCAGTGCAGTTCGGTTCAATCACTCAGTCATGTCTGACTATTTCCTACCCCATGGACTGCAGCACACCAGGCCTCCCTGTCCATCACCAATTCCCAGAACTTACTCAAACTCATGTTCATTGAATCAGTGAAGCCATCCAACCATCTCATCCTCTGCCGTCCCCTTCTCCCACCTTCAATTTTTCCCAGCATCAGGGTCTTTTCAAGGAGTCAGTTCTTTGCATCAGGAGGCCAAAGGATTGGAGTTTCAGCTCTTGCATCAGTCCTTCCAGTGAATATTCAGGAATGATTTCCTTCACGATGGATTGGTTGGAGAGTCCAAGGGATTCTCAAGAGTCTTCTCCAACACCACAGTTCAAAAGCATCAATTCTTCAGTGCTTAGCTTTCTTTATAGTCCAACTCTCACATCCATACACGGCTACTGGAAAACCCAGAGCTTTGACTACATGGACCTTTGTTGACAAAGTAATGTCTCTGCTTTTTAATATGCTGTCTAGGTTGGTCATAACTTTTCTTTCAAGGAGCAAGCATCTTTTAATTTCATGGCTGCAGTCACCATCTGCAATGATTTTGGAGCCCAAAAAATAAAGTCTGTCACTGTTTCCATTGCTTTCCCATCTATTTGTCATGAAGTGATGGGACCAGATGCCATGATCCTAGTTTTCCAAATGTTGAGTTTTAAGCCAACTTTTTCATTCTCCTCTTTCACTTTCATCAGGAGGCTCTTTAGTTCTTCTTCACTCTCTGCCATAAGTGTGGTGTCATCTTCATATCTGAGGTTATTGATATTTCTCCTGGCAATCTTGATTCCAGCTTGTGCTTCATCCAGCCCAGTGTTTCTCATGACATACTCTGCATATAAGTTAAGTAAGCAGGGTGACAATGTACAGCCTTGATGTACTCCTTTCCCGGTTTGGAACCAGTCTGTTGTTCCATGTCCAGTTCTAACTGTTGCTTCTTGATCTGCATACAGATTTCTGAGGTGGCAGGTCAGGTGGTCTGCTATTCCCATCTCTTGAAGAATTTCCCACCATTTGTTGTGATCCACACAATCAAAGGCTTTGGCATAGTCAATAAAGCAGAAGTAGATGTTTTTCTGGAACTCTCTTGCTTTTTTGATGATCCAACAGATGTTGGCAATTCGATTTCAGGTTCCTCTGCCTTTTCTAAATCCAGCTTGAACATCTGGAAGTTCACAGTTCACGTACTGTTGAAGCCTGGCTTGGAGAATTTTGAGCATTACTTTGCTAGTGTGTGAGATGAGTGCAATTGTGTGGTAGTTTGAGCATTCTTTACCATTGTCTTTCTTTGGGATTGGAATGAAAATTGACCTTCTCCATTCCTGTGACCACTGCCGAGTTTTCCAGATTTGCTGGCATATTGAGTGCAGCACTTTCACAGCATCATCTTTCAGGATTTGAAATAGCTCAACTGGAATTCCATCACCTCCACTAGCTTTGTTCATAGTGATGCTTCCTAAGGCCCACTTGACTTCTTCAAAAGATGGGAATAGCAGACCACCTGACCTGCCACCTCAGAAATCTGTATGCAGATCAAGAAGCAACAGTTAGAACTGGACATGGAACAACAGACTGGTTCCAAACCGGGAAAGGAGTACATCAAGGCTGTACATTGTCACCCTGCTTACTTAACTTATATGCAGAGTATGTCATGAGAAACACTGGGCTGGATGAAGCACAAGCTGGAATCAAGATTGCCAGGAGAAATATCAATAACCTCAGATATGAAGATGACACCATATATGTATATATATTACACACACATATGTATATACACACATATTACACACATATATGTATATACACACACATATATTCTTTTTCCTTTTGCTTTTCCATCATGGTTTACCACAGGATATTGAATATAGTTCCCTGTACGATTCAGTAGGACCATGTTTACCCATCCTATATATAATAGTTTGCATCTGAAGAGCTAATTTTAAAATCACAAAATGCCAGCTCACATTTAGGTTCCAAGGCAGAGATTTTATTTCCAATAATTTGATTAAATCGCAAAGAGATCTGGTGATATTAGAACAGCTGGTAACTAACTGCCTGCAATAGCTATCACACCTCAGAAATCCTCTTAATTTACTCTGAATTAAGTCTGAATAATTGGCCTGGAAAATTTTTGAATGGTTTTTAGTCTGTCCAAAATGAGGGTAACTCAGTATATTCACGTTTAGGATAGATCTTGTCATAGGTGATACATTTTGTTTTGACAAAATTGTAACATTCCTTCTAACTTAAAGCCCTTTCTGAGTTAAAACTCTTAAGAAGATTAATGAAGTTAATTAAGAGGGCTCAACTCATCTTCAGAATCTAATAAGAGGTCATCCACATATTGAGTAATAGAATTGCAAGGAAAGTTAAGATCCAAGATGTCCTAGGCAGGGTCTTATAAAAAAAAGAAAATCAGGAGGGCACTTCATTAAATCACTGAAGCATAACTGTCAAGACATATTGCTGAGTTTTCCAGGAAAGGATGAGTAGGATTAAATATTTCAATCTAAACTAAGGAACTACTAAAGAAAGCAGATTTATACTCATAACACAGATTTATAAGTCTAAAATATGTAGACCCACGATAAAATAGCACTTGGGTTGAGTATCACAGGGAAGTAAGGAAAGGCTATTTTAAGTATGACTCCAAGGTCCTAAGCATGTCTATATTCTCACCCATCGAATTTCAGGCTGCTATTGTGGCATCCAGCTGGTATTCAGGATGTGCTATGGCACCTTGGCATATTAAGTGTCTTGAGCTGAAAGAGTCTGAGAAAACAGCAGAAGCAAGAAGGTCACTCTGACCTCCCCTTCACTTGTCCTTCTCCCCTAAAAGCAAGATGTAAATTTCCCTTATAAAAGGTACCCTCCCTGTACCAGGAAGAAGGAAGACATTTGGGGGAAAGAAATCTACACCAACAAACTTTGTTAAGCTAACCCTTATCTCCCTAGTTATCATTCATCATTTACTACATTTAACCCAAATCCCCTTGTCTTGTCAACTCTTCACAAATGAATTGTTTCTTTGTCTAAAAGCTATAAAAGCTTCCTGCACTAGTCACCTCTCAGGCCTTCATTCCTTTGTGAAGGCTCTCAGGTCCATGTAAAAATTTGATAAAATGTGTTAATCTGTCTTGTCAGTTTAATTTTCAGACCCAACCAAGGACCCTAATAGTGTTGAGAAAAACTTTCTTCTCCCACAGTCTATTATCAAAAATTTCTTTGCAAAACTGTCATTCAATTGTTAAAGAAATTTCAACCTGTGAATTTAAGAGTAGAGGGCTAAGTGTATACTTGTTTCCCCCTTCAGAGCACTTTTGGGCTTTCCTGGTACCTCAGATGGTAAAGAATCTGCCTGCAATGCAGGAGACCTGGGTTCCATCCCTGGGTTGGGAAGATCCCCTGGAGAAGGGAATGGCTACCCACTCCAGTCTTCTTGCCTGGAGAATTCCATGGGCAGAGGAGCCTGGCGGGCTACAGTCCATGGGGTCACAAAGAATCAAACATGACTGAGTGACTAACACACTCAGAGCATTTTTATTACCTCTTGAGAAACCTGTATGTAGGTCAGGAAACAAAAGTTAGAACTGGACATAGAACAACAGACTGGTTCCGAATAGGAAAAGGAGTACATCAAGGCTGTATATTGTTACCCTGCTTGTTTAGCTTATATGCAGAGTACATCAAGAGAAACGCTGGACTGGATGAAGCACAAGCTGGAATCAAGATTTCTGGGAGAAATATCAATGACCTCAGCTATGCAGATGACACCACCTTTATGGCAGAAAGTGAAGAACTAAAGAGCCTCTTGATGAAAGTGAAAGAGGAGAGTGAAAAAGTTGGCTTAAAGTTCAACATTCAGAAAAAGAAGATCATGGCATCTGGTCCCATCACTTCATGGGAAATAGATGGGGAAACAGTGGAAACAGTGTCAGACTTTATTTTTGGGGGCTCCAAAATCACTGCAGATGGTGACTGCAGCCATGAAATTAAAAGACGCTTACTCCTTGGAAGAAAAGTTATGACCAACCTAGACAGCATATTAAAAAGCAGAGACATTACTTTGTCAACAAAGGTCTGTCTAGTCAAGGCTATGGTTTTTCCAGTAGTCGTGTATGGATGTGAGAGTTGGACTATAAAGAAAGCTAAGTCCCGAAGAATTGATGCTTTTGAACTGTGGTGTTGGAGGAGACTCTTGAGAGTCCCTTGGACTGCAAGGAAATCCAGGCAGTCCATCCTAAAGGAAATCAGTCCTGGATGTTCATTGGAAGGACTGATGTTGAAGCTGAAACTCCAATATTTTGGCCTCTTGATGTGAAGAGCTGACTCATTTGAAAAAACCCTGATGTTGGGAAAGATTGAAGGCAGTAGGAGAAGGGGACGACAGAGGATGAGATGGTTAGATGGCATCACCGACTTAATGGACAATGGAGTTGGGACAATGGAGTTTGAGTGAACTCCGGGAGTTGGTGATGGAAAGGGAGGCCTGGTGTGCTGCAGTTCATGGGATCGCATCAGCGACTGAACTGAACTGAACTGAGCACTATCAAAAAGTTTATTCCTGGGACTTGGTGGTGGTGTGTGCTAAGTCACTTCAGTCATGTCCAACTCTTTGTGATCCCATGGACTGTAGCCCACTAAGCTCCTCTGTCCAAGGGATTCTCCAGGCAAGAATACTGGAGTGGGTTGCCATCTCCCCGGGAATCTTCCAAACGGAGGGATTGAACTTGCGTCTCCTCCATTGCAGGTGGATTCTTTACTACTGAGCCACCAGGGAAGCCCCTCCCTGGTGGTCCAGTGTTTAAAACTCCACCTTCCAACACAGAGGGTGCCAGTTTGATCCCTGGTCTGGGAAATAAGGTCCTACATGCTGCAGAGTGAAGCCAAAAATTTTTAAATAATAATAAAATTTTAAAATCTATTCCAATGACTTCTTTGGAAGCTTCTTCATGTTAATCAAAAAACATAGATGATTGAAATTTGCTCACTTTTTGTTCTAAGGTGCCTGTCTAATGAACAATTGTCTTCTTATCAGAAGCTCCCCACTATCATTCTGCTGGACCCCTGCTTCTGAGTTTATTCCACTATTATCCTAACCCATGCACTTATATTCCTAAGTGATGAGATTTCACCAGAAATAAATTAGAATTACAGTTAAGCTACTTCCTGATTCCTAACTTTCAGGAATGATATGAGATAATAAATACTTGTTGTAATAAGCTTCTTCAGTTTTAGGATTATTTGATAATGAATGGAGTGATTATTCTTCTTTTCATTTGTTTAACGGGTCGCATATTATATTTATATACAAAAACATTATTGTATCTGTTTTATAACTTTTCATTTAAAGGCTAAAACTGCAACAGTTATTTGTTTATTCATTAATTTTAATTTTTTCCAGGGTTAATTATGCCCTGGGTACTATGCTATGTGTCTTACTCTGCGCAGCTTGGATGAAGAACTTAGAAAGATGTTAGATAAGGCATTTAGACTCACATGGAAACCACTTAATAAGAGTTAATTGGGCATTATTATCATTGTTGTTATGGATAGAAAGATCAATAAGTTTCTTGTTGGAAAGGACGTGGAAACAGTATGTACAAAGGACATAATGGATCTGGGGAGCACTTATTCATTTATTTAGCATCTTAATGTGTCAGGCACTATGCCAGTCATGGGCAGAATTATTCCACCAACACTGTTCTTATGGATCTTATCATCTAATGGAAGAGAGAAATAATAGATAAGTAAAGAGATAAGTATAAGCAGTAATAGGTACTACGAAGGAAGAAAGAAGGATGGAGAGGAAGAGGATGACAGAAATCTACTTAAACAGGATTTAGGGAAGGCTTCTAGGAAAAATCAGTATTTAAGCTCAGATCTGATGAGTGAAAAACAGATTTACAAACATGGTGAAAAGCAAGGTCTAAGCCGTGGGACAGGACCGGTACATCTGAACTGTAGAGCACGTGCCAGGAACATTGAGATGTTAGGAAAACGTTGTTACAATGGATTGGTTATTTCAGTAAATTTTCTGGACAAATTATCTGAGCCGGGAAATGGTTCCTTATCCATATTGTTTGGTAATAATTCGTCGCATTGAAAGTGTTAGTTGCTCAGTTGTATCGGACTCCTTGCGACCCCATTTACTGTAGCCCACCAGGCTCCTCTGTCCATGGGATTCGCCAGGTAAGAATACTGGAATGTGTTGCCATTTCCTTCTCCAGGGGGTCTTCTCGACCCAGGCATAAAACCCGGGTCTCCTGCATTGCAGGCAGATTCTTTACCATCTGAGCCACCAGCATTATTTGGCATCATTGCATTGTCTACCCATCACAATGCTTAATAAGGAATGCATTGGAGCCACTGCAAATACATTCGGGGCTCCAAACAGGGAAGGGCAGGAGAGAATAGATGTGGGAATCACCAGCTGAGATCATCAGATGAGACCATTCAGAAAAAGGCACTGTATGTCTGCATGTCTGTTGTTGTCTTGGAACTAGGTTCAACTGCACCGTTTTTCTGGATTCCACATACATGCGTTAATATACGGTACTTGTTTTTTCTGACTTACTTCGCTCTGTATGACAGACTCTAGGAGAGAACAGATGTGTAGACACAGTGAGGGAAGGGGAGGGTGAAATGAATTGGGAGATTAGGCTCGGCATATATAGACTATCATGTGGAAAACAGCTAGCTAGTGGGGGCTGCTGTGTAGCACAAGGAGCTCAGCTCAGTGCTCTGTGATGACCTGGAGGGGTTGGGGGGGGTGGGGTGGGATGGAAAGGAGGCTCAAGAGGGAAGGGGTACATGTATAATAGCTGATTCACTTTGTTGTGCAGCAGAAACTAGCACAACAATGTAAAGCAATGATACTCCATAAAAAAAGAGAGAAAGGCAATGTAAATTATATCCCTGTCATAACAAAATATGTGGCTATGTATTGTTGCCAGGCAGCAAGGAAACAGATATTACAGGATGGAAAATTAGAGACCCTTGTGCTTTGGCTAACCATTAGGTAAAACTGGCACTTGTGATGACTTAAAAGGCAAACCTATAGCTTTGGGGCAAATAGTTAGAAAAAAGCAGAGTGGAACTTCCCTGGGGTCCAGAGGTTGAGAACCCACCTTGCAATGCAGGGGACAAGGGTTTGATCCCTGGTCAGGGAAGATCCCACATGCCACAGGGCAAGTAAGCCTGGGTACCATAATTACTGAGCCTATGCTCTGGAGCCCTCAAGCCATAACTACTGAAGCCCTCGCATCACCACTAGGGTAGCCCCTGCTCTCCGCAACTAGAGAAACCCTGCATGCAGCAACAAAGATCCAGTATAGCCAGAAATCAATCAATCAATAAATATTTAAAGCAACAACAAAGTTAATTTAAAAAAAAAGAGTGATGATGTGCATTGGCTGCTTTATTGCTGTTTTTTGGCAAGGAACTACGAAAAATAGTGAAACAAGAAAAACGACTTACAAGTAGGTAATTCAGCCTTGTTTTATGAACTAAGACCATACCCTGCAGCCCAACCGTTTCTATGCACCAAAAAGCAAATTATTATGCAGTCTCTCTAAAAGTCTCCACTGAGTATCCCAATATTATTGGCCAGACAACGGAAGTCAGCAGAGCAGAAAAGACCAGCTAAAGGGTGCTGCATTCTCACGTAAACCCGGTTTTCCAGATGGCTTCAAAGTGGCTGCCACTCAACTGAGGGATGGAGACATGGGCCAAGCACAGAAACTAGTAAATAAGATGCTGCTGCCTTAAGAAGTATAACAAGAGTAGCTCTTTGGCTATGAATATTTTTGTGTGAACTAACAAAACTAAAAGCAAAAATACCAAAAACCATGTTTTGATGACATTTCATCACCAATGTTGTAAGCACCCCTTCAGAGGCCACATGAAAACCCATTACCCCAAATTTGGTTTGAATGTTGAGACTAATAACCATACACACATCAAGAGGGAATGAAAAGGTTTATTATTCACATAATGAATGAGACTTTCTAGGAGAGTGGAGCAGTTCCCAAGCAGATCCAAAAATGACTTGACTGGGTTGGCTTTATTATTCTTAGGGTGTGGGACAGGGAGAGGGCTCCTGCGAGCAGGCCAGGGCTTGTATGATTTGAACTTCCCACCGAGTCCAAAGGAAGGGGTACCCAGGCTCACTAATCAGCTTGCCCAGATATGGAGCAGAAGGGGAAAGGAAAAGAGGAGCAGAAAGGGAAAGGTGTTAGCATCCCAACATCAAAAACAGAGTCAGACTCCTTACTGCAGTCAATTAAACACCAACCCTATAAACTTGAAAAATCTACATCGGTTCAGTCTCTAAAGAAATCTAGGTCTACTCCACAAATCTGCACCAGCAGGTGAGGGCCTGCAATAGCTGTGATGCCTCCCCAAAGCTTCAGATGTGGCTATGGAGTCTGATGAGCAAGAATCCCCTAGAAGTCCAAGTAGAGGCCAGAGAGGACCGTGGACAAGGGAGTTTCTCCCAGAGAGAAAGGTCTAACCAAGGACTGTACATCTGCCAGGGCAGCAGATCTTTGTCATCCCTGCCCAGATTTTCATCGTAGCATGGGCTACTGACAGCTGCCCATCATTCCTGTCTTTAACTCTAGTATCATTCTTCCCTTTTCCTTTTTACCTGGAGCTTTAATAGGACATATGTCCCTCTAGCTGGAGACAACGTGGCCCAGTCTTCCTTGAAGCAAGGTATACTTATGTAATCAGTATTCACGGATGGACTATGAGCAAAGTGATGGCTGGAACTTCCTAAAAAGGAAGCTTTGGGTTGGCCGAAAAAGCTTGTACAGATTTCTCCAAAAGGTTAATACCTTATGAAAAAACCAGAATGAACTTTTGGTCAACCCAATAGCTAGCTCCCAAATTGCTCTCTTTTCACGGTCTGCAGAATGGGTGAGTATCTTTGAGCCAGCTTTGACCACGGGATGAATAACACCTTTGGTAATGAGAGGACAAAGTAGACAAACTTGGGTTCCTGCATTACCTTAAGAAACAGACCTGCCCTCCCTGACCTGGATGACTTCTCAATTATGTCTGGATTGCCATATGAGAAAGAAAGAAATTTCTGTCTTACATGAGTCATCATATTTGGGGGTTTCTGCTCCAGCAGCTTATACCATTTCCTCATTTATATTTACAAAAAAGAGAGTTGAAATATTAAGAAGTTAAGCTTCTTTGTCTTCTGTGATCTTAAAAATGTTGTTCCATTGAATTTTATCTTTAATGATAAGTATAAATAAAGTGCCTCAAATTTAACTGGCTACAAGCAAGGAAGACTTTAAAACTATATGTGACCTCAGTAATTCAGCGTGCTTCTCCTTTTTTCCAAAAATCAACCTACAGAATATAACCAGGTATACTCTTTGAGCCTAAATAGAAGCATTTATTTAATATAAATGGATGAGTAAAAAACTGGTAAATAAAAACTCACATCAATATATATCAACTTCCCTTACCAACACGTATGTTCACACACTGTTTTTATCAACTCCCTGTAATCAATTAATTACAGATTATTGGATTTAGATAAAATGGATAAAGAGACTTCATCTACACAATACATCTCCCACAGTGTAATGCAATGACGTTGACTTTCTCTGAGGCCCAGTTTCACGTTACTCTGTGCTTCAGAATGGTTCACTTTGTTGCTGAGACAACGGGGATGCTGCAACAGAAAACTGGGATTGAAGTCAAGGCACTGTAGCTGCCTCAAAGGATGTCATAAATAGTGTGTTCAAGGCTTTTTTCACAGTGAAATCTGTAACACTTGAAATGGAAGAAAAATATCTTACTCATCCAACACCCTAGTCTTCCACAGATGACAATGGTTCTTTCAGTTAGTCGAGTTTTAAATTTAAGAAAACATTGCTATGTGGACCCAAAGTCAGGAAATCATCAAGCCACTAGTATCTTTCTTAGAATGCTGAGCAAAATAATTGAGGGGAGCTTGTCCTTACATTCCAATTTGGCTTTATTCTAACAGAAACACGTCTGAAGAATATAAGAAGAAAGCAAATAGAGTGTATGTTGTCAGTTTTTCCTCAACCAAAAATTTGTACATCTCTTGTAAGCAAAGGTTTGATTCTACATGGTAAATAAATAGAGGAGATTAGATAGTCACTTACATGTGATTCATATTTGGAATCTGAGTTTATGAACAGATGCAAAGAAGTGTTGTCTCCTCCATGAACTTTTGATAAAGGCACAAAGAGCTCAGCAGCAGAGTGATGTGAGCTGGCTTGCATCTCCAGGCTTGTCTAGGCAAACATTAACTGTAGCAATATTCTCATTTTAAAACTGAAAACATCAAGGCAAGGACAAAGAAAATAAAATTAACTGATTTTGATCATTTTTTTTCCTGACCTAAAAGAAAAATGAAAACAGCATTTAACTAAGCTGAAATGTGTCCTTCACATCATGTACATTCTACTGCAGAGAGACAAAAATCCATCAAAAATAACCTGAACAGATGAATAACGAGGCACAGTGCTCTTAGAGCTGGGACAGGCCTTGTTCAGAATCACCTCCGTAACTTAAGAAATAATCTGGTGAGAAACATGGAGTGTAGGGAGAATGTTTTCCTCTTTGAGGGTTCCTTGTTGGAGAGTCACAGAAGTGACTGGACACTGAGTTAACAATGCAGTTTTTCCTTTTCAAATAGGAGTCTAAAGGTACTCTTTCATACTAGAGACTGGGGGTTACATTGTGAGGTCAAGATTTGTGCAGGAATCCCTGTGTCCAAGTAAAAGTTTCACCTAGCAAAATCAAATGAAACCCATAAGACCCTTTTTTAAAACCCTGGTGTTCAAAGCATAAAAAAGGAACTAGAAAAGAACACAGACCACTCTACTTTAATATTTTTAGGTAGCATAAATCATAATAGTTTGTATTCTACACTGTACAATTATATACTGTTACTTCCCCGAAGAAAATTAACTTCTATAGGATCTTCTGAAACAGATGCTCCATACAGCTCAGAGCTTGACCCTGCAGCTATTGCTACGACACGTGGAAAACAATCAACGAGGTTCCAGGTCTTCCAGTTGTGCCTGCTTCTGCTGTCATTGAGGGGAAGCCTCTCGGAGACCTCTCACAGCCCCTTCCATCTCCTGGGCCGGGAAGCAGGCTCTGCAGGTAGATGTGTGCAGATGAGAGCAGCTGCTGGGCTTCACTTCCCACGAGCCGACTCCCCTTAAGAGAACTTGCGCTTCTTCATCGCTTCTGCCTTGACTGCTAGGCTCTTGGCACAGATGGTCAGGACCACAATGAGAACACCCACCACGAACGTCACCAGGGGCCAAAGGAAGCAGTGCAGGAGGACTATCTCGTCATGCGTGCGATGCAGGAGCACGTCGTCTGGTCTGCAAGACAGTGGAGAAGAGGAAAGAAAGAGCAGTCAACTGCCTGGGCATGGCAGAACTCTTCACAAGTGGAGCTCAGCTTGCTTTCTAGCCCCAAGGGTATCACCATCCTGGAAAATGAAGACTCCGCGCTGGCTATAAATACTGTATTTTGTGCTTCAAATCCATTACAGAAAGGTCTGAGGTCCTGAATCAAGTAACTGGTGCATATTATTTATAATGCAATTTACATGTGAAATGTCAAAAGTGCAGCGATCTCTTATTCTATTATTTCCCCCCATTCTTAGTTGCTTAACATATTCCATTTTCTCACTCATCCTTTAACGTCTGCTGACTCAGTCTAAAAATTACTTATGAGCTGGCGCTGTCAAGCAAAACCAGACCCAAAGGATGTTTTGCTTTTTACCCTTTCACACATTTTGCCCACCTCCCCAACGCTCCACCTCTGGCAACCACCAATCTAATCTCTAAATCTATAAACTTGGTTGGTTGTTGTTTTTGTTGTTTATACGTGTTGACATATTTAGATATAATTCCACATGTAAGTAAAATCGTATGACACATATAAAGACATTTGGTTTTCTTTGACTTATTTCACTTAGCATAATACCCTCAAGGTCCATTCATGTTGTCTAAAAAGGCAAGATTTTGTGTTTTTTTAAGGTTGAATAGTGTTCCACTATATGTACTATATATATATATATAAAATCACATTTTCTTTAGCTCCTCCAATTGTTGGACACAGGCTGCTGCCATGTCTTGGCTATAGTAAGTAATGCTATATTAAACATGCCAGGTACATACATCTTTTCAAATTAGTATCTTCAGTTTCATCAGATAAATACCCAGGAATGAAACTGTTGGATCATATGATAGTTCTTTTTTTTTTCTTCTTAAAAAAATGATTATTATTATTTTTTACTTTACAATATTCCAGAAAAATAAACGACCCAATCAAAAAATGGGCCAAAAAACTAAATAGACATTTCTCCAAAGAAGACATACAGATGGATAACAAACACATGAAAAGATGCTCAACATCACTCATTATCAGAGAAAATCAAAACCACAATGAGGTACCATTTCACACCAGTCAAAATGGCTGCAATCCATGATAGTTCTAATTTTTATTTTTTGAGGAAATATTTCCATACTATTTCCATACTGTTTTCCATACTTCATACTGTTTCCATAGCAGTTGCACTAATTTACACTCCCCTCAACAGTACACAAACAGTTTTTGTTCCAGTCCCAAAGAAGGGCAATGCCAAAGAGTGTTCAAACTACTGCACAACTGCACTCATCTCACATGCTAGCAAAGTAATGTTCAAAATTCTCCAAGCAAGGCTTCAACAGTATGTGAACCTTTCCCTTCTCCACATCTTTACCAATACTTATTATTTTTGTCTCTTTGATTTATTCTGACAGGTATGAGGTGATATTTCATTGTGCTTTTGATTTGCATTTCCCTGATGATGAGTGATGTTGAGCATCTTTTCATGTACCTGCCAAATGATCTTAATTTACACAAAAAGTCAGCTAATAAAAAGGAACACATTTGAGTCAGTTCTAATGAGGTGGATGAAACTGGATCCTGCTATACAGAGTGAAGTAAGTCAGAAACAGAAAGACACATACTGTATGTGCTCAGTTACTTCAGTCGTGTCCGACTCTTTGCAGTCGATGGACTGAACCCTTTGTCCATGGGGTTTTCCAGACAAGAATACTGAAGTGGGTTGCTGTACCCTCCTCCAGAGAAATATTGTATATTAACGTATATATATATGGAATTTAGAAAGACAGTTACGACGATCTTATATGCAGGGCAGCAAAAGAGACACAGAAGTAAAGGACAGACTTTTGGACTCTGTGGGAGAAGGCGAGGGTGGGATGATTAGAGAGAATAGCACTGAGACATGTATATTACCATATGTAAAACAGATGACCAGCGCAAGTTCGATGCATGAAGCAGAACACCCAAAGCCAGTGCTCTGGGACAACCCAGAGGAATAGGGTAGGGAGGGAGGTGGGAAGGGGGTTCAGGATGGGGGGACACAGGTGTACCCATGGCTGATTCATACTGATGAATGGCAAAAACCATCCCAATATTGTAAAGTAATTATCCTTCAATTAAAATAAATAAATGAATTTTAAAAAAGAAACACTTGCGTAAGTGTGCTAGAATCAAAGATTAGAAGCAATAATTATGCATCAACACTCATACCCTCTAACAAAACCTTCACATAGATTTTAAAAAAGTCAACTAAAGTCACTATCTGAATTTAGTCATGAAGACCTACGGTGTAGTCTTCAGGTCAGCTTCACCACGAACAAACAGTGAATAGTTGGATTTAATGCATTTTCCCATTTGAAACCACTGACCACTTTCTTGATAAATTTTGCAAAGTCTTAACAACATAGCTTAAAATGTGGGGGTTCTTTTTGCAATTCCAACATTGGTCTCATTCACATGAAGTAACAATATCTTCCACAAACCATGATATGTCATCTTTGGCCACTTAGAAAGAGATACTGGGAATTTTGCTTTCATACAAGAGGTTTACATTTTCAAGGTGTTGGGTTGACCAAAAAGTCCATTCATATTTTTCCATAAAATGGTACAGAAATGCCTGAGGGAACTTTTTGGCCAACCCAATATTTCTATTTTGTCCATGGAAAAGTTTGTTCCATTATACTGGAGTAGCAATGCTTCCACTAGAAAATAAAATAATCCAGTAAAATCAGTCTAATTGCCCTCAAGAACATCAGAGGCTTTAGAGCACAAAAGCAGTGCATTTAACAGAAGGCATTCCTGAGGTGCTCTCACTAATCACAGCTCTCATAATTCAAGACCTATTTTCCCAGAAGACTGACAAAGAATGCTGGGTATGTCTCTTCTATCTACAGTGCAGTCATCATGTAGCATTAATAACACTGGTTTGGCAGATTGGCTTTGAAATTACATAATTCTCACCCTTTTTTGTGCATAGTGTTTCAAATTCTATAAACAAAGTGAGATTTTTATTGACATTTGCTTTCAATTACAATTTGAACTAAGTGAATGCAGAGTCATTGTAACAATTAAGCAAAAATCATTCCAGCTTGCAGAAGTTACTCCTTTTTCTGAATTCTTGTACCAAAACATTTTCTTCAGGACTTGTGCTACCATTCAGAGAAGTCGGCTCACTATTACGTGGCAGCACGGATAGGAGAGGAGTTTGGGAGAGAATGAATACATGTGTATGTGTGGCTGAGTTCCCTTTGCTCTCCACCTGAAACTATCAGGACATTGTTAATCTGCTATACTCCAACATAAAATAAAAAGTTTTTTTAAAAAAAGACTTCTGCTACCACTGACTTGTGATTTATATTAATGTGCATATCCTTTGCTCCTGTAAGACCCTTGACTGTGTCATTGTCTGTTATTCTAAACATAGAAGGTGCTTAGTAACAGCTTCCCACTGATCAGGGGAAAACCATCCCAATTGCAGTCTTGTTATCCATGTAAAATTTCAACAAACTTCAAGCTTTCAATGTAAAAAAGTAGAGACCTGGGCCCCAAAATAGGGTGCAACACAGTTCGAGTCATATTTTACAGTCTTTGAAATCCCACCTATAGCACTGCCATGGTTCTTTTTTCAGCTATGAGGGCTCACAGCTGTCAAACTCTCCATCTAAGTGCGTAAGGCAAGTGAAAGCTAAAGCTACCTTGGGATGACCCTCCTTCTTCCCTTCCTTCTTTCTGATTTATTTATGGCTGCATGGGTCTCGATTGCTGCATGGTGTGGCGAATTGGGGCTGCTCTCTAGTTGCAGTGTGCGGGCTTCTCATTGTGGTGGCTTCGCCTGTTGTCGAGCACAAGCTCTAGGCACACAGGCTTCAGTAACTGCAGCACATGGACCCAGCAGTTGTGGCACATGGGCTCCAGAGCAGGCAGGCTTCAACAGTTGTGGTGCATGGGCTTAATCGCTCTGCAGCATGTGGGATCTTCCCAGACAAGGGATTGAACCCATCCACGTCCCCTGCACTGGCCGGCAGATTCTTAACCGCTGGACCACCAGAGAAGCCCCTTCCCTTCCTTCTTACCTTTCCTCCCACCTACCTGCCTTCTTACTTTCCTTTCCCCTCTACTTCCCTCCCCTTCTTTCTTGGATTGTTCTATCACGCAGATTTGTACAAAGATGATCTAGAGTTTTCATCAAAAGGTGAGTCTATAGTAATGTGAATGTACTTAACACCATGGACTATGTAATTATACATGGCTGAAATAGTTGAAAAAGGGGGAGGTTGGTGGAAGGGGACTTGGATTTTTAATGCTGTTTAATTAATTTGCATGTGATTTCCATAATTAATGTGTTTTGCCGCTAATTTTCTAGTAAACTAATCCAGTATCTTTTCTATGCTTTTTCTAGACATTATTCTTGAGGTTGAATCCTTTACCACAGTACAGGCGTCCCCTCCCCTTACCTGTAGTTTTGCTTTCCATAGTTTCAGTTACCTTGAATCAACTGAGATCTGAAAATATTAAATGGAAAGTCCCAGAATAAACAATCCATAAGCCTTAAATTGTGTGCTGTGCTGAGTGTCATGGTAGAATCGCTTGTCGTCCTGCTCTGTCCGACCCACGATGTAAATCATTCCTCTGTCCGGAATATCCTACCTGACAGTCACTTAGTAGCTGTCACGGTTATCAGATCTGCTGTCACGATATTGCAGTGCTTGTGTTTGAGTCACTCTTATTTTACTTCATATTAACCTCAAAGCACAAGAGTAGTGACACTGGGAATTCAGATATTCTCTTACCGTGCCTAATTTATAATTGCCATAGGTATTATGTATAGGAAAAAACATAGCATATATAGGGTTCAGTTTGAAGTACTCCCCCACTAGGGGTTTGGAACGTAGCTGTATAGGGTTTACCTTGAAGTACTCCCTCACTAGGGGTTTGGAACATATCCCCCACCTGCAGGTAAGGGGCACCACTGTACTGTACAACTCAGCCAGGAAAACAGTCACAGATGAAAGGTGGTTGGAAGCATTAAACATATTTCTGAAACATAGTTTTGAGAAAAAGAATGAATAAAAGGAGGAAAGAAACAATAACTGGAAATTGCTGGACCCAGATATTTGCTTTATTTAAAAACTGTTTAGCATTCCACACCTACTAAAGCCCTTGGGGGAAAATTTGATTTTAATATTTCAAATGACAAAACAACATCATTCACTTGAGTTAGCCATGTTGAATTTGTAAATGCTTCAAAGGCCTTCTTTGAGGTAGAAATATTATATAAAAATGTACCTGGTGTCTTTAAAAATAACTAGTATCTGTTTCCATTTCACATGGTCCTAAAATGCTCCATGGTCTCCTTCAATGGGAATGAAGGGTACAGAGCATCCTACTTTAGCATAAGGATTATTTTGAAATGAAGACAACTGAGAAGAATCATATTCAAGGAAAGCTCTCCACACTTTCCCTGTTTGCCTGAAAGCAGGACATAAATTTGTAAAGGTATCCCCCACCTTTCTCTTCCTAGAAAGACAGAAGTTAATCACTGGAGACAACTCTAGACCCTAATAGCCCAGGGATGGCACCAAGGGAATCTATAAAATGAACTTTATTAACTCAGCACTTATCTTCTATTAGCTCCTCAAATATTTACCTCCCTACAATATGCTGCCCTGGAAACTCAAGGTCCTTCTCCTTCATCTTGCCACTTCTCTAATCATTTATCGCTTTCTTTTCTTTTTTTTTAAAGATGCCATAAGCTCAAGTTCTAACCATCTCTTTGAATCTCACCACTGAGTGCTCCCTTGCATACACATGGTGCGCATGTTACTAGACTTCTCTGTTTAATCAGTCTTTTTTCAGGTTAATTTACAGGGCCCCAGACAATGAACCCCTGGAGGAGGAAATGGCAACCCACTCCAGTATTCTTGCCTAGAAAACTCCATGGACAGAGGAGCCTGGTGAGCTAGAGTTTATGGTGTCTCAAAGAGTCAGATAGTCTGATCATGCACATATACACAAGAAAGGAACCTAAGATGGGTATAAGGAAAAACAGTTTTTCCTCCACTATAGGAAAAACTTATTTCTCTGCAGAGTAATGCTTAAGTCCACATTCAGTTTTAGGTTTTACTGAGATTATCTCTAAATGGTCTTCATGATATAAAGTCTGGCTCTTTCAAATTGGGCAGTTAGTGCCTTAATGAAAGGGAACCCCCAACTCTGCCCCAGCTACCTGCAATTTTATGAGGCAGACTTCAAATGAGTTATCAAACATTATTCCCCAGGGGATTTGGACTTAGAATTCAGCTTTCCATAATTCCATAATAGTGAGACTAAAGGGAAACATTGGGGGAAAAAAAGAATCATTATTTTCAGCATTTGCAAACTAGATAAGTGGCTTGATGAGATCTGAATATTATGTATTAAAATCAGCATGTTGATGAGGATATAGGCAATAAGCAAAAAATACAAATAATCAAAAAAGGATGACTACTTTGTATCTGAAGACTTCAAAGAAGTAAGCAAGAGATTTCTTTGGGGTTGTATAGAGATGCTAATGAAAAGCACTTCTATGCCCCGAGGAGGGTGCAGACAAATGCAGATAAAATGAGAGTAAGTGCTGTCTGTGCGTTCCCTTAAAAATACTTTCCTAAGGGTTGGACTTACCCTGAATAGAGCTTTGAAAGTATATTGTGAAAACAGTAGCCAGCATTTATTATGTGCTTACTACCCTCCAGGTACTCTGGTAGAATATTTCATCTGACTTCATCCTTAAAATAACCCTGTGCTGGAAGAATTTTTAAGTGACACTTTACAATCAAAGAAACTGAGGCAAGGAAAAATTGGTTTCCCAGACTTCCCTGGTGGTCCAGTGGCTAAGACTCCACACTCTCAATACAGGGGGCTCATATTCGATCCTTGATCAGAGAACTAGATCCTACACACTGCAACTAAGAGTTCACATGCTGCAACTAAGACCTGGTACAGGCAAATAAATAAATATTAAAATAAAAATAAAGAAAGAAAGGTTAGTTTTCCCAAGTTTACACAACTTACAATGATACACTGATTTGAAACTCTATCAGTATGATTTTTAAACCTGTACTACTTACTCTTTGGCCAGCTTTTCTCAAATTGGAATCACCTTGCTTTTTGTTGAAATGTAGCTTCCTGGGTTTCAATCCCTGGTTCACTATATCAGAATTGGAGGTTGTGGTATCCAGAAATACGCATTTTTAAGAAGCTCCTATATGATTCTAATACCTAATA
The DNA here is from genome assembly GCF_032405125.1 of Capricornis sumatraensis. NCBI lineage: Eukaryota > Metazoa > Chordata > Mammalia > Artiodactyla > Bovidae > Capricornis > Capricornis sumatraensis. Next base: position 87,632,276 of record NC_091072.1, read on the forward strand.
AAGTTTAATAAGCACTGTGAAAAATTCTATTAGTTAAAAAAAATGAGGGTGAAACATGAGGTTGTTTAGCTGGCTATTTCTGAAACTACCTTATTGATCCTTCAGTCCATTTTCATGACTGCCTCATACTTTTGGGCATGTGCACTGCACAAAATGTGCCCTGGGGGACTTCCCTGGTTGTCCAGAGGGTAAGACTTTGCCTTCCAACGCAGGGGTTGCAGGTGCGATTCCTGGTCAGGGAGCTAAGATCCCAGATGCCTTGCCACCAAAAAACCAAAACACAAAACAGAAGCAATACTGTAACAAATTCAATAAAGACTTTAAAAGTGGTCACATTAAAAAGAGGTTTTTTTAAATACAATAAAGGTGCCCTGAGATAAGACAGGAGTGGGGAGCAGGAGGGCTGGCTATGGGAGGAGAGATGGGGTGGAAATCTAGATCCGAATGCTAGATTTGCCTAGGGTTAGGGGGGTGGTCCTTTGTTGTAACTGGTAAAAAAGCACCCTATAGCCTAGCAACTGACCTAGCGATACCACACAGGAAGACAAAGATTTGGTGTCTATCATCCTCAATATAAAAAACTGATTCCCTTTGACTTTGTCTCACCAAAGGAGATTTCCACCCCGCAATGCTTGTTTTTTTGGCTAACAGGGAGAAAAAATGTTGATAATCTCTTTTTTTTAATGGAGTGGAAAATTTCTTAAACTTATCTTAACCAGTTCACATAAAAATCTGAACTGCAATGGCACCCCACTCCAGTCCTCTTGCCTGGAAAACCCCATGGACGGAGGAGCCTGGTGGGCTGCAGTCCATGGGGTCGCTAAGGGTCGGACACGACTGAGCGACTTCACTTTCACTTTTCACTTTCATGCATTGGAGAAGGAAATGGCAACCCACTCCAGTGTTCTTGCCTGGAGAATCCCAGGGACAGAGGAGCCTGGTGGGCTGCCATCTATGGGGTCGCACAGAGTCGGACACGACTGAAGCGACTTAGCAGCAGCAGCAGCATCACATGATGGTAACAGTCACCACTGAAAGACAAGACGATCTCCTTCAAAGTGCTTTCTCCATGAAGATCTTATAGGAAACAGAGATCTTTCTAGATTTACGATCACACATACTTCTTATCTGAGCACAGAAACTTCCTTTTCATATGGGCCGCCAGAACATTAAAATTTTCCCATCTCCAGCAAGACTATGTTGACTTTTTTGGTGCCAATCAGACCTTTCATGCCTTGTCTTATTTTCTTCACACCTTTCTAATTTATCTTGCAAAATTCTGTGAATCTTTAGAGCACTCATTGAACCTTTCTTAGAATAGGCGTGTATCAATTATGTACATTTACACATCAGGTATACAATAAACATTGGAAATTATTTTAGTTGCCAAGTTTTACCCATATTTTTATGAAAAAGAATATGCTACCTCACTACTGAAAATTGCACTTAAGTATTTTGATGAAATCTCATTTCAAAGTCTACAAATGCCTCATCATTATCACAATCACAGAATAATTCTGCAGGCATAATGTCAGTTCATATATCCCAGGCCTCTGGTATAGCAGCATAGCCAAATGACATAAAAAAGGTCATGATTTCATCTTTTGAACCTTTTGAAGAGATTCTATCTATTCCTGCTCTGAATCTTGTTTATTATTGGTAACATGACCTACTTTTTTGAAAAAAAAAAAAAAAATCTGAAACAGATAAAAATAAAAACAAAAAAATTTAAATACAATAAAATCTTTAAATTGACAGTAAAGAACAAGTACAATGTAATTAGGATAGAGATAAAACAGAAATCCCAGGCTAAGAAAAGCTCCTGCCTTAAAGCATAAGTGGAACTTACCTCTCGAGCATCCCAGTGCCCAAGGAAAAAAGAACAGAGATGAGTTACACATTGTCATTATATAAAAAAAAAAGAAATGTGTCAGTTCACCAGATTGAACTTTTTGCTAAGGCTAACCTCCATAAATTAGGTTGTGTGCATTTTTACATGAAGCAATCTGTATAACACATTTAAAGTCCCTTAACAGCAGGTTTACAAAGCTGGTTAATGAAACCATGTTAGGGCTTTTCAAACACTGATTTCAAGGTCTCAGTTCTCCTGAGGTTTTAAATAAGTTTTCAGGTGAGGTTGATGATTACTCACATTTGGTAATACATGACCTAAACATTATTTCACTCCCAGTTTTACTAAACAGCACACACCTAAAGTACACAGTCTGATGATTTTCATAGTATACACCTGTGAAACCATCACCAAAATCAAGCTGCTCCCAAAGTTTCTTTGTACTCTCCGATAAGCCCTCCCTGTCACTCATACCCCGGAGAAGACAATGGTACCCCACTCCAGTACTCTTGCCTGGAAAATCCCATGGACAGAGGAGCCTGGTGGGCTGCAGTCCATGGGGTCATAAGAGTCGGACACGGCTGAACAAGTTCACTTTCACTTTTCACTTTCATGCATTGGAGAAGGAAATGGCAACCCACTCCAGTGTTCTTGCCTGGAGAATCCCAGGGATGGAGGAGCCTGGTGGGCTGCTGTCTATGGGGTCGCACAGAGTTGGACACGACTGAAGTGACTTAGCAGCAGCAGCAGTCACTCATACCCACACCTCCTACCAACAACGCTTTTTAAATATCAAATGTATCAGTCTGGTTTTCCACAATAACAAGAGCAAGTCATTCAAGACTGAAATCACTGAAAAGCAGTCTCGGTTATGGGTTGAAAGGAGAGTCTTCTGTCAGGTTAGATTCCTGACATTGAAGTGACAACACATTTTATATCTAATACTGAAGAACCTGACATGTATTTATTCCCAGAGAACTTTGCATGCAGTTGGGCTTCAGTGTTTGAAAGTTTTCTATAAAAGTCTCTAATGTATAGACAAATATTCAGTTGATATAAATCCCTGGCAGTTCAGTGGTTAAGACTTGGTGCTCTCACTGTCGTGGGCCCTGGGTTTGATTCCTGGTTGGGGAATTAAGATCCCACAAGCTGTGCAGCATGGCCAAAAATAAATAAATGAATAAAATAAAAACAATCCAAATATTCAGTTGAATTGCCACAGGTGCGAGGTGTCTATGGCACACAAGATTTTCAGGTAGGAACTTATTTAATCATTGATACCTAATCTGGAAAACTTTAATGTGGGTATTCTTAAATGTTTCTGTTTTCAGCAACATTGAAACTCACATGTTTCAAGTTTCAGAGCACATGGCTCTATAACCTGTGCTTGCTGCTGCTGCTGCTGCTAAATCGCTTCAGTTGTGTCCCACTCTGTGCGACCTCATAGACGGCAGCCCATCAGGCTCCACTGTCCCTGGGATTCTCCAGGCAAGAACACTGGAGTGGGTTGCCATTTCCTTCTCCAATGTATGAAAGTGAAAAGTGAAAGTTGAAAGTGAAGTCGCTCAGTCGTGTCCGAATCTTTACGATCCCACGGACTGCATGCAGCCCACTAGGCTCCTCCGTCCATGGGATTTTCCAGGCAAGAGTACTGGAGTGGGGTGCCATCTAGAAGACCAAATTAAAATGTACCCCATGAAGAAACTGACTTGATCCACTGATTAGTGATTTTTTAAAAAATTGCTTGCTACCTATAGATGTTGAAGATTAGCCAATAAAAACACTGAATTTGGTTTTGGCATAATTGAGCTGTGCTTACTAAGAGTAATTAACCAATGTGTTTATTTAGTTACTGTCTGAAGCAAACATAAGAACTTGGCAAGAGAGGACAAAGCATGTTAACTGTCCTCTCTTATAAACGATTGTGTATCTTCTTATACAATCTCAGGAAGGCACCTGAACAGCTGATCCAGAAGCTGTATCAAGTTATTGCTATAAATTACAGTAGGAAACGGGCACCAGAATACAGACCCTTTGTAGTATTCTTCAGGGTGATTTGCTGTATGGTGAGCCCATCTTTGTCCACTTGCTTTCAGCTATGATATTGTGATATGGGCTTTTTTTTTTTTTTGGTTGCTCTGTATCTTCCTTCCAGAATGTGGGCTTTCTCTAGCCGCAGCGAGTAGGGAACACTCTCTAGCTGTGGTGCCCAGGTTTCTCATTGTCGTGGCTTCTCCTGCTGTGGAGCACGGGCTTCAGTACTTACAGTGCCTGGGCTCTAGAGCACAAGCTCAACAGTTGAAGTGTACAGGCTTTGTTGCTTCATGGCATGTGGAGACTTTCCAGACCAGGGATCAACCCCATGTCCCCCTGTACTGGCAGGCGGATTCTCATTCACTGTACTACCGGGGAAGTCCTGTAAAAAGGGCTTTTAAAAGCTTGAGAGGTGTTCTATTGACATCACAGCTTCACTCCAGAGATGGCATCTATTAGGGTGAAAGGTTGATTATAGGTCTATAAGTGTTATGCTGCTGCTGCTGCTGCTAAGTCGCTTCAGTCGTGTCCGACTCTGTGCGACCCCATAGACGGCAGCCCACCAGGCTCCCCCGTTCCTGGGATTCTCCAGGCAAGAACACTGGAATGGGTAAACATCCTTATATTTTCTTAGCTGTTTTCTCCAATTAGATGAACTTAGAGAAGTAAATGTTTTCTTTATTTTTAATTGGTGGATAATTGCTTTACAATGTTGTGTTAGTTTCTGCCATACATCAACATGAATCAGCCATAGGTAAACATATGTCCCCTCGCTCTTGATTCTCCCTCCCACCCCATCCCATCCTTCTAGGTTGTCTGGAGTAGTAATGTTTTTTTAAAAAAATATTTATTTATTTGACTGCACGGGGTCTTAGATGTGCCGTGAGGGATCATCGGTCTTCACTGCTGCTGCTACTGCTAAGGCGCTTCAGTCGTGTCCGACTCAGTGCGACCCCATAGACGGCAGCCCACCAGGCTCCCCCGTCCCTGGGATTCTCCAGGCAAGAACACTGGAGTGGGTTACCATTTCCTTCTCCAATGCATGAAAGTGAAAAGTGAAAGTAAAGTCACTCAGCAGGATCAAACATGGACTCCCTTCATTGGGAGCTCGGAGTCTTAGTCACTGGACCACCAGGGAAGTCCAACAGTAATGTTTAATTGTATAAGAGTTGTTCCTCAGCTTGCCTATTCTTCATGGAGGAAATTACATCAAGACTCAAACCTGCATTTTTCAGAAAGAAAAATCTGCACAGAGCCTTGGCAGGATATACAGCAAACAGGCAGGTGTGATATTTTGGAGCAATAAAGGGTTACATTAATTATAAATAGGGAAGATTAGACTTTAAGTCCACCTTGATGGAGAGTTCTAAGCAATGCTGCAAATATAGCACCATCTTTCAGCATATGAACTTGAATTAGAAAATCCTGGGCTTAAATATGGGCTTTATAACTTGCTAACTACATGGTCTGAGGAAAAATAATTAATACCTTTGAGTCTTAATTTTTTCACCTGTAAAATGGGTATAATAATATCTACCGTAAAGGGTTCTCCTGAGGAGTAAATGAGATAATGCACACGAGGTATGTAGGCAGATAGCTGCCTAATAGTGAACATTCAACATTCCATAAGAGGTGGTATCATTAATGACTGTCATTACAAATTTGAGGCACACAACTCAGAAAATGATTTTAAAATGTTGGCAGTAACATAAGTTCCACAAATATCTTCTTCAGTCTAAGACTCCCAGGCTGAAGTCATAGCAAACCCTTTTAATCAAATTAGAACTCCTTTTGGTATCATGCTAAGTCGCTTTAGTCGTGTCCGACTCTGTGCAACCCAATAGACGGAAGCCCACCAGGCTCCCCTGTCACTGGGATTTTCTAGGCAAGAACACTGGAGTTGGTTGCCATGTCCTTCTCCAATGCATGAAAGTGAAAAATGAAAGTGAAGTCGCTCAGTCGTGTCCGACTCTTAGCGACCCCATAGACTACAGCCTACCAGGCTCCTCTGTCCATGGGGTTTTGCAGGCAAGAGTACTGGAGTGGGTTGCCATTGCCTTCTCCTCCTTTTGGTATAGATAACTTCATTTCCCTCAGGCTTCTTTGCCCCTTGTAGTCATCATTCCAGTCCTATACAGACAGGCTTAAAGGTAGCAGTGTGAAGAAAGACGATAGAGGAAGACTTCCTGGGAGGTCCAGTGGTTAAGACTCTGTGATTCCACTGCAGGGGGCCAGGTTTCAGTCTCTGGTGGGGGAACTAAAATCCTGCATGCCATACAGTGAAGCCAAAACAATTTTTTAAAAAAGAACAAGAAAGAGAATTCATTTAACAAGCTAATTGTTACAATTGCCCCCGGAAAGCTCAGGGCTTAGGGGTACTAATACCCACATAGTCAAAAATCCCTATATAATTGTACAGTTAGCCATTCTATCCCAAGTTGCTCATCCATGGATTCAGCCAACTGCAGATAATATGGTACCACAGTATTTATTGAAATAAAATCCATGTATAAGTGGACCTTTGCAGTTCAGACCTGTGTTGTTCAGGGTCAACTATACTTTCCATTCTGGTATACGTATCTTGAATAGAGATATGCAAGGGGGAAAAAAATCAGTAACACTAGTTGCTTGATTAGGAACACAAATAGAAATTATCCCCTAAATTTATCCCAAGCCATCATTTAGCAACATTAAATTATTATAGTGGTTGGGCTTATTTAGCAAACATTTTCCTACTCATTACAATGATTGTCCCTACAGATGCAGCCCAGACAAGTAACTGTCTCAATCCAGCTCTTCTAAAGCAGAGGCCTAGGAAAACCATGGCAATCTTGTGCTCCCAGAGTAAAAAACTTCTTTTAAGTTTTTATTCACACTAGGTAGTAATTATTTTTTGTACATCTGTCTATTTTTGCAGCCTGAGTCTAAGAACCCTGAAGTCATTAGGGATAATCCTTGCCTGAGAAAATCTTTCCTGCATTTTCAAGAAAAAAAGAGGAATTACTGTCAAGACCTGCAAACCAAGAGGATGTTTATTACTTTTTGCCTTTAAAAAGGGCAAATCAAGGAACTGATTTTATCCTACATTCAGCTTGGCATAATTATAAATCCTCTGTTTTTGTTGTTTGTTTTGTTCCTTAAAAAAACTTTTTGTTTTGTTTTGGGGTATAGCCGATTAACAGTATTGTGACAGTTTCACGTGAACAGCGAAGTATGACTCAGCCATACATATACATGTATCCATTCTCCCCCCAATTCCCCTCCCACCCAGAATGCCATATAACCTTGAGCAGAGCTCCATGTCCTATGCAGTAAGTCTTTGTTTAGATCCTTTGTGTTGTTCCATTTAAAAAATGGAAAAATAATTTAAACTATCCAGATAGTTTCTAAGGCAGAAACCTAAGACTGCATTACATTTGCATGAAATCCTTTCCTTTTCCACCCACCTCTGTGAATTGTTCAGGAAGAGTCACCTGTACCTGCAACTGTGACTGCTGGAGAGCATGACTTTCAGCTCCCTGACAGCATCAAAGAGGACGAGTCTGTAAAGTGGATGACGGTTTCGGCCCAGTACTTCCTCTGAGCTTTTCCTAAGAAAAGCTGTTCTTTGGGGGTAATTTGGCTTGTGGGCCTCTGAATTACCAGGTAAGCTATTTATTTCACACAGAGCTGTGTTTTCTGGCCAGAGTGCTTAAATTTAAGATTTAAACAGAAATAAACTAGAGAAAGGAAGACATCTACATTCTATTTAAGACAAACTGTTCCCATAATAGTTCTTACCTGTGTACCCTACTTGGTAGTTCCATTTTAAAGTGAAAATCTATGCCATTAAAAAGAAATCACCATGGGAAAGATGGGTTATTCAATAAATTGTATTGGGACAATACTGATCATTTGGGGAAAAGGCATTGGTTCTCCATCTTATTCTTTACCAAAAAAGAAAAGAAAAATTCCAGTTGGACTGAAAACCATGAATGCTCTAGAAGAACATCTGAATGTTTAAAAATAACACTGGAATGAGAAACACAAAAAGTCTTTGTAATGGAGTTTTTTGATACAAATATGTCCCAAGTATTCTACTGGACTTACTTATACTAAGAAGTTACTAATTGTTTATCAGAAATTAAAATTTAACTGGGTTTCTTGTATTTCAGTTCACTAAATTTAGCAGCCCTAATTTCTAAGACATGAAATATAGAAATTACTGAGAAAATATGAATGATCCAATTATAGAAATGCCTACATTTTTTTATAGCCAAAAAACTCCACGAAGACCCATAGGTAAAATGAAAACAACTAGCTAATAAAAATAAATTTCTTTTCATATGAAAAAGATACTCAATTCTTTAATAAAAGAACAGGGTAGTGTCATTGGCCAAGATGGTGGAGTAGGAAGACCCTGAGCTCACCTTCTCCCAAAAGCATCCAAAATAACAACTATTTACAGAGCAACCATCCATGAGAACAATGTGAAGACAAGCAGAAACGATTTTCCACGGCTAAAGATACAAAGAAAGAACCACACAAGATGGGCGGGAGGAATGGAGCTGACACACAGTCAAAATCCACAAGCTCGGGTGCTGCTGCTGCTGCTAATTCGCTTCAGTCATGTCCAGCTCTGTGCAACCCCATAGACGGCAGCCCACCAGGTCCCTCTGGGATTTTCCAGGCAACAACACTGGAGTGGGTTGCCATTTCCTTCTCTAATGCATGAAAGTGAAAAGTGAAAGTGAAGTCGCTCAGTCGTGTCCGACTCTTACGACCCCATGGAATGCAGCCTACCAGGCTCCTCCGTCCATGGGATTTTCCAGGCAAGAGTACTGGAGTGGGGTGCCATTTCCTTCTCCAACAAGCTCGGGCAGACAACTCACAAACAGAAAGATAATCACAGTCGCAAAGACTCTTCCCAAAGAGTGAGAGATCTGAGCACCACACTGAGCTCCCCAGTCTGGGGGTCCTGCACTGAGAAGACAAGCTTCCAGAACATCTGGCAGTGAAGACAGTGGGACCTGATCACAGGAGAGCTGCAGCACTATAGGAAACATAGACTCTGTGCTTAAAGATGCACAAAAAATATTGTGCCATGAGGGCCAGCACAGAGGCAGTGCTTTGAAAGGAACCTAGAAAAACCCACTTGCTGGTCCTGGAGAGCCTCCTGGAGAAGAAGAAAGCAACTGGAACTACCCCTGGGGACACCAACACTGGTAGGAGCCATCTGGGGGAGCTCATTCTCCCATGAGGACATTGGTGCTGGTGAGTGCCACTCTGGAGTCTTCCCTAGCCTATTACTGCTAGGGGAGTATGTCCCCACCAGCAGGCCAGGGCAAGCCCCGAGTCCTCCAAGGCAGGATGGCTGTCTTATAAGGCAGGGTCTGACAGTCAGTTGGGGTGGGGCTAGCCCCACTTACCACTGCATCCACAGTAGTTGGCCCTATCACAGCAGATGGATGTATGTAGCCCAAAGTATAGCTCTGGTGGCTAGACAGGGGTGTGGCTCATCAAACCTCATGGACCTCACAGGACCTCCTAAGACCTCCCTTCCACAGGATAGAATTTCATAGGATCAGAGGATCGAACCTCATGAGATGTCTCTTACATACTGCCATTTTTCCAAATCAGGAAACAACCCACCTACCTGAAAGTGAAAGTTGCTCAGTTGCTCCGACTCTTTGCAAGCCCATGGGCTACACAGTCCATGGAATTCTCCAGGCCATGGGGTGGGCAGCCTTTCCCTTCTCCAAGGGATCTTCCCAACCCAGGTCTCCCGCATTGCAGGTGGGTTCTTTACCGGCTGAGCCACAATCAGGAAACAACCCACCTACCTAATACATACAAATCAACACAGAGAATGAGGTAAAATGAGGCAACAGAGGAATACGTTCCAAATGCAGGAATAAGATATAACCTTAGAAAGAGAGCTTTTAAAAGTGGCGAAAGCAAGCTACAAATATTTAAAGGTAATGATCATGAGATCAACAAACTCAAGAGAAGGATGGATGAACCAAGTGAGAATTTTAACAAAGGATTAGAAAACATGAAGAACCACACAGAGCTGAAGAATACAAGAGCTGAAAGAAAAAATACACTAGAAGGAATCCACAGGAGAGTAGATGATACAGAAGGCTTCCCCAGTGGTTTAGCAGTGAAGAATACACCTGCAGTGTAGGAGACAGAGGTTTGATCCCTGATTTGGAAAGATCCCCTGGAGAAGGAAATGGCAACCCACTCCAGAATTCTTGCCTGGGAAATCCCATGGACAGAGGAGCCTGGGGGGCAGGGGCTACAATGCATGCAGTTGCAAAGAGTTGGAAATGACTTAGTGACTAAACAACAACAAAATGATACGGAGGAACAGATCAGTGAGTGACCTGGAAGGCAGAGTAGTGAAAATCACCCAAACTGAACAGAAAAAGAAAATAACATTGTTTTTCGAAAATCAGGATATTTTAAGGGACTTCTGGGACAACATCAAGCAAACTAACATTTGCATTTTTGGAGTCTTAGAAGGAGAAGAAAGAAAGAAATGGGGCAAACTTATTTGAAGAAATATTAGCTAAAAACATCCTTAACTATAAAAGGAAACAGACATCTAGGTACAAGAATCACAAAGTCCCAACAAGAGGAATCCAAAGAAGTTCGCGCTGAGAGACACTGTGATTAAAATGGCTAAAAGACAATGTTCTCACACCGTAAACTTAAAACGTAAGACTTGAAACCTTAGAACTCCTAGAAGAAATCACAGGGAGTATGCTCTCTGACACGGATCTTAACAACACTTCTTTTGGATAAGGCTTCTCAGGCAAGGGAAACAAAAGAAAAACTAACAAATGGGACTACACCAAGCTAAAAAGCTTTTGCACACACACACACACAAACAAAAGCCTACTGAATGGGAGAAGATATTTGCTAGTGATATATCTGACAAGGGGTTAATATCCAAAGTACACAAAGAACTCCTACAACTCAACATCAAAAACAAACAAACAGAAACCCTGATTAAAAAATGGGCAGAGGACTTGAACAGACACTTTTTCAAAGAAAACATGGCCAATAGGCAGATGAAAAGACGCTTGACATCATTAATCATCAGGGAAATGCAAACTAAAACCACAATGAGATGTCATCTTGGTAAATCTAAGTAAGTGTTTCCCTGAGTTCTGTGAGCCACTCTAGCAAATCAAGCCTGATGTGGAGGTCATAGAAACCTGATTTGTAGCCAAGTCAGACTCCAAGTACAGTTAAAACTATGATTTTTCCAGTAGTGATGTATGGATGGGAGAAGGCAATGGCACCCCACTCCAGTACTCTTGCCTGGAAAATCCCATGGATGGAAGAGCTTGGTGGGCTGCAGTCCATGGGGTCGCTAAGAGTCAGGCACGACTGAGCAACTTCACTTTCACTTTTTACTTTCATGCATTGGAGAAGGAAATGGCAACCCACTCTAGTATTCGTGCCTGGAGAGTCCCAGGGGCAGAGGAGCCTGGTGGGCTGCCATCAATGGGGTTGCACAGAGTCGGACACGACTGAAGCAACTTAGCATCAGCAGCAGGAGCAGCATGTATGGATGTGAGAGTTGGAGCATAAAGAAGGCTGAAATTGTGGAGCTGGAAAGTCCCTTGGACAGCAAGGAGATCAAACCAGTCAATCCCAAAGGAAATCAACCCTGAATATTCATTGGAAGAACTGAAGCTGAAGCTCCTTGGCCACCTGATGCAAAGAGCCGACTCACTGGAAAAGACCCTGATGCTGGGAAAGATTGAGGGCAAGAGGAGAAGGGGGTGACAGATGGTTGGATGGCATCACTGACTCAATGGGCATGAGTTTGAGCAAACTCCAGGAGATAGTGAAGGACAGGGAAGCCTGGAGTGCTGCAGTTCATGGGGTGGACTTAGAGACGGAACAACAACAACAGAACCCAGCTAGTGCTAGTGGCAAAGAACCTGCCTGTCAACACAGGAGGCTTAAGAAATGTGGGCTCGATCCTTGGGTTCAGAAGGTCCCCTGGAAGAAGGCATAGCAACCTACTCCAGTATTTTTGCTTGGAGAATCCCATGAACAGAGGAGTTGGCAGGCTATGGTCCATAGGGTTGCAAAGAGTTGGACACGACTAAAGCGACTTGGCATGCACACACAGAAACTGTCGGTAACCTAGTTCAGTTCAGTTCAGTCGCCCAGTTGTGTCTGACTCTTTGCAACCCTAAGAACCACAACAAGCCAGGCCTCCCTGTCTATCACCAACTCCCAGAGTTTACCCAAACTCATGTCCATTGAGTCAGTGATGCCATCTAACCATCTCATCCCAAAGAAAGGCAATGTCAAAGAATGCTCAAACTACCACACAATTGCACTCATCTCACATGCTAGTAAAGTAATACTCAAAATTCTCCAAGCCAGGCTTCAGCAATATGTGAGCCGTGAACTTCCAGATGTTCAAGGTGGTTTTAGAAAAGGCAGAGGAACCAGAGATCAAATTGCCAACATCCAACGGATCTTCGAAAAAGCAAGAGTTACAGAAAAACATCTATTTCTGCTTTATTGACTATGCCAAAGCCTTTGATTGTGTGGATCACAATAAATTGTGGAAAATTCTTCAAGAGATGGGAATACCAGACCACCTGACCTGCCTCTTGAGAACCTGTACACAGGTCAGGAAGCAACAGTTAGAACTGGACATGGAACAACAGACTGGTTCCAAATAGGAAAAGGAGCACATCAAGGCTGTATATTGTCACCCTGCTTATTTAACTTCTATGCAGAGTATATCATGAGAAACACTGGGCTGGAAGAAGCACAAGCTGAAATCAAGATTGCTGGGAGAAATATCAATAACCTCAGATAT